>NC_065452.1:52764329-53410400 GCF_917563875.1 Diabrotica virgifera virgifera | reverse complement strand
ACAGACCATAATCCAGTTGTATGAAGCGTGTCAAGAAAAAAAGCTTTAAGTGAGAGAATAGATTAAGAACCTCTCTAATCCTAATATTAGAGGAAAAGTGCAAGAATCCCTACACAAGGATTAAACAGGATAAATGAGAATATATCTAAAGTACCTAAGTAAAAAATGGGATGAAATTGAGCAGGCTTAAGAAAAGGTGAAGAAAAAGGAATGGATGACTGAGGATATCCTTGACATGTTGGTAGAGCAACGGAAGTACAAAAACAAAAACGAACCAAAATATCGAGAAATACAAAAAAAAAATAAGAACAAAAATCAGAGAAGCTAAAGAGGAATGGCTGTCAGCCAAATGCAAAGAAATTGAACAACATGAAGAGAAATACAATTACCAAAACATGCACAAGAAGATAAAAGAAATGACAAATAAAAGAAAATACAGCAGCTCAGCAACGGCCATACTTGACACCAACGGAATTTTGATCTAAGAACCAACAAAGATTCTTGAAACATGGAAACAATATGTTGAAAACCTCTTTGCTTCAGAGCGCCCTAATAATTACTCAATTGAAATCACCCAAAACAGTATTTCCATTCTCAATTCAGAGGTAGAAAAAGCAATTTGCTCCCTCAAAAGTAACAAATTTCCAGGACCTGACAATTCATGCTGAAGTGCTAAAACACTTATGCTAAACGGGCAATTCATTACTAGAAACCCTAACCATTATTTTTAATAATATATACGACAGCGGCAAAATTCCGGAAAATTGGTTACAATCAATTTCGTGGCTATACATAAAAAACCAAACACTAAATTGTGTGACCAACATAGACTGATAAGCCTAATTAATAATATCACCAAAGTCACCAAAATCATATATAACAGAATCAGGGGCGGCTCGTGATATTACAAGATGGTGAGGCACACTACACTTGAGGAATATCCTGTGGGAGTTTTTTGTCAGTTCTTCTATCAGGAATATCCAGATTTAGCCATACGGCTCACACTCCCTCTAAGGGGAAAATTGACTCATCCCAGATACCTACGGTATCAAAAGGATTGAGCTCTGGTGGGACTCTTTCCGTGTTATCGAGCCCTAGGTGATTTGGTATGCAGGTGTATCTCCCAAAAATTTTCGTACACATCTGGCCGTTGCGAGTAGTACTGCTTTTTGCATGGTCTTATAAAGATGTTCAGTATGACCCAGCTTTTTTATGCTTTTGAGGAGGGTCTTCGGAATGACTCCAGTAGTAGACATAATAATTGGTGTCGTCTGGGTACTTTGCATTCTCCATTGTCTCCGTATTTGAATTTCCAGATCTCTGTACTTGGCGATCTTTTCAGTAAATTTAGTATGTAGATTATTGTTGTTAGGAATCGCCACATCAATGAGGGTTGTTTGTCTCGTTAATTTATTGACTAATACGAGATCTGGTCTATTATGCGCCACTGTTTGGTCTGTGAGCACAGTGCGGTCCCAGTATAGCTTGTAGTTGCCATTCTCAAGCATACTCTCAGGGACGTATTGATAATATGGGAGATGGTCAGCTTGGAGAGGTCCCAGCTTGATAGCTATCTCTTGATGAAGGATTTTTCCCACTGCATCATGCCGTTCCTTGTATTCAGTTGCAGCAAATGCCTGGCAGCCCCCTGTAAGATGTTGGATGGTTTCCTGGGCTTGACATCCATATCGGCATCTGTCGTTTTGAACATGAGGGTCTTTGATGATATATTTCAGGTAATTTCTGGTTGGTATAACCTGATCCCAGCCAGTAATGAACCCTCCGTTTCAGGGAACATCTTTCCTGATGTCAACCAGTAGTTCGACGCTATATTGTCGACATAATCTTGGCTGACCTCATTGGGATGTCGCCCGTGCAGAGGTTTACCCATCCAGGCGCGCACTTTGTCGTCCTTAGTAAGGTAGTTTATGCGCAGTTCTGCTTCCCTCAGTTTTATCGGTGTTGTGTCATCTACTACACAGATAGCGCGATGTAGAGTAGATGTTTCAGCCTGCATCTGAAAATAAGATCTTAAATTAGCAATTTGTTTGTCTAATTGCTCACCTATATCCATAAGTCCTCTTCCTCTTAAATTTCGTGGTAATGTCGTTCTTTCTACTGCACTTTTTGGATGGTGTTTTTGTGCCTTTGTGAGGTGCGTTCTTACTTTTCGCTGAAAATTTTCTATGTCCGTTTTTGTCCACTTAACAATTCCAAATGAATACCTAAGCGCGGAACATGCGTAGGTGTTTAGTGCCTTAAACAAATTTCTACTATTAAGGTGTGAGCGAAGCAGCTGTTTTACCCTTCGTATAAACTCAGTAGTTATCTCTGTTTTCATTTGTTTATGGTCAATTCTCCGAGCTTGCTTTACTCCAAGATATTTATACATATCGTTTTCACCCATGGCCACGATGTTCTGGCCATTTTGCATATCGAATCCTCCGGGCTGTACTTTTCCTCTGACTATATTTAAAATACGGCACTTGTCTAGTCCGAAGTGCATGCTAATATCATTAGAAAAAGTTTCTACAGTTTTTAGCATCGCATCGAGTTGGTTTCGAGTGGAAGCCATTAATTTCAAATCATCCATATACAATAAATGATTAAGCTTCGCCACCACATTGTTGTTATTTTTGATGCTAAAACCTGCGTCTGTGAAGTTCAATAGCTGAGATAATGTGTTCATAGCTAGCCAGAACCACAGTGGACTCAACGAATCTCCTTGAAACAGGCCCCGGCTGATTGCAATATTTTCAGTTTCGATATTATTTTCACCAGGTATTTGAAGGTGAATTCTAGTCTTCCACTCCGTCACTATATGCTCTAAAAAGGTATATTCTCTAAAAAGGATATTATCATCGACTTTATATATTCTCAATATATCTATAAGCCATTCATGCGGCACTGAATCAAAGGCCTCCTTGTATCAATGAAGGCAGTAAAAAGATTCCTCTTTTTGGAATATGCCTGGTTAGAAATGACTGAGTCGATGATGAGTTGTTCTTTGCAACCCATGGAACCCTTAGCGCATCCTTTCTGTTGAGGCTCTATGATACAGGATACACAGTGTTGGTAGATACGCCGGGCTACACAGGATGTGACCAATTTATACAAAGTTGGAAGACAAGTAATTGGGCGGTATTTGGCTGGATCTTAGGTGTTATTTTGATCCTTCGGAATTAAATAAGTGGTTCCCTGAGTTAGGAATGATGGTATATCCTGCGGATTAGAAATAATATGATTAATTAGTGTTGATAAGCATTCATGAACACTCCAAAACTTCTTGAGCCAAAAGTTTTGAACTCCGTCTGGTCCAGGAGATTTCCAGTTATGAAGCTCTTTGATGGTATTTGAGACTTCTTCAGTAGTGAAGGGTTCATAAAGGGTGGTAATGTAGTGTTGGCAGTTCTGTGTCGTATCTTCTATCCATCCAGCATTGTTGTTAAGAGCAGCTGGCGTGGAAAGTTGATTTCCCCAAAACTCATGAATTTCTTCTTGGCTTGGGTAAGTCAGGAATATCCAGATTTAGCCATACGGCTCACACTCCCTCTAAGGGGAAAATTGACTCATCCCAGATACCTACGGTATCAAAAGGATTGAGCTCTGGTGGGACTCTTTCCGTGTTATCGAGCCCTAGGTGACTTGGAATGCAGGTGTATCTCCCAAAAATTTTCGTACACTTCTGGCCGTCGCGAGTAGTACAGCTTTCTGCATGGTCTTATAAAGATGTTCATTCAGACCCAGCTTTTTGATGCTTTCGAGGAGGGTCTTCGGAATGACTCCAGTAGTAGACATGATAATCGGTATCGTCTGGGTACTTTGCATTCTCCATTGCCTTCGTATTTGAATTTCCAGATCTCTGTACTTGGCGATCTTTTCAGTAAATTTACTACGTAGATTATTGTTGTTAGGTATCGCCACATCAATTAGTGTTGTTTGTTTTGTTAATTTATTAACTAGTACAAGATTTGGTCTATTATGTGCCACTGTTTGGTCTGTGAGCACAGTGCGGTCCCAGTATAGCTTGTAGTTGCCATCCTCAAGCATACTCTCAGGGACGTATTGATAATACGGGAGATGGTCCGTTTGGAGAAGTCCCAGCTTGATAGCTATCTCCTGATGAAGGATTTTTCCCACTGCGTCATGCCGTTCCTTGTATTCAGTTGCAGCAAATGGCTGGCAGCCCCCTGTAATATGTTGGATGGTTTCTTGGGCTTGACATCCATATCGGCATCTGTCGTTTTGAACCTGAGGGTCTTTGACGATATATTTCAGGTAATTTCTGGTTGGTATAACCTGATCCTGAATGGCCAGTAATGAACCCTCCGTTTCAGGGAACATCTTTCCTGATGTCAACCAATAGTTCGACGCTGTATTGTCGACATAGTCTTGGCTCCCAGCTTGATAGCTATCTCCTGATGAAGGATTTTTCCCACTGCGTCATGCCGTTCCTTGTATTCAGTTGCAGCAAATGCCTGGCAGCCCCCTGTAATATGTTGGATGGTTTCTTGGGCTTGACATCCATATCGGCATCTGTCGTTTTGAACCTGAGGGTCTTTGACGATATATTTCAGGTAATTTCTGGTTGGTATAACCTGATCCTGAATGGCCAGTAATGAACCCTCCGTTTCAGGGAACATCTTTCCTGATGTCAACCAACAGTTCGACGCTGTATTGTCGACATAGTCTTGGCTGACCTCATTGGGATGTCGCCCGTGCAGAGGTTTACCCATCCAGGTGCGCATTTTTTCGTCTTTAGTTGAGGTGGTTTATGCGCATTTCTGGTTCCCTCAGTTTGATCGGTGTTGTGTCATCTACTGCGCAAATAGCGCGATGTAAAGTAGATGTCTCAGCTTGCAACTGAAAATAATTTCTTAAATTAGCAATTTGTTTATCTAATTGCTCACCTATATCCATAAGTCCTCTTCCTCCTAGATTCCGTGGTAATGTTGTTCTTTCTACTGCACTTTTAGGATGGTGTTTTTGTGCCTTTGTGAGGTGTGTTCTTACTTTTCGCTGAAGATTCTCTATGTCCGTTTTTGTCCACTTAACAATGCCAAACGAATAGCTAAGCGCGGAACATGCGTAGGTGTTTAGTGCCTTAAACAAATTTCTACTGTTAAGTTGTGAGCGAAGCAGCTGTTTTACCCTTCGTATAAACTCTGTAGTTATCTCTGTTTTCATTTGTTTATGGTCAATTTTCCGCGCTTGCTTTACTCCAAGATATTTATACATATCGTTTTCACCCATGGCCTCGATGTTCTGGCCATTTTGCATATCGAATCCTCCGGGCTGTACTTTTCCTCTGACTATATTTAAAATACGGCACTTGTCTAGTCCGAAGTGCATACTAATATCATTAGAAAAAGTTTCTACATTTTTTAGCATCTCATCGAGTTGGTTTCGAGTGGAAGCCAATAATTTCAAATCGTCCATGTACAATAAATGATTAAGCTTCGCCACCACATTGTTGTTATTTTTGATGCTAAAACCTGCGTCTGTGGAGTTCAATAGCTGAGATAGTGGGTTCATAGCTAGACAGAACCACAGAGGACTCAAAGAATCTCCTTGAAACAGGCCCCGGCTGATTGCGATATTTTCAGTTTCGATGTTAATTTCACCAGGTATTTGAAGGTGAATTCTAGTTTTCCACTCTGTCATTATATGCTCTAAAAAGGTCACTATATTATCATCGACTTTATATATTCTCAATATATCTATAAGCCATTCATGCGGCACTGAATCAAAGGACTTCTTGTAATCAATGAAGGCAGTAAAAAGATTCCTCTTTTTGGAATATGCCTGGTTAGAAATGACTGAGTCGATGAAGAGTTGTTCTTTGCATCCCATGGAACCCTTAGCGCATCCTTTCTGTTGAGGTTCTATGATATTGTTCAGAGCACAGTGTTGGTAGATACGCCGGGCTACACAAGATGTGACCAATTTATACAAAGTTGGAAGACAAGTAATTGGGCGGTATTTGGCTGGATCTTGGGTGTTATTTTGATCCTTCGGTATTAAATAAGTGGTACCCTGAGTTAGGAATGCTGGTATATCCTGCGGATTAGAAATAACATGATTAATTAATGTTGATAAGCATTCATGAACACTCCAAAACTTCTTGAGCCAAAAGTTTTGAACTCCATCTGGTCCAGGAGATTTCCAGTTATGAAGCTCTTTGATGATATTTGAGACTTCTTCAGAAGTGAAGGGTTCGTAAAGGGTAGTAATGTAGTGTTGGCAGTTCTGTGTCGTATCTTATATCCATCCAGCATTGTTGTTAAGAGCAGCTGGTGTGGAAAGTTGATTTCCCCAAAACTCATGAATTTCTTCTTGGCTTGGGTAAGTCTTATCGACACGTTCTACAGTGGAATTGAGTTTTCGATAGAACGCCTTCTCAGAACTCTCAAAAAGAGCATTGTCGCTTTTGCGGTTGTTACTAACTTTGTACCTCCTTAGTCGCCCTGAATAAACGGAGAGTTTTTGTTTTAATGTATCCAGACACTGATGGGCTGTGTTGTTTTCTGGATCATATCTTGAGTGTCTTGCGGTACTCAGCATTATTTCTTCAGCTCTCTTGATGACTTTTATACTTGTTACACCTCGTACGTATTCTGTGACTATACCAATATCCTTACGTAGTAGTTCAATCTTTCCGAGCAGTCTTTTTTCCCAAGGTGCAATTCTGTTACCAGTTCTTTCGTTATTAGTACCCCGTCGTGTTCTGATCTTAACGCCCATTATATTAGCAATTGCTGTTGCTGCACAGTAGATTAGCATGTGCAAATATTCTAATGTGTGGGCTTCTGCGACATAATTGGGTAGGACTTCAGTGTTCACAATTTGTAACAGCGCACCTAGTTTCTTACAAGAGTTTATTCGTGGTAGCGGTGGTCTGCTAAGTGGGTTTGTTCCATTAAACTCCTGTACCGCACGTGCCATTTCGCTTACTAGGTTATCACGTAACTCGTTGTTTTTCAGGAATATTATTATTATTATTATTATTATTAGCTTCTCTTTTGATCCGAAGGTAGATTTTGTGACGTCATAACATGAGACCGTCTACAGAACATTGCCGTATTTATTTTAACGCTTGCAAATGATATTAAATAACTATTTTATTGGCAAAAGAATAGCAACGAAAGCCGGATACCATTTTACGTGCCAGGCTGGTATTTAGAGAGAGACAAATTGTTTCCTGGTTAAGTCTGTGATAGGTTCATACTCATAGTAGCTGTTTTTTAGCTAAAAATGATTACTTATACCACATATCAAAACAGTATGCATCAGATGTTTCGTCCTTCCTGGGTCTCATCAGCGTTGTACAGCCATATTAAGCAAAATTTACATTAGAAAATAGGTACATGAAAACAACGGACAACAACTGATTTAATCAGTTGCCAAAATGAAATTATTGTACGCAAACAATATACACCTACAAACATGTGATAATTTTATTTTAGAACCAATCTTATATTGTAAATGTATCTGTTGAATATAGGGCAATACAAACAAACAAACAAAAAACAAATTACTGTTATATTATAAGACTGATTTTTATGTTAAATAAACTAAGTTATTAGTTATTTTTTACGAAATAAAAGGCAGATATCGAGCACTGAGTTTTATTTAATCTTCGAAAGTACACTTTCGCTCCTAGAGCATCTTCAGGAGCATTTCGTCAAAAAAAGGAAGGTAAATTAACATATATCTAACAAATACTTAACGTACACTACAAGAAGGACAAACAGATAAATTTGAGTGCCGGTAATTTTGGTACTTCTACATTTTGAAGATGGAGGTACAAACAGATACATTTATCTATTTGTACGTTACAGTGTAGTGTACGTTCAGTATTTGTTAGATAGGTATATGTTAATTTAAGTTGCCACCACTTCAGATAATTAATGACATTCGAGGATACCTTCCTTTTTTTGACGAAATGCCCCTGAAAATGCTCTAGGAGCGAAAGTATACTTGGACAAGGCAATATATTAAGTAAAACTTAATGCTCGATATTGGATATTTATGTAATTTAGTATTTTAATATTTATAAAAAACAAGTGGTGCCCTATCTAATTTTGTTCTGACATAAGTAATTAACAATTATTAAAAAATTACTTGAAATGAAATAAATTAAAAAAAAATTTGGCCCGGGCAGATATTATTTTAGATTTTTTGGATCTTTCGAAACAAAAAGGACTTTCTTAATTGAAGACCTATTTACACAAACAACATAGGTAACTGTATTTTTAAAATATCTGTAATTTGTTTGTGTAAAAACCTAATTTCTATAAAATAATTTGGAAATACCTAATAATAATATTATTATAAATATTATAGATATAATATCTATAAATACTATCTATAAATAATATTAAAATTTTCAATTCTTTCATAGAAATTGTATTTTTACACTAAAAAATTACAGAAATCTTAAAAATACACATACCTATGTTATTTGTGTAAATAGCTCTTCAATTTTTCTCTAAGTTAATCGTTTTCAAGTTATAAACAATTTAAAACTTAATAAAGAACGAAATATGGCGATTTTCAAGGCTTAAAATAAAGAGTAAAAAATATTATTTTTTGGTAATCATCAAGTACCTAAATTCAAGTTAAAACCTTCCTCTATCAGGTCCCTTTAAAAATTTTTCCATGTTCTACTCTAAAATGTTTTTTTTTTAATTTTCAATGAGAAAGGTTCCTTATGGGAAGACGGGCGATCGGGCTGCATTAGCAACTAAAAAAACAATATTTTAAAATGAAATAACTCCAAGATACATATCAAAAACTGATAGAATAATGTTTGAACTTGAATTTACGTAGGGGTTTTGTAATTTCAAAAAGAATATTTTTTTCTTGTTTTTGAGTCTTGAAAATCGGCATCTTTCGTTGTTTCTTCGGTTTTAAATTGTTTATAACTCAAAAACGATCAACTTAGAAAAATTACAAAATACGACCGTTTTGTTTAGAATGATTCAAAAGATCTAAAATAATATCTGCCTGGGCCGAAATGCTTTTTTAATTTATAAGTAATTTTTTAATTATTAATTATAGTGGGAAGAAAATTAAATTGGGCACCTCTTGCTTTTTATGATTATTAAAATACTAAATTACATATATCCAATAATTTTTATCCATTAAACAGATCGGTGCAGTTCGACCCTATACAATTATATTGTATCTAAAACTACTAAGAGGCATGCTTCAAAGGATATCTGAATCACCGCGCTGCAGCGTCTGAAATTCTTGACAGGTTAAGGTTCCGAGCTGCGTCTATTAGTCCCTTTTACGAAACGTAATATGCTAGGCAAGGGAACTATGAGAGGCTTGCTTCACCCGGCTTCACCTAACAATTTGAGAGATACTCGCACGTGGACTACAAAGATCAGGGCCGTACCTATTATTATTTTTTTCTCATAAGTTATTTAGCAAATTTAAAAAAGTTAAATTGTATTTAAAGAATTGAGGATGGTATAGAGAAATAAGGTAAATAGTCGATTGATATACTGGTGAGGCACTGCCTCACCTGCCTCATAGGACAAGCCGCCACTGAACAGAATCCACAACAAGTAGTGTGAAGCGGAAATCAACGAGTCACAATTTGGTTTTAGGAACGCTTTGGGCACAAGGGAGACAGTGTTTAGTCTGCAAGTATTAGTACAGAGGTGTAGAGATATGATCAAGGATGTCTATATGTGCTTAGTAGATTACTCGAAAGCCTTTGGCAAAGTAAGACATAACCAACTAATTGAAATTCTACAAAACATAGGAATTGATGATAAGGACATCCGAAATGTGACAAGTCTCTACTGGAATCAACCAGCCAGGGTCATACCTAGTCGGCAATGCGTCCACAGAGAGCATTAATATCAGAAAAGGTTTGCGACATGGATGTGTTCTTTCCCCTTTCCTTTTTAATATTTACTCCGAACCAATTTAAAAAAAAAAGCACTGGATGAAGCAAACGAAGGCATAAAAATCAATGGAGAATTGACATTAACATCCGATATGCGTACGATACAGTCATACTTGCCAGTAGTATCGATGAACAGTATCTTCTGGACAGGGTACAAAGAGCGAGTGAATAAAGAGGACTTAACCTCAACATAAATAAAACAAAATGGATGCTGGTCAGCAAAACTCAAAAACCTTCCAGACAATTAAAAATAAAATACCAATTAATTGAACACGTTGACTCGTATGTGTACCTTGGAATAGTCGTCAACTTGAAAATTGGATAAAACAACCCAAATACGATTTAGAATTGAAAAGGCCAGAGCAACATTTAACATGAGAAATATATTCATCCATTCCGACATATATCTCCCACTAAAAATACGGCTGCTAAAATGCTATGTATTTCCAGTCTTGCTGTATGACGCAGAGGCATGGACACTAACGGAAACATTAATGAGGAAGCTGGAGACATTCGAAATGTAGGTGTATCGACGTATCCTCAAAATATCCTTGGCGACTCACACCACCCAAGAGGTATTGCGCCGAATGGGAAAACAAAAAGAAATATCTTTCACAATTGATAAACGGAAACTTGAATACCTCGGTCGTAGTATAAGACATGATAAATAACATACGCTCCAACTGATAATACAGGGTAAAGTAGAAAGCAAACGCGGACCCGGAAGAAGAAGACACTCATTACTTCAAAACTTACGCCAATGGTTTGGAATCGCTGCTGATTTTATTGTTCTAATGAAAAAAAGGGTAGAATTAAGGAATTTTATGAAAAGATTAGAAAATGAGCCAAAATATTTTGACCAAATAAACCAGGAAAACTCAAAGTACATGATACTCGGAAATACAGAGCAAAAAGAAGAGGGACAGTTTACCTGTATATGACCCTTTATATTACCTTTATAAGTCCACATAGGATGTCGTTGTCAAAACACAGGTATTTTGACAACGACATCCGGTGTGGACGTCGAAGCGTTAATAAAATCATTTTTTTTAGTTAAATTGTGGCTTTTTCCCATTTAAAATAGTTGATTACAAAAATGCCAGGAACTAGCCGGAAATAGCTTCAGAACAACACTGAGAATATACACAACGATAATCAATCACAGATGGAAAAATATAAACCAGTACCTACTGGAGACAATCACCAGAAGAACTCAAAGCGAGGATTATGGCTGGTAACTGTTGTGTCTTTGCTGTAAACAAGTTATTAAGGAGTAAAAATATATCGAGAAAGGCTAAAATAAGAAAATATAAGACAGTCATAAGACCTGCATTACCAGTGAAACGTGGACGATAAACAAATTCGAAAAATCATATCCGAATCAGATATAAAAAAGTACCATAAAATATCATATCATTACAATACTAAAATACAGGATATTCCATTTAAGATAACTCAGAAAATACTTAATCCTAGTTTCGACTAACCCTGTATACTAAAATTAAACATTTCACTATATCAATAAGGTTTATCTTTGAAAATATGTATCTTTAAATTATGGTCCCATCTGTACCCCAATGTTTACCTAAATAACTTTTTTTTGTATATCTTATGACAAACAAGTAACTGGACTTTCTGGCGGTAATGCCCTACCCTGTATGTATAGTTCATTCACTCACCGTAAAATATTGCAAAACTTCCAAATTTTAAAGAACCGCTTAGATTAACATGAAATTTGGCATACACATACATAGCTAGCATGTCAAAGAAAAAATGTGATATTGTGCCGCTTTGGCCTGTGGGTGACTACCATCCCTTCTCAGGGAGTGAAAAAACATCTCTTCAAAAATAAGTCTGGAAATGGATAAACTGACTAATTCTAAGCACCTTTTGTTCTATAGAGGTTTTTCACTACGTCAATACTTTTTGAGGTATTTGTTAGAGAATATTTTCGCTTTTCAACAAAAAAAACACGTTTAAGATTATTTTAGCAAATAACTCAAAAAGTAAGTATTTTCTCGAAACAAATGAAGCACTTTTCGTGGGAAACTCATCACAACTTTTTAAAGTATTTAAAATAGCTTTATTGTTGTTTTTTTTTTGTAAGTTTCAAGCATCAATAGTAAGCAAGTTAGGCTCAAAATAAAGTTGGTACCTTTTTTGGTAATACAAATCATGAAAATCACCCCCAAATTAGCATCCCACATGAAATTAATCGTTGCTGCAATATTTTTTAGTTATTTGCAAAATTCATCTAAAACCGTGTCTCTTTTTTGAAAAATGAACATATTCACTCACACATAACTCGAAGAGTATGATTTCGTGATAAAACTCTATAGAATAAAATTTGCTTAGAATTAGTCAGTTTATCCATTCCGAACTTATTTTGAACGTATATTTTTTACCCTCGAGAAAGTGTGGTATTCGCCCCCAGGGGAAAAGCACACATGGGCATAATATCACTTTTTTCTCTGACATGTTAGCTATGTGTATGCCAAGTTTCATGTCAATCCAAACAGTTCTTTAAAATTTAGGGCAAAAACCGTGAGTAAATGGAATAAATACATAGTTTTGCTGCGATGAAAGCCCATCAATATTTTCTCGAAGGCGTCCTTTGCACAGTCAATATTATTGAAGCAATATCTATATTCATCAATATATTTAACGTGTAAGGAGTTTATTGAAACAATATAACAGAGGTGGCCAAACTATGGCTCTTTGAAGGATTATTTGTGGCTCTCAATAAATGTACCTGAATTACTTTTAATTTTTGTGTTTTAAAACGACTTAAATTATTGACAACAAAAAATATAAAAGACTATAACATCAGACTTAGACAAGGAGACCTCTTATCATCGGTGCTATTTAATTTGGTCTTAGAATACGTAATAAGTAAAATATTATCTGAGCTGACAGGGGGATTTGCAAATCCAGGATCAAAACTATTGTTGGCCTTTGCTGATGATCTAGGTGTAGTCGCTCATTCTACGAGAGATGTGAGAGAGGTGTTTTCACAACTAGTGGGAGGAACAGGTAGTCTTAGCCTTCGAATAAATGAAGTGAAGACGAAAAACATGCAAGTAACCAAAAATCCAAGAACAAGAGTTAGGCAGAACATACTATTAATGACCACAACTTCGAAGTAGTAAAAGAGTTTAAATATCTAGGGGCAGTAATCACGGATGACAAACACATATAAAAAGAGATCTCAGAAAGAATAACTGCGTGGAACAGAGCATCATACTCCCTATCATCATTATTAAGATCTATGTTGCTAAAAAGGCAATTTAAATTAAGACTGTATGTCAATTATTCTTCCAATTTGTTAAATATGGTAGTGAAACATAGACTCTACATCAGCGGGAAAAAATAAGCTGCTGGTGTTTGAAAGGAAAGTTCTCAGAATGATATTTGACCCTCAGAGAGATGAATTGACAGAAGAGTGGAGAAGGCGCCGCAAAGCTGAATTGGTGACTGTATGGTACTGAAAACATCGTAAGAGATATAAAAGCTAAGATAAGGTCATGTGGTAAGATCAGAGGAAGACAGAGTCTTAAAGACAGTGCTTTTTGAGAGACGGTAGAAGATCAGTAGGCCGTCCGAGAAAAAGACGATGAAGAATTAAAGTATTCTAAATTAGTAAAGGCTGCTTGTAGAATTATTTGCATATTTGAAACAACGATGTGAACCATTTTATTTCAAAGACTAAATTTTTCAACCTAATAAAAATATTTGTAAATTAAATATTTTTAAAAGATTTTTAATTGAAAAACTTTATTGGCCCATTTCCTGGTGACAACCTCCAAGGCTTCTACAATATGCAAGCACATGGATGCTGCAGTGAAGACTAAGGAGAAGGAATTCTACACTATGCAATTCACAACCCCCGTCTGCAGCGTGGTAAAGTTCCAGCGGAAAATGGACCTAGTTACTCTATAGGAGTAATACTAATAAAAATAAAAATGTATACCATTTTCATTCATTCAGTTGCGGTGCGAAACCAAAACTGTCTTAATTTTTACTCAGATCAGAGAGTGCAGCCAGCACTCTTATCGACGATTTCACCTCTTTTAAGAGGTTCATCAGAGACTGCATAGGCTGCTTTTCTCTGGCCCAGGTAAAAATCTTCGACATATCCATCTCCCACCGCAACTGACGAGATGGTAGTAGGTGCCTAGCGGCATCTGCTAAATAAAGGCACTTACTACGCTAGGCACCTACTACCATCTCGTCAGTTGCGGTGGGAGATGGATATGTCGAAGATTTTTACCTGGGCCAGAGAAAAGCAGCCTATGCAGTCTCTGATGAACCTCTAAAAAGAGGTGAAATCGTCGATAAGAGTGCTTGGTGCACTCTCTGATCTGAGTAAAAATTAAGACAGTTTTGGTTTCGCACCGCAACTGAATGAATGAAAATGGTATACATTTTTATTTTCATTTTATTTCACTTTAAAGTTCGTGTAGTCCAAACAGTATGAGAATAATTAAATACCTTTTTTGCACTTTTTAAATAATTATTTAGTTGCGGCTCGCCAAAAATTTCAAATTTTGAAAAATGGCTCGATTATCAAGGAGCTTGGCCACCCCTGCAATATAATATGCATGGCAATAATATTGAAGAAAATCAAATCGGTTTGATTTTTATTCATTAAAACACAATAAAAGAAAGAAAATTGCAATATCTCGGACATGTGACGAGGGGCGAAATATAAACATCTTGAGACTCATAATTTAACGAAAAATAGAGGGTAGGAGAAGCGTAAAGGTAGGAAGCAGGCCCGGCCCTAGGGGTGGGCGAACTGGGCGGCTGCCCAGGGCGGCAAATTCAGGGGCGGCAAATTTTAGAGGACAGCCAATTTTTTAAATTGAAGAAATAATAACTTATGTTTTTAATATTATAAAAAATCAATATTATGAACAAGAGCGGCAAAAATGCAACTGTAAAAACGAGAATTAAGTAAGTGAAACAATAACAATTGCAAGGTTCGGAATTGCAATTCGACGGAAAATCGACAGCACCGCCTTCTTCTTCATCGAATAATAATAGTAGGATCAGAACTGAACTAAATTCACTGAAATTAAATTAAAATTAACTTTACTGAAAATTGATATAATAATTAGAAACATATGCCTGAAGCTTTGTCCAGCCACGCTAAGTCTTCAGCTCATCTACAGTCACAGCGACAGTGGGTAGAACTAGCAATTAGACTAGAATCGGGCAAAATCATAGATGAAGAAACACAAAAAGTTCTAAATTCAGAAACTGGTCATTGGAAAAATGTAATACAACGACTTATATCAATAATACAGTTCTTAGCACATCAGTGTTATCCAATGAGGGGCGATTGTGATAAACATTTTCTTCAAACAATGGTAATGTTTTTAAGCTTTTTTAGCTTTAAAAATTTTGATTCTGTGTTACAATAGCACATTAGGAGAATAACTAATGGGAGTAACAAGCAGCATCACTACTTGGGAAAACGTATTCAAATCGAAATTATTCAGTTCCTCCATGACCAAATCAAAAATAAAATTTTAAACTTTTTGAAATCAGCAAAGTATTATAGCATAATTTTAGATTGTATATCTGATATTGCTGGGGTGGAACAGATGACTATTGTTGTACATTTTGTCGATTTAGGTTCTTGTTCACAAAGTGTTAAAATTGAAGAACATTTTCTGGGATTTGTGCCTATAGTGGAAACCACTGGCTTGGGAGTTACAGAGTCCCATAATGAACTGGGAATACCTTTGGAAGATATGAGAGGACAAGGGTATAATAATGGGGCAAGCATGGAAGAAAAGAACTTGGGAGTTCAAAACAGAATTTTTAAAATGAATCCTAGAGCATTTTTTGTCCCATGTTCTAGCCATTCACTTAACTTAGTCTTGAACGATGCTGCTAAAGCCTCACAGTTTGCAGTTTTTTTCTTTTCCTTAGTGACAAAATCTACAACTTTTTCTCAGCATCTATTCATCGTTGGACTATGCTGAAAAATCATATTTCTAGCCTAACATTGAAACCTTTGTCCGAAACTATATGGGAAAGTAGAATAATTGATGCATTACTCCCATTAGAGACCAAATTGAAGAAATTTACGATGTTCTTGTAGAAATCACTGTGAATAAAAACAACAATAAAATGGTTGCTCATGAGGCAAGCTGTTTGGCAAATCAAATCTGTGATTTTACTTTTCTTTGCTCTGTGGTAATACGGCATGACATTTTACTTCACATCAACGTAGTCGCATATGCAGAGTATTGATATGGGAGCGTATCAAGCTTATTATCAGTTTATTAGAAAAATCTGAAATCCAAGTCTCTCGGAAAAGATTTAAAATTCCAGGGCTGTTTGACAGACGCAAAAGGGCTCATCAAAATTTGAAATTGAGAATCCGAAAAGGAGACTGAAGATGAAAGTATGGACCTAGATCCAGAGACACGATATAAAGTTGACTTCTATTTAAAAATTATAGACACAACCGTTAATGCATTAAGTGATAGATTTCAGCAAAATAAGAGCCATGGTGAAATTTTTGTGTTTTTGGGTATACCGAGGGGGAGGGGAAGAGGTCGCCGATCTTGCCCAGGTCGGCAAAATTCCTAGGGCCGGGCCTGGTAGGAAGGCTAAAGAAACCTACTTCTCTGAAAAATGTAAAGAAATAGAAGAACTTCAAAACAGATATGACAACTTCAACCTACATAAAAAAAGTCAAAGAACTAGCCGGAATAGGAAATAGAAGAACCTCAAATATATTGCTCGACAAAAATGGAAATATTATAATGGAGACAGAACGAAAACTACGACGATGGAAAGAGTACATCGAGGAACTATTTCCTGACCAGACAGAAGCTAGTACATCCGTAGATAGCCAAACCGGAGATGTAGGTCCAGGTCCAGAGATAACCAAATCAGAGATTAGTCAGGCAATAACCTCTATGAAAACCAATGAATCTGCTGGTCCAGATGAATTACCTAGCAAGCTGATAAAGTTGGTCAATGAGAAAAACCTGGACATAATAGTAGAACTGTTCAACGCTACCTATACTACAGGAATCATTCTTAGAGAAATGTTGATATCAGCATTTGTGTGTTTGCCAAAGAAAGTAAATGCCAAAGAATGCAGTGACTACCGAACCATAAGCTTAATGTCACATACATTGAAAATTCTGCTGAAAATTATCCACGCCAGAATAAACTCTAAACTGGAGCTGGATATTAGTGACACTCAATATGGGTTCCGCAATTGTATGGGTACCAGAGAGGCATTATTCTTCTTCAACGTGCTGACAGATGTTTCTATGTTAACCGTCCTCTTTACGTCTCTTTTATAGACTACAATAAAGCGTTTGATAAAGTAAAACATGATCGACTCATGGAAATTCTAAAAACTAAAAACCTAGATGAAAGAAATTAAGAAAGATTAAGAAATTTAAGTTAATAACACACCTCTATTACAATCAGCGAGTAACAGTAAGAATTGAAAATGAAACATCACCGAAGAAATGGAAATTAAGAGGAGTCAGTCAAGGCTGCATACTATCACCTCTATTATTTAACGCTTATTCTGAAAAGGTAAATGCGAGAAACTCTGGAAGATGAAACAGTCGGCATAAGAGTAAATGGAGTCTTAGTTAACAACATCAGATATGCAGATGATACAGTAATAATAGCCGATAGTTTACAAGACATGCAAAGACTCATGAGTAAAATAGTAAGGTGTAGTAGGGAGTACTGACTTTCTCTCAATATAAAAAAAACGAAGTTTATGAAAATTAGTAAAAACAACCATAATCATACTAACGAAATCTTAATAGTAGAGGGCCAGCAGATCGAAAGAGTAAAAAAGTATACTTACCTAGGAACACTTATTAACAGAAAATAATGACTACACTGCAGAAATCAAACTCAGAATCGAAAAAGCACGTTCTAATTTTATTAAAAAGAAAAAGGTCCTATGAACTATGAAAAAGTATGCCTAACAAAATGTTACGTATACAGTGTACTATATACTATGGAGTGGAATTATGGACGTTAAATTTAGAGACAATGAGACGACTTAACGCCTTTGAAATGTGGACCTATAGAAGAATTATGAGGGTTTCCTGGGTAGATAGACTTACGAACAATGAAGTACTGAGAAGAATAGGTAAAGAGAAGGAACTTAAACTTACAATTAAAGAAAGAAAACTACAGTATCTCAGACATGTAATGCGGGGCGAGAAGTATGGCATCCTGCGACTCATAATGCAAGGAAAGATAGATGGCAGAAGAAGCATCGGAAGAAGACGAATTTCATGGCCGAAAAACCTGAGATAATGGTTTGGATGCAGGTCAAAACAACTATTTAGAATTTAGAGCTACTGCCTCAAAAATTAAAATAACTATGATGATTGACAACCTCAGTAGCGGAGATGGCACTTAGAGAAGAAGAGATCAATATATTGAGGTGTCGTCAATATTATTAACCGTGTGAGGGGTATACGAGATATTGAGCAATAAAACGTCATTTGTTCTAAGTTTTAAATTAATTTTGTTAATGTAAATGATAATACAAAGTTGCATAATAAGAATAACTAGTGATACTATATTATGCGGTATACTCCAAGGATGTGGTATACTTGTGCATATAGCGGCGTAGTGCCTACACTGCCTTGGGAAGCCCGATCCGATATCGGCCGTTGTCGGATCGGTTTCCCAATGCAGTGTAGGCACTACGCTTTAATACCTTGAGTTTGTTTTCAATCCGACGTCGAATCGGATCGGAGAAATACGTATCGCATATTTACAGATGCTTCTATATACAGGGTGAGGCAAATAAAGGGTCTATTAGAAATATCTCGAGAACTAAAGGCAACAGAATCATGAGAATTGGAATAAAGGGGTTTTGAAGGATGATATATATATATAACTTCGTTTTTTTAATGAGATACCCTGTATATTTTTACATTTTTGGATTCTCTTCGATGTCTTCTTTCTTAAAATATGAGGTTTTGTAATATTATACAGGGTATTTTAAAAGATAATTACGTTTTTTTTATTAATTTCGTAGCAAAATTAACACCTTGTTGAATTGTAGTAGTTTGACATCTAAAACTCTACCTACAATCAAATGATTTTTAATATACTCTACTATTGTTAAGAATCATTAGTATAGGTAAATTTTTAATTTTAGTATACAGGGTTGGTCGAAACTCGGAATGAGTATTTTCTGAGTTTTCTTAAACGGAACACCCTGTATTTTAGTATTGTAATGAAATGATATTTTATGTTACTTTTTTATTTCTTAAGCATTCTCTATACCTAACTGCTTTAATTTGTGCTTAATTGTTAATCGCAGCAACAAACTTAACTACGTAGGTATTTTGATAGCTAAACCATTATTGGTAATTTTAAGGACCAGTCTGGATTAATATGTATTTATTTCTGAAAAAATATTTGGGATTGAGTATTTTCACGGCCAACCTAATAAAATTTTACGTATTTTTTGTTGCAATTAATGTTTAGCTTGAATCACCAATAACTCACAAATTAAAGCAGTTAGGTATAGGGAATGCTTAAGAAATAAAAAAATTACTATAAAATATCATTTCACTACAATACAAAAATACAGGGTGTTCTATTTAAGAAAACTCCGAAAATACTCATTCCGAGTTTCGACCAACCCTGTATACTAAAATTAAAAATTTAGCTATACTAATGATTCTTAACAATAGTAGAGTATATTAAAAATCATTTGAACGTAAGTGGAGTTTTATATGTCAAACTACTACATTTCTACAGGGTGTGAATATTGCTACGAAATTAGTAAAAAAAACGTAATTATCTTTTAAAATACCCTGTATAATATTACAAAACCTCATATTTTAAGAAAGACATCGAAGAGAATCCAAAAATGTAAAAATATACAGGGTGTCCCATTTAAAAAAACGAAATTATAAGCAACTTCCGGTATAACCGGAAGTGGAAAATTGATGAAAATATTTTCATTTAATAGATCATCCTTCAAAACCCCTTTATTCCAATATTCATGACTCTGTTGCCTTTAGTTCTCGAGATATTTCTAATAGGCCAGTTATCTGCCTCACCCTATATACTACTGCACCAGAGTAGTGATGTTGAAAAAGTAACTATTCGTTACAAACTACTCGTTACTTACGAATACTTAAATACAAAAGTAATCATAGTATCAAATCATTTCTATCCCTTAAACAGATCGGTGAACCTATACAAAATAGCTACCTACTGAGAAATACGATTGTCGATATGATTACCGGTACTCAAATACAAAAGTAACAAAAGTAATCATAGAAATCAAAGTAACGAATACTGTAAATGATTACTTTATACAATAGTAAAGATTTGTAACGAATACTCGAAAGTAACTATAATCAACATCACTACACCAGAGTGCTGAAATCGGTTAGCCTTTGCTATACACTATTACGCTACAAACCCTCACTGCCTATTAAATTATAAGACATATATTAAATTTTAGTGTTAAATTTTTATTGCAATTAACATTATTGTAAGTATTGTATATTTGTATTTCAATTTATTGCTTGAAAAACAGGAATAGCAAATAGAAATGTCTTTTCTTTTCTGAGAAATGTCTTTGGTAGAGCCAATTAGCCAGATTTGTTTGTGATTGATTGCAGATTCATAGTCATAAATTTCTTATTTAATAAAATAAGTACTACAACTACAATATTATTTTTATAGATACATAGGTACATTCTGTTGCTTTACTTTTATATTTTTTATGGAAATATCGAAATTTTTAATAGAAATGTCTAAACTGCAATAAACCTAGACGATAGACCTAAACTTAAGAATGTGTTTTTTGACCCTAACCCAAGAAACAAATAAAACAATAATTATAAAAAAACGCCATTGAATAAAAAAGAAATAAATATTTTTTATTTATAGGTATGAGTTGGCAGTATTTATAGGTATGAGATGGCAGTATTTATTAGATTTTAAGGAAATGACGAAACAGGTCAATTTTTTATCTAAAGGGGACACATTTTTACGGTACATACATCTGTCATTTGTCAACTCACTCCCTTCCACTTCTCCCACCCCTATAGGGGTCGTGTGCTAGCTCATTTGAAAGGGTATTCAATTATCTATTCAGTAATATAAACATTAACATAATTATTTATACACGGTGTCCAAGAATTTTTTTAATTAAATTAATTGACACAAGAAGAAGAATGTATGTAATTTATTTAATTCAAAATACTCTACTGCTATCACAAAACAGAAAAAAATGTTTCATTTGATAAACATAAATTGTTTGTTGCTTAAATACAATATTCAACCTACCAAAAGGTAGATGGGTGTCAGCTTGAACATTGAAGTTAAGCGAAAAGCAATGGTAGGGTAGTAAAGTATGCTTAATTTGCAGTCACTCGAGCGTTATGGGGAGCTATTGGATTGTAATTATTAGGTACTAAAACCAAAAAATGTTAAGTAAAATTTTCCATTTTAGTGGAGACTTTTAATTTTTTAATTTAATTTTCCATTTCCAACAATCGTTTTTTCCAATTATAGCGCCATCCATCCATAATCCATGTTTAGTACCATTCGATAGATTTTTGAAAAAGATTGAGGACTTATTTTTTAGTTTTTCGATGTGATGTTCATTTCGCGTAATATTCGCTTTTTTTGTGAAACTTTTTTACTCACCCCATTTCCTTACGCCTCGCTCAAATTGCCCGATTTTTGAAATATACACTCTTATACATGTATTTAACTTACCTTATCTTAATCTAACAATTTCGAGTATTTTTAGGGAAAAAAATTTTTTCAGGCCCCCCGTAACTAGCTTCCTTGTGTTAAGAGACAATATGGTAGAGGTACATCTGCAGGGTAACAGGTTTCTCCCCATATGATAACCTGACGCGCTCGAGTAATTTCAAAAATCCCCGCTTGGGCTCCCCTACCACAATGTTTATTTATCAAAAAACATTCTTTTCTGTTTTGTGACAGCAGTAAAATGTATTTTGAATTAAATTAACTACGCATAGTCTTCTTTTTGTGTCAATTAATTTAATTAAAAAATTGGTTTTGGACACCCTGTATAAATAATTATGTTAATGTTTATATTAGTAAATAGAGAATTGAATTGCCTTTCAAATGAGCTATCACACGATCCCTATTCTTATTGAGAAAAATCACCGATTACGTAATCTCGTCCAGACGGATGACGTCACTAGTCTTATACGTTAAAACCCGATTTCAGTTAAAACCCGACTTTACTAGGAAAAACTAGTTTTAACTAAGCGCTTTAGACAATTCTAGTTTTTTAACTAGTCAAAACTAGATTTGACTGCTAAATTCAGTTAAAACTAGAAATCCCCAACAAAGGGTACCCCCCGTTAAGATAGGCAAAATGCCCTCACTCTCAATTCAATTTTTTTATTTTTTTTACGTTCTTTGCAATTAAAAAATAAGATAACAAGGATTTTTAGCTTGCCACCCCCCTTACCCCTTCCCCCAGAGCCAAAAACGTAGATTTTTAGATTTAATTTTTTTTAGTTGAGTTGCAATTGATTTAAAAATTTCAAAAAATTCACACGTGTAGCTGAGGCTTTTACAAAACATGTCCATTTTTTATGGACCCTTAGGTCGAGTGTACATAACCTCAAATTTTTTTTTAACTATTTTAAAACCTATAACTTTTTTTTGGAGGGGGCTGCAGGTCCAATTTTTTTTGAATTTTGTGTATTTTATCAAAAGCTATCTCTCTGATTTTTTTCAGATTTTTCCGTCAGGTGCGCCATCTTGAAAAATCCGGAAAACTGTTTTTTAGGGGGTTTTTTGGGATTTTCTCCATATTATAGACTGCAACATAGATCAACTCAAGGTTTTTTTAATAGATTATGTATAATTTGAAATAACTGAGTATATTAGGATATTCAAAAATTGGGCGAAACACTTTTAAACCCCCCAAAAACCATGTTTGTTTAAAGTTTTGTAAGGATTTTTGAGGGTCTAATTATTTTTTTTTGAGGTCGATACAGCCTGAATATTTTTTTTTATTTTTTAAGTTCTATATGATTTTAAAAAATTAGGACTCAACGCAATTTTAGCCCACTTCTCCTATTCCCCCTCCCCCTCCCCCACAGCCAAAAATGTCAATTTTTCGATTTTATTTTTTTTAAGTTGGTTTGCAATTAAATTATAAATGTTGTTCTGAAGCTATTTCTTTGTGGCATTTTTATAATTAACTATTCTAAATGGGAAATAAGCCACAATTTAACTAAAAAATGATTTTATTTTCCATCTGTAATGCGATAGAGAGAATTCGATAACCTGTGACGCACTGAAAAAATGGTTCGGGACGATCTATATAAATAAGTCAGATTAAATTAAATTATTAGAAAATTTTTTTACCAAGCAACATTTTTGTTTAATTTATTAATATTTTGTATTTTGACAACGATGTCCGTGGCGGACATCGAAACGTTAATAAAATCATTTTTTAGTTAAATTGTGGCTTATTTCGCATTTAGAATAGTTAGTAATTATTAAATTATAAATTATAAAAAATTCACACGTACAGCTGAGGCTTTTAGAGAACATCTATTTTTATGGACCCGAAGGTCGAGTGTACATATTATAACCTCATTTTTTTGTTTTTTAATAGGTACGTATAACTTTTTTTGGCGATGGCTGCTAATTTTTTTTGTGTTTTGTGTATTTTACAAACTATCTACGTTTGGCTCATAATGCAAATAGTCCCCGCTGTATGCTTGTCCCGTTAGGTAAATTATTCCGATTAATTTTTTTGCGCAAACTTACTCAAAAACAGGTCCTTATAACAAATCCACAAGGTGCCAGGCAGTACCGCGGTAGGAAAATTTTTTAAACATTTTTTTAAACGAATTCAAAAAATCAATTTTTTCACTTCGGACAAATTTGTTTTAGATTCTCTGGATCAAGCTGAGCAAAAAAGGTATCTTGTGATTTTTCTATAAAATTGACTGTTGTCGAGTTACATGCAATCTTAAATTTGAAAAACGCGAAAATGGCTATTTTCAAGGCTTAATAACTCGATTAAAAATTATTATTATGAAAGTCATAAAGTGACCAACTCAAAGTTTAAAGCCCCCCCTGCAATAGCCTAAAGAAATTTTTGTCATTATTTTATTACTAACTATTATTTTTAATAATAAAAAATGAGCGCTAAGCATGTATTGAAGCGGCCGTCTGGGAGAGAGAGATGTACAATATTCATTGGACGTTTTAAAAAAATATCGATTGGAAGTCAAAAATACGTTTTAAAAAAATAAAAAAGGAATTTTGAGGTTATATGTATTGTACACTCGACCTACACGGGTCTATAAAAAATAGATATGTTTTGTAGAAGCCTCATAAAAATTTTAAATTAATTGCAACTTTAAACAAAAAAAAAAAAATAGAAAAATTGACGTTTTTTGTGGGGTCAGGGGGAGGGGGTGGTGGGCTAAAAATGCGATTAGTCTTATTTTTTAGTCCCATATAACGTAAAAAAAATGAAAAAAAAATATTCAGGCTGTATCGATCTCAAAAAAGATCATTAAGCCCGCAAAAAGCCTTACAAAACTTTAAACAAACATGGTTTTTGGGGGGTTTAAAAGTGTTTCGCCCAATTTTTGAATATCCTAATATACTCAGTTATTTCAAATTATACATAATCTATTAAAAAAACCTTGAGTTGATCTATGTTGCAGTCTATAAAATGGAGAAAATCCCAAAAAACCCCCTAAAAAACAGTTTTCGGGATTTTTCAAGATGGCGCACCTGACGGAAAAATCTGAAAAAAATCAGAGAGATAGCTTTTGATAAAATACACAAAATGCAAAAAAAATTGGCCCTGCAGCCCCCTCCAAAAAAAAGTTATAGGTTTTAAGAAAGTTAAAAAAAATTTTGAGGTTATGTACACTCGACCTAAGGGTCCATAAAAAATGGACATGTTTTGTAAAAGCCTCAGCTAGACGTGTGAATTTTTTGAAGTTTTCAAATCAATTGCCACCCAACTAAAAAAAATTAAATCTAAAAATCTACGTTTTTGGCTGTGGGGGGAGAGGTAAGGGGGGTGGCGAGCTAAAAATCCGCGTTATCTCATTTTTTAATTGCACAGAACGTAAAAAAATTAAAAAAATTGAATTGAGAGTGAGGGCATTTTGCCTATCTTAACGGGGGGTACCCTTTCATTTAGAGTAGTTTATACTAGTTTAAACTAATTAGGTACTAGCGAATACCAGTTAAAATCGTTGCGAGAAGAGACAAATAAGATATGGCGTTTTTGGGGTAGGGTTACAAACGGTAACAACCTAGTGTGTGCAACTGTTGATTTTTCTGCATCGTTTTTATTGGTTATATTACCATTATTACTATTACACTACTGTGTATTATTCATTATGAGTCATGAGTGATAATGTCGAAGAGCAGGTTGAGAGCAGAGATATAAGAACTTTGAAAGAACGTTTTTTTTTTGGAAAAGATCTTACAAAAGGAACAGACCGAGAAGAAAAAAGTCACTACAATGTTGTGACCAAAGCATGTATAATAAAAATTAATGCCCGAAGTACAAGATGCGGAACTGTCTGCCCAGAGAACACTAAAACGATTTAGAATTGTTGAAGTTGGCGAAATAAAAAAGTTGGCTTCTAGAATTGAACCCATCAAATATTATGTACCTGCTGAATAATTGAAGCAACCTCCGTTGCTATTGGTCATGGAAGTTGGAATAGGTTGAAGACTGAAACCGCCAGAAAATAAGCAAACGTAACAATTGGTATGTTCAATAATTTTATATCAATTTGTGAGACCTGCCAATGGAAGACGAGTAAAGCGAGTTCCAATCGCTTTGACAAATGAATGGCAGTCAAAAAATAGTTCCTCATCACCTGAGCTGAGATATCAGCGAACTTGATAATAGCACCAATTATCTTTTCTGGTTCTAACCCTGTATCAAATCCTAATAATTTTTTGTCTTCACTTTTTTTCTTTACTGATCTTTGTTCTGTTACTAGTATTATGAAGTTAGATTATATAAACTAAATGTTTAAAATATATGTTTGGTTAAAATCATAAAAATAGAAGTATAACTCCTTACGTGCGTACAAAGTACACACACATTCTTTTTTAAAAATAATTACACTCTTATAAAAAATAATTTTTTTATAATAAAACCTTTTTAGTGTTTATAGGAAAGAATATAAAATAATTTAACGATAAACGATTTAACGATAAAATGCTTAAAATTCCAAAAATTACACTCTAATAAAAAAGTTCTTTTTATAATATCACGGTTTTGGTATTGTACATATGTAGGACACATGTTTGGAAAGATAATTAACTTATAAAATATGAATTTTTAGTAGGTGTATTAACTGTTATTTATAATTATGATTCCAAAAATTACACTAGTATAAAATAGCATTTTTTATAATACCACGGTTATTTAAAATGGTATATATAATTTTAAGTATATAAACTTTTAATTACTTATTAAAACAATTAAAAATGATACGCAACAGCCGGGTTCCAACTGGGGCATCTCGATCTGCAGTCTAATGCCACTGAGGCACCATCAATTTGTAGATATCGATTTATTAACGTACTTTAAAATATCACTGCATTAGTCACATTTTTAAAATAGTTTGAAATTTAAAAAAAATCGATTTATCCATACAGTGTGATTGGTCAATGGGGTAAAGCTTTGTATATCCGTTATAAGTAATAGATAGTAATAAAAGTTAATAACAAAAATTGTAGCCAACTTTGATTACAGATTGACAATCAGTAATCGTAAATTGTCAATTTTAGACAATTATTCAGGCATGGCTTACTTAAAATTTGGAAAGATTTAGACCCGTAATTATTAATAATTTTGCTCTGAAAAATAAAAATATCTCGAAAACTAATAAATTTACACATAGGGGATGTTATACAAAAATTATAGTATGGTAATGTTACTTTTCGATAATGATATAAAATACAGGGTGTTCTATTTAAAATTACTGAGAAAATAATGTATTTGCGTTTTGACTTACCCTGTATTCAATATAACGAAAATTAGCAAAACAACCAGTAACGAAAATTTTGACAATAAATAAAAAATATAACGTCAATAAACCATTCACTTTGTGCTTGCTTCTATTTATGCAGGTAGTTAAACTTGTTATGATTTTCATATAAAATTGGTTATAACTTTGTAAATACCCCGTATACCATACCAAACCTTTATATTTTTGTATTCGAAAAGTTACGAAGATTTCGAATATAAAATAAAATACAGGGAGTTCTATTTAAAAAAAGAACATAAGTTTGGTCTGCCACTATGTTATCGAACACCCTGTAACATTCTAACTAATTTTGTAATGTGAAGCTCAAAGTTCTCTACAATTTTTGTTATTAAGTTTTATCGCTATACATTACCATAAAGGATCTACGGAGCTTCACCCCACTAATTAATCACCCTGTATAATAGCAGTTAAATATTGCATTGTTATCCTACTTCGCCTTCAATGGAGAAGCCCCTTCATTTTTCATAATAGCCACAACTATTTAGTTATCTAGTACTTTTTTTCCTTACTTCTGTTGGAGTATATCTTTCTTTTTACTTTCACTCCAACAGAAGTTTTCTTTATATTTGTTATATTGGCTGAAAATCCTGAAAATGAACTATCCTGAAAATTTCAGGTGTCTAGGTAGCCTAAAACTATTTTTAAAATGGATTACAAAATTTGCGGAGTCCGTGACACCAATCAAGCCAAGTATATAAAAAGGTTTTAATAAAATGAATGCAATTTTGTACTCTCTATAGACTGAAGTTTAAAAGGTAGAAAAATAAAAAACATTAAAAGTAGTCAAGCACCTTTGGACTACTTGGCTTGGATTAGCCCCCATCAAATAAAGAGCTGAAAAAGAAGAAATAAGATGTATTTACCTCTTTCGGAGTAAAATATATAATGGAAGCAATATCTTCGTTTATTTGCCAGATTTATTGCTAGTACTATTTACCAACTATTTTATTGCTGGAGTCGAATCTTGAGATTGAAAAAATTAGTAATGTACGATTGTAAAGTCCGCAGAAAGTGTGCTATTTTGTTTTCAACTTTCCATTTTGAATTGCTGATATCATGGATTCTGCCTCTATTCCAGGTACAATCATTATGCTGCGTTTTATCAATCCTAAAAAAAAAATTAAATGATTAGGCCCTTTCAAAATTTCCAATCTTGTTAAATGTTAATAAAGCGTTATATTTGATTGATATTTTTATTTCAGCTTGGTTTTTTTAACCAATACTTTGATTCTCTCATAACGTTTATAATTATCATTTGGAAACACAAATAAACTTCGATTATATCTTCTAAAATAGTTCTTTGTTCAGATAATTCCATTTGCGACACCATGGGGTACGCTTTCCGAAGAGCTTTCAGTTTTTTGTCGGCTTAAAATCAAATTCGAACACATTCAAAGACACTAGAAATCTAAAAAATTAATACACTTTTAACAAGGTGTTTTATTGCTCTGTGCACATTAAGGCGGGTATACCTACATATGCGCTCTGCTCGGTGTGCGAGCCGCTCGCGCGCAGCATATTTGTTAGATTAGTACGTGTTTTCAAGTGGCACACAAACGGGTCGCACACGGCGCACCACGATCTAACTTCTGTCGGCTTTTCAACAAATGCTTTGATGGTTCGCAATACGTATTTGGACGGGTTTGCGAGTGGTTTGTTGGTTTTGGGGCGCTTGAGTTGAATATTTGTTAGTAATGGAGTGTTAGGAAGGAAATATCAAACTTATTGATGTTTACCGTGGAAAGTGAAAATGGGATGATGACGATGACATTGAATATATTTAAACATGTTAGCTTGCAACCCCCAACTTGTAACCAACTTGCAACCATCTTGCAGCCAATTTGCAACCAACTTGCAACCAGTTTGCAACCAACTTGCAACCAATTTGCAACCAACTTGCAACCAACTTGCAACCAATTTGCAACCAACTTGCAACCAGCTTGCAACCAGCTTGCAACCAATTTGCAACCAACTTGCAACCAACTTGCAACTCAACTTGCAACTCAACTTGCAACTCAACTTGCAACTCAACTTGCAACTCAACTTGCAACTCAACTTGCAACCAATCGGAATGAAACCAAACACTTCTCGATGAGAATAGGAGAAGCTACTCCCGACGTCGGCCGATATCGGATCTGATCTGATCGGAGAAAACGGATCCAATGTAGGCACCCACATTTAATACTAATTATCTACAATTACTAAATGTTCGTAAGTTTCCTCTGGATCGTGGAAGGTTCGTCAAAATGAAAAATTTTAACAAACATTAACCGCGCCACGAACGCGCGGCGCTCACACGGCGCGGAGTTCGCGGCGCGGATATGTATTTCCGCCTTTAGGAAAACACAAGGAAATGTTATTTACCAGATATTTTATTGCTGTATTCGAATCCTGAGATTGAAAAAATTTGTAATATAATATAGGTATGTAAAGTCTGCAAAAAGTGTGCTATTTTGTTTATAAATAGGATTACCATAATTACGAAGAGCCAAACCGGGACGCAGAAGAGGGAGAGGCTCATTTTCGTTTGGCTTTTCGCCTAATTTGGGTTTTTCATATTTGAAATGCAATCAAAATTATTAAATTGAATATGCAACTTTAGTGGAGCGTCTAAATGCCCCTTAAAAAGAGCAAGAACATCCATCAGCAGAAATAGGAAGCGATAATAAATTGGTACTGAGCAAAATCTAGATGAGAAAAATATGTGTGATAACAAAACACCAGAATACATACACCACAAAGATCAGTGTCGAAAGCTTACAGGATGACTACACAATACACAAGTAACCTGTTCCAAAAAACAAAAAATAATAGAAAGAAGCGGAAACATATATCACAGAAAGTGACGCAGTCGAAGAAAGTCCGGCAAAATTAAGTTTAACCCGGCACCTACCACGTGGCCTTTCAAGGCGCCAACTGCCACGTGGGGTGCTCACAGCACCCCTTAAAAATTTTCTGTGATCTACTTGTTTAAAAAAACAAAATAATGTGTTGAGTAACACAAGAATATAAATAAACATGTGTTATTAACTTATTAGCCACTAATATGTTATAAAAGTTAAAAAATAAAATGAAAAAGGTGTTATAAGCAAATTAGCAAGTACCAAGCCATAATAAATGAAGTCAAGTAAAATATCTAAAAAAAATTAAGATTTAGTGAGTATAGAGTCTATATTAATAATTTAAATCAGTTATTTCAATAATAAATGTAACTTTGACCTGTTTATCAAAAATACAAAAAAAATTTAAAACTTAAAGTGCCTGATGATGACACCCCAATTTGACTTTAGAGCTAGAAGTTCAGAATGACACTAAATAACCACTTCAAACACTAACACATATATGCTATATAATATTATAGAAAGCTATTATGACGCACAGCTCGGTTACCAAACTTGAAATACCAAATATTTAATAAAAATGTGTTATGGGGTGCTCGTAGCACCCCACGTGGCAGGTGCCGGATTAATAAAACTATTAAACTATTTCCATTGATTTTTTGACTAACCCGCATAATAGAGTTTTATCTGCATACCGAATCTGGTAGAATAACTCAAAAATGAACTGCTTCACTATTTATTAAACTACACTAATCACACAAAAGTATCACATACTTTTTGAAACAGAAAGTTTCAATTTTTAATTTTTAGCAGAATGTTATAATACTCCTCTATCATCTCCTTTAGGTGTCTACAAATCCATAACATTTCAAGTTGCATAACATTTCAAGTTGAAGCCTGTTTTTGCCGAAAAAAAACAACAGTAAACAAAACGTTGTTAAAGAAGAATATTTATTTTTGACATTTTTGTTCGAGAATTTGATCTGTGCAGTATATCTGCTTGATTTTTTAATGAGGAGGTGCGTTATTAGAAAAAATGAGTAATGTAGCGTCAGGACAAGCAGCCCAAATTGTAGGTTTAATTGGAGATGGACGATCGCAGCAATATCTTGCTGATGCTATGGAAATTCACCAATCCAGCATTTCAAGAGCTTAAAGAAGGTATACAGAAAGTGGATGATAAATAAGAAGACCAACTCCAGGACGTCCCAGGTGCACGAACCTCGAAAATGAACATTATTTACATCTAAAGACTGCTTACAAATCATGTTACAGCGCGACATCTGCGAAACGATCTTTCCACAGCCCTTTCTTTCTTCTTCTTTAACCCATTTCTATCCAACTTTGGACATAGGCCTTCCCCAAATCTTTCCATTTCCGTCTGTTCTTGGCTGCGCTTTTCCAGTTAGTTCCTGCAGCTTTAACAATATCGTCCTTCCATCGCATCTGAGGTCTTCCTCTTCCTCTTCTTCCTGTCCACCGTCTTTGTATTTCAGCATTCCATCTTTGATCTTCCTGTCTCGCATTGTGGCCCGCAAATCTCCATTTTAACCCTATGTTCAGTTACATTTGCTACTTTTGTTTTTTCTCTTATCCATTTGTTTGATTTTCTGTCTTGTAGTTTTATTCCCAACATGGATCTTTTTATTTTTCTCTAAGTTATTTATATTTTGTTTATGTTGGCCTTTGTTAATGTCCATGTTTCTGAGCCATACGTCAGAACAGGATGGATTCACTGGTCAAATACACGGGATTTTAGGTACTGTTGTATCTTTGTGCTTTTTTCCACAGTCCGTAATGTTCGAATAGGTGGCAATTCGGTTAGCAACAGATTAAGTTAATTTGGAATCAGAGCCAGAATGATTGCTACTGCTCCACTGTATGCGCTGTGTCACATCTTATGGCACGTTTAAGTTTTGCACCAGAACATGTCGATTGGGATATTAATGGATGGGCTAATATTCTTTTTATTGATGGGTCAAGATTTGCACTTTGTGGATCCAACAGTGCAAAGTGTCTGTCGGATTTACAAAGTGCAAATCTTGACTCATCAGTAAAAAGAATATTAGTTAAATCGCTAATATCCCATTCGACATGTTCTGGTGCAAAACTTAAACGTGCTATACGGTTTGGACTTATTAAAAGTGGAGCAGTAGCAGGCATTCTGGCTCTGATTCCAAATTCACTTAATCTGTTTCTAACCGAATTGGCACTTATTCGAACATTACGGGCTGTGGAAAAAAGCACAAAGATACAACAGTACCTAAAAACCCGTGTATTTGACCAGTGCATGCTTCCTGTTCTGACGTATGGCTCAGAAACATGGACATTAACAAAGGCCAATATAAACAAAATATAAATAACTTAGAGAAAAATGGAAAGATCCATGTTGTGAATAAAACTACAAGACAGAAAATCAAACAAATGGATAAGAGAAAAAACAAAAGTAACAAATGTATGCACTGAATTGGCACTTTACGAACCAAACATTACGGGGTACGAGCAGTGGAAATATCAGTTCGCAGTTGTCTAGCTGTAACATGATGTGTACGTAAAGTCTGCAGATGTAAATAACGTTCATCTGCGGGGTGCGTGCACCTGGGAAGTCATGGAACTGGTCTTCTTGTGTATCCTCCACTTTCTCTATACCTTTTTAAAGCACATAAAATGCTGGATTCTCCATCTCCAATTAAATTAAGAACAAACACTTAAGACAAGACACAAAAGCAAGAATCTATAAAGCAGCAATTAGACCTATATTGACATACGCGGCGGAGACAAGGCCTGACACATCTAAAACGAGATGACTACTAGAAACAGAGATGAAAATATTCCGACGAATATCAGGGAAAAGTCTCTTGGATAGGGAGAGAAGCGAAAACATAAGAAGATCATGCAATGTAGAAGACATAAATGGATGGGTGATAAGACGGAAACAGTAAATAAGTCACCAAATGGACGAAGAAGTATTGGCAGACCAAGAAAAAGAGAATAATTTAGGAGGTTAATATTGAAGAAGAAACAGGCTTTAAAGCCTACATACAAGAAGGAAGAAGAAGAAGACAGTTAAATTAAATCTGCAATTCGGGCTGCTCGTTTTGACGTTAAATTACTGATTTTTTGTAAGAACTCACCTTCTCATTGTAGAATTAAGCAGTCCTAGTCCACAGATCAAATTCTCGAATACAAATGTCTAAAATAAATATTCTCTTTCAACAAAGTTTTATTTTCTGTTCTTTTCTGCAAAAACAAGCTTTAACTTGAAATTTTATAGGTTTGTGGAAACATAAAAAACGAGGATATTATAACATTTTGCTACAAATTAAAAATTATTTTTAAAGTGTTTTCTGTTTAAAAATTATGCAATACTTTTTGTGATAAGTGTATTTCCATTTAGTGTAAGAGCTAGAGGCGAGAAATCATCGTCATAAGTAATATGGAGTTTGGCATGTGAAATGTGTCTATTGTATGTTGATAACTATGACCCCTTTACCCGTGTTGAGCTGCCCCCCCCCCACTTGCAAAAATTAAAAAACAAATAGCCCTGATTTATGAGCTATTTATGAGCTCTCATATTCCGCAAACTAAAAATTTTGAGCTCGTTCCACTGAGCAGGAATTTAATACCCTAGTGGGGGGGGCTGAGTCAGCCCCCCCACTACTTAAAAATAGGAATATTGAATCGGTTTTTGTGGCAGAATTACGAGCTATTTATGAGCTCTTGAAATTATATACTTTCGATTTTTGAGCTCATCCCCTTCACCCCCAAACAACCCTTTAATTGATTTAACTTAAGAGAAAGATGCTGAGAAAACTTAAAATATATCGTATTGCGGATATAATTCATATAGCTTATATACTCTAAGAATAAACTATTAAATCAAGAGCATTTAGATTATTGAGCTACAACCCCTTCGCAAGAAAACCACCCTATCTTCCCGGCTTAAGAGAAAGTTGTACTTAAAATGCAATAAACTAATTATTTGGCGACTACATATCATTTAATAATTTATAACCTTCCAAATTACGAGCATTTAGATCAGTAAATTGCAATTTATTTTGTATAGTGCAGTCACTGAAGGTAAAAATCAACGATTACCTTCAATTTCGGTGAACCTTCATCGATTTTCACGAAAATTGGTCAGTAGTTAGAGGATACGTCAAGAAACAAAGGTGACATGGTACCACCTTGCGCCTTTACCGTGAGGGTGGATACCGCCCCTTCTCGGGGGTGAAAATTATTTTATAAAAAATAAATGCACAAATCAATAAAAGAACAAATTAAAAGCAAAATGTATTATATAAAGTTAATAAAATAAGTCAATACTTTTTAAGTTATTAAAGATCAAAGATTTTAATTATTTGTGAAAAAAATGCATGTTTTGAAGAGTTTTTTTGTAAATCACTGAAAAACTTTAAGTTTTTACAAAAAAGTTAACAGCAGTTTAATTCGTATAGCTTATATTCTAAGAATAAACTCTTAAATCAGGCGTCTTTCGATTATAGAGCTACAACCCGTTCGCAAGAAAACGACCCCATATTCCCGGCTTAAGAGAGAGTTGTTCTTAAAATAATTTAAATTAATTATTTGGCGACTACATATCGTTTAATAATTTATGAGCTTGCAAAATATACGCATCTCAATTATTGAATTGCCATTTTCTTTCTATAGTGCAGTCACTGAAGGTAAAAATCAACTATTACCTTCGATAAATCGCCATTTATTTTCACGAATTGACAATAACAACTTGGGGTTTTAGCCTGGGGTATATGTCACCCCTTCTCGGGAGTGAAAATTACTTTATTAAAAATAACCAAACAAATCGAGAGAGGGACAAATTGTAAGCAAAATTTGTTATATAATGTGATTAAAATAAATCAATACTTTTTGAGTTATTCAAGATCAAATATTTTAATTTTTGGAAAGAAAATGCATGCTTTAGAGCGATTTTTCATAAATGACTCAAAAACTGTAAGTTTTTACAAAAAAGTTTTCGTCACTAAAATTGAAGCTAATAAAAAATATAATAAATTGCTTACTTGAAAAACCCTTTAATGTTAATTTAAAGTAAGTTATTGGTAATTAAGTGTATATTTTTTTCCGCGACTGTTCAAATCTAAGGGTTCAAGCTTAAATAACGGGAAAGAGATGCATTTTATAACACTTAGGTACTAAATACTTGTCAAAGTACTTAGAAATACCTATGAAAAATAAGATTCAGAAAAAGTTGATAGTATCAAAATCCGCTCACCAATTTTCGTGAAAATGAATGGAGATTTACCGAAATCGAAAGTCATAGTTGATTTTTACCTTCAGTGACTGCACTATAGAAAGAAAAGGGCAATTCAATAATTGAGATGCGTATATTTTGCGAGCTCATAAATTATTAAACAATATATAGTCGACAAATAATTAATTTAAATTATTTTAAGTACAACCCCCTCTTAAGCCGGGAATATGGGATGGTTTTCTTGCGAAGGGGTTGTAGTTCAATAATCGAAAGGCGCGTGATTTTAGAGTTTATTCTTAGAATATAAGCTATACGAATTAAACTACTATTAACTTTTTTGTAAAAACTTACAGTTTTTTAGTGATTTACAAAAAACCTCTTCAAAACATGCATTTTTTTCACAAATAATTAAAATCTTTGATCTTTAATAACTTAAAAAGTATTTACTTATTTTATTAACTTTATATAATAAATTTTGCTTTTAATTTGTTCTTTTATTGATTTGTGCAGTTATTTTTTATAAAATAATTTTCACCCCCGAGAAGGGGCGGTATCCACCCTCAGGGTAAAGGCGCAAGGTGGTACCATGTCACCTTTGTTTCTTGACGTATCCTCTAACCACTGACCAATATGAAGGTTCACCGAAATTGAAGGTAATCGTTTATTTTTACCTTCAGTGACTGCACTATACAAAGTAAATTGCAATTTACTGATCTAAATGCGCGTAATTTGGAAGCTTATAAATTATTAAATGATACGTAGTCGCCAAATAATTAGTTTAACGCATTTAAAGTACAACTTTCTCTTAAGCCGGGAAGATAGGGTGGTTTTCTGGCGAAGAGGTTGTAGCTCAATAATCGAAATGCTCTTGATTTAATAGTTTATTCTTAGAGTATATAAGCTATAGGAATTATATTCGCAATACGATATATTTTAAGTTTTCTCAGCATCTTTCTCTTAAGTTAAATCAATTAAAGGGTTGTTTGGGGGTGAAGGGGATGAGCTCAAAAATCGAAACTATATAATTTCAAGAGCTCATAAATAGCTCGTAATTCTGCCACAAAAACCGATTCAATATTCCTATTTTTAAGTAGTGGGGGTATTAAATTCCTGCTCAGTGGAACGAGCTCAAAATTTTTAGTTTGCGGAATATGAGAGCTCATAAATAGCTCATAAATCAGGGCTATTTGTTTTTTAATTTTTGCAAGTGGGGGGGGGCAGCTCAACACGGGTGACCCCTTTTAGGCTGACACCTCAGTGGATACAGGGAGTAGCAATAAGGGATGAAAGGGGAAAGTTAACGCAGTCATTAAAGGTTTTCACCTCCTATTTTGTTAAGCATCCATCGATTTACATGAAAATTGGTGAGTAGTTAGAGCATACCTCAAGAAATAAAACTGATATTGTGCCAACGTGCGCTTTTACCCTGGGGGTGGATGCCGCCCCTTCTCAGAGGTGAAAACTATTTTATTAAAAATAACCCCACTAATCGATAGAGGGACAAATTTTAAGCAAAATTTGTTACTTCTAATTATTAAAATAAATCAATACTTTTTGAGTTATTAAAGATCAAACATTTGAATTTTTCGTGAAATAAATGCATGATGTAAAGCGGTTTTTCGTAAATAATTCAAAAACAGTAAGTTTTATCAAAATAGTTATGATTACCAAAATTGAAGATAATAAAAAATAAAAGAGATTTCTTATTCGAAAAACCTTTGAGAATTAATAAAAAGTGGGTTATAGGTGATGGAATGTATATTTTTTTTCGGCTAGTACCCAAATCTATGTATTCAAGCTCAAATAACGGGAAACGGTGCATTTTATAAAATATATTTACTGAACACTTTTCAAAGTACTTAGAAATATGTATCAAATGAGCTCCCGGAAGAGTTGATACCATTAAACATTATGCTACAAACATTTTTCAAAGTTTAGGCTCCAAAAATTTGGAGCTTAATTATTATATTATTTATATAAGTTTTTAAAATTGTTTTAAGACATTTATATAAAATATAGCAAAAATGTATTTGAATTTTATGTCAAATGTGCCCATTATTGGACACCCTCAGTTTCTGTACATATTCAGTTTATACAGGGGAGGTTCTAGACCAAAAAAGTGGGGGAAGGGAACACAACCGCTGAATAAACAAGATAACGTGCCTTTTTAACGAAAATTATAGCAATACGATATATTTTAAGTTTTCTCAGCATTTTTCTCTTAAGTTAAATCAATTAAAGGGTTGTTTGGGGGTGAAGGGGATGAGCTCAAAAATCGAAACTATATAATTTCAAGAGCTCATAAATAGCCCGTAATTCTGCCGCAAAAACCGATTCAATATTCCTATTTTTAAGTAGTGGGGGGGCTGACTCAGCCCCCCCACTAAAGTATTAAATTCCTGCTCAGTGGAACGAGCTCAAAATTTTTAGTGTGCGGAATATGAAAGCTCATAAATAGCTCATAAATCAAGGCTATTTGTTTTTTGATTTTTGCAAGTGGGGGGGGGGGCAGCTCAACACGGGTATAACTTTTTTAAGCAGTTTAAAAAAAGCTTTATTTCTGTTTTTACAAAAAGTTTTTAGCACCAAATTAAGGCAAGTTACGCTCAAAGTAAAGTTGGTCCCTTTTGTTTTTGCAAAAAAAAATCGGGAAGACCACCCCCTAATAGCAACTTAAATGAAATTAATCGTTACCGCTCCACAAATTATTTTACTTATGTCGTGTTTACTATATGATCTGTAAGTTTCATCGATTCAAAGTGCTTATTTTTGAAAAAATTTGGTTTCAAAATAAAATCTTTAAAAATTTAAATTTTGAAAAATATGCTTTTTTCAAAATAACTTAAAAATTGTTAGAGATACCAAAAATCTCGAAAAAAAAACTCAGATTTGCTTTTCTGAATATCATGTATTTTTTGTTTTTCTGTTAGACAAAAATTGATTAAGATTTGGTGTTTCTAAATTTGCATACATTCGTGATCAGTGACTCGTTCAAACCCTTTTAACTACAGCCCTTTCAATAATAAGGACTTTGAACCGATGAAACTTACAGATCATATAAACAATATATACACGAGTCAAGAAACTTGTGAAGTCGTAACGATTAAGTTCATTTAAGATACTATTTAGGGGGTGATTTTCTCGATTTTTTTACCAAAACCAAAAGGGACTAACTTTATTTTGAGCGTAACTTGTTTAATTTTGATGCTAGATATTTTTTTTATAAAACAAAAATGAAGCCTTTTTTAAACACTTTAAATAAGTTGTAATGAGTTTTCCCCGAGATGTGCTTCATTTTTGGTTATTTCACGTTAAAGTGTTCCATTTGGAATTTGACGAATATGAACCTATTTTTCATTAGCTATAACTCTGCTTCTACTAGGTGTAGAGACATGATATATACACCATTTTTTTTTAATTTTTTACAGGATATATTTTTGCTAGGAATGTTTTTTCGACAAAGTAATTATTTTTTAAGTTATTTGCGAAAAACCGTCTAAAGGCGTGGTTATTTTGTTGAAAAAATGAACATATTCACTGCCAAATAACTCGAAAAGTATTGACTTAATGAAAAAACTCTATAGACCAAAAGTTACTTAAAATTAGCCAGTTTATCCATTTCCTGACTTTTTTGGACGAATATTTTTTCACCCCCAACAGGGGGTGAAAATCACCCCCAGGGCAAAAGCACATATCGGCACAATATCACTTTTTTTCTTTGACTTGTTAGCTATGTGTATGCCAAATTTCATGTCAATCCAAGCGGTTCTTTAAAATTTAGAGATTTTGCAATATTTTACCGTTAAAGAACGGACTATATCCTGAATTCAGGACATCCTAAATATCGGACACTAAATTTAGTAAGATGTAATAGCCTCTTAAACCATGCTAAAACTGTAGCAGTTGGGAGCAGGTACAATAATTATTACACACTACTTCAAGGTACACAGATGATGTTCTAGGAATCTTTTATAAAACAAGTTTTACAACAAAATATATCATCATACCGTATACGAGATATTGAGCAATAAAACGTTGTTCTAAATTTTAAATTAATTTTGTTAGTGTAATTGGTGATATTAAGTTGTATAATAAGAATAACTAGTGCTACCATAGTATGCAGTCTACTCCGAGGAAACGGTCTACCTGTGCATATAGCTCTACGTAATGTTTTGTACAGATCGCAATCTGAAAATTCCTGAAGGATTTGTGCAAAATAATGAAATGCTGTTCTACATACGCTGTAGAGATTGCTTGATTGAATATTGTGTTTTTTTAATCCTTGTAATGAAATGACCCTATTAAGCTACGCGTATATTTTTACTAATTAAGCAAATATAAAAAAGGGGAGTTCGATAAGGAGACAACATGTCATCAAAACTATTCAATGCCATAATGCAGCATGCATTCTAGGTGTTAGAATGGGAAAACGGAGGTTTAAATATCGATGGCGAATGGCTGAACCACCTACGATTTGCAGATGACATAGTTCTAATAACCGACGACTTAAAGGAATTCCACGAAATGCTACAAGGATTACAACGAGTTTCTTAAAAAGTAGGGTTGGAAATAAACTTTGGAAAAACTAAAATGATGGCCAATTTAATAACTAGCGGACCACTGAAATTAGAATAGATCAACCTATCTGGGCCACGAAAAACAAATACGTAGAGACAACCAAACATGCGAATTATCTAGAATAGCTTTAGGATGAACAGCGTATGGCAAACTAAGAGACGTGTTCAAGGAAAACATGCCAATAAAGCTAAAAAAAGCATTTAACCAGTGCGTACTTCCGGTGCTTACTTATGGAGCTGAAACACTGACATTGACTAAAGCATTATATTAATACGAAAATTACAAGTAGCACAACGAAAAATGGATAGATCCATGCTTGGTCTAACTTTTAAAGACAACACGAAGTGATGAGTTACGGTGAAGAACTGGAGTTGAAGACATCATAAAACAAATTACGAAGTTGAAGTGGAAATGGTCAGGACACGTCGCAAGACAGGCAGACAACAGATGGACAAAGAAGATTTTGGAGTGGCGGCCAAGGGCAGACAAGCGAAGCCGTGGAAAACCACCTACCAGATGGATCGACGACATTAAAAGAATAGCGACAACTGGATTGCAGCTGCGCAGGACAGAGAAGGGTGAAGACATCTTGAGGAGACCTATGTCCGACAGTGGACAAATTTGGCTGTATGATGAAGCAAATTGCACATCAATAATTCAACTTCGAATAAATCATCCAAAAAACGATCCAATAATAATTTAGGGAATAAACAAAAATAATTTTTATAAGTATAATTATTTCCTCATAACCGTATCCTGCTTTATTTAATGGTGAAACGAGTGCAACTAATGCTTAGGTGTTTAAACAGTTCTTAAAAAGTGTTCTATAATATAAACTTCTCGTCAAAAGTTAAGTATATTATGGCAAATTATGCTCAATTTTCATGAACAGATTAACGGATTTCGCTAATATTTTTTTATTATTTTAGATTTTTTTTAGTACTTACACAGGTATGCAAAGATTTACTCAACTTTTTTTTGTACTTATACCGAGTGGAAGAAAAGAAATGTTTGTGGCACCCTGTAGGGAGGACGAGGTACAAATGTTAGTATATATCGAAATCGTATTGTAGTCTTGTTTTGTGAACATTTTGTTTTTTGAATATCCGTGATATCTTTAGAAACAAAAAAAAAAGACGGTTTTGTAATTTAACATGCGCTTTAACAGAAACAAAAGTTTGAGACACCTTGTAGGGAGCTAAAGGCACAAAGGCGACTATACAGTATACCTCGATGGTAAGTTGTAGTCTCATATTTTGTGAATATTTAATTTTTTTAATCTCTCTGATATCTTTAATAACAAAGAAACTAGACGGTATTACTCTTTAATACAATATTATGTGTTTTAGCTGACGACATGCGTCACACATGTTAAATATAGAAACACATAATTAAAGAAACCGTCTAAATAGTTTCTTTGTTATTAAAGATATCAGCAAAATTCAATATTCAGAAAATATGAGACTACAACATAATATCGAAGTATACTCGTGCCTTTTCCTCCCTACAAGATTTCTCAAACTTTTGTTTCGGTTAAAATACATGTTAAATTTCGGTATATTTTTGTTGTTTCTAAAAATATCAGGGACATTCGAACAACATGTTCACAAATCATAAGACTACAATACGATTCTAATGTTTACTCACATTTTTGTACCTCGTTCTCCCTACCCTACAGGGTGTCTCAAACTTAACATAAGAAAAACATTTCTTTTCTTCCACCCGGTATAAGTACAAAAAATAAGTTTGAATAATCCTTTGAACAACTGTGTAGATACTAAAGAAAAATCTAACATAATAAAAAAATAGCAGAACCCGTCTGTTCACGAAAAAATCAACTATGAAAATCAGCATAATTTTATATATCCCTAACTTTTGACGAGCAGTTTATAATAGCGTTTTTATGTTCATTGATCAATATGATTGAGTCGTGTGAGCGATACCGTTTTTTTTTTCATGTATTTGTCAATAATATTGACCGTGTAAAAGTCGCCTTTTTTATGGGTAATGTTTTTAATAAAAACGTTGGAACGGCAAGAAACGTTTAGCCATTAAAAAGTTACAACGGTTAGGTGATTTATCTGGAATTTTTCACACGACAAAATCACCTTATTCTTTGATGACCGAGTTGTTTATTGTTTATTTCAAGAACACATAGAAAAGCTCTTATTCATTGGTGTTCGTCTGAACACTTGTGTCGTTATCAGCGAAATTGATACGCGTTGTCTCAGGGTAACTCATAAATAATTCTGAGTTATGATGTTGTGGTAGATATATTTATCAAACACTTATTCATAAAGCCACATTAGGGAAAAAGATTATTTTAGTCACTCAAGTAAATAAAATTTGAAAGAATTATATTATTGTTCAACATACTTTTTTTACAACAAAGATATAGTTGTAAGTTGGGTAGTATTTTTAAAAGTTTATACCTCTGTTGTAGTATTCTGGCTGTATATCTCTTTTTGAATACATGAATACTACATTCTTGTGGTATGTATTTTATTGTGTTTTAGAATGTTTCTAATTCTTCTGTCTTTGCTTCTCAACAATATTTCAGTAATTCGTTTGGTATTGCGTCTTTACTGTAGTCTAACGATATCTTATTATGTAAGGTCGATCTGTACCGATCTGTTAATGGATAAAAATTATTTGATATGAAATTTTAGAATGTTAACAATATAAAAAACAAGGGGTGACCTATACAGGGTGTGGTAGCGAATGGGCCAGAGCCTAACCTTAGATTCTTGAGGTTAAAATAGGTCGATTTAAGCTAACTTACGTTAGTACGAAAGTTTATAATAACCGAAATACAGGGTGTCAAAGTTTGACTTTTATTTTATTTATTCTATATTTCCAGACAGTCATGGCATAACAACACGAAATTTAGTAAGCGGGGGTTTTTGAGACGATAAATCTAAATTCGCCACAAAAAATTATGTATTGTATAAAGGGCGCCACATACGCCTTTCAGCGCTTATTTAATACGTTCAATTTTTTTATTGCCCACTCTACATACTTTTTGAACCAAAACTTTTATTCTCTTAATATTTTTACTTAAAAAACGTATAATACTAGATTCATCTAGCTAACTCAACCGTTTTCGAGATAAACGCATTTTTAATCTGCGGTGCAACATAATTTTTTGCATAATATCGTTGTAGTTACACCCAAAAAACTTAAAACCATAATAATTTCCAAAATTGTATCGCAAAAATTTATGGATGAAATAATAAGAGAAACTAAACAAAGAACTAAACCAATATACATATGATATAGGAAATTATAGGAACAAATAGGGATGACAGAATGTGAATTTGCGGATGATGTGGTTATTACAGCAGGAAACGAGAAAGACCTAAGAGAAAGCTTGATAGTATGGAATGAGATATTGACAAAATACGATATGAAATTGAATAAGAGTAAGACAAAGACAATGGTAATAGATAGAATTAGGAAAAGGATAAATATGCAAATAGATGAAGTAGAAATAGAGCAAGTCAGTAAATATCAATACCTAGGTGTAATAATTGAAGAAAACGGAAAACAAGAAATAGATATAAACTGTAGGATACAAAAAGCAAATAGACTATATTATGCAATAAACAGTGGATTTGTAAATAGACGAGAAATATCAAGAAAAACGAAAATGAATGTACAGTAGAACCCCGATTATCCGTGCTCCTCGGGACCGGACTTTGGCACGGATAATTGAAAAGCACGGATAATCCGAACATTTATTTCTTATTGTAATACATATGTACGTATATCCATACATATAGCCCTACCATAAAAGTACAACAGAAAAAATAAATCTTTCATTATGAGTCACCCTCTCCGCGTATAGAGATTCCGTCGAATGATTTACAGTTACGCTATTTTGATCAAACCTCAAAAATGCAATTTAAGTAATAGAAAATCATAGCACAGATAATCCGCAGCCCGGATAATCCGCACACGGATAATCGGGGTTCTACTGTATACCAAGCTGTGTATAGACCTGTACTCACATATGGATGTGAATCGGGGATATTGTCAAAAAGGGATAAAAGTAAACTGCAGGCAACAGAAATGAAATATCTAAGAAGAGTAATGGAAGTGACAAGAAGAGATTTCAACAATGAACAATGGGAGTTAAGAATATAAAAATGAGAGAAGAATTAGAAATAGAACCATCAGAAACTTATATAGAAGAAAGATAGCTGGGTTGGTGGGGACACTTTCAAAGAATGAGTGATAATATACCTGTTAAAAGAATCGAAGAATCTGGGAAAGTAGAAATATATAAAGGAAAAAATGGTGGTAGACCAAAAAAACAATGGAATGCAGTAATAATAGATATTTTGAAAAAGAGGGGAACAACATGGAACGATGCCAAAACACTAACAGAGAACAGAAAGATATGGAAGAAAGGACCCCGCAACACTCCTTAAAAAAAGTGGTCCCGGACAAATTTAACGAAACTTTTGTCAATGATAGTTCTCAGTGAGTAGATTAAAAAAGTCTATGGCACCTAGGTCTGAAAAACTATTATTCTCCAGCTACAGCCTTCTGAAGTTCTTGAATTCAGGTACTCGGTTTACGTTAAGTGCACTAATTCACGGTCAAGCGAATGAAATAATTATCTATTATTGAAAGAAGAGAGACTCATTTTCTTCATGCATATTTACCTGTTGCATATAAATTCGTGGTCAAAAATGAATGCATCGTATTTTAGTCTTCAGAAAACCTCCGAAAATCCTTAGAAAACTGAAGAAGTGCAATAAAAAATGTGCTGCTGGAGTGACTAAGAATTATCAAGTTTTCATGAATGTTTCACACTTATACAGGGTGTCTGCGTAACTTGGAACCATATGGGAAACTTTTTTAAAATCAATTTTACGAAAAAAAGTCATTCTCTATAAAGTGCTCTGCATAGTCTAAAACCTAAGATGCAATCACCAGATATCAAATTTTGTCAACAGTATACGAGGTATGTCAAAAAATATGAATTTCGCTCAAGAGGAAACTACCTTTATATTTCAAAATATCAAAAAATTTTATTATGAAAAGTTATTTGTAATTAAAAACCATATTCAAATGTGTAATAACAGCCTTCTACTTGAAAAAAAAAAATCTGAAATTTTCCTAAATTACCGATTCCGAACAAGGAAAAAAAGTTATTCTTCATAAAAATCTGTGCATGGTCTAAACCTCAAGATGCAACCATTAGTTATCCAAGATTGCCAATTTTATACGAGGTGTGTCAAATAATATGAATTTAGAAAGAATTTCTAAATTCTTTCTAAATTCATATTATTTGACACACCTCGTATAAAATTAACAAACTTGGATAACTGATGGTTGCATCTTGAGGTTTAGACCATGCACAGATTTTAATGAAGAATAACTTTTTTTCCTAAAATTATTAATAAAAGAGTTATTACATGTCTAATAAATAAAAATGATGTTCAAAATCGGTAATTTAGGAAAATTTCAGAATTTTTTTAAGTAGAAGGCTGTTATTGCATATTTGAATATGGTTTTTAATTACATATAACTTTTCATTATAAAATTTTTTGATATTTTGAAATATAAAAGTAGTTTTCTCTTGAGCGAAATTCATATTTTTTGACATACCTCGTATACTGTTGACAAAATTTGATATGTGATGATTGCATCTTAGGTTTTAGACTATGCAGAGTACTTTATAAGGAATGACTTTTTTTCTTAAAATTGATATTAAAAAGTTTCCCATATGGTTCCAAGTTACGCAGACACCCTGTACAATACCAGCATAGCTGCAGTTCCACTATACCTTTAGAAAATTACTGAACAGTCGCGGATATAGGGGGGGAATAGGGAAAGTTTCCTGTAATGCGGTCCAGAATAAAAGAAAAAATTGTTGAAACAAAAAATATATTAACTGACATGAAACTTACCAGAGAGAGACAAATTCAACCCAGTTAACTCGACAGTTAGAAAAATTAAGGGAACTTATTGCACATGTTATAACCTATGTCTTTTATGTAGTTTGGATTTACCTTTTTTATATGTAATTTGGTTGGTGTATTGGAAGTCCCCTCCCCCCCCAAGGGAAAATGTCTAGATCCGCCACTGCTAATGAAGCACCTTTAAAAAACAACTATAATAAGTGCTGCTAGAGCCGCACGAGACTTGTCATGTTTTCACGTACGCATCTATGTAGTATTGGTAGGTCCATCAAAATAAGCAGGCTGCGGTGGTTAGGCCACTTAGAGAGAATAAACGAGATGAAGCCATCCAAACACATTTATTACTAACGACCGGATGGAGTAAGGAAACTAGGCACACCCAGAGCACGATTTAAGGACCAGGTGGAAGACGAGTTATTGGTGTTAAGAGTACGAAATTGAAAAATCAAGGCGAAGGTTAGGAAGGAATGTAAGCTGATTCTAGAGCAGGCCGAGGTCCACCAGGGGTTCTAGAGCAAATGATGATGATGAACTTTTTAATACAAAATATTGTGGAGAATAATGCTCTGGGGCTACTTTTAGAGCTATAATATTCATATTTCTAATCATAACAGACTTTACTCGATATTTTTTTAAGCAAACAAAAATGAAATATGCTTCGTCATTTCGTCTCTTTATTTAAATAATTAGGTATAATACTCATACTCATATTATACTCAATCGCAATACGCAAAGACTACGCTACATCTTCAAGAGCTTTTAGTGTAGTATATGCAATGCACCAACCAAAAGACATAAAAAATAAACCCAAACTACATAAAAGATATAGGTAATAACATAAATATGCAATAAGTTCCCTTAATTTTCCTAACTGTCGAATTAATTGGGTTGAATGTCTACCTGTAGTAAGTTTCATGTCATATATTTATTATGTTCAAAAATTTTTGTTTTATTCTGGACCGTGTTACGGGGGAATTTCCCTAGTACCCATTTAGATCCGCTACTGTTCATTAGTTTTCTAAAGATAAGGCGGAACTGCAGATATGCTGGTATTGGATAAGTGTGAAGAATTCATGAAAACATGATAATTCTTGGTAACTCCAGCAGCACATTTTTTATTGCACTTCTTCAGTTTTCTGAGCACTTTTCGGAGGTTTTCTGAAGACTAAAATACGATGCATCTATTTTTGACCACAAATTCATATGCAAGATGCAAATATGCATAAAGAAAATGAGTCTCCCTTCTTTCAATAATAGACATTTCATTCGCTTGACCGTGAATTAGTTAGTACACTTAACGTAACCCGAGTACCTGAATTCAAGAACTTCAGTAGGCTGTAGCTCGAGAATAATAGTTTTTCAGACCTAGGTGTCATGGACTTTTTTAATCTACTCACTGAAAACTATCATTGATCAAAGTTTTGTTAAATTTGACCGGGACCACTTTTCCATAAGGAATGTTGCGGTGTCCTTTGCGAAGAACAAAAAAGATTGAAAGAATCAGAAACAGGTCCCTTCACCTTAGGGTAGAAGGGATAAAGATTATATATAAAGATTATATTATTATATACAGATGGTTGAAAATAAAGAACATTCAAATTGTTATCAATTGGTAATAGAATCGCACTCACCTTTTGTCGACATGTTTTAATTGGCAAGGTAGAAGTTCAGCGTCTTGACGTTGGGTGACATCGAGATGCAGAAGGAATGGGCGGCAGTACCTCGGAGAAGTGTTCACTGTTCACCATGACGTAGTGTGAAGATCTCGACGTCGCGACGCGTCGCGTCGATAGCCAAACATTGCGTGATTAACGGTATTATATTATAACGAATCCTCCATTTATGTACAGCCAACAATAACAACCTTGTGCCTATCCGTGACGGAAGATTGACGTTCCATTTATTTCATTTCTTTTCCATCTCCATTTATTTTGACGATTCTTTATAAGTCATTTCTGAGATTTCGAGAAAGGACGTATGGAAGACACTAAAAGAAAGGGGACTCGACAGACACATAATAAGAAGTAATAAAGGATATGTACAAAAATAATGCAAATACAGTAAGAAGCAATAACGAGGAATCCAGATAATTTACTACAAGTCAAGGCGTCAAACAGGGATGAGTGTAGGACACTGGCAAATGAAACAGACTTGACCATCGGAGCTACTATTTTCACACGACATGGTATTGATAGCAGAAAACAGAGAAGACTTACAGAATAATCTTGAAATCCTAGAAGAAGAACCATTAAACATAGACATGAAAATTAATACAGAGAAAACAAAAACAATGATAATTTCAAATATGAAGAAGACACACGCAATAGAAGTAGACGGGAAACAACTAGAGAAAAAGCTTTTGGAGTTTGGAGTAGATAGAATAATGTAGAACAGATATTACTAAAAATAATGCAATAAATATGGAGAAACGAAGATTGAGAAAGTGTAATAGTACCTACATACAAAAAAGGGAAATACGAGAGAATGTAATTAATAACTAAGTACCTGGAATTGACGTTGCCATGTACCTATATATGCAAAATATAATATATTTTCATACATATTATGTATGAAACTCTTAGATATTCAAACGATTGATAATAACGACGGAACACATATCAGCCGATAAAAAGACAAAGACGAAGACTTTAAAACAGATAGCACAAAAAGAGCTGCAGAAAAATATAGCGCATTTCTTGACCTAGAAAAAGCCTTCGATAAAGTAACCAGAAACTATAAAAATACTAAGAGAAAAAGGAATGGACAATAAGTTCATAAAAATGATACAAAAAATATACAATGAGAACAACAGTGCCTTAATTAGTAATAATTCAACATCAGCTACATTTACAATAAATGAAGATTTAAGACAGGTAGGAGCACTTAGCGTAACAAAATTTCTAATATTTATGGACGAAAATATTCAGAAATACACAGCAGAGTAAAAAAAATATTGTATCTAGGGTATTAAAATCTACAAGATGAAAAATCTCGGAAGGAGTATTCTCTGGATCTGGTATTATTACAAAAACTGAAAAAGAACTTCACAATAATTTGGAAATATGAAAAAAAACACGAAAAACGAAATGAGAAACAAGAGAACTTAAAATAGAAATTAAAGGAACAAAAATATAACAGGTTAAATCATACTTACGAGTAATTAAATAAGAATTACAAATTATTAATAAAATAAAAATAAATAATATACATGAAGCATGAAGAGAAGTATCCATATTTGTCAAATGCGGTCTCGAGGTAACAAGTACAAAAAACTCGAAGAAGTACCACAAAGTTTTATATTAAAAGGTCATAAAAAGGCGCGTTTCGGCTCAGCACGAGCCATCATCAGCTTAAAATACAGGAACACAAACAGTAAAGGACTGACCAGAACAGGAAAGGAGGAAGAATCAACTAGAGGGAAGACACACGCAATAGAAGTAGACGGGAAACAACTAGAGGAAGTGGAATATTTTAAATACCTAGGAGTAACAATTGAATCAAATGGTAAACAAGACATGGAAATAAACGAGAGAATGGGACGAACAGAAAGCTTATTTAACACTATGAGAACAACATTTTTGGAAAAAAAGAGATAGCGGAGAAAGTAAAAACGGCAGTCGTTAGATCAGTAGTTAGACTAACAATCATGTATAGCAGCGAGACATGTACATTGACAAGGAGACAAAAATCCAGAGTCAATGCTATGGAAATAAGGTTCCTGAGGAAAATAACAAACAGAAAGAAGATAGACAAAATACGAAACAAAACAATTAGACAAAACCTGAAACTAGAATCAACCAATGAAAAAATAGTAGAGGGACAACTTAGATGGTTCGGGCACCTGTGTAGAATGTCGAACGAGAGACGGAAAAGGAGTGTTCGAAACGAGAGTGCACGGGAAAAACAAAAGAATTTGGGTAGAAAAGAGAAGAAAGGATGGAAAGTGCAAGAAACCCAACACAAGATCGGAAAGCATGGAGACTACAATATATATATATATATATATATATATATAGAAAGAAATTTAGGATATATATATATATATATATATATATATATATATATATATATATATATATATACAGTAGAACCCCGCAAATCCGAACCCCGCTAATCCGAACTTTCGGCAAATCCGAACCAACAGAAAGTGAAAAAAAATTCACGACAAAAACTTAACAACATGTTTATTATAGGTACAGAGTAAAACCAGAAAATTAAATAATGTAGGATTAATAAGACGTTGACATTTAATATTTCTTAAAAATAAATAAGCACATACTTTATACGTAAACTTCTTCTTCGTGCGACTAGGTTTACTCCTGTTTGTCTGCCTCTTATTCTGTTTCAGTTATTGTTGATTGTACATTGTATTTCCACCTTTTCGGCGGCCTTCCAACGGGTCTTCTGCTATACGGCTTGTTGTCTTTACAGATGTTCGCTAATCTATCTGGTTCCATTCGGTTTATATGTTCATAAACGTAAGTGCGTCAACTACGTAAACATAGAACATAGTGATTATAAATGTTAAATATAAACTTACTTGGGTTTCCTTGCAGTCAACTTAGTCCAAAAATATTGTCCACAGTCCACACTCTTTCGAGAACGTTTTGTGACTCGAAATCAACGAAAACGAAAGCTTTGAATTATTAGTTAGGCTAACTTTCGGATAATCCGAACTTTTCGGAATCCGAACAGGCTGTCCCCCCAATTAGTTCGGATTTGCGGGGTTCTACTGTATATATATATATATATATATATATATATATATATATATATATATATATATAGCGTGAGGCAGATAAAGGGCCTATTAGAAATATCTCGAGAACTAAATGCAACTGAATTATGAAAATTGGAGTAAGGGAGTTTTGAAGACTGATAAATTTAATGAAAATATTTTCATCTATTTGGTACTTCCGGTTATACCGGACTAGGACTAAGTAAGTAAGTAAGTACGAAGTACAGAATGCCATGATGGTCGCCAACCTCCGAAACGGGTAACTGGTTGATTAAATTGCCAACTGTAACCCAGAGATACTGAAAATAAAATATTAAAGTAAGGTCATGTGTTAAAATTAAGGATAATAATACATTAATAATAACCATAAGCAAAAACAGGAACGAATGGAGGAGAATTGTAGAAGATGCCAAGTCACACAACCAATTGTAAAACCAAAATGTTAATGCGGACTGATTCCCTGCTACAAAAGAATCGGAAGAGCCCAAAGAGGGCGGCCATCACTCCGCTAGGAGTGTAGATGCCATGATGATGATGAATATTATGAAAATCATTTAAACAAATACTAAATACTTCTCCAAAAAGTGACTGGTTCAGAAAATAGATGACTATATTATATTCTTTAGGTTGTCAGTGAAGGCAACAACAGAATATTGGGCACAGGTTTTCTAATAAGTAAGAAAATGAAAGAAACTGTTGTAGACTTTAAAGCAGTATCGGATAGACTATGCACCCTCAGGATAAAAGGTAAATCCCAAAAGATATCGTTTATAAATATACATTCACCCTCAGAGGAAAAAGAAATAGAAATAAAAAATCAATTTTATAGTACACTACCCCAAGTAAATGAGGCTATTCTCAAGTACGATATATGTATTGTTCTAGGATGTAGAACATGTCGTAGGATGTAGAACGATATATGTCTCTGTACGATATATTGTCCTAGGATACGCTAATGCTAAAATAGGCAGGGAGGAATTATTATTCCCATAATAGGAAAACACAGCTTACATACAGAGAAAAACGAAAATGGCTACTTCTTAGTGGATTTTGCTAGAGAAAAGAAGCTAATAATAAAGAGGACATATATGTACTTCCAACGAAAAGACATTCACAAAGGTATATAAAAATCGCCAGATGGGAATACAGTCAACCAAATTGACCATGTTTTAATTGAGAAAGATGAAAAAACTGCATAACAAAGGTGAGGACCTATATAATAATATAATAACATTCAGAGGACCTGATACGGATTCAGACCACTATCTGGTAGGAATATGGATACGACAATTGGTACCAGTCTGCCGGAACAAAAGAATACAAAAATATGATAAAAACGAGCCAACAAATTAGGCACAGAAAATGAACGAATACTATATGAAGAAATTACTAGTGAAAAACTAGAACACCCAGCAGAAGATGGAAGCGTTGAATGCATGTGGTGGAACCAAATAAAAGATGTAATTAACAAGGTAGCGGACAGTGTCAATACAAAGACCAATGTCAAGCCAAAGAAAAATCAAAAAACATGGTTCGACAATGAGTGTGAAGAAAAACTGGAAGAGCGAGGCAAACAGCTTAAAGATGTTAACTCAAAATACAGAAGACGCGAAAAGAAATTATATGGAACAGAGATACAGAACTAAAAGAATACTTAGAGAGAAAAAAGGAAGCACTATGAAATACAATTGAGAAATATAGAGGAAAACTATAAAAATAAAGAAATTAGGAACCTGTACCAAGGTACAAAAAATGAGAAGCGAGGCTAGCAGTCGAAATAATGCATTATAAAAATAGAAATGGAGAATAGCCCAGTAAATGAACGGGAAATACGGCGATACCGTGTAATTTTCAGGGGCAACTCCGAATTGCATGAAAATTTGGGTTTAGGCTCTACTTACCTTCCACTTCAAAATTGAATTTGTGCCGTTGCGTTGGTTGCTTTTACTTAGTAGGGTCACCCTAGTAGACAGTCACCCCTTCTCGGGGGTTAAAAAACATAAAATCAAGATAGGCCCGGAAAATAAATATTTTATCGAAAAAAAATATTTTTAACAAAAATGTAGCTTAGAAAAAACTAAAAGAGTTGTGTACACGTGAGGTCTATAGATTCAGCAACAGCAAATTTGTAGCTCATGAAAAATACGTTTTTATTCGTCCAATTCCAAATCGAAGAATTCATCCTGATATAACCATGAAAATAGCCATGTGTTTAGCCCCCCAAATAAAATAATTGCTGCTTTATAAACAATTTACTTTACTTATCTATTTTTTATATTATTTGTCAGTTTCACCGGTTTAAAGTGCTTATTTTTAAAAGGGCTCAAACTTGTCACTAAACACGAGTGTATGCAAACTTTGAACAGCCATATCTTAACAAATTTTTATCTTACAGGAAACAAAATCAAACTATCATATATTCACTACAGCAAAACATACATTTTTTACCGTTTGAGATATTTCGTATCATTAATACTTTTTAAGTTCTTTTGAAAAAATGAAATATTTCAAAATTTTTAGAAAAAATCTTTTTAATGTAAAACCATATTTCTCAGAAATAACCACTTCAAACCGGTCAAATTTACAAATAATGTAAACAATATACTTACATACATTTAATGTAAATGGTAAAGCGGTAACGATTAATCTTATTTAGGGTGCTCAATAGAGGGAAATTATTCACGACTTTTTTTACAAAAAAAAAGAGGCGTAATTCGTTTATTTTTTCAACGTAACTCGTTTATTTTTTATGCTAGAAACTTTTGTATAAAACAAAAATAAAACTGTTTTCAAACGCTTAAAAAAATGTTAGTTTTTCCCGAAAATTGCTTAATTTTTCGGTGATTTTGCGTTGAAATATCCGATATGGAACGAATAAAAACGTATACAGGTAATGAGCTACAACTCTGCTTTTACTCTGTTTATGGACTTTACTGATACATCTTTTTTCAGTATTTTTATCAGCTACACTTTTACTAAGAATATTTTTTTCGATAAAATATTTATTTTTTGAGTTATTTGCGAAAAACCGTGTGAAAACGTAGTTTTTTTTTGTCGAAAAATAAACATTTTCAATCGCAAATAACTCGAAAAGTACTGACTTACGTAAAAAACTCTACCGAACGAAAGTTGCTTATAATTAGCCAATTTATCCATTTCCGGGCCCATCTTGAATTTTTGTTTTTTCACCTCCGAGAAGGGGTGACCGTCACCCCCCAAGAAAAAGCAACCAACGGCACAAATTCAACTTTGAAGTGGAGGGTAAGTAGAACTTAAATCCAAATTTTCATGCAATTCGGAGTTGCCCCTGAAAATTACACCCCAAAACGGTCATTTATTGGGCTAGATATAATTATGGGCGAAATGAAAGTACAAGAGCTCTGAAAAGAATATCTAAAAGAATCTCTAATAAGAATAAAGCATGGAAACAATATCTGAATTATAAAACAAACGAGAATTACACTAACTATAAAAAAGATAATGGAGATATGATTAGGAACAGCAGAAAATAATTGGGAAAAATTTGGGATATAAAATGGACGAAGACAGCAAAAGTAACCAAAAGCTATTCTGCAGAATCCCGAAGACGATAAGAACATAAAAAATATAATGTAGCATTAAAGATAAAAATAAAGAATTAATAGCAGAAACAAAACAAATATTAAATCAGGACGACATTTATGACGAACAAAATAATATATTGAGGTAAACACAGAACACTAAATCAACAAGGAATAACTAGTATGGAAAAGCTTTTGGAGTAGATAGAATAACAACAGAAATTATAAAAAAAGCATGGTAAAAATGTAGAACAAATATTACTAAAAATAATGTAATAAATATGGAGAAGATTGAAAAAGTGTAATAGTACCTACATACAAAAAAGGGAAATACGAGAGAATGTAGTTAATAACTAAGTACCGGGAATTAATGTTGCTATGTACCTACATATATATGTAAAATATAATATATTTTCGTACATATTATTATGTATGAAACTCAGTGCCGTTTTATCCATTGGGCGCTTGGGGCGGGAGCCCATGAGCCCGGGCCCGGAGGGCCTGTAGGGACCCTTCCTTTTATTAATAACAAAAAGAAAGTCCGTTAAATAATCGAGGACCATATTTTTTTAAATAGAGAAAAATACTACGAAATACCTGCGATTTCGATATGGTCTGATTTTAAGACTGATAAAAATAATAACTGTGACAAAGATGTTTAAACTTTTAAACCAAAGAGAGATTCCTTACAAAATTATAAAAAAATGTATGAAGCTGGAGACAAAGCTTATTATGTATATAGAAGATTAAATGAAAGCAACTCTTATAGAGTAAAACCCAATGGAGCCAAAGATAAGTGTTAAAGCTGTTTATTGTTATATTACCCGTGCAAATTATTTTCAATTGAAAAAAATAGTTTAACTGATTTTGGATATATTTTACCCACTGAAAATATTTTAATAGTTTACTCAAACCTCACGAAGAAAGTAAATTTCATCTGAACTCTGTGGTTATATTAATAACAAGATCATCAGTTGGAGTTAGATGGATCATCAGTTAAATTGGAGTTATAGACGCTGCTGGCTTGAAAGAGCAAGTAGAACAGAACGCGAAGCTGACTATTGATAAAGGTCCTATTACTTAAGTTGTCTCGAATAGTTTGCTTTTGACAACTTCTTAGCTCAGCATTTACAGCTGAATGCGAATAAATAAAAAGGTTCAGTTAGCTATTTGTCTGACCAAAATTCCAATGAATTCCTGGTAGCGATGAAAACAAAACATGTAAATACTTTTGACGCTGTAAATGCTTTACTTAAAAACTACGGATCCATCAAACATATTTTTCCAGTTAAGCAATAATAGAGACAAAAAATCAGCAGTTAGAAGTGAAGCCAAGGCACTGCATAATAAAATGGATACCTTTGAGATAGGTTAACTTTGATAATATTGACACTGATTTGGGCAAGGATTTTAAAACGAGTGAATGCAACAAGCAAAGCATTAGAAACTGTGGACTTGAACGTATCAATTGGAGTAGAATTAATGACATATTTTTTGTGAAGGCAATAATCTCAAACATACTCTAAAGAATTGGCCTTCAAAAAACAAAGAAAATTTTTTTTTGATGAAGCAGTTGAAAGTGAAACAATTTTAAAGGGGCAATCAGAATTGAAGTACCTATTTAATATTATATGCCACAATATTTCTCAAGATCTTTTAATTAGAATATAATGCTACAAAGATGTTACATCAGCTGTTAGATGTTTTTTTACGCTAAATAAAGAAGAAGTCAAAAAGTGAATTAATATATTATGCGAGGAATATAAAAAAAGATGTTGATGTAAGCAAAGAGAACTTGAATAATAAAAGTATTCATTTTATAACGTTATGCCAATATTTGAGTAAACATTTGAAAATTTGGTGTCATCCAGGATGTAAAGGCAACTTTTGCCAATTTTTAACTTTACTGCAAGTTTATTTGACGATACCAATTTCTAATGCGTTAGGCGAGCGGTCTTTTTTGGCTTTAAAAAGAATAAAGATACATAATATATTGAAGGTAAAAGGGCCAAGAAAACCTAGACGCATTGTCACTATCTCACTATCGTATTATAAAAAATGAAGGAGTGGAGCAACTGAATTTTGATAGTATTAATATGGTAGCACTTGTCAAGAAAAAAAGTGAGCTAATTTTTGTCTTATATATTTTTTAGAATGTTTTTTTGTTTGTCATGTCGTGTTGTTCTGTAAAACTTTCTGTTTTTTTTATATTTTTAAATATACAGCGTGTCTACTTAAGTTGGAAACATATGGGAAACTTTTTTGTTATTCATTTTACGAAAAAAAGTTATTCTTTATAAAAAGTTCTGCATGCTCTAAAACCTAAGCTTCAATCATCAGATATCAAATTTTGTCAATATTGTACGAGGTATGTCAAAAAATATGAACTCCGTTAAGAGTAAAATACCTTTATTTCTCTCAATATCGAAAATTCTTATTATGAAAAGTGGTTTGGAAATAAAAACTAAAATCAAATATGCAATTACATGCTTCTAATTGGAAAAAAATATTTTTTTAAATTTTTCTCAAATTTATTGATATGTACTTAACTTCGTTTTTATTTATTACACATACGATAACTCTTTTATTATTACTTTTACGAAAAAAGGTATTCTTTCTAAAAAGCTCTGTATGTCCTAAGACCGAAGATGCAACCATCAGATATCACATTTTATTAATTTTATACGAGGTATGTCAAAAAATATGAATTTCACTCACGAGTAAAGTACCTTTATTTTTCACAATATTGAAAATGGTTATTAAAAAAAGTTGTTTAGAATTAAAAACTATGTTTCAATATGCAATTACATCCTTCTAATTGAAATATTGTGAAATATAAAGGTATTATAATCTTGAGCGAATTTCATATTATTTGACACACCTCGTACAAAATTAATAAAAGTTGATATATCATGGTTGTGTCTTAGATTTTATACCATGCAGAGCTTTTTATGAAGAATATTTTTTTTTCGTAAAATGAATAATAAAAGAGTTATCATATTTGTAATAATTAAAAACGATGTTGGGTATCCATAAATTTGAGAATTTGTTTTTTCAATTAAAAGCATGTAATTGCATATTTGATCTTAGTTTTTAATTCCAAGCAACTTTTTATCATAAGAATTTTTGATATTGAGATAAATAAAGGTACTTTACCCTTGACCGAAATTAATATTTTTTACATACCTCGTATAATATTGAGAAAATTTGATATCTGATGATTGAATCTTAGGTTTTGGGACATACAGAACTTTTTATAAAGAATAACTTTTTTTCGTAAAATTAATAATAAAAAAGTTTCCCATATGTCTCCAACTTAAGTAGACACGCTGTACATATATTTTTTGGAATATTTTTTACGTTTGCTATTTTTCTCGTTTGTTTTAAAAATCCTTTTTAAAATTTTTAAAAATGTATGAGTTTTACAATAAACGTTTGTAGTTAATGCAGGTCAATGCATGTGTTTTTTCGTTAAAAAATTAAAACGAATAGCAATGAAGGGGCCCCTAAATCTCTAGTGCCCAGGGCCCGAAGTTAGGTTAAAGCGGCACTGATGTAACTCTTAGAAAATAATATACAAACGATTAATAATAACGGCGGAACACACATTAGCCGATAAAAAGACAAAGACGAAGACTTTAAAACAGATAGCACATAAAGAGCTGCAGAAAAATATAGAGCATTCCTTGACCTAGAAAAAGCCTTCAACAAAGTACCAGAAACTATGAAAATACTAAGAGAAAAAGGAATGGACAATAAGTTAATAAGAATGATATAAAAAATATACAATGAGAACAACAATGCCTTAATTAGTAATAATTCAACATCAGCTACATTTACAATAAACGAAGATTTAAGACGGGTAGGAGTATTTAGCGTAACAACATTTCTAATATTTATGGACGAAAATATTCAGATATGCACAACAAAAATATTGTAGGGTATTAAAATCTACAAAATGAAAAATCTCGGACGAAATATTCTCTGGAACTGGTATTATTACAAAAACTGAAAAAGAACTTTACAATAATTTGGAAATATGAAAAAAACACGAAAAAGGAAATGAGAAACAAGAGAACTTAAAATAGAAATTAAAGGAACAAAATTATATCAGGTTAACTCATACTTAGGAGTATGTAATTAAATAAGAATTACTAATTATTAATAAAATATAAATAAATAATACATAATAATAAATAATATACATGAAGAGAAGTATCCATATTTCTCAAATGTGGTCACGAGGTAACAAAGTACAAAAAACTCTAAAGAAGTAGATACCACAAAGTTTTATAATAAAAGGTCATAAAAGGACGCGTTTCGGCTCAGCACGAGCCATCATCAGCTTAAAATACAGGAACACAAACAACAAAGGACTGACCAGAACAGGAAGAATCAACTAGTGTACATGATACCTATAGTTCCACAAACTTCATTATTAGGTGTTAAGCTGTTTTTAGCATTTTTGTTACAATTAGACTGTAAAAGAAAACTACTGACAGAAGTTTTACACAATTTTTACAGTCTAATTGTAACAAAAATGCTAAAAATAGCTTACCTATCATGTAAACTAGTTGATTCTTCCTCCTTCCTGTTCTGGTCAGTCCTTTGTTGTTTGTGTTCCTGTATTTTAAGCGGACGATGGCTCGTGCTGAGCCGAAACGCGTCCTTTTATGACCTTTTATTATAAAACTTTGTGATACTTCTTCGAGTTTTTTGTAATTTAATAAATAGTATAAAAAATAATAAATTAACATAAATAAATAACAGAAATTAAATATAAAAACAATCTCTAAATTGAAGTAAATCTTGTTTCGTAAAAGTTAATACAATCTAATAAAACTTTCTTACATATCTGATAATTTTTTATTGTTTAATAAATGCATTAAAATATTTGTTTTAAGAAGCGTCGTGTACACAAAAAGTTAGCATTAAACTAAATTTCAGATATAGGTACATACATAGAAAATTGTAAAATTTAATTGAGAAATTTAAATTTTCATAAAGAGTTATTAATTAGATATTGTAAAAGTAAATATTTTGTATAAGATCGGTCCTGGTAGGCAAATTATGAGGTTGATTAACGTCTGTTCCGTGAATAATCCAATTTTCATTGGAATTACGAATAGATAAATCGCCAAGTTAACACAGTGTGTAAATAAAAGTACAAGTGCACTAGTGAGTGAAAATAAATTGTCCAAAGCATCGAAAAAGTAAGATCTCTCCATTATTTACTGTAAACAGGTATTTTAGATGTCAATAATTATTCGAACAATATAAATAAAATAAAACCACTGATAAGAAATTCAAGTTTTGATGGGGCGAACAGGCTTGATTTATTTTCGCAGTGCAGAGTCGGACTTAATAAAATAAATCTAAAATAGTGCGAGAATTAAAAATCAATAATTTTAATTTCTACGGTGACTACGAACTGGCTTAAAGTTAATTTCTAAATTAAGTTTATAGATTGTGTCTAATATAGGTTTATTTTTAAACTAACCTTACATTTATATTGTATTCTATACAGATTTTTCTAATTGTAACATTTAGCGGGACACTCTTAAAAAATGGAAAGAAAGGATAATAGCACAGGAAGTGAAACCGATGACGAAACGAAACGCAAAAGAGAAAACTTGGATGATTGTTTCAATAGAAGTAAAATTACAAAACGGTCACCAAGCAAAGCAGGCAACGAAAAAAAGGAAGACATGGAAAATGTTATGATTACGATGATGATAGAGCTAATGAATAAAAATGATGAAATGTTTCAGAAAATAAAATAAATAAGGAAAAAACAACAACAAACCAATAAAGAGTTAATGGATGTAAAAGTAGAGAATCAAAAACTAACAAAAGAAGTAAAATTGCTACATGAAAGAATGGAACAACTGGAGAAATTTAGCAAAAAGAAAAGCTTGATCGTAACTGCGTGGAAAGTAGAAACAAATGATGATAAGAAATTAAAAGAAGAAATGGAAAATTTCATAGCCCAAGAGTTGCAAACACAAATAAAACTAAGAAGTGCAACAAAAATAGGAGAAACAGTATGCGCAATAGAAACAGAAACTTTAACGGATAAAATGGAAATCCTAAACAAGGAAAGTAAACTAAAACAGCATAAAGACCGTATCTATATAAACAACGTTTGACATCGAAAGAAAAAGAAATACAAAAGGAAATAACTAAAATAGCAAAGGAAGAAAGAAGCAAAGGTAAGCAAACGAAAATAGGCTACAAGAAATTAATAGTGAATGGCAAAATCTGGATATGGGACGAAGAGAGATAACAGCTGATAGAAAATTCAAAAAACTAATAAACGAAGAACAGCGGCTGAAATATGGTATTGACATGGCAAAAAAAGGGATAACGACTTTGGAAAATGAGGAAAAAAACGATACAAATAAGGAAAAACCTGAGGAAATAATAAAAATTGGAACATGGAATGTACGAAGTACGTACGAAGAGGGTGCCTTAAAAAATTTAGATAATATTATGGAGAATTACATAGTAGACATCCTGGCCTTACAAGAAACAAAACAGTTGGGAACTGAAATATTCAAAATAGGAAAAAGGACCTTTTTTAAGAGTGGCGGGACAAACAGATATTTTGGAGTTGGATTTATGGTGACAAAAAATAAGTAAATTAGTTATAGACTTCCAAGCAATACCAGATAGAATATGTTATTTAAGAATAAGAGGAAAGTACAGAAAAATTAGCATCATTAATGCACATGCCCCTACTGAAGGAAAAGACCTAGAAACCAAGACAGAGTTCTATGAGAAGATAAGTAATTTGATGGATAAAATTCAGAAATATGACATAGATAATCGTAGGAGATATGAATGCCAAAATAGGAAGAAGTGATTTACAGAAGTATAACGGGTGGGAAAAGTTTGCATAAGGAATCAAATGAAAATGGGAAAAAAATAATTGAATTTGCAACAGAAAATAAAATGAAAATTGTAAGCACAAGATTTGACCATAAGGATATTCATAAGATAACTTGGATATCTCCAGATGGAAGGACAAAAACCAGATAGACCACGTATTAATAGAAAGTAAACATATCAGAGCAATTACCGATTCCAGAAGCTATAGAGGGGCAGATACCAATAGCGATCATATTCTAACGATAGCCAAACTTAAACAAGAGCTACCAAGAAACCCAAGAACAGCAAAAGAAAGATTAACATACAAGATAGATACTTAAAGAAGAAAAAACGGCAAACGGATTTGTGGCAGAGATAAATAAAAGACTTCGTTACCCCACCGCAAAAGATATTGATGAAGAATGGAAGAATATAGAGATAGCGATAACAGAAGCAACGGAACTATGTCTAGGAAAAGTACAAGCATAGAAACGAAGAGACTGGTTTGACGAGGATTGTAAAATAGCATTGATACGTAGAAATAAAGCAAAAACAGAAAAAAACAAAAATAATACACAGGATACTACAGAAAAATATAAAATAGCAAGAAGAGAAGTAAAACAAATCTGCAGAAAAAAGAAAAGAGAACATCTTGTCAAACAGTTGACAACCATAGAAGAATCATACATAAACAAGGAAATAAGAAATTTCTACCAAGAAATAAAAATCCCGAGGAACTGCAAAGAGTAAAACAAGTTACTGTAGAAGTAAAGACGTTGTGCTTTTAGGAGAAACAACAGAAAAATTGAACAGATGGGCGGAGTATTTTGAAGAACTATTAAATGCAAAGAAACAAGCAGAACCCCAGGAAATAAAAACAACATCAACAGGATAACACAGAACAACAACGTGAAGAAGAACCTACACTACAAGAAGTAAAAGAAGCAATATTGAAGCAAAAAAATAACAAAAGCGTAGGAGAAAGCGGAATTCCGGCAGAGATTTTTAAAGCAGGAGGAGAAAAGCTGCAAGCAAAAATTTTCCGACTAATATTAACAGTCTGGCAAAAAGAGGAAATACCGCAACAATGGAACAATGCACTCATCTGTCCAATCTACAAAAAAGGTGATGAAACAAGTTGCGAAAATTATAGAGGAATATCGCTATTAGAAGTGGCCTATAAAACACTTGCAAAAATCATCCGAAATAGATTGCAAAAGGAGGTAAATAAGATCATTGGAGAATACCAAGGAGGTTTTAGACCAGGAAGATCAACAACAGATCAAATATGTTTATTAAAACTAATACAGAACAACAGCTACGAATAAAATTTGGGACTACACATGTTGTTCATTGACTTTAAACAGGCTTACGACTCAGTAGACCGAGATATGCTATATGAAGCAATGATATCCTTGGGTATTTCAGGAAAGCTGGTTAAATTAGTGAGAATGACGCTCAACAATACAAAGTAAAGACGGTGTGCTTTTAGGAGAAACAACAGAAAAATTGAACAGATGGGCGGAGTATTTTGAAGAACTATTAAATGCAAAGAAACAAGCCCAACCCCAGGAAATAAAACAACATCAACAGGATAACACAGAACAACAACGTGAAGAAGAACCTACACTACAAGAAGTAAAAGAAGCAATATTGAAGCAAAAAAATAACAAAAGCGTAGGAGAAAGCGGAATTCCGGCAGAGATTTTTAAAGCAGGAGGAGAAAAGCTGCAAGAAAAAATTTTCCGACTAATATTAACAGTCTGGCAAAAAGAGGAAATGCCGCAACAATGGAACAATGCACTCATCTGTCCAATCTACAAAAAAGGTGATGAAACAAATTGCGAAAATTATAGAGGAATATCGCTATTAGAAGTGGCCTATAAAATACTTGCAAAAATCATCCGAAATAGATTGCAAAAGGAGGTAAATAAGATCATTGGAGAATACCAAGGAGGTTTTAGACCAGGGACATCAACAACAGATCAAATATGTTTATTAAAACTAATACAGAACAACAGCTACGAATAAAATTTGGGACTACACATGTTGTTCACTGACTTTAAACAGGCTTACGACTCAGTAGACCGAGATATGCTATATGAAGCAATGATATCCTTGGGTATTTCAGGAAAGCTGGTTAAATTAGTGAGAATGACGCTCAACAATACAAAAAACAGGATGACAATGGAAGGAAATTTTTCAAAACAATTCACAGTGAATAAAGGACTGAAACAAGGTGACCCTCTATCCACAGACTTATTTAACTTGGTACTAGAGCACATAGTAAGAAGGATAAAAATTAGTACAAGCGGTACCATATTTAACAACAGACAGCAGTTAATAGCTTACGCTGATGATCTAGTCATACTAACAAGAACAAAGGAACATCTCCAAAAAATATTCCAAAAGTTCGAAGCGGAAGCAAAAAGGTATGGATTAAGAATCAACCAAGGAAAAACACAATACATGGTACTGAAAGGAGATTTAAATAAAGAAGATAACTATATAAAAATGAAAGGAGGAGATGAATATAAATTTAAGGAAGTATCAGAATTTGAATACCTGGGAGTGACTGTAACCAGTACTGGAAGCGAAGAAAAATAAATACATAAAAGATTATTGAAGGGAAGTCGAGTTGTGGGTGCCTTAAACACGATATTAAAAGCAAAAAATGTATCAATAAACGCGAAAATCAAATTGTATGAAACGATAATACGGCCCACAGTGTTGTATGCGAGCGAAACGTGGGTAATGAATCAACAAGAGGAGAAGAAGATACAGATATGGGAAAGGAAGGTCCTGAGAAAGATTTTTGGAGGTATACAGATAGCGGAGAAAACCTGGAGGAGACGAACAAATGAAGAAGTAATGAGGATGTATGGGAGACCAAAAATAACGACAAAAATACGAGCCCAAAGAGTTAGATGGCTGGGACATATTACTCGAATGCCAGAAAGTAGAAACGTCAAACGAATATTGAATGACAGAGCATTGGGAAAAAGGAGACGAGGTCGCCCAAGGAAGAGATGGTTAGAGGCTGCAGAGAGGGATTTAGAAGAAATCGGGGTGAAGGACTGGAGAAAGAGTGCATAGGACCGAAAAGAATGGAGAAATATTATCCAGAATTTAGAAGCCGTAGGCCTATAAGGCCTGTTAGCGCTGTTGTATATACAGCGTGTCTACTTAAGTTGGAAACATATGGGAAACTTTTTTGTTATTCATTTAACGAAAAAAAGTTATTCTTTATAAAAAGTCCTGCATTCTCTAAAACCTAAGATTCAATCATCAGACATAAAATTTTGTCAATATTATACGAGGTATGTCAAAAAATATGAAATTCGTTCAAGAGTAAAGTACCTTTATTTCTCTCAATATCGAAAATTCTTATTATGAAAAGTTGTTTGGAAATCAAAACTAAGATAAAGTATGCAATTACATCCTTCTAATTGGAAAAAAATATTTTCCAAATTTTTCTCAAATTTATTGATATTTAACTTCGTTTTTATTTATTACACATACGATAACTCTTTTATTATTACTTTTACGAAAAAAATGTATTCTCTATAAAAAGCTGTGTATGTCCTAAGGGAGAAGATGCAACCATCAGATATCACATTTTATTAATTTTATACGAGGTACGTCAAAAAATATGAATTTCACTCAAGAGTAAAGACCTTTATTTTTCACAATATTGAAAATGGTTATTACAAAAAGTTGTTTAGAATTAAAAACTACGTTTCAATATGCAATTATATCCTTCTAATTGAAATATTGTGAAATATAAAGGTACTATAATCTTGAGCGAATTTCATATTTTTTGACACATCTCGTATAAAATTAATGAAAGTTGATATATTATGGTTGTGTCTTAAATTTTAGACCATGCAGAGCTTTAAGAATAACTTTTTTTCGTAAAACGAATAATAAGAGAATGATCATATTTGTAATAATTAAAAACGATGTTGGGTAGGTATCCATAAATTTGACAAAAAATGTTTTTCAATTAGAAGCATGTGATTGCATATTTGATCTTAGTTTTTAATTCCAAACAACTTTTTATCATAAGAATTTTCGATATTGAGAGAAATAAAGGTACTTTATCCTTGACCGAAATTCATATTTTTTGACATAACTCGTATAATATTGGGAAAATTTAATATCTGATAATTGAGTTTTAGGTTTGGGGCATGCAGAACTTTTTATGGAGAATAACTTTTTTTCGTAAAATTAATAATAAAAAAGTTTCCCATGTGTTTCCAACTTAAGTAGACACGCTGTATATAAGTATTGTGTATTTAAAATGTCTATCCCAATAAAAGAACATTTTTGCAATAAGTAAGAAAAAAATAGAAACAAACTTACATTTTACCGGCTTTGGAGTTTTCACAGTTCACTTTTGCAGGAAGTCTGAAAAACGGAGAAAATTTTTGTCAAAAACAAGGAATGTGATTTAAGCTTCTAGTTTCATATAGCAAATGTTAAATATGCTGAGTAAATGTAGAAAAAGCAATAAAACTATGGCAGAAAACTTGTTTATCACAAAGAAGAGATTAAATGGAAAAATAAAATTGCCAAATATGTATAATATATTTGGTAACATAGAACAAAAAAATAGAAACGGGAAAAGACATAACTGAAAAATGTAAAGAACTCAGAGAAAATGGTAAAACTGTTAAAAGTAGGTTTTAAAAACATCATAATAGATGGAGAGGAATAGAGAGATATGAAAAAGGCATTTTTAAAAATATGCAAAAAATGGGATGCAAAAAATGAGAGAATTGAAGATAAGGAACAGAAGTCTGAAAACGGAGACAATTTGTGTCAAAAGCCAAGGAATATGATATAGGCAAAACTGACAAAGTCCTGGTTATGAAAAGAGTATGAAGCTATAAATTTAATACATACTAGCAATATCAGAAACCAAGACAAAATGAAAAAGTAACAATGGAAAATAATCATAGCTTGATATTTTTATATGTAGTATCAAAAGACACAAGATCAGCTCCAGATGTAGGTTGTTTAATAATAAAGGACTCGAAAAGCAGATATACTTTTGGAAAGTGTGACCAGAGAGAATATTACTATTAGTTACTAGAAATGAATGATAACGAGTTTAGCCGTAATAAAACTAATATACATAGTAGTATATGGACCATACAAAGATGACGCACAAAGCTAAGGCAAATTTTGGGGAGAGTTAAACGACTACAGAAGCCTTAAGAGGAGAAAAATATACATTGCAGGAGATTTCAACAGTAGGGTCGGAACAAAATACGAAATCTACAGAAATGACCAGAAATAACAGTGGAAGGAGATTGTTACAATTTTGCACTTTAAACGGTGTGATAATAACTAATACATGTTTTGAAACACAGAACTCCACATGTAAACTAGAGTCAAAAGTGGAAATGAGAAATACATAGTTAACTGTATAGTTGAAAGCAATGAAAAGAAATAGACACAAAAGTACACTGATGAGTCAAAATAGACAAGGCCGAAATCCAAGTACAAAAAAGGAAAAACCAATTTAAATAGAGATGATAAAAAGGAACAAAAAATGGAAAATATCTGAGACAAGTAAACGAAAAACTTTGAACAATCAACGAAACAGAAGGCAATAATGATATAAATAACCTATGGAACAGCTACTATAAGGAACTACTGGTGGAAGCAGCTAAGGAACAAATAAAAACAGTATGTGGAACAAGTAAAAAAGGCTCGACAATGAAACAGACAGCCTGATGGTCCAAAGAAATAAAAAAAAAGCAGGTAATAGTGAAAAAAAAAAAGAATGGAAACAATATCTGAATTATAAAACAAACGAGAATTACAATAACTATAAAAAAAATATAATGGAGAAAAGATTAGGAATAGCAGGAACGAATTGGGAAAAATTTGGGATATAAAATTAAAGAAGACAGCAACATTAACCAAAAGCAAGGTATTCTACAGAATCCCGAAAACGATAAGAGCATAAAAAACATAATACAGCATTAAGATAAAAATGGAGAATTAGTAGCAGAAACCAAACAAATATTAAACCAGGACGATATTTGTAAAGAACAAAATAATATATTGAGGTAACACAGAACACTAAATCAACAACGAATAACTAGGAGTACATAGTAACAAAATCATTGAAGTATGGAAAAGCTCCTGGAGCAGATACAATAAAAATAGAAATTATAAAAAAGCATGGGAAATCATGTAGAACAAATATTACTAAAAATAATGTAATAAATATGGAGAAACTAAGACAGAAAAAGTGTCACTAATTAGTACCTATATACAAAAAGGGAAATAGGAGAGAATGTAATTAATAAAAGTTCTTTTACCGGGGATTAATGTTGCTATATATATGTCACAGTTCAAGTTGATTATCCAGTTGGAGTTGACTCCAACTAGTTGGAGTCAACTCTAACGGCTGGTTTCAGTAAAAGTTGATTATAAATATAAAATGAAGATTTATATTCAACATTTACTAGTAAAAGTAGACTCCAACTAGGAAAAGTATACTCTTCCCAATGCCATTTAGTAAAAGTTGATTCTGATTCACACAAACAGCCGATTCTAGAAATTAAATGTTACTCAATATGTTCAAATTAGCCTAGGCTGTATCGTCGCCCCCGTTAGGTAAATTACTCCGATTCGAATTTTTTGCACAAACTTACTCAAAAAGAGGTCCTTATAACAAATCTACTGGGTGCTAGGCAGTACCTTGATCGATAAATTGTTTAAACAATTTTTTTTAGATAAATTCACAAAAATAATTTTTTCACTTCGAACAATTTTTTTTAGATCATTTGGGTTATTCTGAGCAAAAAAAAAGGTATTTTGTAATTTTTCTCTAAAATTGATTGTTGTCGAGTTATACGCGATTTAAAATTTGAAAACTGCGAAAATAGCCATTTTCAAGGCTTAATAACTCGGTTAAAATCCATTATTATGAAAGTCAGAAAGTGACCAAATCAAAGTTTTTGGCCCCCTCTACAAGATCCAGCAGAAATTTTTGTCACTATTTTATTACTAAGCTTTATCTTTAATTATTAACAATGAGCGCCAAGTGCGTATTAGGCGGCAGTCAATAGGGCTTTTCATTCACAGTCATTTGTTTCGAGCTTCTGTCATGTGTCACATAATATTAATATATCTACGACATATGTTATTGGTATATACAATAATACAAACCAAAGACGTATGACGTAGATATATTAATATGTGACATATGACAGAAGCTCGAAACAAATAACAATCGATGAAAAGCCCTATGGTGAGTGCTAAAGAGATGCACCATTCCAGCCGTACAATGGTGACTCTCACTCGCACTCACATTGACGGCCGCCTCAATACACGGTTAAGCGCTGGTTTCCTCGAAAGCGGTGCCGACACCTTACGATCGTAACGATGCGATGAATGACATCATAAAAAACTGTACCATGCAAAATAATAGCGTTGGTTTCCAAGGATGCGTTGGAAGTCACCGCAACGCAATATCGCAGTGCCGGCATATGGACTGCGGTAGCCAATGCGGCGAGAAACATTAAATTGCGGTGGTGAAGTTTGGTGATTCGTTTTCTTTATATTGTAATAACTGATAAAATAGATATATATTATGTTTTATATTATAAAGTTAACTTTATTTACATGTGTTTTTTAGCATAATGTGTTTATATTATATATTTATTTTACAAATTATATTTGTTACCGATGATGTTGTAACTGCAATGGAACCATCCGCTACTTCAGTATTGGCGGAGCATGGCCGGAAATACTTTATAAATATATAAATTTTTCCAATAAAAATAATAATTATATAAACAGGGTGGGCCAAAGAAAACCGTCCACCTCGATATTTGGCAGTAGTTATTACATTTTAAGGAAATGCTGAAACAGGTCGATTTTTATTTTTAAATTACAATTTTTTGATATTATATTTCATACTAGTGACGTCATCTATCTGAGCGTGATGACCTAATCGATAATTTTTTTAAATGGGGATAGGGGTCGTGCGGTAGCTCATTTGAAAAGGTGTTTAATTCTCTATTCAGTAACATAAACATGAATATAATTTTTTATACAGGATGGCCAAAAAAATAATTTTTGAATTAAATTAATTGACGCAAAAAGAAGAATGTATGTAATTTATTTAACTCAAAATGCATTCTACTCATGTCAGAAAATGGGGAAAAAATGTGTATTTGGCAAATAAACAATGCTTTTCACTTTAATTAAATGTTCAAACTGCCAAGAGGTAGGTGGGAGGCTATTTGTGATTTATTAAGAAAATTAGCTTTTAAGAAAATGCCCAAACAGGTCGATTTTTATTTTTATATTGCAATTTTTTGGTCATCCACCTGAGCGTGATGACGTAATCGATGATTTTTTTTTGATATCATAGGGGTCGTGTGGGAGATTATTTGAAAGGATTTTTAATTCTCTATTCAGTAATATAAACATTAATATTGTTTATACAGGGTGACCAAAAAATAATTTTTGAATTAAATTAATTGAGGCAAAAAGAAGAATGTATGCAATTTATTTAACTCAAAATATATTGTACTGCTCTCAGAATATAGAAAAAAAAATATTTCACAAATAAACTTTTCTTTTCGCTTAAATTAAATCACAAATAGCCTCCCACCTACCTCTTGGAAGTTTGAACATTTAATTAAAGTGAAAAGCATTGTTTATTTGCCAAATAAACATTTTTTCCCCTTTTATAATTACTGAAGGGATCACCCAACTTGATTTTCAAAAATCCGAAGGTCACCTCTCAAATCTACCTCAAAACAGATCAGCCCTGGTCTATAACACATATTAAACATATTAATAATATGCTAATATAAATGGAATTGAAAATAAATAAAACAAAATGTTCACAAATATAAATAATACCTACCCTATTTTTAGAGTTAAGAAGAATTATTACATTAGTTTTATCGCATACTTTTCATTTCGTCTTTATCAGTCACAGCCTACTCTTTTCGGCACCCGGATTGAAATTTGAACCACCAAATTTTTGCAATGTTGCAAAATGGTCCACAAACACAAAATGAACCACTTTGGTAATCTCTTTTTATCAAGTTACACCTACGCAAGCGGTTTGTATTATCTACATTCCAACTGTTGCTATTTAAGTATAATCATGAATTGGTAAAATTCGCAAGTTCGCACGGTTTAGTTTATAAACAGACAAACTAAATGATTATCAGTTGTTTCTTAAAACGTGAGGTCATTTTACAATTATGCAATTTAATGTTTCCGTGACCGAAGGGTCTATATTATAAAAAAAACACTTTTAAATAACGTTAACTTTACGAGATCAAATATTATACCTATTTTATCAGACAATGTAAAAAGAAACGCAGCACCACACTTCACTAGCGCAATAAATCGTCGACTGGATGTTCCTCGCCGCATCCGCTACCGCATTCGATATGCGTATGTTTAAAATTTAGTGGGATAATGCTTTTAAAGCATTTATTTTATTTTCGAATCCTGAGAAAACTAGTCCGTATTTTTGAGAAATTTAAATAAGTTAATAAGGGTGGGGGGAGGTTGGGGGTGTGTAGTTTCAGAGCAATAAAAGACGATATTTGTGTGCAAACCGTGTTCCAAATCCATTGACTCCTGAGCAGAAACTATGCCTGTTTTTAAGGTACATATTTCCATTACTATTGACTACATCAAATACAAAACAAACAGGGTGGGCCAAAGAAAACAGTCCACGTCGATATTTGGTAGCAGTTATTAGATTTTAAGGAAATGCTAGAAACAGGTAGATTTTTATTTTTAAATTACAATTTTTTGATATTATATTTCATACTAGTGACGTCATCTATCTGAGCGTGATGACGTAATCGATCATTTGTTTTAAATGGGAATAGGAGTCGTGCGATAGCTCATTTGAAAGGGTGTTTAATTCTCTATTCAGTAATATAAACATGAATATAATTTTTTATACAGGGTGGCAAAAAAATAATTTTTGAATTAACTTAATTGACGCAAAAAGAAGAACGTATGTAATATATTTAACTCAAAATGCTGTCAGAAAAGGGGAAAAAATGTTTATTTGGCAAATAAACAATGCTTTTCACTTTAATTAAATGTTCAAACTTCCAAGAGGTAGGTGGGAGGCTATTTGTGATTTAATTTAAGCGAAAAGAAAAGTTTATTTGTGAAATATTTTTTTTTCTATATTCTGAGAGCAGTACAATATATTTTGAGTTAAATAAATTGCATACATTCTTCTTTTTGCCTCAATTAATTTAATTCAAAAATTATTTTTTGGTCACCCTGTATAAACAATATTAATGTTTATATTACTGAATAGAGAATTAAAAATCCTTTCAAATAATCTCCCACACGACCCCTATGATATCAAAAAAAAATCATCGATTATTGCAATATAAAAATAAAAATCGACCTGTTTGGGCATTTTATTAAAAGCTAATTTTCTTAATAAATCACAAATAGCCTCCCACCTACCTCTTGGCAGTTTGAACATTTAATTAAAGTGAAAAGCATTGTTTATTTGCCAAATACACATTTTTTCCCCATTTTCTGACATCAGTAGAATGCATTTTGAGTTAAATAAATTACATACATTCTTCTTTTTGCGTCAATTAATTTAATTCAAAAATTATTTTTTTGGCCATCCTGTATAAAAAATTATATTCATGTTTATGTTACTGAATAGAGAATTAAACACCTTTTCAAATGAGCTTCCGCACGACCCCTATTCCCATTTAAAAAAATTATCGATTAGGTCATCACGCTCAGATAGATGACGTCACTAGTATGAAATATAATATCAAAAAATTGTAATTTAAAAATAAAAATCGACCTGTTTCAGCATTTCCTTAAAATGTAATAACTACTGCCAAATATCGAGGTGGACGGTTTTCTTTGGCCCACCCTGTTTATATAATTATTATTTTTATTGGAAAAATTTATATATTTATAAAGTATTTCCGGCCATGCTCCGCCAATACTGAAGTAGCGGATGGTTCCATTGCAGTTACAACATCATCGGTAACAAATATAATTTGTAAAATAAATATATAATATAAACACATTATGCTAAAAAAACACATGTAAATAAAGTTAACTTTATAATATAAAACATAATATATATCTATTTTATCAGTTATTACAATATAAAGAAAACGAATCACCAAACTTCACCACCGCAATTTAATGTTTCTCGCCGCATTGGCTACCGCAGTCCATATGCCGGCACTGCGATATTACGTTGCGGTGACTTCCAACGCATCCTTGGAAACCAACGCTATTATTTTGCATGGTACAGTTTTTTATGATGTCATTCATCGCATCGTTACGATCGTAAGGTGTCGGCACCGCTTTCGAGGAAACCAGCGCTTTAGCGCTCATTGTTGATAATTAAAAATAATATCTTATTAATGAAATAATGACAAAAATTTCTTCAGGATCTTATAAGGGCAGCTTTAATCTTTGATTTTTTTTAGTTTCTGACTTTCATAATATATAATATCGTATGGCATTTTTGCCTTTTGGACAGTTCCGGCGCCAATTACATCTTTAACCCTATTTAAAGTAACTAGTGTCGATGTACACTAGCCCAGGGGGACCGACGGCTTAACGTGCTCTCCGAGGCACGGTGAGACGACTCGTGTCATTATTGGAAATGAAAATGGTTTGTCTTTAGCAGGGCTCGAACCCACGTGCACTGGCGTATGAGGCCAGCGATTATGCCGTTACTCCACGGCCGCTCGCTCGACTTTCACAATAATTATCTTTAAGCGAGTTATTAAACCTTGAAAATGGTTATTTTGGCGTTTTTCAAATTTTAAGTCGCTAATAACTCGACAACAGTCAATTTTAGAGAAAAAAAGGCACAATGGATCTAAAAAAAATTTGTACGAAGTGAAAAAATTACAAACACCGGCAAAATTAGCCGAACACCTTAAAAATGGGACATGTTTGATGTCTCGAATTTCCTAAACCTGTTATCCGATTTGAGTGATTCTTTTAATAAGTTATAGCCTTATTAGATAAGAATATCGGTGTAATAATATTGTTGCTAGACAGGTACATGTCATTTTATACCGGGTGTTACAATCATACTGTGTTTCTTTCTTAAAGTTCGGAACACCCTGTGGAATATTCTAGTATATATAATATGTTAAAATTAAAACTCGATTGTAGACTTAGGCTTTCTTAACATTTTCTTTTTTGATTCATTTGCTTATGTTGGAAAATAAAAAAGTTATGTGCTTTAACAACTAGCCATGTTTTTTATCAATAAATCCTCATAGTATGGGAGGAAGGTATGCTAAATTTGAAGTTTGTAAAGATGTCTCCTATTTAAGATTTTAAAGTAACCCTCCAGCCCACCTCCGTCGGGGTCGTGTTTGGTGCCATTCGGTAGATTCTTGAAAAATATTGAATAGGTGTATTTTGCAGTTTTACGATTTTCCCCTCTCCGTGGGGTGTCACGAACCTCCATGGTGGTGGGGTGGGGGATTTAATTTAAAATCCTAAATAGGAGCCCCCAGTTTTTATTTCAGATTTGGATTCTTTACGTAAAAATAAGCAACTTTTATTCGACATATTTTTTCTAATTATGGATAGATAGCGCTATAATCGGAGAAAAATTATTGTTTCAAATTGAAAATTAAATTAAAAAATGAAAAGTCCCCCACTTTATGGAAAATTTAACTTAACCTTTTTCTGGTTTTAGCACATACTCTTCACAATCCAATAGGTTCCCATAAAGCTCGAGTAACTGCAAATTTAGTATACTTTCCTCCCCTACTATGAGGATTTATTGATGAAAAACATGGATAGTTGTTAACGCACATAACTTTTTTATTATCCCACATAAGTAAATGAATCAAAAAGAAAAATGTTAGGTAAGCCTAAATCTACAATCGAGTATTAATTTTAATATTTTACATGTGCTAGAATATTCCACAGGGTGTTCCAAACTTTAAGAAAAAATACAGCATGATTTGTACACCCGGTATAAAATGATATTTACCTGTCTAGCAACAATATTATTTCAACGATATTCTTAAATAAAAAGGCTATTACATACTAAAAGAATCACTCAAATCGGATCAGTGGTTTAGGAAACTAGAGACATCAAACATATCCCATTTTTAAGGTGTTCGGCTAATTTTGCCGGTGTGTGTATTTTTGCGAATTTGTTTAAAATCATTGTTTATCGCCAAACGTCACTAAAATCATTCATTTGCCCTCATTTTCGGCAGTAAAGTAACACTTTGTATTATTGAAAGAAGAATGCTACTTTACCTGCCGCGATAAATAATCAAATTAACCGAGATTGAATGTAAGTGGTCAATGGCAGCAATCGATTATTTGTTTGAGTGAAATTAAAATTTATTTACTTTATTTATTAAAAAGATTGTACAAAATTTATCTTATTATTAATAAAATTTATGTCAAAAAGTAAAATTCTGTAGTGTTTCGCAATTATATTCATACAAAATAAATCAAAACTTTACATATTTAGTAATTAGGTAGGTATACAATATTGATACCTATAGATTAAACATCAAAACCGGCCATTATGCAAAAGTCATCTGTCATTACTGTCATACGAATTTTTTATTTCGTCTAAAATTAAAAAAAATTCCTCAAAGTTGTAAGTGTTAATGTTTTTTATGATTGACGATACAATTTTGTACGCACTACCTCAATACTCTTTATCGAACGCGTCTGTTCCTCTGCTCGTAATATCAGACTCATTCGATAAAGAGTCACTTTACTGACTGACTTTACTGAAATTGGTTAAACAATTTTTCGACCGCGGTACCGCGTGACACCCTGTGTATTTGTTATAAGGATTGTTATACGGATGTATTTCTTTGAGTAAGTTTGTGCAAAAAATCGAATCAGAATAATTTACCTAACGGGGGCGACGTTACAGACTATACTAATAAGTAGTTGAAACGGTCAAAACAAAGAAACGCACACTCATCACAAATGCACTTGAGATTCTCGTATAATCAACATTTACTGAATCGATCCAGGAAGAGTCAACTCCAACTAGTAAAAGTTGATTTAAATTTTTAAAATCAACTTTTACTGCTCGTTTCAGTTGGAGTTGACTCCAACTAGTTTGACTAGACTAAAATTAAATTTCGACCTTTGCCTGACCAACGTAATCTCTCCTAGGTTTGACTAGTCAAAGGTCGAAACTGTAATTTATTTCGGGCTTTGACTAAGTCCGTCAGTCAGACCTGAGGATTGCCTAGTCAAACCTAGGAGTGCCTTAAATTCGGACTTTGACTATAACATAATATATCGTCGCCTCAAAGCAACAGTAGGATATGTAAAAAAAACGACTTGGGATAGCCATTTCAAATGATTGGAAATAAACCCTTCTGTTGAGTGTAACATTAAGATAAATAAAAAGTTGAATAGTTTTTCACAATTTTACATATCCTTGTGTAGCTTAATTCTCTTTAACTCATATGCTATAATGTAACACTAAGACAACATACATATCCTACTGTTGTATTTTGTCGTTTACTAATTTTGGTCACAAAATATTAATGCAACACTAAGTTATCTTACGCACATCCTACTGTTAATGTAGTTATTGCCGAATTGCGAATATTTGTCTTTGTTTATATTAAACGGCTTACACCCACAATATTTATTATCTTCAGAAATCTTACCACAGTTCTACTATTACATTCATATTAAAAGTTATATTGTGAGAATAAAAATGAATAATTTAGTATCAGCTAATTTAAGTTATAAAAAATCTAAAATATCCAGTAGAAGTCAATATTTAGTATATTGTATTGAAAAGGAAAGAAAAAGAATTCTTAAAAATGGTCAAATTTATGTTCCATCTGAATTGGCCACCATTGCCAAGCCAGCTAAAAAGAAAGGTAAGCCATATGAAGTTACTGAGATGTCAACTGAAGAATTTGTTGATTGGAAAAAAATAGCCAAAGACATGGGAGCGAACTTTAATGTTAATGAAAAAGGCCAAAAAGTTTTAATCAACGACATCAAATGGATTAAAGTCAAGAAAGGCGAACCTGGAAAAATTTTCTATAAGACTTCATTCATACAGGAAGAATTAGATGTTATCAATATTACCAAAAAGTTAAGAAGCCAGAGAGAAAACCGAAAGAGAGAAAAATCCAACTTTAATTGTTGCCTATGAGCAAGCACCACCGATACCCATTAAAAAAAAGAATGATTTAATGAGCTTGTGCAACGAGAACTTAATACCAAAGAGACACCATAATTTTTTCATATCGTTACCTGCATCCGATGTGACCACAACTAGTAATTCTGATTAATTTTTCATTCTGTTTTGTTTGTCATTTTCGTTGTCAAGTTTTAGAATTGTCGGAAAACATGTATATTAAGTTTTTTATTTATCTAATAAAATGTTTGAACAACAAAATGGTTTTGTTTTTTACAATAAAATGTGTAAAATTTTAAACAAAACTTCAGTACAATATAAGTTTATACAGTGAGGACGTTTGAGTTGGAATAAATTCATTATCTCGAGAAGGGGTGAATTTGGAGAGAAATCCTGAGACAGTTCGATTTTTATTTTTAAATTATGACTTTTTGCCATATACATCATACTGCTGACGTCATCCATCTGGTTGTGATGACGTAATCGATGATTTTTTTAAAACGAGAGTAGGGGTTGTGTTATAGCTCATTTGAAAGGTTATTTAATTCTCTATTCAGTAATGTAAATTATACGTTTATCTCAAAAATAAACATTACTTTTCGCTTAAATTCAATGTTCAAGCTGCTAAGAGATAGGTGGGTGGCAGATTTAACATTGAATTTAACCGAAAAACAATGTTTATTTATGAAATAAACATTTCTTTTTGTTTTCTGACAGCACTCAAATGTATTTTAAAGTAAATGAGTTACATACACTCTTCTTTTTGTCTCGATTAATTTAATAAACAATTTTTTTTTAATAATAAACAATAGAGAATTAAATAACCTTTCAAATGAGCTATCGCACCACCCCTACTCCCATTTAAAAAAATCACCGATTACGTCATCACGACCAGATGGATGACGTCATTAGTATACATTTATGGTAAAAAGTCATAATTTAAAAATAAAAATCGACCTGTCTCAGGATTTCTCTCCAAATACTCCCATTCTAGAGATAATGAATTTATTCCAACTGAAACGTCCTCACTTTATAACACATATTTACGGATATCGTTAAAAAACAGATTAACTTTTAGAGCAACAGTAGGACAAGTAACTTTTTTCCAATTATTTTTCACTTTTTTATGAATTAATATACATATTTATGTAAGGCCTGTAAAATTATATACTCAAACAAAATTACATGTAAATCCATTCAAATATAAAAAAGTTATTAAGTAATGAAAAATTCGTAAAAATTTCAATTGCGTTTTTCTCGAAACTACAATATTTGACATATCGTACTGTTGCTTTGAGGCGACGATATAAAGTGCTCTTCAGATAAAACTATCCACCTTAAATAACTTTTGAACCACTGATTTTTAGAAAAAACGCAAAAACACGTCCAACAATAATTGAAGGGGGAGAAGACACATGCCATATTTAAGCTTGCTGGTAAAGGCACTCTGTCACCCCCGTAACATCCCTTATTTTTTTTAATTACTACCACCTTTTTTATTTGATATTTTGATTCTCCCCGTTGTACTGATTTCAAAAATGCATGACACGTGCAGGACCGCCGAGAGGGATGAGCGGGCCCCCGGCAAAAAGTGAAGAGCGAAAAAAGTTGTTTAATTTTTATAGAAATGTGATAAAATAATAGTGAACAATTTTATAATACAGGTGCTTTTTGATTTTTCTGATTGGCAAAGATGTCTATAACTTTCGAAAAATCGCATGATTTTATCAAGTCATTCTCAATGCACGAAGTTGCTGGACCAATTAACCGATCCTGTTTCATTGTATATCTCATAGTATTTTTTATGCGAGAAAGACAACTAAAGAGTCTTTCCTTTTCAGAGACTGTCACCGGTAATGTGCAAAATATTCTTAAGGGGTATATTTTATAGGGTATAATATTTTTTTCGAATCCTGAGAAAACTAATAAGTATTTTTGAAAAATTTAAACTCAGAATGAAAGATTACGTTCTTACCGAGGGTTGAAAGTCCCTGAAAACTTCTACAATATTTATTTGAATAAGTTACAGGGATAAAAAAAAAAGAAAATTTATTGTGATTTTTAATTTCAAATATTTCATTCAAAAGAAACTTTGGTTTATTCTAAGGGATTTTCGACCCTCGCTAATAACATGTAATGTTTCATTCTGCGTTTAATTTTTTCAAAAATATTTATTAGTTTTCTCAGGATTCGAAAAAAATGAATGCATTTAAATTGAATTGGACCAAGATTTTGCACCTACCCCCTTAAAGCAATAACGACCTTAGGAAATAATGATTCCAATTTGAGATTTTTAATTTTAGTAAGCAAATCTATTGAAGAAAGTTGAGATTCACCAATATTATCCTTTTATATCGCTCTCAAAAATGTAAAATGTCATCTGTCAATAAATTCTTCACTGATGTCTTACTTATAAAACTCGCGCAATATAATATATATCAATTTTTTTTAATATTGTCGTCATCTTCAGCTCGGAATGTCCATAAAAAGGTTAAATAGCGAGTCAGTTTCATTTGTCGCATTTAATCTTCTGGCTAAATTGCTTATTATATTATACATACAATCTATGATAATATTAAATATTTCACAGTGAAATATTTCGTCGGGCTCAAAATTATCAGTGGTGTCATTATTACTAGGCCCCGGCAAATCATTAAAAAATCTCACAGGCTTTTTCCGCCTTTTTAGAATAAAACAATAAAATATATTTCAAAATAGAAGTAAAGGTCATATTAAATAGCCGAGTATTAATTAAACGCGTTATGCATATAAAGTGAAGAGCAAAAACAAACGGAAAAAATTACGTCTTTGTTCTGGTCGACGCCGGGCCCCTTACATCGCCGGGCCCCGGTGAAATGTACCGGCTGTACTGCCCTCTCGGCGGGCCTGGACACGTGATGCTTATTTATAGCGATTAGCCCTAATATTAAATATTAAAGCCACAAAACTGATTGAAAAAAATCATTTTTTAACAATTTTATTACAAACATTTCAGTAACAAAAATTTTTACGATAAAATTGTTCAATATTACTGCCATTCACCTCCATACAATAGTATATAGCTAATAAATGGCAGACATTTTGAACAATAGATTGTTATTGTATAAATTTTTGGTAGTGAAATGTTCATTCTAAATGTTTGTAATAAAATTGTTAAAAAAAAATTCTCAATCCAGTTTTCTTGCTTTTGTATTTATTTTTCTCATAAACTAATCACTATAAGCATCATCTGTTCTAAGTAAATTGTTGAAATCAGTACAACGAGGAGAATCCAAATATTAAATGAAAAAAGGTGGTAGTAATTTAAAAGAAAATTAAGAGATGGTACGGGGGTCAGAGTCAGAGGGTGCCTTTCCCAGCAAGCTTAAATATCGCATAATGGCTCCCCCTTCAATTATTATGGTCCAAGATATATTTAGTTCAATTTTTATAGGCACAAGGCTGTAATTGCAGTATGGAAAAGTATAAAGTATTTTTGGAGAAAAATTGTTAAGGTCCTAGTCTCACATAGCAAATATTACTTTAAATATTACCTTAAATACAAATATTAACACTAAGATATGCTGAGTAAATGTAGAAAGAGCAATAAAACTAGGGCAGAAAACTGTTTGCTACAAAGAAAAGAACACGTGCAAAAAATAGAATTACCAAATGTGTATAATATATTTGGTAACATAGAACAAAAAAGAGAGAAACGGGAAAAGAAATAACTGGAAAATGTAAAAAACAGAGAGAAAATGGCAAAACTGTCAAAAGTGAGTTTTAAAAACATCATAGTACATGGAGAGGAAGAGGAATAGAGATCGGAAAAAAGGTATTTTTAAAAATATGCAAAAAATGGGATGCAAAAAAACGAGAGAATAGAAGAGAAGGAACAGAAGTCTGAAAACGGAGATAATTTGTGTTAAAAACCAAGGAATATGGTAAAGGCAAAACTGACAAAGCCCTGGCTATGAAAAGAGTACCTATGAAGCTGTAAAATTATTACTTAAATATTAGCAATATCAGAATGCAAGAAAAAATAGCACAGAAAAGTAACAATGGAAAATAATCATAGCTTAACATATAAAAGAGTATCAAAAGATACAAAAGGCAGCTCCAGATTTGGGTTATATAATAAAGAACTGGAAAAGCAGATATACTTTTGGAAAGCATGACCAGAGAGAATATTACTATTACTAGAAGTGAATGATAACGAGTGTAGCCGTAATAAAACTAATATATATAGTAGTATATGGACCATACAAAGATGATAACGCACAAAGCTAAGGCAAATTTTGGGGAGAGTTAAAGGCTAGCAACAGAAGCCTTAAGAGGAGAAAAATATACATTGCAGGAAATTATTTCAACAGTAGAGTCGGAAAAAAAACACGAAATCTACACTAAGCATGTTGGACCATATGGAGAAATTACCAGAAATAACAATGAAACAATGGAAGGAGATTCCTACAATTTTGCACTTTAAACAGTGTGATCTAATACATTTTATTAAACACATAGAAATCCACATGTATACTAGAGAAGTCAAAAGTCGAAATGAGAAATCAATAGTTTACTATACAGGGTGTCTGCGTAACTTGGAACCATATGGGAAACTTTTTTAATATCAATTTTACGAAAAAAAGTCATTCTTTATAAAGTGCTCTGCATAGTCTAAAACCTAAGATGCAATCATCAGATATTAAATTTTGTCAACAGTATACGGGGTATGTCAAAAAATATGAATTTCGCTCAAGAGCAAACTACCTTTATATTTCAAAATATCAAAAAAATTTACTATGAAAAGTTATTTGTAATTAAAAACCATACTCAAATATGCAATAACAGCTTTCTACTTGAAAAAATTTTCTGAAATTTTCCTAAATTACCGATTTCGAATTATTAGATTCCGATTTATTAGACATGTAATAACTCTTTTATTAATAATTTTAGGAAAAATAGTTATTCTTCATAATAATCTGTGCATGGTCTTAAACTCAAGATGCAACCATCAGTTATCCAAGTATGTTAATTTTATACGAGGTGTGTCAAATAATATGAAATATGAATTTCTAAATTCTTTCTAATTTCATATTATTTGACACACCTCGTATAAAATTAACAAACTTGGATAACTGATGGTTACATCTTGAGGTTTAGACCATGCACAGATATAACTTTTTTTCCTAAAATTATTAATAAAAGAGTCATTACATGTCTAATAAATAAAAATGATGTTCGGAATCGGTAATTTAGGAAAATTTCAGAAATTTTTTTTTCAAGTAGAAGCCTGTTATTATATATTTGAATATGGTTTTTAATTACAAATAACTTTTTATAATAAAATTTTTTGATATTTTGAAATATGAAGGTAGTTTGCTCTTGAGCTAAATTCATATTTTTTTTACGTAACTCGTATACTGTTGACAAAATTTGATATCTGATGATTGCATCTTATGTTTTAGACTATGCAGAGCACTTTATAAAGAATGACTTTTTTCGTAAAATTGATATTAAAAAAGTTTCCCATATGGTTCCAAGTTACGCAGACACCCTGTATAATATAGTTGAAAGCAATGAAAAGTAAAGACCGGTAGTAACTAAGATACGAGTGAAAATAAAAAAAACGAAAAGACAAGTACAGAAAAGGAAAAACAATTTTAAAAAGAGTTGATAAAAACGGATAAACTAAACAACAAAAAATGGCAAAATATCTGAGAAAAAGGTAACGAAAAACTTTGAACAATAAAAGAAATAGAAGGCAATAATGATATAAATAACCTTTGGAACAAATTAATAATAATAATAAATTAATGTAAATATGTAAATAATAATAATAAATAAATATTAATAAATAAAAAACGACACTATTTGATGTAAATTTTAATAAAAGCTAATAAAACTTTCTTACATCTCTTTGTTGTAAGAAGCGTCGTGTACCCGAAAAGTTAACATTAAACAAAATTCGCCTATACATAATATTATGTAAGTAGAAAATTGTAAAATTTAATTGAGCAATTAAAATTTTCAAAAAATGTTATTAATTACATATTGTTAATGTTAAAGTTAAATATTGTGTATTTAAAATTTCCCAATAAAAAAAGATTTTTGCAATGAGTACGAAAAAAGTAGCAACAAACTTACAATTTTACAGTCTTCTGTGTTCACAACTCACTTTTGCAGGACAAGAAAATAAGGTGCTAGCGGAGGACGGACTAATGCAACTGCAAGAGCGTCGCGCCGAGAAATAAAAGAATGAGAGAAAAAGTAATATGAGCTAAGAAGCGCGTATCTTGCGTTCCTTCTCCCACTTTCAACATGTGGATTGCTACAGTTTAACGACGTTGCCGCGTTTACAAGAAGTATGGTTTTATATGAAATATACAGGCATTTTTCTTAACAACAGCCACAGATTATGATTACCATTTACAATGACAATATGTTTTATAATCTGTGCTACAGCACATGCGCTACAGCTTGTATTTGAATCGTCTATTTCCAAAACCGACCATTTGCAAAAAAATTTAAAGAAAATTACAAGTTAAAATTCTTAAAAGCTTCCTGCTTCTGATACATGAAAAATATTCAAACAAAAGCGGCCATTTACCATACTTAAACTAGACTAAAAGATGATGGTTAATTCCAAAACCGGCCAACTTTAATAAAAAAATCAGTTTTCTTCGTTTTGTAAAAATTGCACTTTTTGCGAATGGCGGGTTTTGGAAGTAGACGACTCATTTTTGTATGGAAGCATAAAGAAATAATTTTGCAGATGCAATCGTGGCAACGTTGTTTGTAATTTGCATTGGATGGCGCGATGTTTGACGATGGAAGATGGTGATGGTAGTTGTTAGGGGAGGAATTTGAGAATTTAGAAGTTATAAAGTTAATTCATATTATTATGAATATCTTAATCTCTAATTATATATTGAGACAAACTAAAATACTTACATAATTCCTAATTCAGATAGTTGATAGTTTTTTTTTAAGTTTTTTTAATGTAATACTATGTAATTAGTCAATTCTAACAATAAATAGGGGAAGGAAATCGGTAATATATCTACAGTAGTGGGAGCTGGTCAGGTGGTGCCGGAGATAATTACTGCGTTGGCATACAGCACGGCAGAAGGAACGGGGGATCAGGGGTATGAATGCCCAGACATCATTATCTAAATAGTTTGGTAGGTACCTATATTTCAATTTGTCAATTTTTGACTGTTGTTTCTATGAATATATTTTTCTACTAGCTTGTACCAGAAGGCAGCATTATCCAAAATATCAGATAAGCATAATAAAATAAAATCGTAAAGTTTAAATACATATTATTTTATAATAATACAGGATGTCCAGAAAATCTCCCGGCAAACGAAATCAGATAATTTAACCCAATTCATCTAGTCCGAAAATGCTTCCATACTAGAGCTCTTTAAAGATATCGTCTTGTAAAAGGTTTTTTTTTAAATAGGTCCAGAACACTCAGGGCCGTCTTTCATCTATTAGGGGCCATGAGCACATTAGGAAAAATGGGGACCCTGGCCTATAATAAAGAACTATTTTGTCAGAATAGTAGAAAGAACATAGGACAGATATGCAACGTTTTAGCTTTATTTTCTTTTCTTTACAGTAACCTTAGGTATTATAATATCGTGAATAGATAATTAAAATAATACTAATAAAGCAATTAGCATCCACGATTAGTCCTTATAAGTACCTATCTATATAAAATTACAATCAAGATGTAGTAGAAATAAACAAACGTTAAATGCTACTTAGGAGCACTCCCGCATCATAATTTACAATGTATATACACTAAGCATCAAAATTAACGCACCCACTTAAAAATCAGACTTTTTGATGTCTCGTATTTCCTAAACCTTTTGTCCAATTTGAGTGATTTTTCCAGTATATTATAGCTTTATTCTTCAAGAGTATCGATGTAATAATATTATTTCTAAACAGGTAAGTATCATTGTATACCGGGTGTAACAATGATAATGTGTTTGTTTTTTCCTCAAAGTTTGGAACACCCTGTGGAATATTCTAGCGTATATAAAATATTGAAATTATGATTTTCCTTAATTCTGTGTTTTCTTGTTTATTGTTATCGTCGTTTTTGTGAGACTTTTGAGTCTTACGTTTCTTATTGCTTCTGCTACTTGGTATTCGTAAGGGTTACCTTACTTGTGTTCAAGATTGCCTCTTTTATTCTTCCCCATTGTTCCTGTGTTATTATTTTTTAATAGTTTTATGCTTACTTATTTTTTTTTTTGTTTTATTGTTCTTCTGTATGTTATAATCCGTTTTGTATTTTCAACTCTAACCAAATAGTGGTCCGAGTTACATTCCGCTCCTCTCGTGCTTTTTACATTTATTATATTGGTTGCATGTTTCTTCTGTATTTAAATATGATCTATTTAATTTACTGTCTTTTTATCAGGGGAAATCCACTTTCCTTTATATTTTTTATCTGTTCGACGTAATTGTGCGCTTCTTAGTACCATTTGCCTTTCTGTTGCAAAGCCTATTGCATTTACAGTGCATAAAATACACTTTAAGTGCATATCAAAACTGAAAATCAGTATATTAAGGGCAAACTTTGTTATTCAGGGGGGTCTTTGGGGTTACTGAATATAAATGCACCATCAGAATCGACCCCCGGAGCACCTGGTGCCCAGCGTTACTACTAATGTACGTCATTTCTAAATTCGAGGATTTCGGCACTAAATTTATGCAAATCGGCAATTTAGTGCCAAAATCCCTCGAAACTCCAGAAGATGAAGTACCCTAGCAGTGGCCCTGGGTACCAAGTGCTCCGGAGGTCCGTTCTAAGAGCACATTCATGTTGAGTGACCCCAAAAACTCCCGATTAGCAAAATGTGCCCTTAATATACTGATGTTGACCTGTTTATGCACTTTTCGATCATGTCCAGATATAGGTGATAAAAAAGCTCTAAATAACAGCAGAATAGGCTCCAGGTACAAGCAACTCTTACATAATATCCATAAAACAGCAACTATGACAGTCGAATGGAAAAATAAAACAAACAAAACAAATCCCATAGCAATCCATACACATGCAATATCCCCAAAACTCTTCATATTAGCTCTCTAAGACGTTTTTAAAGAACTGGAATGGGAAGATATGGGTATCAAAATAAACGGAAAGAAACTCACCTCAGGTATTGCGATGATGTTATTCTTATTACCTCCAACCAAAAAGAACTAACCATAATGCTAACTCAACTAGGGCAAGGACTCAGGGCAGACAGGATTAAATATGAACATGAGTAAAACAAAAAGCATAACAAATAAAAATAGCAGAATAAATATAAGGTACACAGAGGGAAAAAAATTCTTGACATAAAGAAACTTTATTAATATTTAAGAAAGATCGACTTGGCATATTGCCTAAGAAATATATCTTTGTATGTAAGATATAATTTTCTAAAATAATTCAAATAAATTCTACTATAGCCAAAGAAATATATCTTAAACATGATTGAACTATCACTTTCTGGCAAACTTCAAACCCATTTATCAGAAAGAAATTACACTTGATGTTAATTAATTTTATTAGTCATAAAAATATATTTTCTACACATTAGAAAACTATTCTTTCTGAGCAATAATATTTCTTAGGAAGGAATATTATTATTTTAATATTAATAATTAATTTATTTAATGTTAAGAAATATATTTCGCAGAGATAAACGTATATTTAGAGTTAAGTTAATATTTCTTGAAAATAAAGTGATATTACATACGGCGAAATAAATCATTGTGTTTAGGTAAAATCATTATTTATTAATAAAACAAGATATAAAACGTTATTATTACATACAAATATTTTCTCCACTCTAAAACCACTGGCTTCTACACAATAATAAAAGGATGGAGAGGCAAATCTAACTTCCTCAAATTTTCCTTTTTTTGTTAATAGCACTTTGTATATCAGCAATTCACTAAAACAAAATCCTTATGCAGAAAGAGTAAACTTACTTTAATAAAATTTTTTTATAAAGATATAGATATTTATTTTCACAAATTTAGGAAATACAAAAAAAAACAAATACACGGGCCCACATAAGAACTATTAATACTAATATTAATCAATCATATGTAGTTCAAACATGGCAATATTTAACCTACACATCTTTGTTTATTTTTTCTTTTTGTTAATGAAATATTAATTATTCATCTGTATATTATTAAGTCACACAATAAACATTGTTTAGCTAAAACAAGAGGGAAAATATAACCAATGTAAAACATTGAAGCAGACATAATAATATGTAATTTTCTTAATTTTTATAATCTAAAAGAGACAGCATACCTAATCATTACGAAATTTTATTACGGGAAAGTATTATTAGTTTACATCTAAGTCATTTAATACATATTAACTAATTCACGGTTTTCGGCAATAACATTTCTTAACCATAAACATATATTTCTTTTAGACTAACTGATTTCTTTATCTCAAATAAATTAACAGAAAAAATCCTCAGCGTTGCACCCGCCATGTTTGATATAGCGTTGTATTGTATATTTTTATAGAAGACGATACATTCAAGAAACCTATTATAGTTGATACATAAGTATACATATTTTTAAAAAGGTACTTACATGTATGAAGTTCTACCATTTCTGGAAGGCCCCGCAGTTGCTTATTAACTTCTTTCTTAATATTGTTCTGAAGCTATATATTATATACCCTATTCCACGAACATACGCCTGTTTTGGATTACTTCGACAATGATTATTTTACTGTGCAAAATAAGAAGAACGAAAGTAAATTGCAAATTACATTGTTGTTTATTGAAATAATTATTAGCGCCATTTATTTTCGTACTTCTTATGTTGCACAGTAAAATATTCTTTGTCGAAGTAATCCAAAACAGGCGTATGTTCGTGGAATGGCCCATATCATTATGTCCCAGCTTTAAATTGTGGCATATTTCCCAGTTAGAATAATAAGCTCCTTTATTTCAGAGTCGTCCATCATTATACCTAAAAGCATATAAAGATACTATTATGTTTCTTTTTTAACCATTCGGATACGCAACAATATTATTATTACATCTTAAATGACTCAATTTACTTTTATTTAATACCTATATATGTACGTACCTTCAAAATATCCGTTAATTTTTAAAGTACACCAATAAATCCAACATCCATCTATATATGAACATGAACATATCACGCCATCTTGACAAACACTGACGACTAAATCATAAATAGTTAATCTGCGCAATTCTTTTGTGGAAGAAAATCTCTTTGCAAGTAACATTTCTGCATTAATGACAAAGGTTTTATTTTTTAACCACAGTTACTACAGAGGGTATTTCTGAATAATTATTTCTTGTGGTTTGAAATATTTATTTGATTGCAAGAAAATTTCTTGTTCACAAATATAAATATGGATTAACTTAACATTATATTTCTTATACTGCAAAATATTTGTAGTTTTCAATTTAAGAAATAAAAGCTTTAGGATAAGAAAATTAAATGTAACCATTAATGCATTTCTTAGTATTGAAGAAATTATCTGTAAGAAATTATTGAGTTGTGTTTAAAAAACTCGTTTCTTTATATGTGAACCGGTATGTTTAAGTTAATAGGATATGTTAACTTTTAAGAAATATTGCTCAAAGAAATCGGTGTTTTAGGAGAAAAGAAATTGTTCTCTCGGTGTAAATATTGAGATTGTTGACGAATATGTATATCTGGGACAAATAACGACACACTTTTCGATTGCCTGCGGATAGCAGGACTTGACCACTACGATATAAGACTGCTGAAATACATATATTAAAATCAAGTAGCCTCTATCCAAATTGGAGATAGTTGTACTGAAAAACTACCCATAAAACGTGGGGTACGACAGGGTTGTGTTTTATCACCCACATTTTTAATCTGTGCTCTGAAGAAATCTTTAGGGGAGCTTTGGATGACATGCGAGAGGGAGTAAGTCTATGCGGAGAAGTAATCAAAAATATTAGATACGCTGACGATGCAGCCATTCTTGCAGAAAATTTACAAGATCTTCAGACACTACTAAATGTAGTCAGTGAAGCAACTTATCGGAGAGGACTTAAAACCAACATTTCAAAGACAAAGTGGATGGCAGTTGGAAAGATTAATATAGATCAAGGTCTGCTTTCTTTTAATGGAGAGGGGATAGAACAGGTAGCATATTTACAAATGCTCCTATACTATGGCACCAGAGTGCTGAAATCGTTTAGCCTTTGAAATACACTATTACGCTACAAACCCTCATTGATTTAGACACCTATTAAATTATAAGACATCTATTAAATTATGGTTTCTAAGTTTTTATTGCAATTAATATTATTGTAAGTATTGTATATTTATATTTCAATTTATTGCTTGAAAAACAGGAATAGAAATGTATCTTCTTTTCTGAAAAATGTCTTTGGCAAAGCCAAAGTTTTTATTGCAATTAATATTATTGTAAGTATTGTATATTTCAATTTATTGTATTCAAATAGAAATGTCGAAACTGCAATAAACCTAGCACACTTTTCAGAATGTGTTTTTGACCCTAACCTGAGAAACAAATAAAACAAAAATTAAAACAAAAACGCCAATGAATAAGAAACAAATAAATATGTTTTATTTTTATTTATTTATAAGTACAGATATAATTACTCGTATACAGAGTGCGCCCATAAAGTAACGCATACATTCATTATTAACTAAATAAACAACGTCCTTCCATCACATCTGAGGTCTTCTTCTTTTTCCTGTTCACGGCCTCAAGTTTTGTATTTCACCATTCCATCTTTTATCTCATCTTAGAACACATCGTTTATAAGGCGATTGTCGTTACTGCGTATCACATGCCTTGCCCATCTGAGTCTATTTGCCTTTATATATCTGCCTAGATCTGCGCCTCCATTCGTTTGTCACGCTGTCTCTGCAAGGGCCATATATCATTCGAAGGATTTCACGTTCCCACACCAGCAATTTATTTACTTCTCTTTTTGTTAGCGTCCATGTTTCGCTTCCATACGCGACTGCTGGTCGTATTATGGTCTTATATATCTGGAATTTTGCACCTCGTGAAAAAAGTTTTGACTTCATTAGATGTTTCATTGCAAAGAAAAATCTGTTTCCTGCCATTCGCGTTTCAACTTCTCGCTCTAATTTGTTGTCATTTGTGATTGTTGCTCCTAGATATTTAAATTCTTTAACCACTTCGAAGTTATGATCGTTTATAGTAATATTTTGCCTTATTCGCCTTCGTTCTTGTTTTGAGACGACCATGTATTTTGTTTTGTCTTCATTTATTTTTAGACCGATATTTAATGCAGCTTCTTTAAAGCTCGAGAAAATATCCTTAATTTCTAATGTTGATTGTGCTACTGCGTCTACGTCATCGGCAAGGGCGAGTATGATTTTTGCTCCCCGAGCAGTTATGCCTGGTTTGAGTTTTGGATACATTTTTCGCATGACATATTCTAAGACCAGGTTAAACAACAATGGGGACAACGGATCTCCCTGTCTTAGTCCAGAATTTACGCAGAAAGCATTTGATATTTTTCCCCCTATTCTAACTTGTGTAAAGGAGTTACTTACACGCATTTGTGTTACCGCAGCTAGTCCCTTTGGTACGCCGAGCTCGATCATTGCCTTCCATAATGTTGCACAATTAATTGAATCATAAAGCCTGTTTGAAGTCTATAAATATCTGATGAACGTTCTGATTATATTCCCAATACTTTTCAAGCATTTGTCTTATTGTAAATATTTGATCAATAGTCGATTTGCCCGGCCTGAAACCACACTGGTAGTCAGTCACCAACTATTTCTTCGGCGTATGGTACTAATCTTTTTAATAATATCCAATATTTTATACCTAGTGTTGATTAGTGAGATTCCTCTGTAATTCATGCATGATTCCTTTTTTCCTTTCTTGTGTATTGGTACAATAATACTACCAAACCATTATTTCGGCATAATTTCTTGTTGCCAGGCATTTTCTAATAATTTGACGGATTCTACTTATGAGTTTATGACCGCCTGTTTTAATTAGCTCGGCATCAATATTGTCCAGATCAGGGGATTTATCGTTTTTAAGTGTTTTTATGGCATGCGTAATTTCTTTCCTGCTTGGTGGGGGTATTTCTAATTCGGCCGTTTGATACTCATGTTCTCCGTTGTTTCCACCATTTTCATTGTTTTCATCAGTGAAATTTTGGATATTCAGGAGCTCTTCAAAATATTCAGCCCATCTTTCTATTATTTTGTTTTCGGCAGCCAGCATTTCTCCATTTTTATCTCTCACGAAGTTGGTTGTCCTTATATACGAGCCTCTCTTATGTTATCTTACCCCTCTGTAGAAATTTTTACTTTGATTGCGTCTTTGTTCTCCTTCTAATTTTTCAATTTGTTGTTGTAGATATTGTCTCTTTTTTTGCATAAGTGTTCTTCTAGCTGCGGGTCTCTCTCTGTGGAATCGTGTACGTTTTTCTTCTGATGGGTTCGACAGATAATCAATTTTTCTTTTGTTTGTTTCTTTTAGTGTTCTTTCACATTCCTCATCGAACTATTTTTCTTTTTTGTTTTTTTCGTTCTTCCGATAGATTTCTCTGCTGCTTATGTAATAGTTGTTTTTATGGAGTTCCATCGCTGATCTACATCTTCAGTTTCATGTTCACTTATTTCCAAAACCTGAAATCTATTTATTAATTCTACTTGGTACTGTCTCTGGTTATTTTCTTCTTTCAACTTCGCCACATTCCATCTTTCGATCTTTGTATGTTTATCTATTGTTTGTGTTGAAATTCTTGTTCTGAGCTTGGCCTTTACGAGAAAATAGTCTGTGTCGCTATCTGACCCTCTCATAGTTCTTACGCTTATTATGCTGCTAGAATGTCTCCCATCAATCAATACGTGATCTATTTGATTATTTGTTCTTCCATCGATTGATCTCCATGTTGCCTTGTGGATCTTTTTCCTAGCGAACTGGGTGCTTTTGATGGCTAAGTTGCAGCCTGTCGCAAAATCGACCAAACGTGATCCATTATCGTTTGTAACTTCATGTAGACTATATATCTTCCTGCCACCGGTATTACGTAATCTTCTGTGCCCCTCTTTGCGTTTAGTTCACCTAGTATTATTTTAATATCGTGGTTAGATTCTTATGTAAAATACATAATAATAAAATATTGGACTTTACATTTGTATTTTTGTTTATTGGAAACAATATATAATAAGGATAATTAATGAAATTAACAAGCACCAAGACTATGAGATTAACAAGAGAACAAGACCAGAGTTATAATGTCAACAGGAGAAACAGAATACATAGAACTAAAAGGAGGAATCCACCAAGGAGACTCGCTCAGCCTAGTGTTATTCAATATGGTGATGAAAACGACATGGATACCACATGGGAGCGCATAAAATCACGATAGTATGCTCTGCTGACGATACAGTACTAATTGCTGATAACGAGGATGCCCTACAAAGGCAGCTCCACACCTTCAATATCACAGCAAACAAACTTAATATGAGTATATCAGTAGAAAAAAATTAATGTATAAATAGCCGCGTAGATGCAAACTAGAAATAGACGGCAAAATTGTAGAACAAGTAAGTTATAACATTCAATTACCTAGGAGTAGATAACACTTCTTCTTCTTAGCCTTATATCGTCCACGTTTGGACACAGGCCTCTCCCAACTCCTTCCATCGGTCTCTATCCTGAGCAACAGGAATATAAGAACATATACCACAAGGCAAGCAGCAAGAGTAAGTGGTTGTCTCTGAGAAACCATATTATGGAAAAATAAATATTTGACAAGACAACGGTAAGACGAATCCTAATATATGCAGCGGAGATAAGGACAGATACAAGAAAGACGAAACAACAAATCAACAATATCGAAATTAAATTATTAAGAACAATAGCGGGCATATCATTAAGAGACAGACAAAGCAATAGAAGTATACGGGAAAAATATTAACAGGTGAATAAAAACAAGAAAAAAACTGGAACGAACATGTATATCGAATGGAACCAGATAGATTAGCGAACATCTGTAAAAACAACAAGCCGTATAGCAGAAGACCCGTTGGAAGGCCGCCGAAAAGGTGGAAAGGCAATGTACAGTCAAAAACAACTGAAACAGAATAAGAGGCAGACAAACAGGAATAATCCGAGTCGCACGAATAAGAACAAGAAGAAGGAAACAATATAGAAATTATTACCATTATCACATTGAAAATATATGAAATCTTTATATTTGCGTCTGCTGTAGGTATCGTAAGATGATCTAGGTATATCTATAATTTTACAATAATGTCGTTATAAATTAAAACGGGATAGTTCCCGAGCTTTATTTATAATTATTGTGATAAGGCAAATTAGAAGAAGATATTACCAGATAATAAATATAAGTTATAATTTTGTTTACCCTATATGCTGATTCATACTTAAAAGAAATCTACGTGCTTATGTTATCGCTCTGAGACGCTGAGACACTTGGGAAAGAGTTGTTTGTATTTTGCAGTAATTATCGTCTATTATCATCTAATTTATTGGTTTCTCAACGTATCATATTTGTCAAGTGTAACCACGTGTAGCTTTGGTCGCATTTTAAGAATTGATGACGTAGGCGTAGGCTAGTATATATATATATATATATATATATATATACATATATATATATATATATATATATATATATATATATATATATATATATATATATATATATATATATATATATATATTATATATATATGCTTTCTGTTGTTTTCCGGGTTTGACTCCGCGTTGAATAATTTTGGTTTTGATAAAAACCATTATTTTGACGACGTTTCGGCAAGATCTCACTTGCCATTGTCAAGTCAGGTAGTAAACTGAAGTTTACTTCAAGCAGCAGCGAGAAACGGAACTACCTGACTTGACAATGGCAAGTGAGATCTTGCCGAAACGTCGTCAAAATAATGGTTTTTATCAAAACCAAAATTATTCAACGCGGAGTCAAACCCGGAAAACAACAGAAAGCACATATAGCTCCCGCGGAAACTTCAAGTGTAACATATATATATATATATATATATATATATATATATATATATATATATATATATATATATATATATATATATATATATATAAAACACTTTATTATGGCTTAAACGTTTCGGCTAATTGCCATTTTCAATAAGCACTTTAATGAATAATTGTAAACATTACATAAAACAAAACAAAAGACTAAAATTTACATTGCACTTGTTGGCTTGGCGTTTTGTTGTGGAATGCGAGCTTGACTCATTGAAACCATATGGCAGAATTCAAAATTGACGTCCGTTAAGGACCGTATTTAAAATATTTGCCAAATTGTACATTTATAAAAATTAAATCAATTTATTAAATTATGATATACACTGGAGAGATCCTTGATGTCAGTTTTATTATTTATGCAATTTTGGTCTTTCTTTACATGGATCATCTCCAATATACATCTTTTGTTGTAGTTTTGTTCTTTTTCTAAAATTTGTACATTTTCAAAATCAAAAGCATGGTTATTTTCTATGGAATGCTTGGCTAATGCTGTAGTGTTTACTTTGTTGGTTTGTACACTATGTTTGTGTGCAACCATCCTTCTATGTATATATTGATGTGTTTGCCCAATGTATGTCGAATTGCAGTCTTTACAATTTACTTTATAAACAACATCTGACTGCTGGTCCTTAGTAACAATGGGTTTAAATTTTGAAAAACATTGCCCCGATGTTTTAGGCGCTTTATGTCCAACATTGATATCATATTTTGCAAACATTCTCGACATTTGTTCGGAAAATCCATTTATATATGGTAGGGATATATAGCGTTTATTTGGGTTGGTGATATTACTATTGACATTGTTAGGTGAAATTTGGATTTGATTTGGAGTGGTATTGGAATTTGATTGGTTGTTGATGATATATTTTCTTTTTTTAATTAGAGGGTTGTAAAATTCTGGCGGATAATTATTTTTTTCTAAAATATCTTTAACTCTTTTCAGATTTTCGGAATGGAATTGTGGGCTAGATAGCTTAATTGCTCTATCCGTTAGACTGAATATAACACTTCTTTTGTGACTTACCGGTGCGTTGGTATTGTAGTTTAAATATCTTCCAGACCAGACATCTTTTGTAAACCAGTTGGTAGTTATAAGTCGGTTATTGCTGTTATACTCCAAACTTAGATCGAGAAAATTAATTTTGTTGTTTTCTTCCATTTCATAAGTAAATTGAATGTTATTATGGAAGTTATTGAAAATTTGAAGGGTATACTCGATTTCATGATCCGGTATGCAAAGCAGGCAGTCATCTACGTATCGTTTGTAGAAGTGTATATTGTATTTTAATTTAGAGATGACTGTTGTCTCTAATATTTCCATGACCAAGTTTGCTATTGGTGCTGATATAGGTGAGCCCATAGCTACTCCAGAAATCTGAGAATAGTATTCATTTTCATGTTGGAAGAATGTTGAGCTAAGGCAGAATTTTACACCTTCTAGAAAGTCTTCAAGAGGAAGAGAAGTATGTGTTTGGATGTTACTCCATCTGGATTTGACACAGTTTAAAGCTATTTCGATTGGAATGTTGGTGTAGAGTGATTTTACGTCGAAAGATATAAGTTTGTGATTAATTGGTACGGACTGTTTTGAAATAAAATTGTGAAAATCCCATGAGTCTTGTATATGATATTGGGTCTTACCGATTACATTTCCCAGAATGTCTGCAAAATATTTGGAGAGGTTGTATGTTGGACTTCCAATGTTACTAACAATTGGGCGAAGTGGAATGTTGTTTTTATGCACTTTTGGAAGCCCGTATATATAGGAGGATGTGCCATTGTGGGATATTAATTTATTTTTCAAGCTTAAGTCTATATATTTTTTCTTATACCATCTGTTAATGAGTGAATTTAGAGATGTTTGGATTTTATTTGTAAGATTTAATTTTTCTTTCTTGTATACTGTTTCGTCATTTAAGAGGAGTTTAAGTTTGTTTAGATATTCGGCTTTTAACATTATTACTGTTTTGTTACATTTATCTGCTGTCAAAATCAGTAGGTTTGTATTTTGTTCTAAGAAAGCTTTTGTTTGTTTTAAATAGTAATTATATTGACTTTTTTGGTGACCTGCATATCTTTGTATCTTTTGAGTATAACAAAGATATGCAGGTCACCAAAAAAGTCAATATAATTACTATTTAAAACAAACAAAAGCTTTCTTAGAACAAAATACAAACCTACTGATTTTGACAGCAGATAAATGTAACAAAACAGTAATAATGTTAAAAGCCGAATATCTAAACAAACTTAAACTCCTCTTAAATGACGAAACAGTATACAAGAAAGAAAAATTAAATCTTACAAATAAAATCCAAACATCTCTAAATTCACTCATTAACAGATGGTATAAGAAAAAATATATAGACTTAAGCTTGAAAAATAAATTAATATCCCACAATGGCACATCCTCCTATATATACGGGCTTCCAAAAGTGCATAAAAACAACATTCCACTTCGCCCAATTGTTAGTAACATTGGAAGTCCAACATACAACCTCTCCAAATATTTTGCAGACATTCTGGGAAATGTAATCGGTAAGACCCAATATCATATACAAGACTCATGGGATTTTCACAATTTTATTTCAAAACAGTCCGTACCAATTAATCACAAACTTATATCTTTCGACGTAAAATCACTCTACACCAACATTCCAATCGAAATAGCTTTAAACTGTGTCAAATCCAGATGGAGTAACATCCAAACACATACTTCTCTTCCTCTTGAAGACTTTCTAGAAGGTGTAAAATTCTGCCTTAGCTCAACATTCTTCCAACATGAAAATGAATACTATTCTCAGATTTCTGGAGTAGCTATGGGCTCACCTATATCAGCACCAATAGCAAACTTGGTCATGGAAATATTAGAGACAACAGTCATCTCTAAATTAAAATACAATATACACTTCTACAAACGATACGTAGATGACTGCCTGCTTTGCATACCGGATCATGAAATCGAGTATACCCTTCAAATTTTCAATAACTTCCATAATAACATTCAATTTACTTATGAAATGGAAGAAAACAACAAAATTAATTTTCTCGATCTAAGTTTGGAGTATAACAGCAATAACCGACTTATAACTACCAACTGGTTTACAAAAGATGTCTGGTCTGGAAGATATTTAAACTACAATACCAACGCACCGGTAAGTCACAAAAGAAGTGTTATATTCAGTCTAACGGATAGAGCAATTAAGCTATCTAGCCCACAATTCCATTCCGAAAATCTGAAAAGAGTTAAAGATATTTTAGAAAAAAATAATTATCCGCCAGAATTTTACAACCCTCTAATTAAAAAAAGAAAATATATCATCAACAACCAATCAAATTCCAATACCACTCCAAATCAAATCCAAATTTCACCTAACAATGTCAATAGTAATATCACCAACCCAAATAAACGCTATATATCCCTACCATATATAAATGGATTTTCCGAACAAATGTCGAGAATGTTTGCAAAATATGATATCAATGTTGGACATAAAGCGCCTAAAACATCGGGGCAATGTTTTTCAAAATTTAAACCCATTGTTACTAAGGACCAGCAGTCAGATGTTGTTTATAAAGTAAATTGTAAAGACTGCAATTCGACATACATTGGGCAAACACATCAATATATACATAGAAGGATGGTTGCACACAAACATAGTGTACAAACCAACAAAGTAAACACTACAGCATTAGCCAAGCATTCCATAGAAAATAACCATGCTTTTGATTTTGAAAATGTACAAATTTTAGAAAAAGAACAAAACTACAACAAAAGATGTATATTGGAGATGATCCATGTAAAGAAAGACCAAAATTGCATAAATAATAAAACTGACATCAAGGATCTCTCCAGTGTATATCATAATTTAATAAATTGATTTAATTTTTATAAATGTACAATTTGGCAAATATTTTAAATACGGTCCTTAACGGACGTCAATTTTGAATTCTGCCATATGGTTTCAAGAGTCAAGCTCGCATTCCACAACAAAACGCCAAGCCAACAAGTGCAATGTAAATTTTAGTCTTTTGTTTTGTTTTATGTAATGTTTACAATTATTCATTAAAGTGCTTATTGAAAATGGCAATTAGCCGAAACGTTTAAGCCATAATAAAGTGTTTTATTTTTATCAGACCGAAAACCCAGGAATTAAAAAAATTTCTATTTAATAATTTACGGTCAGGAAATAACTAAACTATATATATATATATATATATATATACATATATATATATATATATATATATATATATATATATATATATATATATATATATATATATGTCACGCGTCGCCACTGTATTTACATGAATACAGTGCGTCCATAAAGTAACGCATAAATTCATTATTTCGTAAACCGATGACTTTAAGGAAAAATCCCGAAACAGGTCGATTTTTATTTTTAATTTCCGATTTTTTGGCATATATGTCATACTAGTGACGTCATCCATCTGGGCGTGATGACGTAATCAGTGATTTTTTAAATTAGAATAGGGGTCATGGTATAGTTCATTTGAAAGGGTATTTAATTCTCTATTCAATAATGTAAACATTAACATAATTATTGATACAGGGTGTTCAACAAAACATTTTTTAAATTAAAATAATTTAGACAAAAAGAAGAATGTATGTAATTTATTTAATTCAAAATACCTGTTACTACTGTCAGAAAACAGAAAAAAAAATTTATTTGACAAATAAACATTGATTTTCGCTTAAACGAAATCTTTAAACTGGCAAGAGGCAAGAGGCAGGTGGGTGGCAGCTTTAACATTGAATTTAAGCGAAAAACAATATTTATTTGTCAAATAAACATTTTTTTCCTGTTTTCTAACAACATTAACACGTATTTGGACTTGATAAATTACATACATTCTTCTTTTTGTCTCAATTATTTTGATTTAAAAAATGTTTTTTTTGGACACTTTGTATAAATAATTATGTTAATGTCTATATTAGGGAATAGAGAATTGAATACCCTTTCAAATGAGCTGTCACATGACCCCTATTCTCATTTAAAAAAATCATCGATTACGTCATCACGCCCAGATGGATGACGTCACTAGCAGGGCCGTGCCGTGCTATGATGCGGCGAGGCAATCGCATCAGGCGGCATCACAAGGGGGGCGGCATAATCAGTAAAATAAAAAAATTGTCAGATTGTGTAAAAATGTTGTCAGAAACTATAGAAAAAATGAAAAGTTACGGACAATCTGGCTATGACCAAATGAAAATTACTGCTAATGAATATTGCAGAAAACCTTGATATAATTTCCGAATTTCCAGCCGAAAATAAAAATTCGAGCCAGGAGAAAAAAAAACGTTTATTTGATTACGAAAAATCTGTGGACGAGCTCTTAAGGAAGCTAAATTTATAATAATTTTTTTCATCTATATTTTAGACATTGCCGTCAATTTTTGATTGATCGATTTTCGTTTGTATAAACTCATAAATAAAAATTTTAAATTTTTGATAGATACATATTTTTAATTTGAGGGAAATATATTATAAAACACTAGAAAAATATTGTATGAATCTTAATTCAATACTTTTAATATAAAAAGAAAAAGAATCTGATACAGAGGCAAATGGTCTTCTAGAAGAATTGATTTATGCCAAATTATGATACCATACTCCATGAAAGCTTTAGAGATTTTGAACTTTTTGTGCCAAAATAACCTATTTTCTTTATACACAAATGTATTTGTATCTCTAAGAATTTTATTAACACTACCTGTCTCGGTAGCTAGTGGGGAAAGAAGTTTTTTAAAATCAAAAATTATTTACGAAGACTATCAGATAAGACACAATTAAAAAATTTAGCACTCATTTCATAGAGTCCTAAGTAGCAGCTACTTTCCTACTTTAGACTACACCAATCTGCTTAAGAGTTTGCCAAAATTAAAGTCGGAAGGGTAATATATTGCAATTTTTGTAAATGTTATTTAATGTAATGTTAAAAGATATTTCATTTAAGAGCGCAGGCGCAAAATTTTGGTCCAATGCTTTTTAAATGCATTCATTCTTTCTAATCCTGAAAAAACTAATAAATATTTTTGAAAAATTTAAACGCAGAATGAAAGATTACATTAATATAAACAAAAGTGAAGGGCCCTTAGAATAAACAAAAAGTTTCTTTTGAATGAGATATTTGAAATTAAAAATCACACTCAATTTTCTTTTCTTTTGCAGCCCTTGAAACATATTATTGAAATAAACATTATAGAAGTTTTCAGGGACTTTCGGCCCTCAGTAATAATGTATTCTTTCATTCTATGGTTAATTTTTTTAAAAATACTTATTACTTTCTCAAGATTAAATAAAATTAATACATTTAAAAAGTATTAGCCTGAAATTTTGCGCCCTTAAAGTAAGTATGTTTTGTTTTTAAAATAAGAGTTTTCGTTCATTTTGTGTAGTTTTGCTTAATAATAATAAAAGTTAAGTTCCAATAATAGTAATTTAGGGGAGGCATTTCGAAGACTTGCATCATATTTAAAATATGTACCGCACGGCTCTGGTCACTAGTATGATATATATGCCAAAAAATCGGAAATTAAAAATAAAAATCGACCTGTTTCGGGATTTTTCTTTAAAATCGCCCGTTTACAAAATATTGAATTTATGCGTTACTTTATGGACGCACTGTATATTATACCTTATACCAGAACTTAAGAATGTGTTTTGATAATTTTTGTGCTATAGCTTGTATGGAAGTAAAATAGAAGTGAAGGGTACAGGGGAAAACAGCCAAAGTCACAAGTCTGTTGTTTGGAGTAATTCTAATTTTTAACTTTAAAACATCGAAAAATCGATGATAAGACTCTATGGCCGATACCGCACTACAGGAAGTTTGGTAGGATGGTGGATGGTAGATACCTGCCTGGCGACTATCCAGCTACTTATATCATGAATAACAAAACGACGGTAGCCGCAGTGGCCTTCCACTACCATCTAACCATCCGGTGGTTCGCCAGGCGTCTATCCACCCAAATCAGTCGTGTTTGATATTCCATCCGGGTAGCCTGGCTACGGAGAAAAGCGTAATAAGTACTGTGTATAAAATAAGGGCAATTTGGGACCAGCAGACCCACTATATGTGACGAAACATGACTTAACTCTATTGGTCGGACGGTCGGAGACGGCTCGTGTCTGAAAATTTTAAAAGGCGAAGGCGTGGGAGCACTGTGGATATTAGTAGACTTGTTACCACTTTTTGGAATGGTTACAATGGTTACTTACCTATTACAGTGTGCGTGCAATTAAACATGGATGAGTGTCGTTGACGACATTTTTTTTTAATTTTTGACATTATGATTATCCAACTTAAAAATAGGTTTTCTAATTTAAAGCAAAACATTTTCAGATAGGACCTTTCATCAATTTGTACAGCTATATGGACAAACATTTGACACAGTAAAGTTAAAATCAGAATTGACAGTTCTTTATAATGATCCAGATTATCTTCAAAAAAATTTACAAGAGTTGTATCAATATTTAACGTCTTCAGAACTTGATAATGCATTTCAAGAATATTTCAAAGTGGCAAACCTATTTTTAATAATTCCGGCTACAAGTGCATCCGTTGAAATAAGTTTTTCAGCAATGAAACGGATTAAAACATGCCAAAGAAATACCCAATTGTAAGATCGAATTTCGTAATTTTCTTTGATTTCCATTGAGTAACGCTTTTTAAATGGTTTAATGACAGAATCCCCTTTCTACGATTCTGTTATTAACATTTTTCCACTATTTTCCAGATAAAATAAACAAAAACTTATACTTGCGAGGTTCTTTTAAAAAAGATTTTTTACATCTGGGTTTGGTAACACTTTGGGAAGTCACGCGTCGCCACTGGCTCATATATTTATTCCGACAGATTATATCCCTCAGGAAACCAGATTTTCTCGCTGCTTTCAAAAACATTTAGAAACCCTGCACTAATGATTAAGCTGGTGAAAGAATAAGAGCATTGTGTGAATTTTTTTTGTTGATTTTAAACTCGTTCACCCGTGTCGTATAACTATGAAGTAATAATAACTTCAAGAAATGTTTTCAGACCATTTTTATGATCGTTGTTTTTCGTTTTGTTTCAGTTTATGAAATGACCCAAGAGGTTGAGTTATTAGGCCTTTTGTCACGTTCGGCATGTAAATTAGAGTATGATTTACGATCTTATTTTCTTACTCCAAGAACTTGTAAAGATATTACCAAATCACCAAAATTGTTATGATTGTCTTTCCGTAGAACAACAAGCTCGCTCATTTAAATGTAATAGAACTCAAGACAAATAACACAGGTCAACATGAATTTTGAGTCTGAGTTCTGTACGACTGATTTCTAATTATTCATGCATAACTAAAATATAAATGCTAGTAAAGTCACGTACTGTGACGTATTTACGACGTTTACGACTTTTTTATGAAATATCTGCATTCACTTTAAGGAACCATTACGGTAATTGCCAATTGTTCAATTAAATATTATGTTTTTTGTGCTAAACCTATCGGTGGTTCAATGTATTATTGATCGTGTGTATCTAATGAATCATAATGTCTTGGGAACAAGTGTTCTGTGGCAAGAATTGTAGCATTGATACGAAATGGCTGCAAACAACGTGAAACTACAAGAAATGATAGAAGGAGTCTATGTGCAGCTCAATCAAAACTAACTCTGTGCGTGGTTCACAAGCACGCACAGAGTCAGTCTTCATAAAAAATTGTCCCTTACGGCTCAAAGATACATTGCACAAATTTTAGATGATCATCTTATGCCTTTTAAGAACTATATGGGCGAGCATGGCATTTTCATGCAAGATAATGCTAGACCTAGACCTATACTGCCAAAGTTGTCAGAGAAGTGAGAAATAGTCGGTTTGATTAGCCACCACTTAGTCTAGACATAAATCCTATCGAACATGTCTGGGTTATGAACATGAGTTAAGCCGAAGTATCCAAAGGCATACACCTGCTCCAAGAACTACCCAGGAGCTGCTAGAGTTGTTAGACAATAAATCACATTTTGTTTTAATTGTAAACTTTTCACTTCTCCTGAATAAAACTCAAAAACCAAAATATTGCTATTGATTCAATATTGATTTATTAGAGTTAGTTTATAAAATAGAGTAGGTACCAATGGTTTACAACCGCACACAGAAGTTTACAACCGAAAATGTCAACGAGACATCATAATTTCAATGTGACCTAAATTTTTTGCCCGCCAGTGTATATATGTTACCGGCCAAACCCGATTTCAGGACAAACTAGTTTATACTGATATAAAGACTCACACTTCAGGCCAAACTAGTTTGGCCTAGGCCAAACTAGTTTATCCTGATATAATAAAGACTCACACTTCAGGATAAACTAGTACGGCCTAGTCTAAACCAATTTAGCCGTATAGAAAGTAATTTAGCGAACATGTAAGGACTTTTACATGCGGGGAATTCCCAAATCACGTCCTTTATAATCCAAGGATGGTACTAAAAGTGAGAAATTTGACCTAGGCTGTCTGTCCGTCGGTCCGTCCGACCGCGAATATAACTGCTCCGTCACTATACCAGGTAGAATGACAAATTAGGTGTCAAATGAAAGCTTATAATCCACGGATGGTAATAAAGGTGAGAAATTTATTATAGGCTGTCTGTCTGTCAGTCCGTCCGACCGCAAATATAACTGCTCCGTCAGTATTATCGGTATAATGACAAATAAGGTGTCAAATGAAAGCTTATAATCCAAGGATGGTACTAAAAGTGAGAAATTTGACCTAGGCTGTCTGTCTGTCGACGGACCGCGAATATAACTGCTCCGTCACTATACTAGGTAGAATGACAAATGAGGTGTCAAAATTAATAATGCAGGGAAAGATTCAAGAAAGGTGCAACATGTAGAAGAAACATGTCCTAGCTGAGAAATCTCAGAGAATGGTTTGGATGCAGCTCAACTGAACTCTTTCGGGCTGTAGTGTCAAAAATTAGAATAGCAATGATGATTGCCAACCTTGGTCGCGGAGATGGCACGTAAAGAAGAAGATGTATTTTTCAATATCCTTCTTCCACTTGGTTTTCGGCCTACATTTCTTTTTTTTTTCTCTTCCTATTCCTTCCGTTGGTATTCTTCTGGTTAGTCTCATGTTTGGAATCCTTTGGATATGTCTCAACCATCTCGGTATTTGCGATTTTATGATCTGTATGATATTCGGTTCTCCATACCACTTCTCTAGTTCTACATTTGGTCTTTTATCCACATTCCATTCCATAGCTTTCTTTGCAAATATTTTCCTGAGGAATTTTCTTTCCCAGACTTGGAGCATGACGTATTCGGATTTGTTCATCGTTATTGCAAAAAAAGCTCTCTGGGATGAACAAATCGAATGACTTTTAAAGTAATTAATGCTGAAATTTTGAAGGTTTGTTAAGGACCACAATATTCAAATTTGTGCGCAATAACAAATATCTAGGTTTATTTTTACAATAGTTATAAACAATTAACGATTTTACCTTATTTTGTAGTTTTCGAAGAATCATACAAGTTTTAGCAATCGCCATTTTAAAACTTTTTTATGTTTTAACAAATAAAGTTTTGTCATTTTGCCTTTTAAGCTTCTTAATGGTCAGCAAAAAATCTAAAAAATGGCTTTTTTACCCTAAACTAAAAAAAACGAAGAAATCTCTGCATAAAACATTATTATGTAGGTTTTCTTTATGGTGTAGGAAACAGAGGTTGAACTTCGCAAACTCGACACAAGTGCGGTTTTATTTTTTTTTTCTGGTATATCAAGGGGTTCTTATTATGACCATAACTTTTTCTTAGAAAATTTCGCCCCGGAACACCCACTTTCATCCGTTTAAACGGGGTAGTTTGTGGTTTTTGCGAAACGTAGCCCTTCCTGTATGTATTTCAAAAAATTCCTTAATAGACATATTTCTTACAACTTATTCTGCGACAGCTTATGTCTATTACCCACCGTTTAACGGGGGTGGCGCCCCAAAGTTGACAAGTTTTTAAAAAAGATAATTAAAAAAAATATTTTTCCCTAACTGCAATGGTTTCATTTAAGGGCAATTGGTGTAGGTTTCATTTAAGAGCAATTGCCCATTTTTTAATCACAGGGTGTTGAATTTAAAAAAAAAATCCCTTTTTTATACCATCTGAAACGGTTATCCTAGCGTAAAAAACTTTCAGCGATTACCCATGTACAATTGTTATTTAAAAATTTGTATAATGCACCCCCATATTTTCCCCGGAACCACCCTAAAAAGAAGGAAAATGAATAAAGAAAATATGCAAAAATTTATTTTGGGCCACCGCTGTAGCTTTAGGATGCAAAGAAAGTAAAATATGCATCGGTCATAACGTGTAGCCTACAGTGCGTTCTTTTATTTGCCATAAGTACGTTATCAATAAAATGATTGGGTGACAAAAAAAAACAAAAACTGGAACCCGCCAAAGCATTTCTGAGGTTTACGGCTCCACTATGCTGTAATGGTTGCTTATACGAAAAAAATGCTTATGTTGGGGCCACAGTAACGTCTAATGCCGTTAATTAACGCGTTATTTGACTAACGCGTTAGGTGTATCCACGACTTAGCACGATAATTTGTTAATGCCATTATTAATGCCGTTAAACGTTAGGCGATAGGTCGGGTGGCGGTTTCTTTCGACACTTCAAAGGAATTACTCGGTTACTTATCGCGTTGTTGTGGCTACACTTGCACTGTTCACAGTTCTAGCTTGCAGCGCAGTAGAGTATAATTTGGTTTGTGAAATAGGTTACATAGATACTATTCTGCGAAAATGGAGTGGAGTAACGAGAAAATACTTGAATTTTTAACAGTTTTCGAAACAGAAACTTGCTTATGGGATCCCTGACAAAGACACATAAAAATCGTGGTGTTCATGGTGACGCTTGGCGTCGAATTGAGGCAACATTATCTTGTCCAGCGACGGTGGAAGATTTATATTAGTGCAACTTTTCTCTGAACTGAATAATTTTGAAGTGATAATCAAAAAACGAAGAAAAAAATCGTTTTTTTCCTTCATTTTCTGACATTTTGATTATTTAAACAATGTTCCGGACATTTTTGAGTGGAAGGATAACTCAAATATCACCTCTCAATATCCAATTGTACTAATATTTTTAAAGATGCGCCATAGTCTATAAATAATAAAATAATAAATTCATAAAATAATAATTATTACTCATAAAATATGAGAGCGTAGCAGCTTCGACTTCCATCTTGAAATTATTGGATTAAAAAACGCGTTTTCTGCTGACTTCGCGCTAAAATAAGTGTGGCCAGTCACTTTAACGCGCAGTTTATTCCATCATTTTTGGTGTGTTAATTAATGCGATAATGAACGTTAGACGTTAACGTTACTGTGGTCCCAACATTAGGATCTTAGAGCAAATAGTGGTCTTTAAATTTGTATAAGTTTTGTTTCAAACAAATTCATAAGTAATATGATAATCGTAAAAATATGCTCGCCAAATTTATTTTTAGGGATAGGTGTAGTTTCAGCAGGGATGTTGCAATAACCATATATTATGAAAAACCCTATTTAAGGAAGTATAGGCCCATCATTTTTTTTCAATCCCTCGTTTTATTTTTTTTGCTACAGCGGTTGCACCAGGAAATCTCTTTTGGTGTCCATGCATGGGTAATAAGGACGTACACAAATTGATATATGAAGCATTTTTAATAAGGGGCATGGTGTGTGACGTGTGAAGGATTCCAAGAAAACCACGTTCTTTATTAATTCTCCTTTTTTTTTGGGGTAGTTCCGGGGAAAAAATCGTGGTGCATTATACAAATTTGTAAAAAACACCAGTACATGGGTAATCGCTGAAAGTTTTTTTTTATGCTAGCATACGCGGTTCAGATGGTATAAAAATGCGGTTTTAAAAATTTAACAACCTATAATTAAAAATGGGCAATTGCCCTTAAATGAAACCTGTACCAAAAAATCAGCCACTTATTTGTGATTAATTGGAGCAGGGTTTCTTTTTGATTCCCATTACAGTTAGGGAAAAATACGTTTTTTTTAAACATCTTTTTTAAAAACTTGTCAATTTTGGGGCGCCACACCCGCTAAACGGTGGGTGATAGACATATGCTGTCGCAGAATAAATTGTACTAACAAAACTAAATTGTACATAAACCACAAACTAACCCCTTTAAAGGGATGAAAATGGGTCTTGCGGGGCGAGATCTTCTAAGAAAAAGTTAATCTAATAATAAACACCCCTTGATATAATAGAAAAAAAAAATAAAACCGGACTTGTGTCGAGTTTGCGAAGTTCAACCTCTGTTTCCTACACTATTATATAGGCCAATAATAACAAAACAAATTCAGATACCTTGGTTTTTTATTTATTATGTTTTTATTATTATTATACAATTATTGAATTATTTTTGATCGACAAGTGATACTTTGCATAAAGCCAAAAAAATAGGGTTTTTGATAAGTTTTATTTAGATTTTCTCGTGGTCTTGTTTTTACTTATTTTCCGGCACTAATAATGATTATCTAGTACTGCTAATTATTAGGCTATCAATAATAAGTTATAAAATGTTCAGTTTGGCAACATGGCCAGATAATCCCCGGCTGTAGGGATCTATAGGGGCCTATGCTTTCACAGACACCCGATCAGAATTTTAAAAATAAAAGATCGTTATTTTTTATCCAAGGCGACAATATTAATTACTGTCGATAGATAAACATAACACAAAACACTTGTGAATCCTTAAGCCCTGATAAAATATAATAGTGCAGATAGCTATCGTAACGTAAACAAATTCTTTTACGTCTGCTGTTTCTCGAAACTTTTTGTACTCTACTTTTATTGGGAATGTTAAATTTACAATATTTCTTAAAAAATGAGGTCAAAGAGTTCACTATTGAAATTTGAATTCCCGAAAATAACAAGGCATCGCTAAGGTCCTGGATAAAAAGTTGCTGCTCGTTTTTTTGAGTCGCTAAGCACTGCATCATTGTCAAATGCACTTTTGAATTGGGTCGTCGAAGGGTTTTTTTAAGGTGAGATATTCTATATAGAGGATAGACCATCACGGTGTATCCACATTTAAAAGTGGTCACAACTAGCCTGCAACCGAGTCGCTTAAATTCGCCAATATTTTCGTGCGTCTAGTTGGCTTTTTAGTGAATTACTATTAACACTCATATTTCTATGGTGGAAGGCCGAAGATCACGAGGAAGATCCCCAACAAGATGGATCGATCAAATTACAGGAAAATGCCAAAGACCTATGCATGAGTTAAAAGAAATGACCAGAGACAGAGATCTTTGGAGACGGACAATACACGACATCACGTCGATCACTACACTCCCTCCGGGTGGTCAGGATTGAAGAGAGAGTCATAAAATATTTATTTGCAAGATTTTTAACTGTTACCAATGGTAACAGTGGTTACATAGTTACATGGACGCTTCGCCAGAGCTATTAGCACTAAAAGCTAAGTACCTACGCATTTATAAGACATACCTACCTATGTTAGACCCGTACTGACATACGCAGCTGACACAAGGACCGAAACAAAGACAAAGAAGACCAAAAAAATAATGAAAACAAGCCAGATGAAAAGCCTAGGATCCATAAGAGGTATCACAGCCAGAGATAGGATAAGAAACAAATTCACATTGAGAGAGCTAGGCATTCAAGCAGGGCCGTAACTACCATTGGGGCAACCGGGGCAGTGCCCCGGGGCCCCCGACCAAGGGGGGCCCCGTGCATAGATTTTAACGAGGAAAATAAAGATATGTATTTTAAAAGCCGATCCCAACGAAATATTTTTAAATGGCACAATTTTAAAAAGACCGCAACATAGTTTTAATTTTTCACTGGGGAAATTAGTCTTTTAGGGCCGGTATTTCCAACCGCACTTAAGTCAAAGCTTACTTTAAGCCTGAGCTTAAGCTTAAATGCCTGTATTTCCACTTTAATTTGAGGCTTAAGCATAGGCTTAAACCAAATCATTTTAAGCTCGCGCTGGAGTTGGTTTAAGCCTTTGCTTAAAATTTGTTTTCTGTTTTTTGAGGTTATTTCTATAAATTAATAATTAGGAGTTATTTTGAAAACCAACTTTGGCGTAATAATGTTAATATTGAATTATTAACGATTATTAAAATAAAATTCTAAATTATTTATTTCTACAATGCTTGGTATATTTATTTTACAAACGTAAACAAATTTCAATTTGACATTTTCAGGAATATATCCAATATCCAATAATCAAAATTACAAAGACGGATCGTCTATTGCTTATACAAAATAACAATAAAACATATAACCAGAGAAAATATGGACAACACATGTAAAGTCGGAAAAATGAAAGAATACCCATGAACAATCACATCAATCACTTATTTTGTATTTGCTGTCTTTTTCTATAAATAACAAACGTTTGTTATACATACCATGTACACAAAATTAAGTAAAGTAAAAAAAAGACAGATACAGATGACAAGATAAAATTCAATGTCAAAAGTAGTGGTTTTTACCTCAGAACAGTTAGTTTTGGCATTTTGACATATTCAGAGGTACCAAACCAATTAACTTGACGAGTTTAGTTAAGGAAATGATAGAAATACGGCACCCAGCTTAAGCTTCTCCTTAACTTTTGACACAGGCTTAGCTAAGCAAGAGCTTGAGTAGCTGTTGAAATACCGACCCTTAGACTAAAATGTAATTGGAACAGAACAGGGCCCCTGGGGCCTGAGCTAAGCTAGGGCCCCCGAGACCGTAACATAAAAATTTAAATTATTGCTTAAGAAATTAGTTATTTCGGCGTAATAAAACCTAAAATGCCATTGGAAGAGGGGGGCCCGGGCTAAGCTGGGGCCCCCGAGATCTTTCGTAAACATATAAATTGTGACTGAGGAAATTAGTTATGTTGGCGAAATAAAAACTAAGTCCATCCGCACTCTGCGACACAAGCGATTGCCCTCCGCACACTAGCCGATTCTGGTTTTATAAATTAACGCATTTTTTATATATTAACCAAAACGACTATTTCGATCTGTGAAAAGTACCGTATTATTACATTTTTATACAGTTGCATTATACAGTTGAGGGTATCTTTCCACTTCCTCAACGGATTTTATAATATACACCTAGAAACAGAAGTTCAATGTTTTCAGAATTTTACGTTACAAACAATATATTTCCACAAAGCTAATAGTACTACAATCCACGAACATAACATTCACCAATCTTTAAAAACACTAAAATTTAATTTAGGCCAAAAATCAACAAAAACGAAGCAAACAAATAAAATAATGACTGGAAACGTGGGTCTCACTCGAACTTTCTCGTGCGCTTCAGATCGCACGGAACGAGAGTCGTACAAGACGAGGAGATTTGCAATCATAAACGCTCCGTGTACGGAGCTCAATGCCACAACGAAGGAACTTGAGAGGCGAGGAGAGATCTACGCGATTGGAATCGAGTCGATTATTTCGAGCGTCGCTCCATGTGCGGACGGCCTAAAATGCAACCGTAATAGGGACCCCACGTCCCAGCTACTTTGTCTTAATCAATTTACCCCAGACCACATCTTGGTACGTGAAAGGACCCACATTTGAAAAGAAAGGTATACATAAGATAAAATGAGCACATTAGGATCAGTCCCACCAGTACACTGACCAGCTTCACTGAGTGTGCTTGGCTCGCACTGCAATAGCTTAAGGCGCCTTAAGGTGCTTTTAAATCAAAGTGAACACGAACGAAGGAACGAATTCGTAGGTGTTCGCTTGGTTATTCGTTCGGTACAAAGTAAGACCATTTACATTTTAGCGAACGAACGCATTCGTTGATAATCCGTCCGCAATGTCAAATACAGATGAAGCTGTAATCATTAGCGCTGCTAATTTTATAGTTATTGCAGGACATGCTGAAAAAAAAAGAAAGAAGAGAGTGTGGTGTTCACATAGGAGGGAAAATGCGCTTTCAAGGGGTTAAATATCAAACATTTTTCCGGACCCACTTGCGCGGGGGGTAAATTCCCCAGAACTCCCGGTAGGGGGCCCCCAGATCACATTTGCCCCGGGGCCCCCAACATCGTAGTTACGACCCTGCATTCAAGACGTAGTGAGATGGACAAGAGCACAACGGCGCATGTGGAGAGGCCACGTAGATATCAGATGGACACTGAGCGTATGGCGAAATGGGCAATGACATAGAATCCCAACACCAAGTGAAGTGACCCACAGGAAGACACAAAAAACGTTGGTATGAGAGATGGAGCTCCGGATCGCAGCAGAGACGCTAACAGAAGAAAAAGAACATAGTCCTATTAAAAAAAGAAGAAGAAGAAGAAGAAGAAGAAGAAGAAGAAGAAGAAGAAGAAGAAGAAGAAGGAGGAGGAGAAGATATTTGAGTATCATCTGCACAGAGACATGTTAAGGATAGACCGGGCTAGTCATATACCACCCAATTCATCGAGGTGTAACGCCGACATAGGATTGAGTGGTCTAGTCATCTTTGTCTGTCACATGCGCGGGATCGTTTGGTTCAAAGATATAGATAGAACACCGATCGACTGTTTCCATGCTGTTTCCGCTTTTTTGGTGAGTATGCCTTGTCTCACTGGCGAAGCGTCCATGTAACCACTGTTACCATTGGTAACAGTTAAAAATCTTGCAAATAAATATTTTATGACGATGAATAATTCCAATTATCTATATTTTTACCAATAGAAATATATTATTATATTATGAGTTAATAGTACCTAATTCAGTAAATAGCCAACTACTCGTAGACACACGAAAATATTGGCGAGTTTATGTGACTCAGTTGCAATTTATTATATTCTGTTACCAGTCTCATTTGTGGTTACAATGAATGGTTATCTCGCTGTCGCTCTGGCGGCTCGGGACCGGCTAGTGTCTGAAAACTTTGAAGGAACGACGGGCGTAAGCGCGCTGCACGAGCGCGCTGTGTATATCAGTAGGGCTGTTACCAGATTTAAATTTGGTTACAGTACCTATTAAAAGTGTGCGTGCAGTTAACCATGGACGAGTGTCGCTGCGTAATAAATCAACTACTTGAAAAATAATTGTGATTGAAGAAAAAAAAATAAGATTATTGAAAATGAAACACCTATTTTAAACAATTTAAAAAAGGAATCAAAAAAGTAGTTCGATATTTTAAATTTAGTTGGTACAGTGAAAATCCTTGGTTATGTGGTTGCAAGAAAAATAGACTGTATTTTTGGCCATGTCTTCTGGTTTCTACAGAAAAATGGGTGGGCTACGTTAACGATTTAAATAGTTTTAGAGTTTTAAAAAAGAGACATGAAATTTCTCCGTTACCTACAATGTAGGTAATATGTATTACATTATGTAATATGTATACCCAATTTGATTCAGTTTGGTAAAACAAGAATCGAAAGTTCTCTTAACCAAGCTTTTTAAGCAAATATTTCTAAACATAATGAGTTTGTTAAAAAAATAGGTAGGTAAATCCTTAGGTCACTTATAATAGATACCGTATGTTTTTTGGCCAAACAGTTTCGTGGTCATTTTGAGGGCGACGGCTCTGACATTCGAGGCAATTACAGGGAATTGTTAACATTAATTGACAAAAAAGATCAAAAATTTTGCCAACATCTAGAAACATCAACTGTTTTTTCGAGAGTTTCAAGTGATATACAAAATGATATTATTGAAGCTATATATACATTTAGTCATATCTTCATTTTTTAAATAAAGATTTTTTGCATCTGGTTTTGGTAACACTTTAGAAAAAGTCACGCGTCCAGGGCCGTAACTACCATTGGGGCAACCGGGGCATTGCCCCGGGGCCCCCGCCTAAGGGGGGCCCCGCAGGGTCACCCGTTTGGTTGGCAGTGCATAAATTTTAACGAGGTCAAATAAACTTTTCAAAGTATTTTCAGTCAAGTTCTACTTCGAGTTGTCGGGTTGTAATAAGTAGGTACACAGCATATTAATTCTAACAACTTCAGTGATCGATTTTAATCTGTTTCACCTGCACCATTATAAAAAATTTTGTCTCAAAATATCTCCATGAAGTCACCTCATTTTCTTCGCTTTCAAATCACAAAGCAGCTCCGTGTTTTAGGCCTCTTGTAATTTCTTTGCAGGCTTCAAAAATCTGCTTGTTGGAATTTGTTTTTTAAGATTTTAATGAAAGGTACCAGATGTCGTTTTCTAATATCCCCGCCAAATTGGATTCTGCTCTCATTAGAGCTGTATACAATAATTACGTCCCGACGGTCTCCTCCTTTTTGACATTTTCCTATCTCGTTCAATTTTTGTTCCACTTTTTCCATATCGAATTTTAACGTACATATTCTCGAATTTTTCTTCCGCCTTTTCAATTTTCTGTATCTCCTCAGCATCTGGTTTACCTCTTCCTGCATTTTCTCTAAATAAACCTTCATATCTTCATATTTTTCCATTCGGTTTTGAAGTTTCAAGAAATTTTCTTCTTATTGTTCATTGTTTCGTATTGTTGTTCTTATTTCTGTTGTTCTTATTGTTTTATTATATTATCTCATTTTGTCGTACCATCTGTTCATTTTGTTGTTTTTCTTTTAAATTCTAAAGCGTTCTTTCTGCTAATAGCGTATTATCTTCCATTTGTCGTTTATTCTTTCATTCTTCTTTCATTGCATGTATTTGACTTCTGTGTCTCTATAAAGCCATTTCTTGTCTTTCTGTTCATAATTTATTCTCTTCTTGTTGTGATTTCATCATTTTAAACAATTGTTCAAACCTTGCTTATGAATAGGGCTTTTCATTCACAGTCATTTGTTTCGAGCTTCTGTCATGTGTCACATAATATTAATATATCTACGACATACGTTATTGATATCTACAATAATACAAACCAAAGACGTATGACGTAGATGTATTAATATTATGTGACACATGACAGAAGCTCGAAACAAATGACAATCGATGAAAAGCCCTATTGAAGTGCCTTTCAAGTCTAGTTCTGACAAAGTGATAAAAGAAACTTCAGTCATGGAATGAATTAAAATGCGTTTTAAAGGAGTTAAATATCAAACATTTTTCCGGACCCCACCTTCCGTTGGGGAATAAACCCCCAGACCCCTGATAGGGGGCCCCCACATCACGTTTGCCCCCGGGCCCCCAACATCGTACTTACGGCCCTGCACGCGTCGCCACTGCCTTGTCTACGCATAATATGTCAATTAACCCGGTCTATATAGACATTTCAAATAACAAAAATTGCCGGAGAGCCAAATTTTGGTGGAGAGCTAGGGTATACCATACCATAACAAATAAAGTTTAAAAAGTCCCCATCGATCCCATGTGTGCGTCAAAAGTTATTCGGGGTCAAAGGTCAAAATTTGAGATTTTTTGGATTTTTTTTGGAAAACGGGAAGTTTTATCAAAAAAAACCTTAAATCAAAGTTTTAGATCTTAAAATTCTCTACAAAAATAATCCTTACTATTTTTTTCCTAAGAGTTGCCATTCCTGAGATATCGCGATTCAAAGAGTCACATTATACATGATATGCACACTTTTCCACACCACCTGTGAGGTAGTGTACTCGGCGCGTTTTTTTTACCGTGGTTTCCCCTGTAGGCCTACTCCACTAACTGTTTTGAAAATTTTAGGATAATTTAAGGAAACAATACCGGTCAAGTTCTAGATATTACCTTATTATTGATATTGATTATTGATATTGCTATTGATTATTAGGTTAAGTATTGTTTTGATTTCTTTAGATATTTTAATCGGATTCATATTCTTGAAAGTCTACTTCAACAGTCAAGTCTTCTTCGATTTCATCTTCTTCCTCTTCCTCTTGCTGGATGTTCAAAAATTGTTCAAATGTGACTGAGTCATTGGTCTCTTCATTAAAATCACAGGAGTCTTCCTCTGTTGTACTAAACTGGACATTTGAGCAAGACTGACCTTGGCAGTTGGTACACACTAGAGAACACAGCAACCGGACTTTTTTACATCCACATTTGGCACTACAACCTTTTTTGCAATTGCAAAAAATAGTGTTAAGGAGTTTTTCTGGAGCAGGTGGGAGTAAGGTTTTAATCGGTTCCAGAGTATTATCTATTAATTTCCAACCCAGTCTTCTGGATTCAGTTCATTGCCTAGCCATGTTTGAACTTGATAATATACTCGATACAAATGTTGAAAAGCAGATGCTGATGTTGGAGGAAGACATGATAGTTGTACTTGTTTCTTGTTTCGCGTATTTTTTACAAAAGTTAAGTATCGGTATTTATCAAGACAAATAATTTTTTTTGGAGCTCCATAAACCGCAAGAAGAAAGCGAATTCCTTCCGTAATTATTAGGTTTTAAGAAAGATTTGTAACAACTGTCATGGTATTTTGCATCAGCAGCGACTAAATCATAAATCATACTCAAAATTAATACGTTCAAGAACAGCCTTCGAAACATCATCAGAACGACCTTTAGCTAATTTCAACAGGGATTCTTTGAATTTTAGTGTAGTCACGTTACGAATTATTTTTCGAAGATGCTGTGCTTTCTTTATCTCAGATTCTTCATTGGCTTCATTGCCACAAAATAAACAGTATTTTTTAAAACAAAAATGTGATTTACTTACTCGCGTTCTAGTATGAGGTGGACTTACTTTTGAAGTACTAGCCTGTTCCTCCTCACGTTGTCTTTTCACTGCAGCGATTGAAGTTTTCCGAATGTATGATTTTCTGCAATTCACGTGTATTATAACGGATTTTTGAGTTCTTAAATACTCAATAAACTCATCACCTCTCTCGACACTAGCCTCGATTAAATTTGGCATTCCACGATCAACCACAACTGTTTTAGTTTCACTTAAAAGTTTATTGCACATAAAGCAAAACTGAGACATTTTTAAAACTATAAAATTGTACAAATAACGGTAACGGTACTAAATGGTACACGCTTGTAGTAAGTACTTATATTCAATTGAACTGAACCTTTAGCACTAAAAGAAACAGATAATATTATTAACCAGACCTACGGACAATACTGTAGCCATTGCCTATAATGGACAATCTGTTCTTTTTTAAACAATGGTATAGCCAAATGTTTTTCAAGGACACGTGGATAGAGGAAATTCAGTTTGGGACTGATTACCTTTTGAAGAAATATTTTCAGAATAGTATAATATACTATATAAAAGAGACACAAATAGGCATTTATACTTGTCTTAAGGGCCACATATATATACGTGGCTTATATGTGCATATAATGTATAAAGTAACTTTTAAAATCGCGATATCTCAGGAATGGTAACTCTTAGGAAAAAAATTGTAAGGACAATTTTTGTAGAGAATGTTAAGATCTACAACTTTGGTTTGAGGTTTTTTTTTGATAAAACTTTTGATAAAACCGTTTTCGAAAAAAATCCAAAACATCTCAAATTTTGACCTTTGACCCCGAATAACTTTTGACGCACACATGGGATCGATGGGGACTTTTTAAACTTTATTTGTTATGGTATACCCTAGCTCTCCACCAAAATTTGGCTCTCCGGCAATTTTTGTTATTTGCCAAGCATTTTGATGTCTAAGTTGACCGGATTAAATGCATCTGCAGCAACTTAAACTTATTGGTTCCTAGATTTTATTATGTATGTAATTTGCATTTTATTTAAATTTTGCAATATATTGTTTTATGTTTTACTGACTATTTATTTAATTTCAGTTAATTCTAATAGTTATTTCCTGACTCTTTGTAAACTTTGTCCATAATTTGTACAATTTTCAGCGAAAATAAAGCGTAATATTACATAATTTTTATTATGTATTCTAACAAAAAGATATACTGGTTGCCTATCTTTGTTAAAGTCAAGTCTAAATAATTTCTGTCTAAATAATTATGAATTTGTATTTTTAGTTACCTTTATTAGGATTTTAATTACATAGCAAATTATAAAAACAAAATGAATTTGTTTTTATTTTATTGTTTTGTATATTTTGCATATCTCAGACTCCCAGTGCCATCTATTTCACGTGTGATACACTTCGAGAATTGACGTACGGCTCAAACTCGGCGCGAAGATTCATTACAATATTTTTATTGTGTTGATTTGTTGCAAAATTATTTAAAAGTTTTCAAATATTCGAATATTCTGTTTTTTAAATAAGGTAAGTGATATTTGATTTTAGGGAGCATGCACTATATTTTTTAATGTAAGTTATACAATTAATATAATTATTTATCTCTCATATTCATAATTTGCCGAAAACTTTGATAAATATTAGCGACCACACGCCAAAAAATAATTATGATTTACATGGCTAGAACTAGAACGTTTTTGGTTTGTTAAAAATCAATTTATTAATATATTTGCACACAATTGTAACAAAAACTTGACCACCTACAACTATTTTTGGCTGTGTAAAGTTTCAATATAATCGTACCTACCATATTTATTCTAGAAAAAATAAAATGTTACTTGTCTTAGAGGCATAGCTACAGCCATATTAACAATTATATCGGGTGCCGGCATGTCGAAACAAGATTTTAATTTAAAAAAACTGAATCAAATATTCTTCAATGTCACTATTCGATCGTTTTAAAACATTTTATCTATAAGTGTATACAAATTATGTGTACCCTACGTATTATGTATATGGCTGATTCCATTTCAAACCCTTAATTTTGGATCAAAAATACTTTATTTAGATCTCTTTTTTGCCTGAAACTTGGTGTACCTATAGCTTCTGCGGAACGTAAAAATAAGCTCGAGCTGAAGCATTTAAGCCCGAACAGTCTTCTTCTTCTCAAAATATTATTTTTTAGTGATTTTAGTGATAAATTTGTATACAGGGTGGTGCATTAGTGCTAAAAAAATCCAATTACTCGTTTGTCGTAAGAGATACGAAAAAAAGTTATTTAGGTAAAAGTTGGGACACAGATAGGACCATTATCTAACAATATTTTCAAATATACGGGGCAAGTCGTATTAACAGGGTGACACAAACTTATGTTTTTTTAAATGGAACACCCTGTATATTTTTACATTTTTGGATTCTCCTCGATGTCTTCTTTCTTAAAATATAGGGTTTTGTAATATTATATGAGGCAGTTTAAGAGATAATTACGTTTTTTTGTTAAGTACCTAATTTCGTAGCAACATTAACACCATGTATAATTGTAGTGATTTGACATCAAAATTTCTATTTATGCTCAAACGATGTTTAATATAGTTTAATATTGTTAAACATCATTAATATGGCGAAATGTTTAATTTTAGTATACAGGGTTGTTCGAAACTAGGAATGATTATTTTCTGAGTTTTCTTAAAAAGAACACTCTGTATTTTAGAATTATAATGAAATGATATTTTAAGGTACCTATTTTATTGCAAAACATTATTACAAAACTGTTGTTTTGTAATAATTTAGGCATTAAATATTTGATCGATTTATTGTTTTTCCCTGTCTGAAACCAGCCTGGTATATTCTCCTATCATCTCTGTTTCATAAGTTTTTATTCTACTTCTTATAATTTTTGACGATACCTTATATACCTACTACTTCTAATATTTTGATTCTTCTGTCTCAGACAGTTTTATCATCTTTTTATATACCTACCTATAAGTCGAGCTATCTTTTGCTGCACTGTATCTTCTCCTACTTTTAATATTTCTGTTGGTACTCCGCTTTCTTAAACATTTTTATTATTTTTTAGATCTCTTATTACTGATATCATAATCTATGTCCGTGTCTATAATCATCCGTGTCTATAATCAATGATGATATTATCTTCATTTCTGTAGGTTCTTGCAGTGCCGGTTCTAGACCAAAAAACTAGGGGGGCAAGGGAACACAACCGGTGAATAAACAAGATAACGTGCCTTTTTAACGACGATTATAGTACAAAAGTCCTGTAAAAACTGGGGGGGGGGGGGGGAATTTGCCCCCCCTTCCCCGGGCTATAACCGCCACTGTTCTTGTGTTTGTTGTTTTTCTATTTCTTGTCTTATCTATGTATTTGCTGTATTTATGTTTCTGTTTCGCATTTATCGTTTAATAAATATTTAAAATGCTCTGCCTATCTGTTTAATTTTACTGTCTTGTCTCTTAATAGCATAAGACCTTTATTTCTGAAAAACATTGTGCATTTATTATATGTCACTCCGAGTCACTCGTGTCTTTTTCACTCCCTGATAAAAATTTCTAACTTCTTTTTGGAAATAGTTGTCTTCTATTATTTTCTAGTTGTTTTTCCAGTAATTTTCTGTTCTTTTGAATAGTTTTTCTCTTCTTTTGGTTTTTAATACACTTTTTTCTAATTGTTGTTTCTAATATTCTTTTTGTACCCTCCTAATGCTAGGATCTGCCGCTTCTATCATTGCTGCCTGTATCAGGTTCCATTCCTTCTCTATGTTCCCCGTCGTGATTCCTTCCAATCTCTTGTTTATTTGTTCGGCTGATCTTTTTGCTACCTCTATATCTTGGAGCCCCTCTAGTTGGTACTTTTCCGTTGTTTTCCTTTTTTTGGTAACTTGGAAATTTCTTGCTTAAGTTTGACAATTGCCAATATCACTCTCACCATCTACTCATCTGTAAGTTCTACAATCAGTGACGGATTTATTGGGTTTCCTTTTAATGAAAACATGGTGTATTTGGTTTCACGTTTTCCCATCTTTATGATCAAATTGTGTACTTTCTATCTTAAGGTTATGCTCTATTGAAGAATTTATTAGCTTTTTTCATTGTTAATATTTTTTATGGAGGCTTTTACCACTACTTATATTCATATAAATATCTTCTCTTCCTACTTTTGCATTTATTAGCTTTCTCTTCTGTGGAGCATGTGCGTTAATTATGCTGATTTTTCTTTATTTCCCGCGCAATCTTAAATAGCAATGTTTCTGATATTTCTTGAAAGTCAGTTATATACTACTTAGCTTATTTTTTCTGACACCATAAAACCCATCCCTAGGTATCTATTTGGACCACCACTTTTAAAGAATAGTACTTTTCCCAACTTTCACTGTCTCACTTTGCAGTTTCTTAATTTCTTGCAAGACCATTCTTTCGATTCTATATTTTTCAGGTATTTTATCTGCCCTAATTTAAAAATCTATGGAAATTTTTTTCTTTTTGCTGATGATACCAGTATCACTTGGAGCAACTCAAATAATGCAATTCTTCAAGCAACTATAACTTCTGATCTACTTATTAAAAATCAGGTCCGTCTCTAGTTTACTCTCTGTTAACGTGGACAAGACAGTAGCACTATCTTATAGAGGAGCTCTTCAACCTTTGCTTCTTAATAAGAGCCTGATCAGTATCATTGATTCTATAAAATTTCTTGGTATTTTTTTAGACAGCAACCTTAAATGGTTCCTTCATATCGATTTGCTAAGTAACTAGCCTCAAAGAAACTCGAAAGAGAACAATTTAGAATCCTCCAAATAACATATTTCTGTTATTTTTAAATCATAAAAAAATAGGGTATCTGTTTGGCTTCAGAAGTTGTACACATTGCCATGGGCGCCCATACCTAGGGTCAGGGGGGGGGGGCGTGGCCACCCTAGCTTTTCGGGTGCTGTATATACTATATATGGTTATCTAAAGTATACAAAATATACCTAATGTGCAATATCTTCACGTCTGCCCTCCCCCCTGAAAATTTTTAGCGCCCGTGCACATTGCAAAGGCTACTTCAAAGATCACATAAACACTTCGTTCTTTATATACACTCTGGGCCAAAATTAACCGCCCACCTTAAAAATGGGTCATTTTAATGCCTCGTATTTCCTAAACCTGTTGTCCGATTTAAGTGATTTTTAAATATGTTATAGTCTTATTCTTTAACAATATAGCTGTAATAACATTGTTGGTAGATAGGTAAATTGTCATTGTATACCGTCTGTACCAATCAAACTGCGTTTTTTTTCTCAAAGTTCGCATCACCCTGTGGAATATTCTAGCATTTATAAAATACTGAAATTAAAACCCAACTATAGCCTCATGTTTTCTCAACATTCTGTTTTTTTATTCATTCGTTTATGTTGAACCATAAAAAAGTTAGGTACTTTATCATCTAACCATGTTTTTCATCAATAAAGGGTGTTTAAAAATAAGTATGGCAAACTTTAAGGAGTAATTCTGCATGAAAAAATAATGACAGTTTGCTTAATAAACGTATGTCCGCAAATGCTTCGTTTCCGAGATAAGGGGTGATGAAATATTGCTGACATACTGACGATTTATTTATTGCTTTAATACCGGTTAAGATATGCAAATGAAATTTGGTGGGTTTTAAGACGTAGTTATTGCACATTTTTTGGCATACAATTAGGAATTTAATATTCACCATTGGCGCGCATACGGGTAATAAGACGGCTTATATTACCCGTATGAGCGCCAATGGTGAATATTAAATTCTTAATTGAATGCCAAAAAATGTGTAATAACTCTACGTCTTAAAACCCACCAAATTTCATTTGCATATTTCAATAGGTTTTAGAGCAATAAATAAATTGTCAGTTTGTCAGAAAAATTTCAACACCCCCTATCTCGAAAACGAAGCATTTGCGGACATATGTTTATAAAGCAAACTGTCATTATTTCTTCATGCAGAATTACCCCTTAAAGTTTGCCATACTTATTTAAAAACATCCTGTATTGATGAAAAACATGGCTAGATGTTAAAGTACCCAACGTTTTATGATCCAACATAAGCGAATGAATCGAAAAACAGAATGTTGAGAAAACATGAGGCTATAGTTGGGTTTTAATTTCAGTATTTTATAAATGCTAGAATATTCCACAGGTTGATGCGAACTTTAAGAAAAAAAACACGGTTTGATTGGTACACCCACTTATATAATGAAAATTTACCTGTTTAGCAACAATATTATTACATCGATATTGTTAAAGAATAAGGCATATACCATATCAAAAAATCCACTTAAATCGGACAACAGGTTTAGAAAATATGAGCCATCAAAAATGACCCATTTTTAAGGTGGGCAATTAATTTTGGCCCAGAGTATATTTTAGAAACTATTTGCGTAATTTGTAAAAACCTACATGTCTTTCCAGCAATACCTAATCATGACTACTTTACCTTTCATTTGAATTTAACCTTTGATGTCTATTCATCGATCCCGTCCACTGAGTTAGTAAAGAAATATTATATTCTGCAAAAAACTAAAAACTATACAACTATCTCCCTTTACAACTTAAATTTGCATCATCTTTCCCCAAGTTCCATAAAACAACAAAAGCCTATCTATATGAAAGAGTTTCTTAACGAAGAACTAAGAAATTACAAGTACTTTTATGTACCTAAGTACAATACAATATTTACCTACCTACAAGTGCTTAAGTATTTTTTATCTATATTTGGGTGTCATATACAGCAGCTTAAACTTAGTTTCTATAGTTGTGTTGTGTTATGCAATTTATAATTTATTTAAATTTTGCAATAGATTGTTTTTGTTTTAATTCATTATGTTCTATTTTTTAGGGGGTTGGAGAACTTAATGCATATAAGTTATTATTTATGGGTTTTATGTAGTTTAGGTTTATGGGTGGCGTCCTACTCTGCTTTCCAATGGACAAATGGATCGACTGAACCATCTGTGGAGAATTTTTTGTATGTTGGGAACTTTACTACTATATTTAACATGTTTTGTGCTGATGGTAGTGATAGTGTGTCTTTTGCTATTAAGATTAAGAATTTCTATGGTTTCAAGTTGTAGGTCCAGTTCATATTTATGGCAATATACATAGCATATTACTATAGTATACGCCCTGTATAAGGTCTGTAATTATATTTGTATATTGTATTTTTCAAGAGATGTCACAAATGTGAATTTTTCCAGTATTTGATATCTTCAGTAAGCACTGTGCCGTTTTAATTCCACTGTTTTCTACATGTCCTAAATACATATCTAGAAAATTGGACCAGATGCATTACAGGAGCAAAAGGATCATCACAGGATGTGTGAAATCAACACCAGTCCAAGCTCTATCATCAGAAACAGGGAAAATACTCCTAAACCATAGAAGAGAACGGTTCACTAAAAAATTTATGCATAGAAAATAATCCCACTACAGCCGCAGTCATGGAATTCAAAACACACAGTACTGAAGATAACAAATACTGGAAAAATTCACATTTGTGACATCTCTTGGAAAAATACAATATACAAAAAATATATTTACCGACCTTATACAGGGCGTATATATACTCTAGTGACAAGCTACGTTGGCAAAAATATGAACTGGACCTGCAACTTGAAATCATAAAAATTCTTAATCTTGATAATAGCAAAAAGACAGACTATTACTACTATCAGCACAAAACATGTTAAATATAGTAGGGAAGTTCCCAACATACGGAAAATTCTTCACAGATGGTTCAGTCGATCCATTGGTCCATTACAAAGTAGGGTGTTGAGTCTTTCAACCAGATGGGCCATTAAGTTCTCCAACCCCCCTACAAAATAGAAGATAATGAAAGAAAACAAAAACAATTTATTGCAAAATTTAAATAAATTATAAATTGCATAACACAACAACACAACCTTAGGAACTAATAAGTTTAAGCTGCTGCATATGACATCCAAATATAGATAAAAATACTTTAGTTAATTGTAGGTACATGAAGGTACCTACTTCTTATTTTCTTAGTTATTTGTTAAGAAACTCTTCCACTGCATAATATGGTCTTTCAGATACATAGGCTTTTGTCACTTTACGGAACTTGGGGAAAGATGTTGCAGATTTAAGTTGTAAAGGGAGATGGTGGTTTATTTTTTTTGCAGAATATAATATTTCTTTTCTAACGCCCTGTTTCATAATCAACTTAAAGTGAACATTAACTAAAGTTCACTTTAATGTGTATTACAATTCCATTGATAAAGGTACCAACTTAAAAGTTAAAGTCCACTTTAAATTATTATGAAATCGAGCGTAACTCAGTGGACGGGATCGGTAAATAGACATCAAAGGTTGAATTCACATGAAATGTGGAGTATTCATGATTAATTAGGTCTTGCTGGAAATATATGTAGGTGTTTACGAATTAAGCAAACAGTTTCTAAAATATATAAAGAAGGAAATGTTACAGTTCCGTGATTTTTAAAGTAGCCTCTGCAATAGGGCTTTTCATCAACAGTCAATTGTTTCGAGCTTCTGTCATATGTTGTATAATCTGTGTATATAAATATTATATACAGACTATACAACATATGACAAAAGCTTGAAACAATAAATGACAATCGATGAAAAGCCCTATGTGTACAACTTCTGAGGCCAGATATCTTATTGCTCTTTTTTGTAATTTAAAACCAACATCAGATTGAACAGCTGATGGAAGATCAGACTCAAAGAAAGAAAAATATGTTACTTGGAAGATTCTAAATTGATTTCCTTCGAAACAGATGTTATTGCATAGCCAGCTGAGGCTAGTTTCTTACTTAACAAATTGATATAAAGAGACCATTTAAGGACTAAAAAAATACCAAGAAATTTTACAGAAACAATGATACTGATCTGGCTGTTATTAAGAAACAAAGGTTGAAGACATCCTTCATTCATAGGATAAATGCTACTGTCTTGTCCACGTTAAAAGTAGATCGAAAGTTATAGTTGCATGAAGAATTGCATTTGAGTTGCTCCAAGAGATACTGGTATCATTAGCAAAAACAAAAATTTTTTCCATAGATTTTTAAATTATTGCTGTCATTTATAAAGTTAAGGTCTTTAAGGAAAAGTAGAGGACCCAATACTAAACCTAATGGTACCCCACATACAATGTTTTTGCGACTAGTCAGTATTATTAAATTTGCTCTGATCAGTTGCTCCCTATTATCCAAGTAAGGAAGTAAGATTGGAACAGTGGCAGTGTAAATATTATGGTTTAGTGGTTGGTAAACTTCATGTAGTACAGAAAATATGGCATCAGTGGTACATTTGTTATATAAAAAGGCAAACTGATCTTGTGATAAAATGTTGTTTTCAACGAGAAAGAACACAAGTATTTTATTATAAGTTTCTCAATAATTTTGGAGAGTATTAGTAGTTGAGGGAGAATGGAGAAGACGAACGAACGAAGAAGTGTACCAGCTGTATACCTGCTGATATCAAAAATAGTGAGAAAACGCAGACTAGAATGGCTCAGTTATCTAGAAAGAATGCAGGAAGTCAATTATACTGGTTGGAGTACACCGGCGGGTAAAAAAAGAGAGGACGACCAAGAAGAAAATGTCAAAATCTCAAAAAAGTGCACTTAGTGAGTTTTACCTCTAATAGGATGATATATTAATATTATTATACAGGGATTATAGGGATTATACAGCATATATCAGGAGCTTGAAAAAAATGAGAATCATTGAAAAGCCCTAGACATTTTCTGGGTGATTTGCGAAAATTTTTATGGATAGTCCATCAGTACTACAGGAAGATTTGCTTTTAATACTATCGATTGTTTAAATCAGTTGAGATTTATCAACTGGTCTTATAAAGAATGAATTCGAGACCTTCTTTGAATAAGGGAGAGAGGAAATAGGGTCTTGTGTCAAAATAGTTGATGTTGTATTTTTACTCACTTTAAAAAGTTTTCACTTAGATTTTCAGTGTTTGGAAGGGAAAAATTTTCCCTTCCAAATACTGAAAAAAAATGTTTGAGCTGTGTGAGTTTTATTTCGAAAACCGTTTATTATGGACCAAGTTTCTTTTGCAACATTTGTAGAGCTTCCCAGACGATTCGGATGTAGGCTAGTAGGTTTTTTAGCTCATTTCATAAGTTTATTGTATATATTTTGTTAGAAATTACAAAAAAGTCTACAAGACAAAGATTATTTTTTGGTTAAGCAACCATAACCAACAAACAACCAACAACTTACAACTTCACATTGCACATCCCATGTGATCATGTGAAGATTGCCCTAGTCGAGGTGGAGAGTAACATATCTAATATAACTGTTATTAACAGCAGCTATTATAGAATTCTGCAGCTATTTATTTGAACTATTTGTAATATTACCTTCTACAATTTAATCCTGAATTCCCAGTGCTAAACTATTTAAAATTTGTATTAAAGATAATTATTATGAATTTGTTTAATTTTCAATTTTGAGATTTCCACCAATCACAGCAAGCAAAGGAGTCATGTGCTCGCTCTCAACCAATCAGAATGGCAGTCATGTGATTGTTGGCCTCCAATGATATTTGGAGACGCCATTTGTTATAATTTGTCTGCCTTCGTTCATTCTTAGTTAGTTAACGAAGAATTAGTAGGTAAGTTTTAAATTAAAGTTTTTGTTTTTGAAGTTTTCAAGTTTTTTGTGTTAAGAAAGGTAAAAAGATACAAATTTTTAAGTATAAAGTAATGTTTTTTCGTATCAATTAAATAGTTTCTATTATTAAATGCTAAATACAAAATATTCCTACACGTTAGGATGAACATCTACCTAAGGACCAACATTTCAAGGTACGCTAAATATATTTATTTCTTGTACAATACTGATTGTTGAATTATTGTTTAACTGTTTTAATAAATAGTAGAACAGTACTAGAAACAGTTTCTCGATTGGTTTTAATAATATTAAATGCCCGTTTATAAATATACTTACCGGCAAATTTAATGTAGGTTAGGAGTCATGTTATAGGTACCTACCTAATTTTATTTATTTATTTTAAGAACCTTTTCTCTAACTTAAGTATCCATACTTGGTGTTCTATTATTTGGTAGTTAAGTTATGTAGTAGATAATTTGATTTATTCTTCGATTGCAACTAAAATCTATCCATAATAATTATTCACATTTTTGGCGAGTTTTTTGATGATGAAAAACGTTTCTTGGCATCCCCTGTTACAAATATAGATTTTTTTAAGAAACTTAAAATTAATGAGAGTCATTTCTCTGGCACAATTTTTGCTGGTTTTTAGGAAATAATGTAGCATGTTGAGGATAATAATTTGCCAGTCTCCCTCTACGTCGTCTATCCATCTTTTACGGGGCCTTCCTCTTGTTCTATTTCCTTGGGGCTTCCATCTCTGGATTACTTTTATAGCTCGATTATCTGCCATTCTTTCTAAGTGACCAAGCCAGTTTAGTCTTTGTGACTTTACAAATCTAACAATATCTGAGCTCTGCATTAGTAATGTATAACATATGTAAAAAAAATTTCGTATAATTTTTTTATATTCAAAAAGTGATACTCGAAAGTTATTAGACAACACCATATACATATTCTAATCTCAACTCTCATCTCTCATCTGAAAATAGTAACAGCAGCAGCCAAGGCCAAGCAGGGAAGCAGCAAGCAGCTGACAAGTCAAGTCTAAGTCAAAAGTCATGTTAAATAATAATAAAAATTGTTGTTTTTTGTCAAAAAATAAAGTTTTAATCATCACTATATAATCAAGTACATGTGAAAAGCTTTAAATCAAATCAATTAACAGTGATAATTGAATGCCAGAAACTTCATGTTTTCCTATAATTAACCTTTTTCTGATGATCTTAAACATTCATCACAGAAAATTTCTATCAATTTTACAATAATGTAAAAATGGACCTACAAGATATATTATGCATGTTGTTCTGAAGCTATTTATATATTAGATATGCACTAAAATCAAGAATTCCTATAGACTGTACTTGTCCCACTTTATATAAGATGAATTAACAGAAGGATAGTTGCTCAGTACTTACTTCAGAATCTTGAAACTGTCCAGATTCAGCAAGATATTGGTTCTTAAATACAAATTATAATCTAATGGAATGCCTAATTGTGCTGATTACCTGTTCAAATGGGGTCATACAGAAAGTCCACAGTGCGATTGCGGATCATCCAGACAGACCATAAGCCATTTTGTTTCACACTGCCTAAATCGTTGCTACCGTGGAAACCTCCAGGACTTTGTGGAATGTTCCCTAGAAGCAATTGAATGACTGTATAAATTGGACATTAATATTTTAGTTTCATTCATTCCATAGTAGCGTTTGAATAATATATTATATTTGTGTATTAACGCACTGTAAAAGTCCATACTCTAAAGAGAAAAATGAAATGCATATATAATTTGGTTAAGAAATTCAATATAGAAAAGATCGAAGTATGTTTCTGATATTAAAATGATTAGAAGCGATCAATTTAAAAAAACGAGTAAAATTTCCCAATTTTCTTCAACAACACAACATTTCCACCGAGGAAGACATGAACATTCCATGAAAGGCATCATATTCATATTTAAACTGAAATAATTACATGTGTTATTTTTGGGGCAACTTTGAATTATTGTGGATAATTTGTAATGATTGTGAAAATAAAATGATATTTTGAATTATAAATCATTTTCAGATTGGATTTAAACTCAAAACATACATAACATGACCAAAAGTTTGTATTAGAGATCTGGATGCACACTGGTGTTGATGTTCGGTTTTTTCAAATTTTTGAATTTTATTTTGGTAACGTCTCACCTAGTAAAATACCTGCATGGTACGAAAATAAAATTTAGAAAATATGGAAAAATTGTATGTCAACAGTAGTAGGCATTCAAATCTCAAATGCAAAGTGAATTTAATCATCCTGTATTTTTTTTTATTTCGAAATGTGTCCCGCCTGTTAATGGTTGACACAGGTACAATTTACATGCATATTTACATTTTTAATACTGGGTACAATATCAGTTACAATACACTTATTGAAATACTTTTTTTTAATTTAATTGTATAGCTTTATATAGCAAAACATACAACACAACCAAATTCATTTTGTATTCAAGATTCGGATGCACACTGATGTTGACATTTGGTCTTTCCAAATTTTGTGAATTTTATTTTGGTAACATCTTGCCAAGTGAAATACCTGTACGGTACCAAAATAAAATTCAGAAACTATGGAGAAACCCAACAACAGTGGGCATCCAAATATCAAATACAAAGTGAATTTAGTCATGCTATATTTTTTTCATTTCGAAATATGTTCTCGCCTGCTAATGGTTGACACAGCTACAATTTATTATGTATATTTACATTTTTAATACTTTTACATTGGGTAGAATATTGGTTATAATACACAATTTTCAAAATACATTTTTTTTAATTAAATTGTATACAGTGCCCAGATTCTAAAGGTGCCGGTGGGGGATGGCGTCTATGAGCAGTATTATAGTTGGTGTATGAGAGAGAAAGTATGCTATAAAATTTGTTATTTCATCATTTCGAATACTTTCTGTCTCATACACCGACTATAATACTGCTCATAGACGCATCTGCCACTGGCACCTTTAGAATTTGTGCACTGTAACTTTGTGTTTCTTAAATAGTTTAATACATTTTTATAGTTACTGGTGTTTGAGGTATGTCTTTTAGGTTGTTACCAAGGTTGTGTTTTCTTCTGGCCATTAGGAAGTGTTGAAAGCCAAGAAGTACATGTTTTACTGAAGTCATGGTGTTGCAGCACTGGCACAAAATCGGGTTGCTGGAATTCATTAGGTGTCCATGTGTAAGGCGTGTGTGTCCTATTCTCAATCTCTGAATACTAGATTTGTTCTTTCTTTTTCATTGATGGTAGCTGGTGATAGAAAATGTTTGGTTGGATAACACTTAACGTGGTATTGCTTCCTTTCCAATGGTCATTCCAAAAACCCAATATTTTTTTTTCTGTTTTTAAGTTTAAAGATGTTGCTTGTTTTGCTTCTAGATCGTCATTTTTGATTACCTCTAATACGCAACGTATGGTGGGACCCACAATATTGTTACTGTAATTCCATCAGTTTGAAGACAATACATATACTCTGGATTTCTTGAACCATTGGGTCGATAGAATATAAGTTTCTTATGGAGTGCATGGATGACAAAGTGTCAGTATAGATTGCTATAATTTTATTATCGTTGAGTGGCTTTTTCACAGCTTGTAGTATTCCATATAGTTTAGCAGTATAAATATTGTAATTGTTGGAGAGTCGAAACAAGTTGACAGTAGCTGTAGTTATTGTAACAGATAGCCAGCCAACACCTTCATTCTTAGATGTGTCTGAGTAAAGGATCTTATTGAAGTTGCATTGATGTAGTATTTCATGGAATCTCTGTTTGATAATGGAAGGTGATATTACATTCTTACTATATTTGGATAATTCGATATTGAATTCGGAAGTTTGCATATCCACAGAGGAGTTTGAGGGACCTGTAGAGTAGGGCCGAAAAAGGGCAAAAATAATTTCTTTAGGAAATTTGAAACGGGCTAGTAAAAAAAGTTGTGTGTGGTAGTCCTAATACTGTGTACCAAACATAGGTCAAATTAAATTATTTTTCACCGGGCCCCGGGGGCCTTAAAAAATTTTTTCTTTTTTGCTTTATTTTTGAGGCGGGCTAGTGTCCAAAATATTAATATAGATGCTACTATCTCGTTAAAAAAATTTCATCATGATCTAAAAAAAATTAACTGGCCCCCAGGACTAAAATTATAAAAAAGAGGGGTAAACAATCAGGGGTGTCATTTGATAGGCTCAGGGGGCATTTGCCCCCCCGACCCTGAAAATGACTGAAATTTACAAAAAATAGATCAATTTTGTATTATATTTGCATATGTAATGTAACTATGAGATGTATGTAATCTTCTGCATCAAAATTGATTTAGGGATTTGTGATACTATGAAAACGTAAAAATAAACAGGGTGTCTGCGTAACTTGGAACCATATGGGAAACTTTTTTAATATCAATTTTACGAAAAAAAGTTATTCTTCATAAAGTGCTCTGCATAGTCTAAAACCTAAGTTGCAGTCATCAGATATCAAATTTTATCAATAATATACGAGGTATATCCAAAAATATGAATTTCGCTCAAGAGTAATGTGCCTTTATATTTCACAATATCAAAAATTGTTATTAAAAAAAGTTGTTTGTAATTAAAAATTATGTTATAAAATGTATTTACACTCTTTTAATTGAAAAAAAATGAAAATTGAAAATTTTCATCAAATTAGGGATACCCAACATCATTTTTATTTTATGATAACTCCGTAATTATTAATTTTGCGAAAAAAAGTTATTCCTTATAAAATTTCTGAATAGTCAAAAAACTAAGATGCAATCATAAGATATCAATTTTTTTTTAATTTTATACGAGGTATGTCAAAAAATATGAATTTCTCTCAAGAGTAAAATACCTTTATAGTTCACAATATTTCAACTAGAAGAATGCAATTGCATATTGAAACGTAGTTTTTAATTCTGAACAACTTTTTATAATAACAAATTTTAATATTGTGAAAAATAAAGGTACTTTACTCTTCAGTGAAATTCATATTTTTTGACATACCTCGTATAAAATTGATAAAATTTAATATCATATAATTTTATCTTAGTTGTTAGACTATGCAGAACGTTTTATGAAGAATACATTTTTTTCGTAAAATCAATAATAACGGAGCTATCATAAATAAAGATTCAAGATTCAAGATTCAAAAATTTATTGACTACGTTTACAAAAAAAATTTTTGAATTGTAGCAAGTCAATTTGATATATATAAAATACATGAGATAATGTGTACATATATACAATATAACATATAGAAATATAATTACATTCACGCACATTTACAAAATATGACATCGGAAAACATAGTGAGTAATATTCATGTCCATGATACTGCTTTAAAATGATCAAAATATTCACTAACAGAGTAAAAAGCAAATCTCAGAAGATATTTTTTCAGAATGACTTTAAATTTATTGATTGTAAGGTTTTTAAAATCTATAGGTAGGACATTATATATGTTATAATCAATTGAGTTTTTTTGTGATTTACTCAAACGATATTTGACTGTTCTGATATTATTTGCACCTCTTGTGCTGTAATTATGCAAGTCAGACTGTTTAACTAAAGTATCTGCAGTTTTGTGTGTTTCCACGAGAACATTGTATAGCCATAGTGTTGGCAAGGGCATTATTTTATATTTAATAAATAATGGTTTGCAAGATTCCAAGTAACCAACTTTTGCAATTATTCTAATTGCTTTTTTTTGCAATTTAAATATTGTTAGTGCATTGCAAGAGTTTCCCCACAAAATAACGCCATGGAAGAAAAAGAATGGAAGAGAGAAAAATAAATTGTTCTTAAGGTATCAACACTTGTAACAAGTTTTAGTTGTCTAAGTAAAAATAAAGTACTGGAAAGTTTGCCTTTGAGATGGTCAATGGTTATACCAAGTCAGTGTGTTGTCAATTGTCATGCCCAGCAATTTTACAGTATTTTTTTCCACATGAGCATCGAATGGATTAGTTGAAATAAATAAATTTTGAGTTTTGGTGTCATTTAGTCTAAGTTTATTTGCTGCGAACCATGATTGAGCATTTGAATTTATGTTCCTAGAATTAGTTTTTAAAAGAGAACGATTTCTGTGAGAAAAAATAAAAGTAGTGTCATCTGCAAATAGTACTGTTTTATAGGGAGCCATAAAATTGGGCAAGTCATTAACATATATAATAAATAATAGAGGGCCCAAAACAGAACCTTGTGGAACTCCATGCTTAACATGCTTAAATTCAGAGAGACAATTTCCGTATCTGACTGCCTGGTATCTATCACTTAGATAAGATTTAATTAGTTCTAGAGGAGTACCTCTGATGCCGTAAAAGTGCAGTTTTTTTAGTAAAATTTCATGAGAAACACAGTCGAAGGCCTTTGAAAGATCACACAACGTTACAGCAGTTTGGTTATGCTTCTCCAGGCCATCCACTATGCCACTCATCACATCTAAGAGTGCATGAGTTGTAGAACGATCCTTTCTAAACCCATATTGTGAACTGGTAAGAAAGTTATTGGTTTCAAAGTACGATATTATGCGTTGCTTCAGAATTTTTTCTATTATTTTACTGAATATGGAAACGATAGAAATTGGTCTATAATTGTCTACAAGATCACGATCGCCCTTCTTAAATACAGGAACAATTTTGGAGTATTTAAATCCAGTTGGAAATATCCCGATTGAAAAAATGTTATTAATGAGATGTGTTAAAGGATCAGTAATTATTTCACAAGTATTTTTTATAAAAGAAGCGTTTAGCTCATTTGTATCCAAACAATTTGAATTTTTTAGTGAATTTATAACCTCCCATACTTCTTGTTGAGTAGTTGGAGATAGAAAGAATGAACTCGATGGAGCTGGGAAGTTTTGATAGTTCAAGATTATGTCGTCTGATGCATTAGGAAGGGTTTTTATAATGTTCTCAGCAATTTCAACAAAAAAGTTATTGAAAGTGTCACAAGATAAATTGGTTGTTATATTATGTGAACTATTTGTTTTGTTACGCTCATAGTTAATTATCTTCCAACACGTCTTGGATCTATTCTTTGATGTTAATATTAATTTCTCATAAGCCATCTTTTTCGCGTTTTTCAACTCAGAATTATAATGATTTTTGTATTTTTTATATTCGTTGTAATGTATTGGATTTTTAGTAGAATCAGCACGTATTTTAAAAAGAGTGCAGATAATTTCTCATATTTTTTAAGTTGTCATTAAACCAATTTACAGGACATTTTTTATTTTTAATAACCAATGTTTTTAGTGGAAAATAATGAGATACTGCATAATTATAATTATCTATTAAAAACGTTGCTAAGCAATCTACATCAAAATCACTATCAAAAATGTTCCAGTCCAACTCTGATAAAAAGTTTCTCATTTTTAAAATACCTTCCTGTGTAAAGACTCTAGTGCAAACACTTGATTTTAATTTATTTGATGATTTGCTTAACTTAATATACTGTCCACGATGGTCTGAAAAACAAGGTTCAAGGACATTTGTCTCAAACTGATTTTCTTCAAAATTTGTCATAATATTGTCTATACAAGTGGCAGATGTAGCAGTAACTCGAGTATAGTCATAAATTGTTTGTTTTATACCAAAAGATGATGTTATAGAAGTCAATTCACTAATGTTTGGCGTTTTTCCTTTAAAATTAATATTAAAATCTCCCAAAATCACTACATTCAAATTTGGCCTCATAATGTGATCCAATAGATTTTCAAAATTTTTGAAAAAAGACTTAAAATCGTTACATTTACTAGATCTATACACTACCAATACAACAGTGTCAATATCTTGAAGAAAAATTCCACAAAATTCAGATGTTTGTTCAATATTAAAACTATCGCAGTTTATAGCTTCAAATTTTAAAGTGTTTTTAACATAGATTACAGTACCACCATTCTTTTTATTCTTCCTACAGAAACTGCTAGCAAGTAAATACCTATCAATATTTATGTATTTGAGATTTGCTTCACTCTGCGATGTTGCGAGTGATGTTGAGGGTACGTGATTTGAGGAAAATTAAAAAAAAAAATTTTCACTTAGAGGGGTGCAAATGCAGATTATGACATAATTTTTAATTACAAACAACTTTGTTCAATGACAATTTTCGATATTTTAAAATATAAAGGCATTTTACTCTTGAGCGAAATTCACATTTTTTGACATACCTCATATACTGTTAATAAAGTTTGATATCTGATGATTGCGTCTTAGGTTTTAGGCTATGCAGAGCATTTTATAAAGAATAACTTTTTTTCGTAAAATTGATATTAAAAAAGTTGTCCATATGGTTCCAAGTTACGCAGACACCCTGTACCAGCGTTTCTACATTTTAAAATTCTTCTGACAGCAACCTCTCCAATATGTTAACGTGAATCTGTTAACATACAAATTTGAACGATTTCCGGGTGCGCAAAGCGCAAATTAAACATTGCCTTGAATAACTTTATTGATAATTGATGAGACATTATTTGGAAAATATCTCGATACCTGCATTAATTTCCATAGATGTCTGGCACCATATTCCAATCTTGGCTGTGTTTTTATCTCAAACCTCATACGAGAATATGCTTGTAATACAAACTCAGCTAAAATCTTTAATCTTTCACAAGGATCAGTTGTAGCTACATAAACTCTAAGAATGCGGTTAGCTGTCGTGAACCGTGAGCCAACGTGTTTGTGCCATCTTCCCTGGACTTCTCTCTGTCAAACTTTGAGAACATATTATTATAATAATTGGAGAAAACTATATAATTATAAGTATAGTTTGAACAACAGTGGCGTAACAAACTCCGTCGGGGCCCCCCCGCAGAATTTGAAATGGGGCCCCTTTTAATCCTGGCGCAGTCGCGCCGTTAGAAAAAATCCAACTTTTTATCATTTTCCGTGATAACTTAATGAACAATTTTGCAACATATATTTCCACTTGTAAGTGCCTCGAAGAAGATTGTAGTAATGCTTAGGATTTTTTTTTAATTTTTTTTAATTTCATTTTTATTTTTTTTTGTGGAATTTATGGCTTTGGTGGGAACCCATTAGTTTTAAAATTGTTAGAAATAGATATTTTTAACATAACAAGCAAACAAAAATATTATAATTTTAATTATATAATATAAATTTGTTTTAAATTCGTATTGTTAGATTTTGTTCTACGCGCGACTGCTTACGTGACAGAAGTGAGCGCGACTGCTCCCGCGTTAAACAATTACTAAATACGACTTATTCAACAACAACTTTTTTGTGTTAGCATTATCATTCACTGTTCTTACATTTCTCATCTTTATCGGTATACAGACCCATACCAAAAAAGTGTGTTTGCGTAGCTTGGAACCTATGGGAAACTTTTTTATGACATATCTATATTACGAAAAAAAGTTATTCTTCATACAATTCTCTGCATGGTATAAAACCTAAGTTACAATAATTAGATATTAAATTTTATTGATTTTATACGAGGTATATCAAAAAATATTAATTTCGCTCAATAGTAACTATACCACCTTTATATTTTACAATATTGAAAAATTTTATTATAAAAAGTTGTTCGCAATTAAAAACTATGTTTAAATATGCAATTATATCATTCCAGTTGAAATATTGTGAACTATAAATTTACTTAACTCAGAGAAATTCATATTTTTCGACATACCTCGTATAAAGTTGGTAAAATGTGATATATTACTATTGAATCTTCGTTTTGAGATAATGCAGAGCTTTTTATAAAGAATCTGATAAGAATTTTATAAAGAATTTTTTCGTAAAATTAAAAAATTAATAATAAAATAGTTATTATAATTATTGTAATAAAATGATGTTGGTTATCGGTAATTTGAGAAATATTTGGAAAAATTAATTATTTATATACAAGGATGTAATTACATGTGTATTAAAATTAAAATCGTATATTATTAAATATAAAAGTACTTTATCCTTGAGTTAAATTCCTATTTTTTGACTTACCTCGTATAAAATTGATAAGCTTTGATATCTGATGGTTTATCTGGCTTATTTTGTATCTCAGATTTAAGACTATTCAGAGCATTTCATGAAGAATAACTTTTTTCGTAAAATTGATAATAAAAATGTTTCCCATATGGTTCGAAGCCACGCAGACATACTGTATAAGTGCTCAAAAAAATTTATTTTGAATTTTCAAATTGTAATGTCTGACAGGGCCGTAACTACCATCGGGGCAGTGCCTCGGGGCCCCCGGCGAAGGGGGCCCCGCGATTGTAATCGCGTTATACTGCCTATAGGCAATATAACGCGATTAAAAACCTACATTATAGCCGAAGAATGTAAGTAACATTATATGTAGTATATTTTTTATGAAAACAGAAAAGATGTTATATTAATGGTAGATATTTAGCTTATAATAATAATGTGATTTCAAATTTTTTTTGTGTTGGTCAACTAAAATAGCAATATGTAGGTAGGTACAGGAAACTTCTGTCATGGAGTACATTAAAATGCGTTGTCAAGTGATTAAATATCAATTTTCCCGGACTCCTTCTGCTGGGTGATTAACCCCAGACCTCCCGGTAGGGGGCCCTTAACATCGTACTTATGGTCCTGATTTAATGACATGTTCGAATTCAGCATAATCAAAAAGCAAATAGAAACATTTTTGAACGAAGTAAAATGATAAATTCGCCGATATCTTTTAAAATTATTTAATATAAAACAGTTTTAATGTTTAAAGAATTAATAAACAATTAGAGGCATCTGTGAGTAGAACTTTTCACTTTGAGATAAGATATATAAACTAACAAAAAATGTTTTAGAAAAATATAAGCTTGTTTGATTTTTTCCGAAACCGAAACAATGCAAGCTTTTCTACATTGACTCCCCTAAAGCCTAACTGTTACAATTTCCTTATCTTACCGTTTATCTGTTGAGAGATTGTCCAATGATTACCTACACAAGAAAAGTCGTCAATAATTGTTAAATAAATGCGTACCAAACTGATGCAACTATAACCGTAAAACAACACATAAATAACATTCAATGCAAACAACCAATATGAAATTACTGGCGATAATATTGTATCGAAATACTAAAAGTAGGTAAAGAACAGAGAGAAAGAAAACCCTTTTTTGGATTTAAAAATATTGTTCTTAAATTCGTCAAATTGCAATTCTAATATCTTTCAATAGTCACGTATAATTCATTATTTAGTTTATTGTCGCTGCCATAAAATTTCGGTAGGCCGGAAGGGATTAAGTTTCTAGATATTATGAGATGATTCACTTGGCAAATACGTCTAGTTAGAAACTTTTACGTTTTTAAATTTAAACAGACCTAAAAATAATATAACAACAGATTTTTACATAATATCAGATGACAAGATGGGGCCCTTAAGCGATTGGGGGCCCCCCGCAAGCTTCACGCTGCGGGGCCCTCTGTTACGCCCCTGTTGAACAAATACTTTTGATCTGAACTTAGATCATTTTCATTTACAAGAGGCAGGACAGCTTCTATGGGTTTAAATTTAATAACAGGCATTTTTTCGCAATTGGAAAGAAGGGATCCAATCGGCCCAGAATATGAATATGGAACTTTTGTGTGGTCATCTAGTTTTTGCAGCAAATATCGTTAGGGAAGTTCAGTAGCGTGCAACGGGCATATACTCCACTGTACTGGTTTATGTACTCGCCTTTCTATAATTCGAATGATTCCACTTTCCATTGACATTTGTATACATTGTATTGACATTTGTACCATCACATCCCATAACACTTAATTTGCTTAGATCTATATTATGGCTTTGTAAGTAGTCTAATATTCCTTCGAAAATATATATGACACGAGACTGGCTAAGAGCTAAGTAGGTACACAAAATATAAACTACCGGCTACCGGGTCCTTGGTCTTCAGTTTTCGTAATTCGTCTCGAGTTTCCGAAGACCTTGGATTTATCTTTTTTTTCATCAAAGTATAGCCCTTCAATTGAGTTATTTAAATTTTTATTATTCTCATGCCGGAGTTGCCGTTTGTTTTCTATAACTCCACTCCGAATTTTATTTTTGTCGATGACCGATGACCAGCGTTGTATTATTTTATTTTTGAAAATTTAGTTTAGATCTTCTACAACTACATTTAAAAGCTTAAGTATATTTTTTGTCGACTGTATTATCTTTCTTTCGCTTAACAATAGAATATGACAACAAAAGCTTTTTTTAATAGCCTCAAGTATATTTTTAACAAAATAAAAATTCTTTAAAGGCTGGGTTACTTTTTAAACGGGCCCAAATTTGGTATAGGATTATATAAATACCTACTAGTTACAACTTTTGGCAACTAGCCGTGTAGAACAGGTAAAAAAAAAATTTTTCGGCCCCGCCTACTGTAGAGAGTGATGGACAACTTGGTATAACCTAAATAAGGAATTAACATCTGTATAGTGGATGCAGTGGCGTAACAAACTCCGTCGGGCCCCCCCGTAGAATTTGAAATGGGGCCCTTTTAACCCGGGAGCAGTCGCGCCGTTAGAAAAAATCCAACTTTTTATCATTTTCCGTGATAACTTAATGAAAAATTTTGCAACATAACTTTCCACTTGTAAGTGCCTCGAAGAAGATTGTAGTAATGCGTAGGATTTTTTTAATTTTTTTTAATTTCATTTTTATTTTTTTTTGTGGAATTTATGGCTTTAGTGGGAACCAATTAGCTTTAAAATTGTTAGAAATAGATATTTTTAACATAACAAGCAAACAAAAATATTAAATATTAATAGTCTCCCGTTTTATACCGCTGTGGCTTTGGGAGTATAGCAGGGTAGTCTGCTATATCTAGAGCCTACGGTATACAAGGAAGGTAACAGGGCCAGTGTTACGCTTCGACCGCCTATTATTACACCTGGTTTTACCCAAGGTACTCATTTTATTCAGGCTGAGTCGACATGGGGCCTATAAACATTTTAAAAATGTCTAGTTGTTCTTGCCGGCGGTAGGATTTGAACTCCGGACCACCGGCACGCGAGCCAAGCACACTACCACTTCGCTACGCCGGCCCACAAAAATATTATAAAATTGAAATTTGTTTTAAATTCGTATTGTTAGATTTTGTTCTATGCGTGACTGCTTACGTGACAGAAGTGAGCGCGACTGCTCCCGCGTTAAACAATTATAGGTCTGGATCCCGCGTATGAAAAAAAAAGTTATAGCAAGCTGAAAATTTGTTAATAGTTTAAGGGTGTCTAGTCGGAGAAACTTTGATATATGGGAACACTGTAACAGGGGCAATTTTAATTGTGGAACAGGTTAAAAATTTGGAATGGTCAGACCACGAAAACGGCACATTTATTTTGTCCGACAGAACAGACTTAAACTCTCCGAACAGAGATTAAACTCTCATGCAAAAATCAGACTGCTACATATTTATCACCTGTCCACATATGTTCCACTCATTAAAACGCCCATTTGGTGATAAATAACAGTCTGATTTTTGCATGAGAGTTTAATCTCTGTTCGGAGAGTTTAAGTCTGTTAAAAAATCCACAAGGAAAAGAAAAAGGTTTTCCTGTAGTTGGCTGTATACCATCAATCACAAAATTGGAAAGAAATCCTTTGTAAAAGGTATAAAAATTTTTTTATTAAAAATCCCTTAAAAGGGCTACATCACAACAAAACGTTTTCGATTTTTTTAAAAAATCATCATCAGTGTTCGATAAACTGGATGCTAGCTGAGCCACAAAAGAAAAATATTTGGGTAAAAACCCTTTACATAAAATATAGATGCCTTAAAAGTGCATACTTCAGTAAAAAGGCCTGTGATGGTCACATGGCAAACAGGATAATGCCCTAAGCTAAGGTATACAGGTTTCCCAACACGTGGGATCCAAATTGAGTTGATCACATTTCAATGACTTAATGGGAACTGGCCATTAGCCTGGCAACTGGCCAACTAAAGTTGCCATTAAGTCATTGAAATGTGATCAACTCAATTTGGATCCCACGTGTTGGGAAACCTGTATACCTTACCTTACGGCATTATCCTGTTTGCCATGTGACCATCACAGGCCTTTTTACTGAAGTATGCACTTTTAAGGCATCTATATTTTATGTAAAGGGTTTTTACCCAAATATTTTTCTTTTGTGGCTCAGCTAGCATCCAGTTTATCGAACACTGATGATGATTTTTTAAAAAAATCGAAAACGTTTTGTTGTGATGTAGCCCTTTTAAGGGATTTTTAATAAAAAAATTTTTATACCTTTTACAAAGGATTTCTTTCCAATTTAAGTCTGTTCTGTCGGACAAAATACATGTGCCGTTTTCGTGGTCTAACCGTTCCAAATTTTTAACCTGTTCCACAAATAAAACTTCCCCTGTTCCAGTGTTCCCATATATCAAAGTTTGTCCGACTAGACACCCTTAAGCTATTAACAAATTTTCAGCTTGCTATTAATCAACTTTTTTTCATACGCGGGATCCAGACCCGCGACTTATTTATTAACAAAAAACTTATTTTTTATAACAAAACTTATTTATTATTATTTAACAAAAACTTATTTGTGTTAGCGTTATCATTCACTATTCATAACAACTTACATTTCTCATCTTTATTGGTATACAGACCCATTCCAAATAAACAACTTCTTTTGTTGTTTTCTGTATAACTTACCTACAATACATTTAATAACCAGCTTTAAAAATAGTAAATGTTAAAACAATTCTTTCTTGATTTCTTATACAGTGTGTTTGCGTAGCATGGAACCTATGGGAAACTTTTTTTATTACATATCTATATTACGAAAAAAAGTTATTCTTCATAAAATGCTCTGCATGGTATAAAACCTAAGTTGCAACAATCAGATATTAAATTTTATTGATTTTATACGAGGTATATAAAAAATATTAATTTCGCTCAATAGTACCTATACCACCTTTATATTTTACAATATTGAAAAATTTTATTTATAAAAGTTGTTCGCAATTAAAAACTATGTTTAAATATGCAATTATATCATTCCAGTTGAAATATTGTGAATTATAAAGGTACTTAACTCTTAGAGAGAAATTCATATTTTTCGACATACCTCGTATAAAGTTGGTAAAATGTAATATATTACGATTGAATCTTCGTTTTGAGATAATGCAGAGCTTTTTATAAAGAATCTGATAAGAATTTTATAAAGAATTTGTTCGTAAAATTAAAAAATTAATAATAAAATAGTTATTATAATTGTAATAAAATGATATGTTGGTTATGGGTAATTTGAGAAATATTTGGAAAAATTAATTTTTTATTTACAAGGATGTACATAATTACATATTAAAATTAAAATCGTATATTGTTAAATATAAAAGTACTTTAACCTTGAGTTAAATTCCTATTTTTTGACTTACCTCGTATAAAATTGATAAGCTTTGATATCTGATGGTTTATCTGGCTTATTTTGTATCTCAGATTTAAGACCATACAGAGCATTTCATGAAGAATAACTTTTTTCGTAAAATTGATAATAAAAATGTTTCCCATATGGTTCGAAGCCACGCAGACATACTGTATAAGTGCTCAAAAAAATTTATTTTGAATTTTCAAATTGTAATGTCTGACAGGGCCGTAACTACCATTGGGGCAACCGGGGCAGTGCCTCGGGGCCCCGCGATTGTAATCGCGTTATACTGCGTATAGGCAATATAACGCGATTAAAAACCTACATTATAGCCGAAGAATGTAAGTAACATTATATGTAGTATATTTTTTATGAAAACAGAAAAGATGTTATATTGATGGTAAATATTTAGCTTAAAATAATGTGATTTCAAATTTTTTTTGTGTTGGTCAACTAAAATAGCAATATGTAGGTAGGTACAGGAAACTTCAGTCATGGAGTACATTAAAATTCGTTTTCAAGTGGTTAAAAATCAATTTTCCAGGACTCCTTCTGCTGGGTGATTAACCCCAGACCCCCGGTAGGGGGTCCCAGATCACGTTTGCTTCGGGGCCCCCAACATCATACTTATGGCCCTGATTTAATGACATATTCGAATTCAGCATAATCAAAAAGCAAATAGAAATATTTTTGAACAAAGTAAAATGATGAATTCACCGATATCTTTTAAAATTATTTAATATAAAACAGTTTTATTGTTTAAAGAATTAATAAACAATTAGAGGCATCTGTGAGTAGAACTTTTCACTTTAAGATAAGATATATAAACTAACAAAAAATGTTTTAGAAAAATATAAGCTTGTTTGATTTTTTCCGAAACCGAAACTATGCAAGTTTTTCTACATTGCAATGCAATGTAACTATGCAACTATGCAATTTCCTTATCTTACCGTTTATCTGTTGAGATTGTCCAATGATTACACAAGAAAAGTCGTCAATAATTGTTAAATAAATGCGTACCAAACTGATGCAACTATAACCGTAAAACAACACAAACATAAATAACATTCAACGCAAACAACCAATATGAAATTACTGGCGATAATATTGTATCGAAATACTAAAAGTAGGTAAAGAACAGAGAGAAAGAAAACCCATTTTTAGATTTAAAAATATTGTTCTTAAATTCGGCAAATTGCAATTCTAATATCTTTCAATAGTCACGTACAATGCATTATATAGTTTATTGTCGCTGCCATAAAATTTCGGTAGGCCGAAAGTGATTAAGTTTCTAGATATTATGAGATGATTCACTTGGCAAATACGTCTAGTTAGAAATTTTTACGTTTTTAAATTTAAACAGACAACGTAAAAATAATATAAGAATAACAGATTTTTACATAATATCAGATGACAAGATGGGGCCCTTAAGCGATTGTGGCCCCCCCGCAAGCTTCATGCTGCGGGGCCCTCTGTTACGCCCCTGAGTGGATGGTCCTATTCGAGAATTATTAATACCTGACTTTTAATAATTGTCTATTATAGTTGCAACTTGTTGTGGGATTTGCTGAAACTCTAGCGAAAAACAGCCGTAGAATTTGTTATACCATTATTTGCTCTTTCTATTATTTTTGTCTGACATCACTACATCACTCTGTTTTTATTATTGATCACTGTACATCCAGTGGTTGGATCCAGAAACTTTGGGGGGGGTCATGGATCTTGAGGGTAATTTTCTCTAGGATACCACCCCTAGGATAAGTGGGTTGGTTTTCAATTATTTTTTGGATGGGCCTATTTTTTTTATTGACAGCTCTCGGTTTTTCTTTCTTTTTAGGATTATTGATTTGATATTTAGTTTCGTTTAGGGGGGGGTCATGAACCCGTGACCCCCTCTGGATCCTCCACTGTGTACCTCCACAATAAGGACATTTTATTTTTCATTTTGCTCTTGCATTGACCAATATACAAATATTTTAATTGATGTCATCTGCTATAAACAAGGTTGTACTGTAACCGATGAGCTTATTGCACATTATGTTTTAATCTTTATTAAATACCAAAGTTAACATTTTACCTATGGGTACATTTTCTATTCTGATTTTATGAGTAATACACATTCATATGTTGTTACTTTTAGATACCTACTGTGAATATATTTTTGTTTTCTTAGTTTTTTAAAGTATACCATCATACATAATATAAATAAAATCTATACTTTCTAGATTCAGATCCAAATCCTTGAGTTTCAAGTCATTAAAATCTTCAACATCTTTCATCATTTTTAACATCTTTCATTAACATCAACATCAGTCTATAACAAACCAGCGCTTTCTCTTATTTTTTTAAGGTAAGTACCTATAGAATCATATAAATAAAATCTATACTGGATTTAAATTAGAAGGATGTAATTGCATACTGAAGCATCTTGATTATAAACCACTTTTTATAATAGCAATTTTTGATATTGTGAAATATAAAGGTACTTTATTCTTGAGCGAAATTCATATTTTTTGACATACCTCGTATAATATTGATAAAATTTGATATCCGATGACTGAATCTTAGGTTTTCGGCCATGCAGAACTTTTAATGAAAGATAACTTTTTAACAACTGAAGTAGACACACTGTATACCTACAGTGAGTATGTAAAGGTTGGAATGATTTCATTTTTTCATGAATGGGAGATTTTGGAAACAAATCCCGAAACGGGTCGATTTTTATTTATAAATTATGATTTTTTGGCATATACCTATGTCATACTAGTGATGCCATCCATCTGAGCGTGATGACGCAATTCATAACTTTTTTAATGAGAATAGGGGTCGTGTGCTAGCTCATTTGAAAGGTTATTCAATTCTCTGTTCAGTGATATCAGCATTAATATAATTGTTTATAGAGGGTGTCCAAAAAATTTTTTTCTTAAATTAATTGACACAAAAGGAAGAATGTATGTAATTTATTTAATTCAAAATACATGTTACTGCTGTCAGAAAAAAAATTTGAAAAATAAACATTGTTTTTCGCTTAAACTAAATGTTCAAACTGTTAGGAGGCAGGTGGTTGGCAACTTTAACATTGAATTTTCTGACAGCAGTAACAGGTATTTTTAATTAAAAGCCCTATTTTCACTTAAAAAGTATCGATTACGTCATTACGCCCAGATGGATGACGTCACTAGTATGATATATATGCCAAGGAATCATAATTTAAAAATAAAAATCGACTTTTTTCGGGATTTATTTCCAAAATCGTTCATCCACGAGAAAATGAATTTATTCCAACCTTTACGTGCTCACTGTATACAGGGTGTAACGAAAATACAGGTCATAAATTTAATCACATATTCTGGGACCAAAAATAGTTTGATTGAACCTAACTTACCTTAGTACAAATGTGCATATAAAAAAAGTTACAACCCTTTGAAGTTATAAAATGAAAATCGATTTTTTCCAATATATCGAAAACTATTAAAGATTTTTTATTGAAAATGGATATATGGCATTTTTATGACAGTAGCATCTTAAGAAAAAATTATAGTGAAATTTGGACACCCTATAAAAATTTTATGGGGGTTTAGTTGCTTTAAACCCCCCCAAAGTTTTGTGTACGTTCCAAATAAATTGTTATTGTAGTACCATTACTTAAACACAATATTTTTAAAACTTTTTTCGCTCTTAGTACTTTTTCGAAAATTCAGTTTTTATCGAGATATTTTAAATATTTGTCAAATCCACCACATATTTGTATATGGTTAAATACGATTATGGAGACTTGGTAAAAATGATGATATGATTGAAGGTATGATTTACATTTTTAGGTATATTTTGAACCGTATTAAAACAGAAGCCATATCTCGATAAAAGTTGCCTTCTTGAAAAAATACAAAGAGGCAAAAAAGAAAACATTTTGTTTAACTAATGGTATCGCAGTAATAGTTTAATTGGAGCGTACACAAACATTTGGGGGGTTTAAAGGAACAAAACCCCCATAAAATTTTTATGTAAACATATTAAAAAAGAAGCCGCAACTCGATAAAAACTGCCTTATCGAAAAAATACTGAGAGCCAAAAAGTTTTAAAAATATTGAATTTAACTAATGGTACCACAATAATAATTTAATTTGAACGTACAGAAAAGTTTAGGTGGGTTTAAGGGAACAAAACCCCCACAAAATTTTTATGGGGAGCACAAATTTCACTATAATTTTTCTTTAAGATGCTCCTGCCGTAAGAATGCCACATATCTATTTTCAATAAAAAATCTCTAATAGTTTCCGATATATTCGAAAAAATCGATTTTCATTTTTAACTTCAAAGGGCTATAACTTTTTTTATGTGCATATTTGTACTAAGGTAAGTTAGGTTCATTCGAACTATTTTTGGTCCCAGAATATGTGATTTAATTTATGACCTGTATTTTTGTTACACCCTGTATATCTGTATTAGACTAAGAGCCGCTATAACTTAAATAGTAGAACCTAAAAGAAAACGTTTGAGCACTGTGCCGTCACTTTTCAGTGGCACATGCGTCGACAGTGGCGCATCAAACTTTCCACTTATGGACGAGATACATAAATTAAAAAATACTCTCCCTTATTACCAGAATTAAATTTTTTTCATTTTTTTAAGTTCTATGTGATTAAGACATAAGATTCATCGTAATTTTAACCCACCACCCCCTTCTCCCTGCCCCCACCATCAAAAACTTTATTTCTCGATTTTATTTTTTTTTGGTGGGATGAAATCAATTTTAAAGTTTCAAAAAATTCACACGCATAGTTAAGGCTTTTTTAAAACACGTCAATTTTTTATAGACCTGTAGGTTGAGTGTACATAACCTCAAACAATTTTTAATTTTTTTTTGGAAAAAAGTATATAACTTTTTTTTTGGGATAGCTGCAGATCTAATTTTTTCTTAGTCTTGTGTATTTTATCAAACACTAATTCTAATTTTTTTCAGATTTTTCTGTAACGCTGGTCACCTTAAAAAATCCAAAAAACTGTTTTAAGGGGGTTTTGGGGGCTTTGAACGTGTTTTTCTGATTTTTAAATATTCTAAAGGACTCAGTTACTTCAAGTTACATATAACCTATAAAAACAAAATTGATTTGATATATTATGAAGTCTATAAAATAGGGAAAATCCCCCAAAACCACCCAAAAAACAGTTTTTCGGATTTTTGAAGGGGGAGCCTTACGGAAAAATCCGAAAAAAATTAAAAATATAGTGTTTGATAAAACACACAAGATTAAGAAAAAATTAGACCTGCAGCTATTCCTCAAAAAAAGTTATACGCTTTTTTGAAAAAATTTCTTTTAAAAAAGTCTCTTTTAATTTTTTGAAGTTATGTACACTCTACCTATGTGTCTATAAAAAATAGGCATGTTTTATAAAAGCCTCAGCTATGCGTGTGAATTTTTTGAAATTTTAAAATTGATTGCATCCCACCAAAATAAATAAAAACGAAAAATAAAGTTTTTGATGGCGGGGGCAGGGGGAAGGGGCTGTTGGGTTAAAATTACGCTGAATCCTATGTGTTAATCACATAGAACTTAAAAAAATAAAAAAAAAATAATTCTGTTAGTAAGGGAGGGTAACTTTTAATTTATTTATCCCGTCCATAAGTGGAAAGTTTGATGCGCCACTGTCGACGCATGTGCCACTGAAAAGTGACGGCACAGTGTTCAAACGTTTTCTTTTAGGTTCTACTATTTAAGTTATAGGGTCCCATCGTGCCTAAAATGATTAAGAAATTTCACCTATAGCCTCTTAGTCTATGTCTATGTCTGGTAGATAGTGGATTATTGGAATGTTCAGACTACTGTATTGTATAGAAAATTTCATAATAAATACATAAGTAAAGTAAAGCATTTCATATATTATCACGAATACTCCTTACTTTACCCTATATATTTTTTGTAACTGTAACATATTATTTTTCATTAAATTAAATTGCAAAGTGTTTTTGTTTTATTTTGATTAAATCATTATTCCTTTTTATGTTACTAAATTTCTTAATCAGTTTACACCTGTGCACAATTTCTTAATTCTAGAGGATGTCCTGATAAACTTTCCCGAAAAACGATGACCGGAGATTCCTCAGATAAGCTGAAGACAATTGAACCCAGTTTACCTAGTCCGAAAATGCTTCCTAAGGGAGCTAGAGCTCTTTGAAAATGGCGTCTGGTAATTAGTTTTTCTTAAATAGGTACCTCCAGAATGCTTCCATTTAGAAAAACGAAAATTGGTATGCCTATTTATTTATCTTCCAAAGATAAATAGATTCCATCAATTGCGAATTTTTAGAGCTGGTCATAGGCGTCCGTTTTAGGTAGAGCAACGGTTATTTTATCGCATAACTTTTTTGGCTTTAACATTTTTGAGCATTTTTGACACTGGATTATTAAATTGTGAGATATTCTAGGAGGTACTAAAAGGTGCTCTTTCTTTAAGTCGGTAGGATACCTTCATAGTTTTCTGGAAATATCAATTTGAAATTTTTTCGTTTTTGAAGTTGAAAAAATTTAAAACAAAAACTATTTAGAAAAACGACAACTTATACGTTTATTTATCTTCCAGAAATGAATCGATTGCATAAATTGCGCATTTCTAGTCGATTGCATAAACCGCGCACCGGTCAGATGCGTCCGTTTTGGGTAGGTCAACGGTTATTTTTTCTCATAATAAATATTTTGTCTTTAATTTTTAAGAATTATGAGGTATTCTAGTACTAAAAGTTACTCTTCCTTTAATTCGGTAAAATACACCGATTTTTATTTTGAAAAATTTTTTCAAAATAAAAAACGAAAAATTTTAAAATCGATTTTTCTAGAAAACAGTGTATCTTATTTGTCTATCTATCTATCTAATCAGCCCTAATCATCCATCCTTGGATATAGGCCTCCTCTTCCTTCTTCCATGCCTCTCTATCTTGGGCAATTTGCATCCATTTTGACCCAGTGTGTTTCTTCAGGTCATCTGAACATCGCATCTGCGGCCTTCCCCTTTTTCGTTTGTGGTTCCACGGTCTCCAATGTATAATCATCTTAGTCCATCTTTCATCCTTCTGCCGTAGGGTGTGTCCGGCGAAATTCCATTTCAGCTTTGCTACTTGGGTAGAGACATCTCTCACTTTTGTTTTGTTACGGATCTATTCGTTTCTTTTCCTGTCTGATAGTTTAATGTTCAGCATTTGTCTTTCCATTGATCTTTCTGTCTTTGCTATTTTTTCCATATTTTCTTTTGTAAACGTCCATGTCTGAGAGCCATATGTTAGAGCAGGGAGTATACATTGATTGAAGACTCTTGTTTTTAGGTATTGCGGGTATTTTCTGTTCTTTAGAATATAAGACAGTGTGATGTATCGAGCTCTCGGACTATTCAATCACGAGACGAACCGCGAAGTGCGCGCGCCGAAGATTAGACACACACATGCGCGAAGGACTTTCATATTGGCATGGCGTCCTCATGCATTATTGTTTACATGCAATTAGTTATATTTAGGTAACATGTACCTATGCTTAAATAAACGGGTAGTAATTCCAAATTACTGTTGTATTAATTAGATATTATGTCAACCCAGGCTCGTACTTTAAAGACAGTTTTCCAAATGATGCCCAGGCCAATCTTATTCTTCTCTTTATTTCTTCGGTCTGATTTTATTTATTTAATCTAGTGATTTGTCCTAGATATATATACTCTTTTACTTGTTCTATTCTTGTTTGTGCCACTGTAATTATTAGTTCTTCTTGTTGATTGGTCATGGTTTTTGTTTTACTGTAATTCATCTTCAGTCCTATCTTTGTCGATTCTCTATCTAGTTCTTCCATCATTCTTTGTAATTATTCACTTCTTTCTGTTATTAATACAATATCATCAGCATATCGTAAGTGATTCAGATATTGCCCGTTTATGTTTATACCCAAGCCATCCCAGTGTAGTTGTTTGAACACATCTTCTTGCGCATGGTTGAATAGCTTGGGCGAGATGGTATCTCCTTGTCTTACTCCTCGGTTTATTTTAATAGGCTTCGTTTTTTCCTTAGCTAAATAGTTGTTGTTGCCTTATTATATATATTTGTAATTAAGGCGGTATATCTGTAGTCTATTCTGCTATTTTGTAGGGAATTCTTTACTGCCCAATGTTCCACACTATCAAATGCTTTTTCGAAGTCATTCAATGTCATGTATAGCGGGATATGATACTCGTTACCTTTTTCGATTAATATCTTCATCGTTAAAAGGTGGTCACTTGTACTGAAGCTCTTTCTAAATCCGGCTTGTTCTCTTGCCTAGTATCCATATAATTTAGTTGTTAATCTGTTTGTTATTATCTTGGTTAATAGTTTGTACATCACATTTAGTAAAATTATGGGTCTGTAATTCTTTAGATCCTTTTTATCTCCTTTCTTAAATAGTAACAATGTTACTGCTTCGTTCCAAGAGTTAGATACCTATTTGTTTTGTCATTAATATCTTTTCTAGGACCGTTTAATATCATGCTCATTATTCGCTATTTTTTCATAGATAATAGCACCCATTACTGTACCCGTGAGTAATAATTCATTACTCAGGGGCTGAAGTTACTCACGGGTCATTACTCACGGGCTGAAGATAGATTCAAATGGCGCATGCCACTTTTAATATTAATTGTATATAAACTGCAAATAAAATAAATTACTGAAACTTGTTTATTTAATATAAAAATTATTGTACTTTATACCAATAATTAACTTCAAAAATTTTTAAAGGAATTTTAACTGTAACAAAATCAGTATACAGGGTGTAACAAAAATACAGGTCATAAATTAAATCACATATTCTGGGACCAAAAATAGTTCGATTGAACCTAACTTACCTTAGTACAAATATGCATACAAAAAAAGTTATAGCCCTTTGAAGTTACAAAATGAAAATCGATTTTTTCCGATATATCGAAAACTATTACAGATTTTTTAATGAAAATGGACATGTGGTATTCTTATGACAGGAACATCTTAAAAAGAAATTATAGTGAAATTTGTGAACCCCATAAACCCCATAAAAATTTTATGGGGGTTTTGTTCCCTTGAACCCCCCAAACTTTTGCGTACGTTCCAATTAAATTATTATTGTGGCACCATTAGCTAAACACAATATTTTTAAAACTTTTTTCCTCTTAGTACTTTTTCTAAAAGCTAGTTTTTATTGAGATATTTTGAATATTTGTCAAATCCACCACATATTTGTATACTGACAAGAGACCATAGTAATATGAAAATTTATTTATAAATTACAGTTTGAGATATATTTTGAACTATATTAGAAAAGAAGCCATATCTCGATAAAAGACTAAGATCGAAAAAAGACTAAGGGGCAAAAAAGTTTTAAAAACATTGTGTTTAACTAATGGTACCGCAATAATAGTTTAATTGGAACGTACACAAACATTTTGGGGACTTAAAGGCACAAAAACCCCATAAAATTTTTATGTAAATATATTAAAAAAGAAGCCGCAACTCGATTAAAACTGGTTTATCAAAAAAATACTAACAGGCAAAAAAGGTTTAAAAACATTGTGTTTAACTAATGGTACCACAACAATAATTTAATTGGAGGGTACATAAAAGTTTGGGGGGGTTTAAGGGAACAAAACCCCCATAAATTTTTTATGGGGTGCATAAATTTTACTATAATTTCTTTTTAAGATGTTCCTGATATAAGATTGCCACATGGCTATTTTCGATAAAAAATCTATAATAGTTTTTGATATATTGGAAAAAATCAATTTTCATTTTCTAACTTCAAAGGGCTATAACTTTTTTTGTGGGCATATTTGTACTAAGGTAAGTTAGATTCAATCGAACTATTTTTGGTCCCAGAATATGTGGTTTAATTTATGACCTGTATTTTTGTTACACCCTGTATATTTTACGTTTATATCTTGTTTACCAACAATTTTGACGTTTATCATTTAATTTAGTGACAGTGACATTAGCGCATTTTGTTTATGTTTATTGGAATTTATAACTACCTAATATTGTGTTTGTTTTTCAAGTTAGGTATATTGTGTTAAATATGTTATAACATATTATTATGTATAGTTATATTATTATATTTTATATACATATAGTTAAATGTAACTATAATATATACTAACTATAATAAATGAAATACGTGTAACTATAATATATGAAATACGTCCACCGACAACAACCATTTCCTATTTATTAGATTCACTGACAGTAGGTACAAATTTAAGCTTATAATTTTTCGGAAACGAATAAAAATTATATTAACTATTTCAAGTTCTATTTTTACAATAAATAAGAATTTAGTAATAGTAGGCAACCAATTATTCAGCCACGTACTAGAGGTTAATAGCATTTAGGTCTTTTTGTAAATTATTATAATTTAAATCTCGAGTAGTTGATAATTAAATTTTTTACTAATTAAAATAAAAAAAGGTTGTAGAAAAAGTATAGTATTCTACTCGCATGTAATGGCTATTACTCACTCTGATGAATTACGACACTCGCCTACGGCTCGTTTCGCAAACTTCATCATCGTGAGTATAGCTCATCGTGAGCATTACATGCTCGTTGAATAATATGTATACTATTGTTCATAAGTAGGTATGTACAAAACTTCTCTAGTTGTTTTCCCACCATTTTTTAGCATTTCTACAGTTATCCCGTCTTTTCCTGGCGATTTATTATTCTTCATCTCATTGAGTGCTCTTTTTTATCTCATTCTTACTGATTTCTGGTTTTAAGTCGGAATTGACATTTTTTATTTTTATTTGTAGTTGCTCAAGGATTTCTTGTGTTGGTTTCTGTTTTCTATTGTAGATGTTTTTATAATATTCTTGTGTTATCTGTATAATTTCTTCTATATTATTGGTCTCTATGCCTTGTTTGTTCTTTATACTATTAATCTGTATGCTTCCAAGCTGTGGTTTTAAGCACTTCATATTTCTATTTTGTTCAATGGTTTTTCTATTTTTTCTTCCTGTACTCTCCTTTGACTTTCCTTGATATTCCTTCTGATAGCTTTGTTTACCTCTTTGTAATCTACTGTGTTTCTCTTATCTTGTTCTATTAATGTTTTTCTTTTGCTCATGAGGTGTTTTGTTTCCTGGGATATATTATAGTTTTCCTTTTGTATTCTTATTTGTGCTACCTTTTTCCCGCCTTTGCTAATGTATCGGTTAATAGCTGATTTATTTCATCGATATTTTTGTTTTCCAAATCTATAGTGACCGGTATACTTTCCCTTATTTTTTGTTTATATTCATCTTTTGCTTTCTTAAGTTTTCCCATATCTAGTTTAGATCTATTTTCCATTTTCTTTTTTGTTTTGAATTGGCTACTAATACTCTGTATGAGTTTGTCTCTGACAAAGTCTATGGTCACTACCGGTTGAGAAACGGTTCAGTACTGTAACATCTTTGATGATGGCTTTTTATGTTGTAAGGATGTAATCTATTTCGTTTTTAGTATTACCGTTGGGACTTATCCATGTCCATTTTCTTTGCGGTTTTTTGTTAAAAAAGGAGTTCATAGCAAAAAGTTGTCTCTCTTCCAAGTAGTTCATTAATGTATGTCGTCTATTATTTCTTTCGTGTATCCTATCGACTTAAAAAAGAAAGAGTAGCTATTGGTACTAGAGTACCTTACAATTTAATAATCCACTGTCAAAAATGCTTAAAAGTTAAAGACAAAAAGTTATGCGATAAAATAATCGATGCTCTACCCAAAACGGACGCCTATGACCGGTACTAGAACGACTAGACATTTATCTCTAGAAGTAAAATAGTCTTAGCAGTTTTCGTTTTTCTAAAGAGGAGCGTTCTGGAGGTATTAAAAAAACTAATTTCAAGGCGCCATCTTCCAAGAGCTTCCCAAAAGAAGTATTTTCGAACTAGGTGAATTGGGTTAAATTGTTTTAAAATTATCTGTGGAATCTCCGGTCTTCATTTATCAGGAAGTTTATGGACACCGTGTATATCATTAACCAACATACACACATCAAAATAATCTAGGGAACAAAAACAAAATGCGAGAAGTATTTTATATAATTTATTTCAAATATTTAAAAAATAAGTTATAAACAAGTGTCCCGAATGTAAAATAAATATTTTTTTCTTAGAATTATCGCAATAGCTTTTAAAAAATTAAGACAAAACTCCGTGAGTCAAAAATGCTAACATAAAAAATCAAAAAAGCAATTTGATGCCTCTCAACTCCCAACAAAGTGGTCTGTAGGTTAAGTTAATATAGTGTATGACCTCCACGGTTGTTGATTACTGTCCTAATATGTTAGGCTAACTCATGATCAGATGGTCAGTGTCTTTCTGCGGTATTCTGCTCCACTCCATTGAAAGGCCCTCAAACAGTTGCTGTTTTGTACTGAACGCAATATTTTGTTTTAAAATGCATCTGCCCAATATGTAGCATACATGCTAAAATTGAGTTTAAATCTGGCGATTGTGCAGGCCATGATAAAACCTCAATTTCATTATCTTCGAGGAATGTTTGCAAGACCCTGGCAGTATGTGGCATGTGGACGCGCATTGTCATGCATTAATTGAATTTGGGAACCAGCTTCTTATGCAAAGGGTACAAGAATAGGTTCGGGAATAATATTGCGGTAGTCTGTTGCATTTAGAAACCGTTCCAGATAAATGAGACTGCATCTTCCACCAAGAGAGATGCCACAACGTGATGCCTTTATACTGCTGCTTTGCTGTCTATGAACCTCCTGCACGGTGGCCAGTTGTTCAGCATTGCCAGATCGTCTCCAGATTCTTGTCCGTCTCGTATCTGGTACAAATCCAAATCGAGATTCATCTGTGAACAAAGTAGAGGATCACTTACATCTAACCCAATTTGCGTTTTCATGTGCCCACTGAAGTCAATGAGCGCGATTTCCTGTGGATAACACACGCACTCTCACAGGTCTACGTGCATCTAATTCTACTTCATGTAGTTTATTTCTAATAGTTTGGCAACTTATAAACAGCTGATGGGTCTCTTGCAGCCTCATTTATAATTGTGATGCAGTTATAGTGAGATCTTCCAAATCCTGCAACCTAAGAAAACTGTCTTCAATCAGGTTGGTTATCCTTGTATGGCCTGTATGACGTTCAGCAACGTCACCAGTTTCATGAAACCTTCACCACAAACAATTAATGACATTACTGTCCTTGTAGAGAGCCTCAGCAACGTATCTTTGACTTCTGCCAGGTGCCAGGTCTAAGCATCCCGATAGCATGTCACTGGATTTCGCTATTTAAATGATATCCCTCCATTATTGGCAATTGCAAAACTGAATAAAAATCCATATAGACATCGAAAATCAAGTACCAATAAAGAAATATTACTTCTTATCTTATAGACAAAAACGCATTATGAAGTTTTGTTTTATTTTTTATAGCCATTCTTGTCAGCATTACTATCCGTGTTGGTACAATAATCGAAAAAACAACAGAAAATATTACAATCATAAATTTATTATTGTATTTGCAGCTAACATTGATTTAAAAGCTGTTAATATGGGTGTTCCCTATATTATGTTGATGTGTGTACAATAAACCTAGGATTAACTAACATCTTTTTCAGATCCTCTCCCAGGTTATTCTTATTCTGTGATATATTGATACCTACTTTCTTAAAATGAGTCGTCTTCGAGAAATAGATTTTAGCAGATCCACTGGCCAGGAACGCCGGAACGAAGTAAGTAGACAATAAGGTATATTTTTTATAAGTAGATTCTTCTTCTTCTGGTTCCTATACGTTTCGGATGTTTGAATCATAACTTTGCTCGCTGCGGCTCGAAACAGTTCCGCTGAGGTTTTATTAAACCATGTTCTCAAATTCCGCAGCCATGATATTCTCCTTCTACCAGGTCATCGCTTACCTTTGACTTTATCTTGAAATATGGACTGCAGCAAGGAGTAACGATGCTGATTTCTCATAACGTGTCCCAGATACTGCAGTTTTATGCATTTGATGGCGAACACAATCTCCGGTTCCTTCTTCATTCTTCCTAGAACTTCCTTGTTCGTGATCCTTGCTGTCCAGGATATTCTCAGCATTCTTCTATAAAGCCACACCTCAAATGCTTCAAGCTTTTAATAGCGTCCATGCCTCCACTCCGTATAATAATGTAGAGAAAACATGACATCTCCAATGTCTCATTTTTATATTTAGGGATATGTTCTGGCTTTTGAAGATAGCGCTCATTTTGTTAAAGACCATTCTTGCCTTTCCTATGCGGCACTTTATTTCCTGTACATTGCTCCACTGCTCATTTATAATAGTTCCCAGGTAGCAATACTGTTTTACGCGCTCTATCTGCGTTCCATTAATATATAGGTGAGCCCCGTTTATATTCTCCTTGCTGATGATCATTTGTGTGGTTTTTTGGGTATTAATGTTTAGTCCGTACTTTTGACTGTACTCGTTGATTCTGTTCATTAGCCTCTGAAATCCCTCTAAACTATCTACTATCACCATGGTGTCATCGGCATATCTAATATTGTTTACTCTTTCTCCATTTAAAAGGATGCCTTTCGTCTACTCCGTATAGAGACTCGTTAAAAATTCTCTCTAAGTACATATTAAATATCAACGGCAATAGGATATATCCCTGTCTAACTCCACGTAGATTTTTATGTGATCTGTTTCTTTTTCGTTAATTTTCATATATGCGGTCTGATTCCAATAGTGTTATGAAATTATTCTGAAGGCTTTGTCATCCAAGTCTGCTTCTTTTAAAATGTTAATCATATTTTGGTATTGAACTCTGTCAAATGCCTTTTCATAGTCGATCAAGCACGCGTATACGTCGCAGTTAACGTCCCTGGATCTTTAAATCAAGACCTGTACTCCGAAAAGTGCCTCTCTGGTACCCACTGCATTAATGAACCCAAACTGTCTGTCCGATATTTGTTCCTCGCACTTCTTATAAATTCTTCCATGGATGACTCTAAGAAACAGTTTTAACATATTATGGCTCATTAGGCTGATTGTTCGATATTCTTCGCACTTTTTAACCCCCTGTTTTTAGGTATCGCTATAAATTCTGATTATAACTATTTAGTCCATTCTTTCACGGTTTTTGCTCTAAATTTTAAAGAACCGCTTGGATTGACATGAAATTTGGTATACGTATAGCTTACATCTCAAAGAAAAAAAGTGATATTTTGCCGATGTGTGCTTTTGCCCTGGGGGTGACTTTCACCCCCTCTTGGGGGTGAAAAACTATATGTCCAAACTAAGTCCGGAAATGGGTAAACTGACTAATTTTAAGTAACTTTTGTTCTATAGAGCTATTTCGCTAAGTCAACACTTTTCGAGTTATTTGCAAGTGAATATGTTCATTTTTCAACAAAATAACCACATTTTTAGACGGTTTTTCGCAAATAACTCAAAAAATAAGTATTTTGTCGAAAAAAATGTTCTTAGCAAAAATATAGCCCATAAAAAAAGTAAAAAAAAATGGTGTACGCGTTAGGTCTCTGGATCTCGCAGAACCAGAGTTATAGCCAATGAAAAATAGATTCATATTCACCAAATTTCAAATAGAATATTTCGACGTGAAATATCCAAAAAATTAAGCACTTTTTGGGGAAAACCTATTACAACTTTTTTAAAGTGTTTTAAAAAAGCTTTATTTCTGTTTTTACAAAAAGTTTCTAGCATTAAATTTAAGCAAGTTACGCTCAAAACAAAAGTTAGTCCCTTTTGTTTTTGCAAAAAAAAATCGGGAAGACCACCCCCTAATTAGCAACTTAAATTAAATGAATCGTTACCGCTCCACAAATTATTTTACTTATGTTGTGTTTATATGATCTGTAAGTTTCATCGATTCAAAGAGCTTATTTTTGAAAAAACTTGGTTTCAAATAAAATTTTTAAAAATTTAAATTTTGAAAATATCCTTTTTTTCAAAATAACTTAAAAATTGTTAGAGATACCAAAAATCTCGAAAAACAAAAAAGTCAGATTTGCTTTTCTGAATATCATGTATTTTTTTGTTTTTCTGTTAGACAAAAATTGATTAAGATTTGGTGTTTCTAAATTTGCATACACTCGTGATCAGTGACTCGTTCAACCCCTTTTAACTACAACCCTTTCAATAATAAGGACTTTAAACCGATGAAACTTACAGATCATATAAACAATATATACACGAGTCAAGAAACTTGTGAAGTAGTAACGATTAAGTTTATTTAAGATACTAATTAGGGGGTGATTTTCTCGATTTTTTTACCAAAACCAAAAGGGACTAACTTTATTTTGAGTGTAACTTGTTTAATTTTGATGCTAGTAATTTTTTTTATAAAACAAAAATGAAGCTTTTTTTAAACACTTTAAATAAGTTCTAATGAGTTTTCCCCGAAATGTGCTTCATTTTTGGTTATTTCACGTTAAAATATTCCATTTGGAATTTGACGAATAAGAACCTATTTTCATTAGCTATAACTCTGCTTCTACTAGGTGTAGAGATGTGATATATACAACATCATTTTTTAAAAATTTTTAGAGGCCATATTTTTGCTAAGAATGTTTTTTCGACAAAACACTTACTATTTGAGTTATTTGCGAGAAACTGTCTAAAAGCGTGGTTATTTTGTTGAAAAAATGAACATATTCACTGCCAAATAACTCGAAAAGTATTGACTTAGTGAAAAAACTCTATAGAACAAAAGTTACTTAAAATCAGCCAGTTTATCCATTTTCTGACTTTCTTTGGACGAATATTTTTTCACCCCCAAGAGGGGGTGAAAACCACCCCCAGGGCAAAAGCACATATCGGCACAATATCACTTTTTTTCTTTGACTTGTTAGCTATGTGTATGTCAAATTTCATGTCAATCCAAGCGGTTCTTTAAAATTTAGAGGTTTTGCAATATTTTACCGTTAAAGAACGGACTAATTTATCAGGGATGATTTCTGTATTGTATATTTTATTGAAGACAACCGTGATCCAGTTTATTCCTTCTTCCTCCAAGAATTTTAAAAATTTAGCTTCAATATTATCAGGCCCTACAGCTTTCCTGTTTTTCATCCGTTTTATTGCGTCTTCTACCTCGGATTTAAGTATGGCCGGGCCCGTCATCCTCTCTGAAAATGGATGCATGTGTAATCCGTTCTTTGATCTTGAAAAAGTGTCTCCAAATATATTTTCATCTCTTGGATGTCAATGATTAATTTTCCATTGGTGTCTATGAGCTTCATTTGTGTTCGCTTTTTCAAAATACCCGTTACTTCTTTTCCCTTTTTGTACACATTAAAATTGTCATGCTTGGCTTATAGTCTTTCTATTTCGATACATTCCTCTACAGCTTCTTTTTCTTTGGCCTCTCTTATTTTTCTTGTGATGCATTCCTGCATCTTTTTATATTCATCTTTATTTCATTTACTTAACCTTCTGCGTTCCATTAAGTGAAGGATTTCTGGAGTCATCCAAGATTTCTTCTTTGTTTGGTTCTAGCAGCTCTTCTTCAGTTTTCTTAATTATTTTTTCGTTTCCGGATGTTGCAGGGCTGTCATGTCGTAGTTAGGTCTAGCCTTTTTCTTTATTGTCTTCAGTCTTACATCCATGATTTCCACTAAAGGTATGTGGTCCGATTCACTCTCCGTTCCTAGATAGGTTTTGACAGGCTTAAAACTGTTTCTGAATCTTCAATTTACCAACATATTATAATCTATCTGGTTTCTAATTACGTTATGGGGTTTATCTGCTGGCGCCTTCCACGTATACAATCTCCTCGGTGGTAGTTTATAATATTGTTACGCGATTGACTCTACTATTTTATTTATTTATATCTTTAGGCACTAAGTTTACTTTAAATAAAGGAAGACTTACTTATATTATTTTATTTACAACTCAAATTTATGATTTAATTAACTAAACATAATAACTTCGATAACTAATATATACATTTCATTAAATCCGATTCGAATACAATTATATCACGCGTCGCGGCTCGTTCATTGACTGACTGGCCAGTGCTCGAATTCCTGTTCTTAAATACTCTGACAGCGGTCGCCTCGAATCGCCGTGGAAGGTCTGGCCTTTACTCGTAACCCCGGGAAGCATCGAGAATAATTAGGCCGGGTCGTGAGGCGTCACATTGCCCCCTCCTTAAAAGATGGTTCCTCCTGGAACCTTGTCGGGACTGGAACTGGATGCTGGTATCTGCAACTGGACCCTCTTTTACAACTCCCAGTTGTATAAAAGTGACAGGGGACGGTCTTCTCTCCGCACCAGTAACTATGCGGATTGCAACAGACTAACACCTGGACCTCGGTGTCTTGGAGAATTTCTTCTACCATATTTCGGATAACTCTCCAGTCTAATTGGCTGCATTCTAACTTTGGCATGGCTAACTTTTGCACGTCGGACTCCAACACGTGCTCTCTCAATTGAATTAATGCATCCCATACATCTTGGTAGGTAGGTTGGTCACGGACAGTGTCTTTTGTTACCAGATAGAATAGGTAACGTGATGCATCTTGGAGTTTCAATGCTTTGCCAGGAGCTGGCAGTTGGCATTGAAGTTCTGCAACTCGACCAAACTTCCCTCGGAAGGCGGATGCCAACCCTCGTGCGTCTTTGATACTGGCCGGGATGGTATGGGCCAGCGAATAGTCATCGGGAAGTGCGAGAAGATCTCGCTTTTCTTCAGTGGTAACACCATGTCTTGCTTTACCGGTACCTCCGTAGGCACCCATGAACTCTTCAAAGGTAAGGTCAGGTATTCCTCGAATTTGGTTGACTTCCACTTCTTCATCTACGTCGTGGTCTCCCTCGTACGGCGCCAACCGGTTATGGTGGACTATCATCGGCTTTCCCCTAGGAATCTTGCTTATTCGGTAGATAACGTCATTGATTTTCTTGACAATGAGGTACGGAGCCTCCCAGAACTGCTGCAACTTGGGTGAACAACCTGTTCGCTTCTTTGGATTATAAAGCCAGACTTTGTCGTTCTCCTTAAAACATCCCCTCTCGGCTTGGGTATCGTATCGTTTCTTCATGCGGTCGCTAGCGATCTGAAGGTTAGACCGGACCAACTCATGTATATCGTCCATTCTTCTTCGTAATTCATTCACGTAATCCTCACCAGCAACATCTTCTCCAGGTCGACATCCAAACTCTAGATCACAGGGTAGACGCATCTCACGTCCAAATAGGACTTTTGCTGGTGTTTGGCCAGTTGATTCATTAACAGCAGATCTATAGGCCATTGCGAAGAACGGAAGGTACTGGTCCCAGTCTCGTTGATGATTGGACACCATCTTTGTCAAATACTTGCCGACTGTCCTATTCATACGCTCCACCATTCCATCCGATTGCGGGTGATAGGCCGTGGTCCTTGTCTTCTTCATGCCTAGTTTATCACAGATTCCTTGAAATAGATCGCTCTCAAAGTTCCTTCCTTGGTCACTATGGATCTCCAGAGGTACTCCAAATCGGCTGATGCAGTCTTTGATTAACACATCTGCAATAGTGGCCTGGAACTTCTGGTCTGGAATTGCGTAGATCTCCACCCACTTCGTGAAGTTATCCATTATCACCAACATGTATTTGCATCCATTGTCACTTTCTGGAAATGGCCCGGCAATATCCAAAGCTATTCTTTCAAACGGACTTCCAACATTGTACTGTCTCATAGGAGCCTTTCTTTTCCGGTAGGGTCCGTTACTTGTAGCACAGGTAGTACATTTCTTACACCAGTCCTTCACATCGTCAGAACTATTCATCCAATAAAATCGTTCCCGAATCCTCTGAAGGGTCTTCTTTACACCAAAATGCCCTCCTGATGGACTGTCGTGTAACTGACGGAGTACTTCGGCTACTCTGCTCTTTGGAATCACCATCTGTGTTCTCCTCACTGAACCATCATCATTTTCTATTACTCGTTTAAGCAAGCTGTCTTCCAAGATAAATGAGTCCCACTGGGCCCAATACGTCTTAACTACTGAGCTTAGGCTTGATATTTCTTGCCAAGATGGTCGACGATTTTCTTCTTTCCATTTTCGAATCTTCTGTAAAACTGGATCTTTTTCTTGTTCTTCCTTGATCTTGGTAGGCGTCCACTCGTCGTTGACCACTGTTGTTCTTAGTACTGCTGCTTCCTTCGACTCTGTTTTGTTGCAATGGGAACATTCTGCTGGACACAGTCTTCTAGATAGAGAATCAGCGTTTCTGTGGCTAACTCCGGCCCGATGCTCGATCTTGAAATCATATTCTTGAAGTCGTTCAATCCATCTGGCTATCTGACCCTCTGGATTCTTAAACTGCATTAACCATTTAAGGGCGGCATGGTCGGTTCGGATTAGAAACTTCCTTCCGTAGAGGTATTGATAGAAGTGTTCCACTGATTTTACTACTGCTAGAAGTTCTCTTCTCGTGACGCAATAATTTCGTTCAGGTTTTGAAAGCACTTTACTAAAATATCCAAGGACCCGTTCCTGTCCTCCTTGGATCTGCGACAGCACTCCTCCAATTCCCACATTGCTTGCATCCGTATCTAAGATGAACTCTCCTTCTGGCAGTGGATACCCTAATATTGGCGCTGTAATTAAATGCCTCTTCAAAGTTTCAAAGGCCGTTTGGCAGTCTCCATCCCAGCAATAATCCTTTGCTTCCTCTGTAAGTCGCGTTAATGGCTTAGCAATATCTGCAAACTTCCTAATGAATCTCCGGTAGTATGTACATAGTCCCAGAAAACTTCTCACTTGATGTTTATCAGTTGGTTCAGGCCATTCCTTAATGGAATCGATTTTTCCTTTATCCACGGCCACTCCTTCTTTGCTGACTATATGACCTAAATAATTGACTTTACTTTGAAATAACTGGCATTTCTTGGGATTTAACATTAACTGGGCAGCTTTAAGTCGATTAAAAACGTCTTCTAAATTCTTCAGGTGGTCTTCAAACGTCTCCCCCAAAACTATTATATCGTCTAAATACACCAGGCACGTTTTCCAAGATAACCTTCTCAACACATTTTCCATAAGCCTCTCAAATGTCGCAGGAGCATTACAGAGTCCAAACGGCATAACGTTGAATTCTCATAATCCAGATCCTGTCGTGAAGGCCGTCTTCTCCTTGTCCACTGGATCCATTTCTACCTGCCAATATCCAGACTTCAAGTCCAACGTAGAAAACATTTTACTTCCAGCCAATGTGTCCAACGTGTCGTCGATCCGAGGCAGAGGATAACTATCTTTCTTGGTAACATTGTTCAACAAACGGTAGTCCACACAGAACCTCGTAGTTCCATCTTTCTTCTTGATCAGGACCACCGGAGGGACCCATGGGCTAGTAGAAGGTTCTATCACCCCGTCTTTCTTCATTTCTTGAACAATCCTTTCAGCTTCCTCTCTCTTTGCCTGTGGTAATCGTCGAGCTGTTTGACGAATTGGCCTAGCGGTACCAGTGTCAATTTTATGTTTGACAACTGTCGTTCTTCCTGTCTTTCCTCCTTTCGGTACGAATATGTCACGATATTGCCTAAGAAATTCCCTTAATTTTCTTTTTTCCATTTGATTTAGAGACTGGCCTGCAACTGCAACCATTTGGTCGATCTTGTCGTTGGAATTATCTGATATTGTCGTCTGACGGATTATGGACGTCACGGGTACACAAGTTCCTACTTTTGTCTCCTTCTTGATGGTCACTGGGTAGTCATTGACATTAATCAATCTCACGGGAATTTCTTTAGCAGAAGTAACCAATTCCTTTCCAATTATGATTCCTCGGCCAACCTCCTCGTCGTGGTTCCATGGCTCCATCATAACAGGTGTTCCTTCTTCCACAATTCCCTGTAGCCTCGCTACGATGATCGTTTCACTCCTCGCAGGCACAACTGTATCTTCTTTAATGGCTGCTAGCACAGTGCTGTCATCATGTGGATGAAGAAATACCTCCTCGTTGCCAACTTTGATTAACCGGTTCTTAAAATCCAACTGAAGTCCATGCAAATTCATTACGTCCATTCCTAATATAACATCTTCTTCGATGTCTGCAACTATGACAGTATGGACGAACTTTTCTGCTCCAATCCCTAATTGTATCTGGATTTCCCCGTGGATGTTGGCATTTTCACCGGTGGCAGTCCGCAGTCGCAACCGCGTTGGTAAGAGCTTCTTATGACTGTTTATAACTGACGGTCGTATAATGGTCCTGGTCGCTCCGGTATCCACCAACAATGTATACTTTTTACCATTTATTTCTCCATCTACATATACACTATCTTCACGACATTTCAAAGAAGCTATTAGTATGAGAGGGTCTTTGGAAAAGTTGCGGGTCGAAGCTGCCCCCCTAAGGCCGACCCGTTCTAGTTTTCCTGCTGGTGAGTCTCTTGACTGTTATTGTACCTAGGGTACTTACATGAACTCCGTACGTGTCCCATTTCACCACAATTCCATCACCTTATGGTCTTCGTTTTCTTGTATGAAATACCCTTTATCATATTGACAATCTGGTCCAGTTTGTCTTCATCCTCTTCCTCTTTCACGGTCCTAACTTTACTGTACCCGCCAGAGGCCTGGGTAGCTGATTCGTATTCGAGGGCGGCAGACAAGACATCGACCAGCGTCTTGTGACGAGCTAATCGCAGTGTTCTTTGCATTTCATGATCACGAAGGCCATCAATGAATGTTTGAACAGCCAACTTTTCCATCATGTCTTAGGGAGCTGTTGGATATGCATATCGTACCAACCTGGCAATATCGACCTCGTATTCTTGAAGAGCTTCATCTTTCTTTTGTCTTCGATTTTTAAACTGCGACTGATAGACATGTTCTAAATGTTCGTGCCCGTATCGCATATTCAGTCTCTTTTTAAGCTGCTCGAAGTCATCTGTCTCCTCTATGGCTATGGTCTGGAGGACATCCAAAGCGTCGCCTCGAAGAGCAATAGTGAGGTTTACAGCTTTTTCTTTCTCGGACCATCCGTTCGCTCTGGCCGCCGATTCGAACTGTTTCATGTAGTTGTTCCATGATGACTTTCCGTCGAAATTTGGCACCTTAACACGAGCAAGACTCACACTCCCTTCAACTATCGACTGTGGCTCCAATTTGTATTTGGTTTCATCATTTTTAATGTCTGTTAAGATGGGTTCCATACCTTTGTCTACTTTTTCCGTTTCCTGCATTTTCTTTTCTATTTCCTTGATCTTTTCTGCAAAAGAAGATTTTATGGACGATATCTTGTCGTCAAAATCCGAAGTGACCCTAGAGATCTCGTTAGTCATTTTGCTGTCAAGGTATGAAATATCACCCGAAACTTTCTTCTCTAACGATGCAATGTCTGTCGAAACTTTCAAAACATTCGAGGAAACTTGGGAAATTTCACTAGAAACCTTTTTCTCTAATGATGTGATCTCTGTTGAAACTTTGTTCTCCAGCGATGTAATGTCTGTCGAAACTTTAGAAACATCGGAGGAAACTTGGGAGATTTCACTAGAAACTTTGTTCTCTAACAATGTAATGTCTGTCGAAACTTGGGAGATTTCACTAGAAACTTTGCTCTCTAACGATGTAATGTCTGTCGAAACTTTGTTCTCTAGCGATGTAATGTCTGTCGAAACCTTCGAAATCGACGAGATCACAGCAGCATGCTTGTCTTCAAACAAATAGGTTTCTGGATCTTTACCCTCTTCCTGAAGAGCGTTCTTTAGACGTTCGACCAGATCAGCCTTTTTCCCAGTAGAACTCAGATCCCTTTCTTCCAATTCAAGTCTCATGTCTGCAATTTTTAGCTTACACAAGGTAGACATGATCACACACTTTATTTATTACGATTTATATTAATTTATTTTTAAAGGTTCCACACTGTATTTAAACCGAAAATTTACGTTGATATTTATTTCAAGTATCCTCACTTCTGCACCATTTTGTTACGCGATTGACTCTACTATTTTATTTATTTATATCTTTAGGCACTAAGTTTAATTTAAATAAAGGAAGACTTACTTATATTATTTTATTTACATCACTTATTTATTTTAATAATTACAAATAACACCAACTAACACATCTAATTTATTTACAACTCAAATTTATGATTTAATTAACTAAACATAATAACTTCAATAACTAATATATACATTTCATTAAATCCGATTCGAATACGATTATATCACGCGTCACGGCTCGTTCATTGACTGACTGGCCTGTGCTCGAATTCCTGTTCTTAAATACTCTGACAGCGGTCGCCTCGAATCACCGTGGAAGGTCTGGCCTTTACTCATAACCCCGGGAAGCATCGAGAATAATTAGGCCGGGTCGTGAGGCGTCACAATATGCTTTTAGAACCACTAGCTTGTTACCGTATGCAAATATTTCTAGTCTGTCTCCTCTCTTGTTTCTTTGTCCTAACCCAAATGGTCCAATTAGAGACGTTTTCGGTTCGGCTCCAAGTTTTGCATTGAAATCCCCCATTATGGTGCTGACTTCGTGTTTAGGTAGTCGTTCTAATATATCTTCTATGCTTTGGTATAGAGTATAGAGTCTCTACTTCCTCGTCCTCTTTATCTGCAGTGGGGGCGTAGATTTGTATTATGTTTACATTCACATTTACTGGATTGGCTGGACAAAATTTGATATAGGTACATCTACTAATGTTCCTCGTTATTATCACACCAACTCCAAGCTCTAGTTTTCCATCTGGTGACCCTGACGATGACCATTCTGTGATAGGATAGATAAGTACATAAGTAGATAGAAATTAAAAATATTTCTCAAAATATTTACCGTAAACCAGGGTGAGAATAGTACAGTCACATCATTTCTTGATTCAAGTGCAAGTAGATTTTTTCGGGTAGCTCACAGGAGTACCCGAAATATTCACCCGAAAAAATCAAGAGATCGACAGGTAGCACTGGAATCAAGAAATAATGTGGCTGTAATATTCTCACCACCCTGTACTATTCTCCCCCCGGTTTGTATAGTATATAAGCTGTACACTTCCGTGGAAGTAATAGCTGCTTTTTACTTTAATGATCCGTTAAGACATGGGTGATCAGTCCACTTTTCTTCTAATCTGCCTCCTCAAAGCTTCTGGTGTGTCTTCGTTTCCGTCACTACTTTTCTCCACTCATTTCGGTTCTCAGTTTTTTTTTCAGTTTTGAATTCCCATAACTCTTAAGTCGTTTTCGACTTGCTGTTTCCATCTTGCTTTTGGTCTGTCTCGTGCTCTTGTCTCAGGGGGTATCCAGTTGGTAATAACTTTAATGTGATCATCTTCATTTTTTCTATTTATATGACCATACTACCTTATTCTTCGTGCTTTTGCTTCTTTCACTATGTTTTCTCCTTCCATCCATTGTTCTATTTCATGGGTCATCCAGGGTCTTCTTTCGTTTTCGTTTATTACTTTTGGTCTCAGAATGTTGCGCATTATTTTTCTTTCAAATACTTTCAGCTGTTCTTCTTCTTTTAACGTTAGGGTGTTGGTTTCTATCGCATACATTACCACTGGCCTTATGGTAGTCTTATATATTTGCATCTTTGTATTTCTGCTTAACTTTTTATCTTTTATTATTTTTTTATTTTTGTGGTAAGCTCTATTTCCTGCTTGTAGTTTCTGTTTCAGGTCTATTCTTTCATTATCTCTACTAATCATCGTTCCCAAGTATTTGAATGTATCTACTTCCTCAAATCTGTAATTATCTATTATTATTTGTGTTAGTCTTGTTTTCTTGAATCTGCTTGCGTTCATGTACTTTGTTTTTTCCATATTTATGTCTAGTCCTCTTCTTTTTGCCCTTTTTTCTATTTCAGAGAATGCCTTAATTAATGATCTTCTGCATAACCTACTATTTGTACTGCATTTTTATTAATTATTCCGTTATTTTTTGCTTCTTTTATTGCACAATCTAGAGCTGTAATGAATAACTCAGTTGACAGGGCATCCCCTTGTCTGACTCCGTTTTGGACCCTAATCTTCTCTGTTGTCTTTGACCTAAATCTATTACTGCTTGTGCCTCTTTCATTGTCCTGTTTTATCCTTATTAGGTCCCCTTCCTGTGTCATCTCACCTGTGCTTTATATAATTCCTCGAAACGTCTTATCCAAATGTCTTCTTCTATGGCTACCATCGATTTTGGTATTTTTTCCCTAATTTTAAGTAATTATACAGGGTGTCCAGAAACTCTACCGACAAATGAAGACAGGAGATTCCTCAGATAATTTTAAGACAATTTAACCCAATTCACCTAGTCCGAAAATGCTTCTTAAGGGAGCTAGAGCTCTTTGAAGATGGCGTCATGAAATTAGTTTTTCTTAAGTACCTCCAGAACGCTTCTATTTAGAAAAACAAAAATTGGTATGCACATTTATTTTTCAGAGATAAATCGATTCCATCCATTGCAAATTTCTAGTACCGGTCATAGGCGTCCGTTTTGGGTAGAGCAACGGGTATTTTATCGCATAACTTTTTTGTCCTCAACTTTTATGCATTTTTGACACCGGATTATTAAATTGTGAGGTATTCTAGTACTAAAAGGTACTCTTGATTTAAGTCGGTAGGACACACCGTTTTCTAGAAAAATCGATTTGAAAGTTTTTCGTTTTTGGAATTTGAAAAAAAATTTAAAGAACTTTTCAACAAGAAACGAAGTATTTTACCAACATAAAGTAAAAGTAACTCTTAGTACTCGAATACCTCATAATTTAATAATCTAGTGTCAAAAATGCTCAAAAATTCAAGACAAAAAGTTATGCTATAAAATAACTGTTGACCTACCCAAAACGGACGCCTATGACCAGTACTAGAAATTCGCAATTAATGAAATCGATTTATCTCTGGAATATAAATAAATGTACCAATTTTTGTCTTTCTAAACAGTTTTTTTTGAATTTTTTTTAATTCAAAAAGCGAAAAGTTTTCAAATCGATTTTTCTAGAAAACTGTGTGTCCTACCGATATAAAACAAGAGTAGCTTTTAGTACTAAAATACCTCACAATTTAATAATCCAGTGTCATAAATGCATAAAAAGTAAAGATAAAAAAGTTATTCAATAAAATAACCGTTGCCCTACCCAAAACGGACGCCTATGATCGGTACTAGAAATTTTCAATAGATGGATTAGATTTCTGTCTTAAAGGTAAATATGCGTACCAATTTTTGTTTTTCTAAATAGAAGCGTTCTGGAGTTATTTAAGAAAAACTAATTACAAGACGCCATCTTCAAAGAGCTCTAGCTCCCTTAGGAAGCATTGTCGGACTAAGTGAATTGGGTTAAATTATCCTAAAGTTATCTGAAGAATCTCCTGTCTTCGTTTGTCGGTAGAGTTTCTGGATACCCTGTATAGTGGTTTAGAATTAGTTCTCATGTTTTCTCTTTTGATGTCCATCATTATTTCTTCTAATTTTCTTTTCTTTTTCATTTTACATATTTGCTTGGCTATTGTCCTTGCTCTCCTATATGCTTCCATAATATCTTCTGCTATTTCTGAGTTTATCCATTTCAATCTGGCTTTATTCTTTCTTTCTATTTGTTCTCTACATTCCTGGTCAAACCATTCATTTCTTCTGATGTTTTCTTATTGTGCCAATTTCTGTATCCGCTGCCTTTTCAGTGGCTTGTTTAATTCGTTTCCATTGTTCTTCTATTTCTTGTTCTTCGTGTTGTATTCCTCTTTTAAGTTCTTCTTTGTATCTATCTTTTATTTCATCCTGCTCCAGTTTTTTTATGTTCCATTTCTTTTTCGCTACTCTTCTTTCTTTTGGTTTTGCCTTAATTTTGCATTTTGCAATCACCAGTCGGTGACAGTCGGTCGGAGTCTATGTTCGCTCCTCTATATGATCGTGCATCATTTATTGACTTCGCTTGTTTTTTCTTGATCAGAATGTGATCGATTTGGTTTCCGGTATTACTTCCAGGTCTTAACCATGTTATTTTGTGTACATCTTTATGCTGATATTTGGTGCTACTTATTCCATTTCTAGTGCTGCTGCTATGCCACATAATCTATCCCCGTTGTCATTGGTTTTGTCATGTAATGTATGTGTGCCTGCCACTTCTTGATGATAACTTTCTCTTCCAACATGTGCATTAAAATCCCCTAGGATAATTAGTAGGTATATCCTGTTTTGGCACTTGATCTCCTGTCTCTTCCAATATCTCGTAAAAGTCTTGTTTGGTTATTTCATCACTATTTTCGGTGGGTGCATAAACGTTAATTAGAGATAGTTTTTGCGGCTTATAATCTATTCTTATATAAGTTTTATTCTTTATAAAATGAATGGTGTTCGTTAAGGGTCTAGGACGTTTCATCGCCGCCAGTTCATCACCGCCGTTTCGATGCCGCCAGTTCATCGCCGGCCGATTCATCGCCGGCCGTTTCGTTGCCGCCGGTTCATCGCCAGTCAGTTAATGGCTAACTGATATATTTCCGAATTTTCGACCAATTTTCGACAGTTACATTTATTATTTATTTTTTGTATTAATTAGGAATTCTAGGAAATGCAACATATGATCATTCCCGTTGCCATACTTAATCTTTTAATAGACTTTTAAACTTTTATAATATAATTTAACACTACAAATTTAATACTGTTTAGTATCAAATTTAGGGGAAGTAGAAATTGAACAGTAAATATAATAATATTTTTATCTGTTTAATTGACGTAAGTTTTGAACTGAATTTAACGTCGTGTCGTGTCATCTCCCATAATACAAAATCAACTGACTAACTGGCGATGAAACGGCCGGCGATGAAACGGCCGGCGATGAAATGGCCTGGCGATGAACCGGCGGCATCGAAACGGCGGCGATGAACCGGCGGCGATGAAACGTCCCATTCCGTTCGTTGGAGAATTACGTAACGAAACTACTGAAAGAAATGCACAAGTTTTATTTAGATGTTTACTCAGAGTATAAAACGATACTGAATTCCAAATTAATAAATACAAAATTTTTTAAAACCTCTCACACTCCTGGCACATATCATTGACACCTCGAAATCATCAGAGTGGGTGTTTTTTATCTCCGCTCTAGTCTAGATATGGGAATAAAACGCACACAGTGCTGCAGTGGCGTGCTCGCCATAACATGATATTCTGTCATCGACTGCTTTAAATTCTAAGACTTCCTTCCTTAATTTTCCTCTGATGTAAAATGCTGTCCCTCCTTGTCCTTGTTTATCCTTTCCTGCATACCATATTGTATAATAACTTTTTTCTATTTTGCCTTGTCCCCCCCATCTGACTTCCTGTAATCCAGCAATATCTACTTTGTATCTTTGTAACTCATTTGTCATTTCCTGCATTTTTCCTGATCTAGTAGTTTCCTCACGTTCTAATTTTTATTTTTCTTTTATTTATTCTCTTCCGTTTCTTATTGTCTAACTTTATCTTATTTTCTTGTGGGCTCGTTTTCCTTTTTCTTGCGGTTGTTTCCGTATTTTCCAATTCAGTTATTTCAGTTATCAGTTTTTTGGATTTGGACTTGCGCTTGTATGCTCGTTTGGTTCCAATTTCTCTCCCTCATTGCTCCATCTCCACAGTGCTCCATTTATCCACAACTTTTTGTACCCCATCTTTTTCTGTTTCCTTGTTTCCTTTCCATGTTAGCCCTGTCACGTATAATTTTCTGTATTTTCCGTTCATTCTTACTTAGGTACTCCTTACTCACCCCGGTTTACGTTACCTAATATTACAAACATTATGGGTCGTACGCAACTCATTGAATCTTACCTCCCATACACCCAAAACGTATACGCACCAAATCATATACGACCCTATTCATATAGGTACCCACCTACACACCCACTCGCATACATATTCTTCTCTTTCATGTGTATGTGCCTTTTCCATTAAGGATATGGGCGAACTTCATGGCTCATTTGACTCTGTCTGCAACGATTCTAAAGAGATCTATTGTTATTTTTCCATTCCACTGCTTTAAATCCTTCTAACCAGAACGTACATGATCTCCCTGGTCCACTTTTTCCTTCTACTTCCCCTTGTATAATCAAACGCATCAACTCATATTGTAGCTCATTTTTCTTTCCTATATATATACTAAGGATTTCCACAGTTGTCACTGTATTCCTTCACTCAACGGTTCGCTCCAGCTCTTTCTGTCTTGCCAGTCCCCTTCATGTAGATTCCTTCTCTCTTCTCTCCATTGCTTCGTCTACTTCATCTCTGAAGCATCTTCGGGGTCTGCCTCTCTTCCTTTTTTTTAACGTGCTCCACTCTGTTATTCGGTGCTTTATCCACCGATTTTGATCTGCTCTTCTGACATGTCCGTACCAGGTTAATCTCTTCTGTTCGATGTAGTCTATTATGTCTGAGTTCACTCCCATTCTTCTCTTAATCTCTATGTTATTTATTCTATATCTCCTTGTTAATCTGCAGCTTCTCCTTAGGAATTCCATCTCTGTTGCTCTTATTTTATTTTTGGTTTTCTTATTTATTGTCTAATTTTCACACCCATAAGTGAGGATACTTCTTGTCATGGTATTCTATATTCTTCTTTTTGTTTTTATGTTGATGTTCTTATCCTACAGTATCGGGTTCAATTTTGGTATGCAGTCTCTTGTTTGTCCTAGTCTATTTTTTATATCTTCCTCAGTTGTTCCTTTGTTTGATATTATAAAACCTAAATACTTGTACTTCTGTTCCTCTGATTTGTTTACCTTCGTCTATTTCAGGTATTCAGTTTTCTTTAGGTTTATTTCTATCCAATTCTTTGTATATTCCTGTTCCAATTTCCTCATCATAAAACTGAGGTCATCTTCGTCTTGTGCGATCACTATTTGGTCGTCAGCAAAACTTAGGGTATATAGATACTCATTCCTTACTGGTATACCCATTCCTTCGCACTTTCTTTTCCATGGTTTCAGGGTCTTTTCCAGGAATATTTTGAATAGGGTAGGGGATGTGGAGCAGCCCTGTAGTAGTCCCTTTGTCGTCTTAAATAGACTGCATATTCGATTGCCCATTTTGATAGCTACATACTGTGTTATTTTTGTAGAGTGCTTTTACTGCTTTTATTAATCTTCGTGGGAATTCAATGTCTTCCATTGCTTCCCATAGCTTGGTTCTAGGTATCGAGTCATACGCCTTTTTAAGATCTACAAATGCCAGATGGACGGATCTATTTTTGGCCATTCGTTTTTATATTAGTTGTTCGACCATGTAGATGTGATCCAAGCATGCTTTCCCCGCTGTGAATCCTGCCTGGTCTTCTCCGATTTTATCCTGTATATATATTTCTAATTTTTCCTTTGTGGTCTTTCTATACAGTCTGCCTATAGATGATATTATGCTGTTTCCTCGGTAGTTTTCGCAATTTTTTCTATTTCCTTTCTTATATATTGATGTCATATATGCTTGAGTCCATTCTGCCTGTAAGTCTTCTCCATTCAGTGCTCTCTCAAACATTTTGTGTATCATGCGAAATAGCTTTTCCGATCCGTGATTTATCAATTCATTTGGTATTCCGCCGGGCCTTCTGCTTTTTTGTTCTTTAGTGTTTTGATCGTTCTTTTTACCTCAGCTAGGCTTAATTCGATTTCGTCATGTGTATAGATTTCTATTCCGTCTCTTTCTACTTCTTTGAGTTGGGGGCGACTTTCGGTTAGCATTTTTTTTATAGTATTCTTGCCACTCGTTTTCTTTGATTTGACCGATCTTGACCTTCTCTGTCTTATTTCTTTGGAGTGACTTTAAGATACGCCATGACTTTGAATTTCTCGTTCCTCCTATGTGTTGTTCTATTTCTGTGCATGTTTTTTTCCATCTTTCATTTTTTTCTTTTGCTACTGTTCTTTTTACTTCTTTATTTTTTTCCCTGTAGAGTTCCAAGTCCTCATAGTTTTTTGTGCTCAGGTATTTTATATGGAGTTCCTTCTTCTCTTTTATGTATTTCAGTGTGTCTTCGTTTAGTTTTGTATTTTAATGGTGTATTTTTGGTCTTTTTCTCCAAGAGCTTCTAGGGCTGCTGTCTTTATGCAGGTTTTTATGTGTTTGTAAGTCTGTTCTAATGATTCATACCTAAACTCTTCTAGCTTTTGGTCCAATCTTCGTTTGTATAAGTCTTTTATGGAGTCTTCTTCTAAGTTTATGTTGAATTTCTTTTCTTTTATTGAGCACACATTAACAGGTATTGCCGGAGTCGTAGATTCGTCAGTATCTCCCAAGGTCGGTTTCTGTTGGGTCCATATAAAGGGGAATTCCATCCGGGCGATTACTACATAGTTTGTGTCCTGTGCCGCATTCTGCGCCTCTGTTTACTCTCACATCCTTTATTTTTATAGAGCTTTGTTGGTTTACTATAACATAATCAATAATAGACCTCAATTTTCTTGCTTCTTCTGTCCATGTGTATTTGTGTACGTCTTTATGTTTATAGAATCCGTTTTCGATCTTTAAATGATTTATTTCGCATAGTTCAGTCACTCTCTCTCCGTTATCGTTTATTACATCTTCTCCAAATCTAGCTACTGTTTTGTCGTTTTCTTTTCTTCCCGTCATAGTGTATTTTTCTTTCCTTCATAGTGTATTTTTCTTTCCTTCATAGTGTATTTTTCTTTTTTTCATCTTTCTTAATGTTTCGGTGTTTGTTAGATACGTGTTGTTTGTGTCCATGATATTTTCCACATTCTTCGATAACACCACATTTCAAAGCTGACAAGTCTTTTTTCAGTTGCTTCCGTAATTGTCCAGGGTTCAACTCCATATAAAAGGACAGAGAATACGTAATATCTCAATACTCTAATTCGAATTTCCATTTCCAATTTTCCATTGCATAATACTGCTTTCATATTATTGAAAGCGCTTCTGGCAGAACCTATTTTACTTCGAATCAGGCCCGAGGCACTACACAATTTTCGGGCCTCTAAATATAATTTAATAATAATAATAATAACTTTTTTACTATAGTCGGTTCGCTAAACTCAGACACAACTGGCGAACTGGCTAGTGATTTTAGTGAGTAATTTTGCCAATTTGGTAAAATTGTCAAAAAATAATAACTAAATAGTTAATAATTACTAAATAGTTAGTAATTTTGCCAATTTGGACAAAATTGGCAAAAAATAAAATAACCATTGACCTGAAGGGATTTCTCTTTCCTCTAGTTCTTTTTCAATTACCTCTCTCCCGCTCCTTCTCGACCTTCCCCTTTTTCTTCTTCCTTGGGATGTCCATGCCAGAATCTGTTTAGGAATCTTGTCATCTGGCATTCTCTGTACATGACCGTACCATACTAGTTGTTTTGTTTTTATGTCATCAATTATTGTATGTGTGACTTCCATCATTTCTCGTATTCTTTCATTTGATATCCGATCTCTTCAGATACAGAAGTTCATTTCTGTTAGTAGTAACATTTTCTCCGTTCTTTGTTTCAGTGGCCAAACTTCACTGCCATATGTGATTACACTTTAATTATGGTATTGTACTCGTTTATGAGCTGTTTGTTCGCTTTAGATATTGTTTGGTCCCACAGAATGCCGTTCATCATAACTTAATTATATTAATTATTGAATAGAAATATAGTTGCAACAGAAATTTAAATTTTTATTAACAATAAATAAAATTTATATTTAAACAATTAAACATTGTTTAATTACAACTCTTATTGTTATCATTTTACATTTACTGTTCTTAAAATGAAAGAATTTAAAAAATTTATTTTATTATAATAAAAATGTTTTTTTGATAACCTTCCGGGCCCCATGAAATTACGGGCCCGAGGCAGGTGCCTCAAGGGCCTAGTGCTAAAATAGGCCCTGGCTTCTAGCCATCTCAATGCGTCGTTTTATTTCAATACTCCGGCCATTTCGTTCATTTAGCTCACATTCCAAATAATTGTGTCTGGGTACTTTCTCTAAAGCTTTTCCTTTAACGTAGATTGTTTCATCTTCAATATTGTTCTTAGTTCTTACTGTCAATCATGATTTTTGTTTTTTTTTTGTGTTCAGTATCAGTATCATACAAAAAATGTAATATAATGTAATAGTCGGTTCGCTAAACTCAGACACGACTGGCTAGTGATTTTAGTTGATAATTTTTTTGTTTTTGGCCAATTTTGCCAAAATTGGCAAAATTACTAACTATTTAGTAATTATTAACTATTTAGTAATTATTTTTTTGCCAATTTTACCAAATTGTCAAAGTTACTTATTAAAATCCCTAGCCAGTTGTGTCTGAGTTTAGCGAACAGACTATACAGGGTAGCGATAAAGTATGGAAACAGGGTAATTTCTCGGAAACCGCTTGAACGATTTTTATAGATTCTGGTGGGTAAGTGTCTTCTAATAAGCCCGATACTACAGTGGTAAATACATTGTTGTCAAATCTTCCGTTTTTCTGGAAATCTAATGAACTTTCTTATTTTAAATGAAATACCCTGTCTATTTTTTTGCGTTTTAATGTCCCTAAGAAATACTAATTATGTTTTATATTATATTCCCTATACCTAAATGCAATAATTTCGGAATTGATATAATTGCTACATATAAAAAAAATTTTTAAACAAATTATAAAAATCAATTTTTTTGGTCCGAGCAGATGTTATTTTAGGTTCTTTGGATCATTGTGAACAAAAAAGCTCTTTCGTCATTTTCCTCTAAAGGTAATCGTTTCCGAGTTATAAACAATTTAAAACTTACAAAAAACGAAAAATGACGATTTTTAAGGTTAAAAAACACAAGTAAAACAAATAAACAACTAAAAAAAGATGTTTTAAAATGAAATAAGACCAAATCACTTATCTAGCTCATACAATAAGCTTTTTTTTATTGTTATCAGCATCAACCACTTTGGGTTATTAGCTGTATTGTCATTGATACTGTTACTTAAATCTAATAGCATTTTGATTATTACATAAGTTCAAATTTTGGTAACAATATCATAATTTACAAATTAAGAATGGGGTTTACAAAATGTTAACAGTGGTTATAGTTTGTTTAAAACATTAATGTCTTTCAAATAATTAAACAAATGTGTAAGCTTATAGTGTGATCTTAAGACTGCTTTTATATTGAGAGGTATGGAGTTTTTGTCTTTCATTAATATATTTAGGACACTCTATTAATATATGTGTTACATTGATGTCGCAATTACACAGGTCACACATAGGGCGATTTGATTTAGAGATTAGGTAGCTGTGAGTAAGTCTGCTATGCCATATGCGTAAACGATTTAGCTTCACAAACAGCTGGCGATTTAGGTCTATCTCACACCAAGGTTCAATTGAGGGCTTTATTGTTTGTAGAGATGATTGTGAAAGATTCCATTCGTTTTCCCATTTGTTTAACACTTTTTCTTTAAGGAATGGTTTGTAATCGGAAACAGGCACTAAGTTCACTAGCACTGTGTATTGCTTCTCTGGCATGGAAATCTGCTTTTTCGTTTCCTTGAAGTCCAATGTGTGATGGAACCCATATAAAGCTTAATTGCTGCATCGTGTTCTTCAGTAAATGTAATTGTTCTTTTATTAAAATACTTATAGGATTACTTGTATATAACTGTTCTATCGTATGTAATGCACTGAGAGAGTCGGTAATTATGACAGATTTTGGAATTTTTTGAGTACGTATGTGAATGAGGGCTTGCAGAATTGAATATAGTTCTCCAGAGTAAATACTGCAAGTGGAAGATAATTTAAATTGTAATATAGTGTTTGAATCTACAACTGCCGATCCTACACCATCAGCAGTCTAGATGAATCTGTATAAATATAACAATGATCTGGGAAAGAAGCAAGTATGTTGAGAAAAGATTGAATAATTGTTGCATGGGGGGTATCAAGCTTATTGTATTTAGAAATAGTTAGATCACATATTGCAGGAGGAAAGGTCCAGGGGGTGGAGTAACTGTATTTGTCTGATTAAAAAATTTTGGGAATTGAATATTATGGAGAGAGAGATATTTTCTTTTTTTATTTACATAAGTTTCTTTGAAACGTTCTGCAATAGTGTGGTGGAAAGTGGGATGCGATTTTATTGCATATATGGATGATGCGTAGGTTAATGCCAAGTACATTCTTCGGAAATTAAAAGGTGGTTCTCTGGTTAAACATTGTAAACTATTAATGGGGCTAGTACAGAATGCCTCTGTGGCTATTCTTAATGCTGTATTTTGTATGACTTCTAGTTGAGAAAGAAGTGTCTTCTTTGCAGATGAGTATACAATTGGTCCATAATCGAGTTTGGATCGTACTAGAGATTTGTAAATAAGAATCAAACTTTTACAATCTGAGCCCCAATTACGATTGCACAGTGTACGCATTAAATTGAGACCAGATTGACAGGATTGTTTAATGTGCATAATGTGGTACTTCCAAGATAGTTTTTATCACAGATCATTCCTAGAAATTTTAAGTGTTCCACATAAGTTAAGTTGTTTCCATATAACTGAAGATTTGGAGTTGTAGACTGCCGTTTTTTTGAAAATAAAATACATTTAGTTTTGGTTGTAGAGAATTGCAATCCTACAGCTTTCGACCAGTTTTCAAGGTGATTTAATGCACATTGTAAATTTTTCTGTATAGAAAGAATATTTTTTCCTCTTGAATATATAACTAAATCGTCAGCGTATAATCTCGCTTTAGCAAGTTTTGGAAAGTTTTCTAAGGTTTTGTTTATTGCTACTAAGAATAGTGTTGAACCAATAACAGATCCTTGAGGTGTTCCATTTGTTTGGTCTTTAGTGCTGGATAGTGTACCATTTATCTTAACCTTAAATTGTCTCTTACTAAGAAAATTTTGAATGAAATATAGCATGTTACCTTTGACGCCCCAATGACTTAGTACTTAGTGTGTTAAGAATGTCGTATCTCCAAGCCATGTCAAACGCTTTTGTTATATCGAAAAAAAAAACCGCAAGACATTCCTGTCCAATTGCAAGCGATTCGTTTATTTCGGATTCTAGGTCAATTAAATTATCTATAGTGGATCTGGCCGCTTTGTTCATTGATTATTAATTTACTATTTTCCAAAAACCACCTTAGTCTATTATTCACCATTTTTTCCAAGATTTTACACATTGTGTTGGTAAGCGAAATTGGCCTATAGGATTCGGGATCAGTTCGTGGTTTATTTGGTTTTAGTAATGGAACTATTATCGCCTGCGTCCATTTTGTGGGAAACTCATTATTAGTCCAAATTCTGTTGTATAGGTTAAGAGGATATTGTTTTCCATTATCTGGTAGATTTTGTAAGAAACTAACAGGAATATCGTCTGGTCCTGGCGCTGATTTTTTGCTGGTACTTAAAGAGTGATTAAGCTCTTCCATGGTAAATGTTATATTAAGAGGATTATCTTCAATGCAATTAAAATCTATTAATTTATTTTCCGAAATCATCTTGGTATTGATAAATTCTTTAGAAAAGGTGTTATTGCTGGAGTCTGGAGTTCATTTCAAATTGTTTTGCTAATAAATCTACTATTTCGTTATTAGATGTTACTATCTGTTTGTTATTGCATAGATAGAAATGGAATCTTTTTATAGGTATTACTTCCAGATATTTTTCTAACTTTTTCCCATACGGTGCTTATAGGCATAGTGGAATTAATAGAAGACATAAATTCTTGCCAAGATTTTTTTCTGTTCTTTTTAGTTATATATCTAGCTTGAGCCCGTAACTTCTTATATTCTATAGTATTTTCAAGTGGTTTGTGACGTTTCAATTTGTTAAAGGATTTTTTATATTTCTTTATTGTCAGTACACTCTGCGTTCCACCATGGTAATGAATTTCTTTTATGTAGAGTTTGTGTTTTACCTATATGATTTTCATCGGCAAGATAGATTAATGATATAAACGAATTTAAAAGTTCATCTATGAATCTATATGATGATTTTCGGTGACTTCTTTTAAGCTATGGCAGTTCTGTTGAATATACTTTTTGAATAAATACCAATCGGCTTTCTTTAGATTCCATTTTGGAATTGGGGTTGTATTAGTATCTTCATAATTACTGTTAAAAGAGACTTTAATAGGATAATGATCACTTCCAAATAAAAACGGAATTACATCCCATGAAAACTTTGCTGACAGTACAGGATCACATAATGACAGGTCGATAGCTGATGAAGTACCTGTATGAATATTATATATTTTTGATTGTCCATCATTCAGTACGTTTAGGTTTTTTGAGGTAATTATGTTTTCTAAAATTTTGCCCTTGGAATTTATTCCAAGAGATTTGGATTATGGCTTTTAAAATCACCAACGATTATTCTGGGAGTGGGAATCTGATCTAATACATCTGAAATATCTGCTTTTGTGATAGGTAAGTCAGGTGGAATATAAATATTACAGATATTCATTTTTTGTGGAAAGGACACTGATACTCCTACTACTTCTAAATTACTATTGATTACTAATGCTTCTGATTCATATTTTTTGTTAACATACGTAACAACTCCTCTACTAGCGATATTTGCGTTGTCTCGGTTTTTATGGAAACAAGAATAATTATTCATGTCATAACTATGATATCTTTTAAAGTTTGTTTCTTGTAAACATATTATTGATGGTGAACATAAATGTTTAAGCATTTCTAAACGGGGATAAAACCCGTTAACATTCCATTGTAGTATCGGATCGAAGATTTTAGTTTATTTCTGGAGCTGAATTTGTCGAACAATCACTATCTTGATAAGTGGTTTTAGATTTTGGATTTTTTTAAATAATTTAGCAGTTTTTGGATTTTTTTAAATAATTTAGTACATTTGGTTTTCATGCTTTTTTCTGTAAAGTATGGCTTAATTATTGTTATCATGTTTACAAAGTTAGATATATCCGTTGTGTATGTTTGTAGTAAACTAAGGGGGTTAGTCGAGCTAGTACAATTTTTAAAATGTCAACAGTTTGTTCATATGTTAAGTTAAAATTATTTGACGTATCGTGAAATATTGTTTTTGTTGGCATCATTATTTCCTGAATTGATGTGATAGATTCAGTTTGCTTTTTTTTGTTTCTTTTTGGTTTGTGTTGGTATTTTAAATTCTTTATCTAATTCTTCAGTGGGAGATGGAGTAGAATTAATTTCCGAAATTGTTCTCTTATTGGTCGTTGGCTGATCCTTAGGTGTACAATTAGTTTCCATAATTAATACGGGGGGCATTAAATTAGTATCTGTTTGTTGGTTAAGTGAAGGTTCGGCACTAGAATTACTGACTGGATGATTTGGTTCCATTTCTAGGGGTGATGGAATAGACTGGGAGGATTCTTGTGGTTGTTTTTGTATTGGTTGTTGTTGTTGTATTGGTTGTTGTTGTATTGGTTGTTGCGGTTGGTGTTGGATATGAGAGGAATCATTCTGTTGATTATGATTTGGACAATTTGCTGCAATGTGACCTGTGTTCTTACAGATAAAACATGAAGGTTTATCTAAACTTAAATATATGCGATACGAAGTTTGATCATATGACATTAAGAAAGAAGAAGGAAGGTCTATATCTACAAGTGGTTGAATATAAGTTTGTCTTCTAAAACTGAGGACGTGTTGAAATTCTGGAAGTTGACAACCGATTCTAAGGAAGGTTAAAGGTGACATTAATTTAAGACCGAATTTGGTTAACTCATTCTCTATTAGAATATGTGGAATAGAAGGGCAAACACCCGATAGTAACAGTCTTTCGTTCGGAGTTATCAATTTTCGTGCTTTTAGATTTTCGCTTTTAATTGTTATTTCTGCTGGAGCTAACATAAATTTTTCCACCAGTGATTCGCTGGAGAGATAAATACATATTCTGTTATTTGATAGTCTTGATGAAAATAAAATATTCCGTGGATGAACAACTTCACCATGTGCTATTAGGTACTCTTCTATTTTAGTATCAGGTAGCGAATTAAATAAAATTGCTTGAAGCTTTGAAGGAAACTGAATTGAAGAAGTATTGTTAAGCACAGCTGAATATGAGGTTTTGTTTTGAGGTTGTTGATGATCTTCAGTCATGATTGTTGACAAATTAGTTAGGTCGGATCTGGTATCAATTGGTAAACTCATTAGTAATTATGAACCAGTTTCAAAACCAGAACTAGTTCCGAGAACTAGCCTTTCGGCCGTCACTTAACCTTACAAACGGTATGCTTTGTAATGTTTTGAATAAATAAATAATAAAAACTCACTGGTTTATTCCTTAAGGTAACTGTCCTATATACTACTATTACTTTTTGCTTATTTTCAAGTTTATTTGGATATAAACTACTATGAAAAAGATGATTTTTTGGGAATGAAATGTAAACACAATTTGTGTTACCATGTTCAGGACCGGACTCCTACAATAAGCTTTGAATTTAGGCACTTCACGGTTTCAAAAATGATATTTCTTACTTGTGTTTTTAACCTAGAAAATCGTCATTTTTCGAATTTTTTCAGCTTTAAATTGTTAGAACTCGGAACTTTAGAAAAAAATGACAAAAAAACATTTTGGTTTTCAATGATCCAAATATGCTAAAATAATGTATACCCGGGTCGAAAAAATTGATTTTTATAATTATTTGTTTAATTTTTTTTTAATAAATGTAGCAATAACTTCGAAATTATGGCATTTAGGTATAGGGAATATAACATCAAAAATAATCACTATTCCTTAGGGATTTCTAAACGCAAAGAATATATAGGGTGTTCCATTTAATATAAGAAAGTTTATTAGATTTCCAGAAGAACGAAAGATTTGACAACAATGTAATTACCACTATAATATCGGCCTCATTAGAATACCCTTATCCACCAAAATCTATAAAAATCGTTCTAGCGGTTTCCGAGAAATTACCGAGTTTCCATACTTTATCTCTACCCTGTATATATTCTTCTTTTTTAAGTGCCCTCTCGCAATCGGAGGTTGGATATTATCACTATCTTTACTCTATCTACTTACTGTTGTTTTGAATAGTTCTATCGAAACAGTATTTAAACCAGTCCCTTAAATTCTTCAACCATGACACTCTCCTTCTTCCTATACTCCTTCCGCCTCTTACATATCTTTCCCTGTATTATAAGTCTTAGCATTTCATATCGCTGCCCTTCATTACGTGTAACTTTCATATTTTTATTGTGATTATTATTTCGTATTCTTTGCCCATTTATCGCAACACTTCTTGTTCGTTTTTTTCTGCGTCAATGCTGTTCTAATCATCCCCCTCTAACATCATAAATTTGAAATAGCTGTAGCTTATTTATGTGTTCTGGTTTCAACGTCCAGCTTTAAAGTTCATATTGCAGTGTCGAAAACACGTAGCATCTCAAAGCTCTTATTCTCTACTCGCTAACAGCTCTAGGATGTTACGTGTTTTCGATATAACAATATGGGCTTTAGAGCTGAACACTGAAGCGAAGCAAGAACACATAAATAAGCTACATACAGATAACAGATAATAGATAACAGATAATACAGAACACAGATAAGTAAATTCTGAAACTCTTTTAAACGAGAATGAATTTTCTCCTTCTATCTCCAATGTGAAATTGTCCTCTTTTTCTTTATCTGTGTCTCCCATTATCATGTATTTTGTCTGTTCCTTATTAATGAGGAGACCAAACCTTTTTGATTCTTTTATTATATTTCTCATTAATTTTTTTAGCTCTGTCTTTTCGTTAATGGTTTTAGATCATCTGCGAATGCTATACATTGATTGCCATTTTTAAAAATCGTTTCCTGTGTGTTTATTTTACTTTTTCTAATTATTCCTTCCAGTATTACATTAAAAAGAGTCGTTGATAGTGTGACTCCTTGTCTTAAACCTTCCTTTGTTTCAAAATTATTTGATTTATGCCCCTTCCACGCTTTTTCCTTTTGTGGTGTTATCCATAGTCATTTTTACCATCCTGACGATGTTACTTGGTAGGCCCATCTCTTTCATTAATTCGTACATCTGTTGCCACTTTACAGTATCGTAGGCCCGTTTAAAGTCGACGGACAGAACATATACTGCTATTTTATGTTCGTAGCACGTAGCCTGAATTTCTTTTAATGCAAATATTTGGTCTGTCTTCGACCTATTGCCTCTGAATCCTGCTTGATATTCGCCCAATATCTTTTCCGTGTATCGATTTAGATTTTTTCTTATGATGTTTGTCAAGATTTTGTAAACGACTTCTAGCAGCGCGATACCTCTATAATTTTCACATCTCATTGTGTCGTGTCACATCTCATTGTGTCATGTCACCTTTTTTATGAATAGGGTCCTTGCTATGGCCCACTCTCCTGGCATTCTTTCTGTTTCCCATATGCTTTTTATCAGGTTATGTATTTATTTGTGTAGTCTTTTTCCTCCTGCCTTTATCATTTCCGCCGATATTCCTGTTATTCCTGGGATTTTATTGTTTTTTAGTCCTCTTATTTCATTTTCTATTTCTTCCCTCTTAGGTGTTTCTATTACTATATGGCCATCTTCAATTTCCTGAATTGTTCCCCTTTCTTCGAAGAAGAAGAAAGTTACAATATCTGATCAATATCTAGCGATATAAAATGCTAAGGATACATAAGAGAAGGAGTATTAGAAGGAGAGTGTCTTGGTTGAAAAAATTAAGGGACTGCTTTAATGGTGTATTAGTAGAACAACTCAGAGCAGCAGTAGATAAAGTAAAGATAGTGATAATGATATCGAACCTCTGATTGAGAGACGACACTTAAAGAAGAAGAAACTGGGAAGTCGCATGGTGGGGAAATCACATCGGTCTATTGCATTGGTATATTTCCAAACAATCAATGCTTACAATGAAAACAAAACAGCATTAAAACGGTTCAAACTACGTATTAATATTTTGCATTGACAGATTTCTATTGTATTACAAATTGCTAACTCTAGCTACTGTTAATAACGCTTTTTAGGAAAGAAACAGAAGGAGGGCGGTAGAAAACAGGTTCAATACGGAACACCCACTACCTATAGCAGAACCTATCTATGTAGACGATAGCAAAAAAGGTAGGTAATCTTTTATTCATATTTATATTATATTTTTTTTGTACATACTTACTAATGTTTCAGTTTTTGAATGAGTAATGTTTCAGTGAAATACACTGTTTCAGTTTTTGTTCTAAGTCCCCTTCACTATTTCCTACCAACACCACATCATCAGCATATTAAGCACCAGGGAATGATACCCTGTATTTTTGCTGTTATTTGATCCAAAACTAATGAGAATAAATAAGGACTATCAGCATAAATAAGGACTATCAGCATAAATAAGGACTATCAGAATAAATAAGAACAGCATCATGTCTGTATGACCACCGAGTTTCACATAACCTTTTAAGTGTTGGCAAACGCGATGAATCAAAACTCATAATAGTACATAGTACATCCCATCTTTTAATAATTGCACTAAAAAAACATAATCTTCTAATTATATCCTAAAAAATCTATCCTGTACAGGACCGTGCCGTCCACTTGTGCAATGTATGCGGCGCACACAGGCGCCAGCAATTAAGAGGCGCCATTAGAGTTATTATAAAAATTTTACGCTGGTCAAAAAACACTTACCCATTTAACGACCTTGCCACCCTGCATATCTCAACTTTCCGTACATTCCGTATTGATATATATGTTACGGACAATGACGCAAATCCGGCCAATAATGTTATTGGCCGGCCAATAACGACAATGGCCGGTTGAATTGGTCATTGTCGACAATGGCCGGATATTAACGTTATTGTCCATAGAAACTGGACATTGATGATAATTTTAAATTCTTGATTACATTTCTATCATTGCCCGGCCAATGTCGACAATGCCCGTTATTAATCGGTCAATGTTTAAATTTTGACTAAAAGATAGGTTATGTGTAGGTTTACTATTGTTTATTGTTTACTTCATGTGTGTATATTGTGTATTGTTTTCGTGCTGAAATTACTCGTAAATTTATTTAATAAGTGATATAATGGATATCAACAATGTGCGCACTCGTTTTAATAATTATATAAACACAATAGTCAAGTCAAAACGTGATAACAATAAATCATTTTTAAACTGTGACGAATACAATAGCTGAATAAGTGAAATTAAAGAAGCGAAAGAAATTTTGAGAACACCGGGTGCTAAAAAAACAACAACGCACTATAGAATGGTTTGTTATATTATGCTACAACTGTATATTATAAAAATATTATAATTTCCTTGTTTGTATTTATGAATATGTTACCCATATTATGATAAATAAAGACGTTTTATTTGTTTTCAATAACTACTTGTATTTTTGCAACTACGTTCAGAAAAATCTTAGTATCTAATTTTAAACACTTATTGACTCACACCGATTATCTTCTGAGGCATCGATTTATCAACATTGGCCATTTGCTTCTGGCCACTGTCGTTATTGACCGGTCATTGATGAAAAATCTAATTTTACGTTAAGTTTTTACAACATTGGCCAATAGCTAAGGTTATTGTCGTTAATGACTGGGCATTGTCGTTAACAACCAAGGAAAATGGACATTCACGACAATGCCCAGCCATTAACGTCAATGTCCAATTTACATCATTGACCGTAACATATATAATCTGCATAAACAAGAAACATTCTGTAAAGACATGCAGCCACCGGTCCAGCAGGATTTATGCTTTAAAGTCACTGTACAAAAAGATAGAAATGTGTGATGCTTTATGTGATATAACATATTGGCATTTTGATCTTGATTCAAAATATCAAGCTAGATGTTTAGGAGATAAAATATCAACATTTACATTCATATGCTCTGTCGACATATAGGTATGGTATGAAGTTTTACAATAAAATATGCAGCCTGCCTTAAATGCTTTATAAGAATTAAGGGCCTAGGTCTAGATGTTTTAAATTCATTCATTTTTTTTTTCAAATTCTGAGAAAACTAATAGATATTTTTGAAAAATGGGAAAAATTAAAGATTGCATTGTTACCGAGGGACGAAAGCCGAAACTCCCTGAAAACTTTTATAATGTTTATTATAATAAGTTTGTCATTGCGAAGGTCTCGCAAGAGTGCGGTTTCTAGAACTCGAGAAGGAAAAACCGGATGCACCAGGCTATATGAAAAGGCCACTATCAAGGCTGTTGAGTCTCATTAACAGTTCCAAGCTAGATGAAGTGCTTTAAAAGAAGGGGGAAACACAGTAGATCTGCAAAGGTCGCAGTGTATCAGGCTCTATTGGCCGCCCCATTTTCTACATTCTACATTCTATTATAATAAGTTACAGGGGTGAAAAAAAAAAAGAAAATTTAGTGTGATTTTTAATTTCAAATATCTCACTCAAATGAAACTTTTTCGTTATTCTAGGGGACTTTCTGCCCCCGGTAATAATGTAATCTTTCATTCTGCGTTTAATTTTTTTAAAAATAATGATTACTTTTCTCATTCCTTAAAACATACATATTAGGTCTTTTAAACAATTATCGCTTTAGTTTCGTATAGACAGCAAATTTAATGATCTTATTACTACAGCAAATGAAACTGCAGAAAAACTGAATGTGGAGCCCAGTTTTCAACCAGCCACACAGTTACGGCGTCAAAATAAAAGCAGACAGTTCGATTACGAACATAAAGACGAACCGATTTTGGATCCTAAAAAGTCATGCATAGTCCATTTTTTATTGTGTTCTTGACCAAGCATTAATTTCAGTAAATGAAAGATTTTTCATATTGGGAAATCATAAATATGATGATTCTTTCAAATGTTTATATAATTTGAACGATAGTACAGAAAACTCACAATTAAAATTTGTGTGTAGAAATTTATAAAAAAAAAGAGATTTAATGATATTATCTAGATATAAGGGAAGACGATTTGTTTGAAGAAATTATACAGATTCAGCCTTTGTTAAAAGAATTAAATAGTGATATTTGTAAAATTTTAAAATTTATATTTTTAAACAAATTTACTGCAGTTTACCCAAATTTAACAGTAGCTCTTCGCACTCTGCTCACTCTGCCCATATCTGATGCCAATGCTGAACGATCTTTTTATAAACTGAAACTTAACAAATTATTTAAAATCGAGTATCAGTCAAGGGCGGTTGACAAAGTTATCTACCATCTCTATAGAGTCGTCAGTATTGAATCAAATTGATATTCGCCATATTATAAAAACATTTTTCGAACTGAAGACGCGAAAAGTTAATTTTTTATAAAATAGCTAAGTATTTCATGTTTTCTTACTTATATCTTTAGTTTTTTGTGCTGTTACGCCAAAGATTTATTTTTATTTAATTATTTTAACTTCCTTTATTTTCCTATTGTATGTGTAAGAATTTTTAGTTTTTTTGGTTACAATAAATAATTGTTCATTTTGGGCGCCATTAAATGTTTTGCACACAGGTGCTACCACTTGCTGGCGCAGCACTGATCCTGTACACCAGCAACGACATCATTCAACACTAGGTTCACATTATGGGATGCACAATGATCATAGGAAGCTATTTTTTCAATATCAGTTATGCGCTTTTTTACGCCTGAATTTTTTGTATAGCCTTTTTTCTATTCGAAATGTCGAATAAAAGCCTCTCCCATTTCTCGCCATTCATCTCTGTTGTGTGTGAGGCGTTTCCACATTGGTCCTGCGACTCTTCTGATGTCATCGCTCCAGCGCATTTGAGGTCTTCCTCTTGGTCTCTTCGCTTCGTACGGTCGCCAGTTTCCAACTTCCTTGCTCCATCTACCATTTTCGAGACGTTCGTTGTGTCCAGCCCATTTCCATTTTAATTTAGCCGCTTGTTCCACGGCATCCCTTACGTTTTGTTTCGGGTTGCTTCGTTTGTTTGCCGATCTATGAGTGAGATACCAAGCATCTGTCGTTCCATGGCTCTTTGAGTTTTTCTAATCTTGTCCATGTTCATTTTTGTGAATGTCCAGGTTTGAGCTCCGTAAGTGAGAACGGGAAGGATACAAGAATCGAACACTTTGGTTCGAAGGTATTGTGGTATCTTTTTGTCTTTTAGTATACAGGGTGGTGAATCGAAAAACGGGCCATAGGAAACTCAACGTAAAATTTTAAACTGTTGAATTCCTGCTTCCCTAATTATGTTACATCAAAAGTCATGAGAAGTTATTTGTAGAGGATTGAAATCTGTATTAAAAACAGAAGTTACAATTGTTCTACGATTTAAACACATTCCAAAATTTTGAAAAATATAATGTATTTACCGCAGTAGGTATGTGTGGGCATGTTAGGCCACACGTTAGTATTTAACTGACAGTGAGCACACTATTGACTGAAGAAAATATCTTTATTATTAATACTTTCTCCTTAACTGAGGGTATCTGATCAACTTTATTGTGTTTTAAACAATAAATGATAAAATAAATAAAGAAATTGACAGTTCAAATTGTTAATATAATAAACTCATTGTCACCGAATGCAATCATATACACATTATTGCACTGTGTGTGGCGTAACTTTGGCGTATTTCTCTGAAAATTGTATTATATTTTTACAAAATTTTGAATAATTATTGTTCGTAGAACAATATTAACAGTTGTTTTCAATACAGATTTCAATTCTCTACAAATAGTTTCTTATGACTTTCGATGTAAAATAATTAGGGAAGCAGGAATTCAACAGTTTAGAATTTTACATTGAGTTTCCTATGGCCCGTGTTCCAATTCACCACCCGGTATATGAGAGTTTTCCGAATGCAGCCCATCCCATTCTTACTCATCTGCTTATTTCGGTAGTTTGGTTTTCTTTGTTTACCTTGATATTCTGACCTAGATATATATATTCTTTTACATGTTCCACTTTTGTTCCTTGGATGGTTATCGTTGGTTGATCATCTTTGTTCGACATTAGCTTAGTTTTGCTCAAGTTCATTTTTAGTCCTTTTTTAAGGATTCTCTATGAAGCTCATCGATCATCACCTTCAGTTCTTTCCAGCTGTCGGCTATTAGTACCATGTCATCTGCATATCTTAGGTGGTTTAAATACTTTCCATTTATCGAGAGTCCCTTTGTTTCCCAATTTAATGATTTAAAGATGTCTTCAAGTGCGGAAGTAAATAGTTTTGGAGATATGGTGTCTCCCTGTCTTACTCCTCGGTTGATTTTGATTGGCCTAGAATATTCACCACTAATAACGCTTACCCCATCATACCCCTTTCCTCTGCAGTTGTGTACGGAAATATGCTTTGATTGTATCAATTTTAAAATTTCATTTACAAAACCTTCTGAACTTTGGTCTAATATACGAATAAATCCCAAAAAACTTTCAACAACTTCTGCTTTGGAAGGTAAATTATTTTAATCTCAAGTTATTTTTACGTAGCGGAATATAAAAGATGATCGTGTTTTGAAATATCTTGAGTGGTATCAAGAATGATTGAATAAAAACAACTTTTTTAAATTAAATTCATCAATTTTTTTCAGTTTTTTGAGCCAGCAAATTTATAACTTCGTTTTGTATGTGGGGGCTCAAATAATTTGTTTTTAGGATATTGTTTTAATCGATCAATTTAGCTAAAACAGGATTATATTTTAGTTAGTAAAAGAACCACCGACAAAAAATTACCTTTTTGGCATTCACTTTCATCTAAACTACCAAAATATTCACGAAACGCTAAATTGCACCCGGAAAGAGTAAGAGTTACGTCATTACCCGCTTCATTACTTCCTTCCAAATTATTAGGAAAAAGGTTTATTAGAAGAATATGTTTTGGTCCCCAATTTAAAGAAAGTAGAAGTATTAAGCTTGAAAGCTTTAAGGAGCCCCTCCTAACCTCGGGGTCCCCCACCTTGCGGGCCCTGTGGGCCTGTCAGCTACGCCACTGGTATTCCTTAGAAAGGAGATACCGAACTTGTGGAGGTGATTGGTTGAATGGCAGCTGATATGTACATTAAAAACATTTTAGAAAATCATGTTTTACCATTTGCCAGCCATATTAGATAACAAATTCGTGTTAATGCACCATGACGCAGGTCTTCATCTCGGTAGAATAGTGAATACTTACCTTAATGACATTCAATCTAAAAATTATATTGCCCACAATATAGCGCATATTAAATTTAAATCCGATTATACTATTTATATGATACTTCAAACATCATATTCGGAAAGGAAATCCTATTCCTATGACACTGGGGGCAGGACAAAAAAAATTTATTTCACATGTTAATTTCTAAATATGCAATATTTTTGTCCGTGAGTGTATTTCACTAGACCCCAGGCAACCAAAAAACGTTTACAAAACGTTGTAAAAACGTCATAATTATCACCAAACCACGTCAGTTTATCACGTTTTTCGACGTCGAAAGTCACGTGAATACGTCCCACCATAATTGACGTCATTTTTATCGCCTTTTAAATACGTGATATCAAAAACGTAGTTTTTATGTCGTTTTTAGATTATGTTTCATTTTATGGTTTTAAAGATACACAATAATTATTCGTATGGTCATTGTTGGTATTGCAATTTTTCATTTAACCGTTTTAAATTTGGCCCATAGGGTAAAAGTAAAACCAAATTGGAAAAGTCTCTAAAATGTATATAATTACAATACCCTCAATGCAACATAAATATAGGTATAGAATTTTAACTTTTTATTATATACCTACTTACTGTGTCAAAATTGAAACAACGAAATATAAATAATTTATTGTTAATTTAATTAAACTTGATAACACATTCAAAACAAATTAAAATATAACCTCAAACAGTTTTCAAGAAGAATTATTGTATTAAACTTACTCACTTGAGAAAAACTAATGAAAATCTCTTAATTAACACGTTTCTTCAAGAAAATATCTAAATTAAAAGTTTTATTTTACCACACAAAGCACCTAAACAATAAATGAAACACTTCTTAATGGAAATTGCTTGGTTGGAGTCATAATTATGACTCCAACCTATGATTTACTTAAGTCTTTAAGCTCCTCCCAATTTTGTGACAGACTGTCAGACTGCCTGAAATGAAAACGTGTTTTTAAGCTTATTTTAACGTCATTAATCTTACGTATTTAAAATCACCTACAGAAGACGTTTCTACGACGTAATGTTCAAACACGTATATATTTATATTCCACCAAAAACTGGTGTTTCCTCGACGTTCTTGACGTCACTTGGTTGCCTGGGAATTAGATCCATTTGTTTGCTTAATCACTTAATCAGTATTGAAATTAACTGAATATATTATGTTTATTTCAGTCGAGTTGGACCCTATCTACGAACCAGAAGCATTGCCCAAAACGCGTTACATCGACCAAGTTTATTCCGACATCACCAAATTAGGTTCTGGCAGCTTTGGTCGCGTATACCAAGGCACTCATCGGAGGACTGGCATTAAATATGCGATTAAGCGTTTTAAGGAGCAGAGTGCACGGTGGGTTCACATCGCGGAGGTTGAAAACACTGAGAAGGTGGGCAACCACCTTCATTGCTCTCAGTACTTGGGGGCCTGGAAGGAGATGAAGAGTTTGTATATGGTGATTGAATATTCACAGACGGACCTTCACCACTTCGCGAAAAACAACCCATACAACGAATCCTTGTTGTGGGATGTCTTGCATGATGTGGGCCAGGCCCTCAAGCACCTCCACGTTACGCTTAAATGCGTTCATCGGGATGTGAAACCCCTTAACATCCTGGTGCATGGTAACTTCCTTAAACTAACGGATTTTGGAATAATGTCAGATTACAGTAAGGTAAGTTTACAAAAATTAGAAATAGTGGCTTGTCTTTTTAGTTTGGCATATAGCCGCTTAGACGGGCAACACGATCAACAGCCCAAGATTTATAAAAGACGATGCAGGACAATTGCTCACAGACGACGAAGAGATACGCCGCCAATGGAGAAGGTATTTTAAGCAACTCTTAAATACAGAAAACCCCACAACGTCAGGGCAACAAAGACAGTACCAGTTAGCCAAACCTGAAATACCAGACCAGGGCCCACACTAGCTGAAATAAAGTCCGCAATTTCGTCCCTAAAAAAACTATAAAGCCCCAGGCCCAGGCATACAGGCGGAACTACTAAAAAAGAGGGAGAAAAACTACATCTTGAGATATATCGTCTTATAATAGAAGTCTGGGAAAGAGAATAAATACCGAAACTCTGACATGAAAGCCATATAATACCTATTCACAAGAAGGGAGACAAACAAATATGTCGGAACTATAGAGGAATATCGTTGATTAATACAACATACAAAATTATATCCATAATACTGTTTAGAAGACTAACTCCATACGCAGAGGAAATAATAGGGCTTTTCATTCACAGTCATTTGTTTCGAGCTTCTGTCATATTTCGTATAATCCGTGTATATTAAATATTATACACAGATTATACAAAATATGACAGAAGCTCGAAACAAATGACAATCGATGAAAAGCCCTATAGGCGACTACCAAAGCGGATTCAGACCGGGAAGATCGACCATAGACCAGATCTTCGTCCTAGGCCAGGTGTTAAAAAACTGGGAATTCAACCGCAACGTGCACCAAATTTTCGTGGACTTTAAACAAGCTTACGATTCTGTTAGCAGAGAGGCATTATGGGGGACTATGGTAGAAATGGGAGTACCTGGAAAGCTGGTACGATTAGCACAGGTGAGCAGGTGAGTACGGAGAACGCTTCCGCATGAATCAGAATTGGCAGCACCACGTCGGAGGAATTCCTCATTAACACCGGGCTTAGACAAGGAGATCCTCTCGCCCCCCTGCTGTTTAACTTCGCACTGGAACATGCAGTAAGGAAAGCTCAGCCACAACTAACAAACGGATTTTCCACCCAAGGATCAAAAATACTATTTACCTTTGCGGATGACGTGGACACAATTGCATAATCCACCAGAGATGCAAAAGAAGTTTTCACCCTATTCGAGAACGGAGCCAAGGAAGTTGGTCTTAAGGTCAACGAGGACAAGACCAAGTACATGGTGGTTACGAAGAACCCAAGACCAAGGGATAGACAAAACAAAAAAGGATAACAATTAACGAATACAACTTTGAAGTCATCAAAAAATTCAAGTACCTGGGAGCGATCATAACATCTGAAAATAAATATGAAAAGACGTGGCAGCGAGGATCATTGCAGGAAACAGGGCATATTACTCATTAATGACCCTACTTAAATCAAAAATACTCTCAAGACCAGCAAAAATAAGAATATATAAGACAATAATTCGTCCCACAATAACGTAAGGAAGCGAAACATGGACTCTGAATCAGCGGGAAACGAGAAAATTACTGGTACTTGAAAGAAAAATACTGCAGACTATCTGTGGGTCTTGCAGAGAAGAGACAACAGGAGAATGGAGAAGAAGACACAATGAAGAACTCCAGACAATATATGGAGATGAAAACATAGTACGCTACATTAAAGCAAATAGAATACGATGGGCGGGTCACGTGCTAAGATCAAGTGACGAAAGACTTCTGAACGCCACATTCTGGGAAAGGCCCGATGGAAAAACGTCAGTTGGTCACCCAAGAAAGAGATGGAAGGACGCAGTAGCCAGTGATCTAGGTAAAATGGGAGTACAGCAATGGGAATTGGCTGCTCAGGACCGAAAACAATATAGGGAAATAGTAAACGCGGCCAAGACTCACATAGAGTTGTAGAGCCAAATGATGATGATGATATAGCCGCTTAGAGGGCGTCACCACTAAAACCTTCCGCCACAAACGTAACCTCAATCTTTTGTTGACATAAATCGATACTTTACTCTCTTTACTTGCTTTACTTTATCATGTCCGGACATGTCATTCATAAAATTTTAGCACAGTATCGGGCTACGTCGGTTCAGTATTCGTTGGCGAGCCACAAATCTTCGAGGCATAAATCGAGAATTTCGTTGCGATACAACAAGTCGTGTAAATACAGTGAATTTTTGAAATTAGTAAATCGGTCGAAAAATGGATCTTAGCCGACAATATTTTCGAGCAATAATTTTCTACAATTTTCGGAGAGGTTTATCTCAACAGTAATGTCACGCTGAAATATATCCAACTACAAAACTTCATCAAATCATTAAAGTTTCAAAATTATAAGGTCGCTATTGCGAATTTCAACTTGGTCGCTCCAGTCTCAGCGACGAATCCAGGCCAGGTCCACCCAAAACATCAGTTACGCGGCAAAACATTGATGCGGTTCGTCAGTTAATTAAGGATGACCACCGTGTAACATATCGGGAGATAGAAGCATCTTTGGGCATTTCAAAGACCTCGATCCAAAAGATCCTACTTGAAGAACTGGGTGTTAGGAAGTTGGTTTGCCGTTATATCCATTATTTGCTTACAGAAGAGCAAAAAGCGGCTCACGTCAGTTGGTTTCGAAAAAAATTGGAACGGTTCAACAAAGGAAGCTCAAACGTTTATAGCATTGTTAGTGGCGTTGAATCTTGGATTTACTCCTACCAACCGGAAAATAAACGCCAATCCGCTGTGTGGGTGTTTCAAGGTGAGGAAAAACCAACAAAAGTGATCCGTCCTCGAAGTGTGTCAACGAAAATGGTCGCAACTTTTGTGTCAAAATCTGGTCCAGTGGCAACAATTGCTCTAGAAGATCGAAGAACGGTTACGTCTGATTGGTATATAACCGTTTGTTTACCAGAAGTTATCGCGAAATTATGACAAAGCAACACACACCGGCGAATCATCCTACATCATGACAATGCAAATGCTCACACTGCCCAAACAGTAGAGTTTTTGGAGCTTCAAAACATGGAATTGTTAAACCATCCACCGCATAGCCCCGACATAAGTCCCAACGACTTCTTCACGTTCACAAAAGATCAAAAATTCAATGCGTGTGCGGCGCTTCAAGCCGCCAGAAGAAGCCATCGATGCCTTTAAAACAGCCATTTTGCAGGTGTCAGCTGAAGACTGGAATAACTGTTTTACCAATTGGTTTGAACGTATGGAAAAGTGTATCGATCTTGGTGGGACATATTTTGAAAAGCAATAAAGTACTTTAAGTCTATATATTTTTTGTTTTTATGGCTATATGCAAAACTAAAAAGACAACCTATCGTTAGTATAAATAATTACACTTTTATAAAAAAGAATTGTTTATAATACCACGTTTTTATTATTTATAGGACACAATATAAAAAGTCTAATAAAAATAATTATTTTTTAATGTGTAACCCTTACAAAGGTTATTGGCTAGCTCAGCCTGGCGTAGGTCTTCTGATGTGCAACAATAAATCACTCTTCCAAGGATCTAAGGGAGGTTAACCAATAAAATTCAAAACTTTACATATTCATTTATTGACCCTAGTAAATCAATCAGATATACATTATTGCTATTTAAAATACTGAAGAAAGGAAATTGAAATTTATTAACCCAAAAAAACTTGAATCGCTTAATTATGAAAGGCCTCATTTTCGTTTAACTTAGAAAATGATAACCCATTATGTTCGCACATCGTGTGAATATGAAAAACCTCATGTCTTATTATTCCTTTATCAGATATATTGGTTTAAAATTATTGTTTATTTACGAAAAGCCTCATGAAACTAAACAGTTTTTGCTTGTTTCCCAAAATTTACATTTTGTGACAAGAGGCCTTTCATAAATAAGCGATTCACTTATTGTCAAGGAAACTAGTTTGTTCAGTAGCACTTTGCTAACACCTGACTGCAAGAGGGACTTATCTTTTGCGACCGTCGAGGGATCTCCGTTGCCTCAGGTTTTGGAGGGACTTCGGCTCCACTTAGCCTCTGTTGACTGGAGGTGGAGGTCTTCGGAAGCAGGCCCTTACTGTAGGCCAGGGTAATAAGACAAACATAAACCCTGTTCGTGACACTTCAGCAGCCAGGCTACTGAAGCGTTTTTTCGACAAGTAATACCTATAGGAACAAATTATAACTATTGCCTGCGTAGGATCTGGCGGCCATTTTTAGTTATAAACAATTAACTGTCAAAAAATGGCATTTTTTCCTTTTTTTCAAATCAATGGAAAACAGTGAAACTTATGATTTTTTTAGTACAAATATCTTTGAAATTATGGAAAAAGCTTTAAAATGACATACTACAAAGTTTGATATAGGTACTCATTTATTGTTAATATAATTGCGAAAAAAGGTCGGAATTGCAAAAAAAAATATTTTCACAATAACTTGTAAAAATTAGGGTACAGGTTTGAAATTTTTGTCAAATGAGGGTTATTTGGTGCTTAATATGTGATAAAAATTTCAAAGCGATTCATTCAATTGTTTAAATTTTATTCGGATTGTTTATCTCAGAGAGCATTTTTGTTGCAATAACATAAGTCAGAAAAAAATGACGTTAGAACCATTCCACAGGTGTCAAATGGAAGAGCATGAGCTATATTTTCAACTTAATTTTAAAAAAAGCGAATAAAAAATGCATTTATTAGTAATAAATAATTATGCAAAAGTATCGAAAATGTTTCCTTATAAACTTTTTGCATAACTTTTTCCAAAAAAATTAACTTTTTTACCCTGTTTTAAGTGCACAACTACCAAGTTATGTTATTTATATCATAATGGATAAAAAATTGTAATAAATATACACAATTTCTTATATAACAAAATAAAAAGTTTATAAGGAAAGATGTACGATACTTTTGTATAATTATTTATTACTAATAAATGCATTTTTTATTCGCTTTTTTTAAACAAAGTTGAAAATATGCTCTTTCATTTGACACCTGTGGAATGGTTCTAACGTCATTTTTTTCTGACTTTTGGTATTGCAAAAAAATGCTCTCTGGGATAAAAAATTTGAATAAAATTTAAACAATTGAATGAATCGGTTTGAAATTTTTATCACATTCTTATTAAGCACCAAAGAACACTTATGTGACAAAAATTTCAAAGCTGTACACTAATTTTTACAATGGATATTGCGAAATTAATTTTTTTTTGCAATTCCGACCTTTTTTTGCAATTATATTAACAATAAATTAGTATATTGAACTTTGTAAGACGTCATTTTAAAGCTTTTTTCATAATCTTAAAGATATTTGTACTAAAAAAACCATAAGTCTCATTGTTTTCCATTGATTTGAAAAAAAGGGAAAATGCCATTTTTTGACACTTAATTGTTATTGACACAGAACCTACGCAGGAAATAGTTATAATTTGCTCTTATAGGTATTACCTGTCAAAAAAACGCTTCAGTACCCTGGCTGCTCGAGTGTCATGGAAAAAACCTTATTACCCTGGACTACTGTAGTTGCATGGGCACCGGTGCAGAACGGCGGCTAGATGGTACTTGATTCATACAGCATGGTAAAAGCTCTCCCCAGCGACTAAGAAAAAAACAGTGCGTATTAAAAGGTGTATAATAAATAGCACATGAGATCCACGTTTGGCAAGGAGACCCAGTTCGTGTATAAGTAGACCGTCCTACTAAAGTCAAACGGTCGCAACTAGTACCACTGAATATAATCTCCTTGCCCAACGATGATGCACAAAGGAAAAAAATTGTAATTGAAAACTGAATAAAATTAATAATAGCAATAAGCGTAAAAACTGAAGATAATAATAAATAAAACAAAACTCAAGCATTGCTAAGGATCGCTCACTAAAATATTAGCCGAAAAGCATAAGGTAAATTATAATCAAGAAAATACTCACCCCAAATAAGTTGGGAAAAACTTCTTGTTATAGATAATATTACATTGAATTTACTTATTTCAAGTTTTATTCAAAGGAGAACAAATTATACGAAGGCAATCATTTTTAAGCGCTTAATATATTGGAGAAAAACTAGTACTGACGAATATTTGATGATCGCTAATTACAATAAATAGTTTGGGTTTCAGAAAATTATTATTTGAAGTACGTTAAGGGAATAGGACAGGAGCTAGAACAATTTAAGTGCTGAACTTAATTTTTTAATATCGAATGGGAATTTAATTTGAATGGAAAGACTACAGAATGAAATGTTAACTAAAACAAAAATGCTTGGAATGAAAATTAACTCAAATGTCAAAGAAACAAAATAAAGAGAAAATCTATATTATATGAGAAGTAAAGCACAAAGGAAGACAATAGGATAAATTATAGAAAGGAGCTGGAATATTGTAACGTTACATATGTCAATTTTAAAAATAAAAAAAGGATTTCCGATACCAGGAATTGAACCCGAGCCTCCTCTGGGTGAAAGCACAGTATCTTATCCACTAGACTCAGACGTATTCCAGTTTACACACGCGCCGGTGAGCATATGATTTACAGATGCTCCTATACTACGGCACCAGAGTGCTGAAATCGGTTACCCTTTGAAATACACTATTACGCTACAAACCCTCATTGATTTAGGCACCTATTAAATTATAAGACATATATTAAATTATGGTGCCTAAGTTTTTATTGCAATTAATATTATTGTAATTGTAAGTATTGTATATATTTCAATTTATTGTATTCAAATAGAAATGTCGAAACTGCAATAAACCTAGCATGTGTTTTTTGACCCTAACCCGAGAAACAAATAAAACAAAAATAAAAAAAAACGCGAATGAATAAAAACAAATAAATATTTTGTATTTTTATTTATTTATAATGGAAGCTAATCTGGAAAGCTCAACGTAGGTGGCGCTCGTGTAGTTGGAGGTCACCTAAACTTACGTCAACACTTCAAATCAATCTATTGTTAAGTAAATATTGCATATTTGTTTCGCTGTGTAAATTAAACTTGAGAAAATAAAATCCCTCAATGTTGTACTGTGCATTTGTGCTCATCGGGAACATCAGGACACAGGTTTCCCAAAGATATTCTGATGAGAAAAAAGTGGATTGTAGCAATAAAAAGGGATAAATATGTGCAGGGAAAAATATATGACAATAAATGCAAGTATCTGCAATAAAAATTTGTTGAAACAGATTACGTTTTGCCCCTAGATTAGACTGTAAAAAATAGAATGCTTCACTATAAAATTCATATCAAAATTTATTTTAAACGCACGGATTAAGATATGCAATTTTATATACATTCACACTGTTGCCACATCTACAATCGCTTTTTAAGGAGTCAAAATATAAAAAAATTATATTTGAAATAATAATATAGAAAAATGTGAAATAATAATTTGAAATAATTCTCAAGTTCTCAATATTTTTTAGTGACTAAAACAAGTTAATAACTGAAAATTTAAGTGATATATTACCTTTAAAATGACTAAAACATAACCTGATCAAACCTAACCTAATCAAAAATAATATAAACAAGTTAATAACTGAAAATTAAAGTGACCTGGAAAGTGTCCTTTCTTAAACAATGCTAGTACCATTCAAATATTCTTTAATGACTAAAACATAACCTGATCAAACCTAACCCTAATTTTTTCTAATTTCACCTTAAATTTAAGGTGACTTTTCACCTAGACAAACACCCAAATAATAATTATACTTAATTAAATTAACACATTCTATATTTCTGTAAGGAATTATAATTTTTTTAAATAAGGCAACATTGCAGAATTAACTGCGCTCAACCCATGCTTAAACCAAATATACCCCAAATGCGTAACTGTCATGGCGGCCATATTTTGAAAATATCAAATTTTTAAATGAGATAATTACAAAAATTAATGCTGAGCGCACTTATTTGAGAATTTTAAATTGATGAAAAAGTAAGGCAGATATCATATATACACACTAGACTCGTGGGGGGAGTGAGTCAATACCAAATAAATACCCTCAGATCTATACCCTCCGAGCTATAGAAATGAAACATTGAGACGATGATTAATGTAGTTTATCATTCGATAAGGGCTTCCTTTTTTCCAGTAACTCTCGCATTCCTTCTCCCCAATTCGTTTTCAACGCACAAACAGCCCAAGATCTGTATTTTTCGGCCATAATTTATTATTTGTTAAATCATAATCAAAAACACCATATACAAACTTCACGAATTGTCAAAACGTTGACCTCCAACTACACTAGCGCCGCCAAGCGGGATCAAATGCGTACATAGCTGCCATTGAGGGGCTCGGTAGTAAACAATGGTAAGGGACAAATTTTGATTTTTCTCGAAATAGTATGTAAAAGATGGCAAGGGACATGGCGAAGCAGAAAATTTAACTTAGTTTATCCTCCTAATAATAGATGGAGCCAGATTAATTTCTTAAAATTTGGTAAGGGACATGCATAAGCATGAAAATAATGTTATGTGTCCATGCTAATGCAGGTTGTTCAAACCTAAATGGCTTTTTTGCTATTAACAGTGACAATTCTGAAAACTATGATGATTGCAACTCAGATAAAGATCCTGAATTTCAAGTATTTAGTGAAGCTAGCTTGGTAAAGTTTCTATAAAGAAGACAATTTCTTTATATTCTTAGAATAAATGTTCGCAAGTAAAAAATGGTAAGGGATATACTTAACATTGTTTACATCCACGTTCACTTTGCATAAAAACTTAACATTTTTTACTTGCAAACATGAAAATAAATTCTCTCCAGCGCTATATTATTATTTTTATTTAAACGTTTTAGACGACATAAAAGATGTAAAATCATTTTGGGATTGAGTCTAGCTGTTTACAACAAATGGGTAACTAATACTATTAACTATAATACTATTAATATTAATACTAATATGTAATACTATTAACAAAATATTCAGCTAGTTTAAACATGCTTCATACTCTTATATTTTTTAATAACAAATATAAGAATATTTTTTTTTTCAAAATTCAACACTTCAAAACTGGAAACTTCTTTACTGCCCCTTACCATTTTTTACTGCCGGACCCCTCAATTACTGATAGGAATTACTCATATACAGTGCGTCCATAAAGTAACGCATAAATTCATTATTAGCTAAATAAACAACATTATTAGAAATTACCGAAACAGGTACCTAGATATTTTATTTTAATTTATGATTTTTTGGCATATATTATATCATCCTAGTGACGGCATCTGTCTGGACGTGCCGACGGCGACGTAATCGATGATTTTTTCAATAAGCATAGGAATCGTGTGATAGCTCATTTAAAAGGCAATTCAATTCTCTATTCAGTAATGTAAACATTAACATAATTATTTATGCAGGGTGTCCAAAAACATTTTTTTAATTAAACTAATCAACACAAAAACAAGACTTTGCGTAGTTTATTTAATTCAAAATACATTTTACTGATGTCAGAAAACAGAAATAAAATGTTTATTTCAAATATAAACATTACTTTTTGCTTACATGCAATGTTTAAGCTGTCACCCTCCTGCCTCTTGACAGCTTGAACATTTAGTTCAAGCGAAAAGCAATGTTTATTTGACAAATAAAAATTTATTTCTGTTTTATGACAGCAGTAAAATGCATTTTGAATTAAATAAATTACGCACATTCGTCTTTTTGTGTCAATTAATTTAATATAATTTTATATTATTGAATAGAGAATTGAATTTCCTTTCAAATGAGCTAGCACACGACCCCTATTTTCTTTTAAAATCATCGATTACGTCATTACGTCCAGACTAGTATGATATATATGCCAAAAAATCATAAATTAAAATCACAAGTCGACCTGTTTCGGTAATTTCTAATAATGTTGTTTATTTAGCCAATAATAAATTTATGCGATACTTTATGGACGCACTGTATACGAGTTTATATCTGTATTTATAAATAAATAAAAATAAAAAATATTTATTTTTTTTATTCAATGGCGTTTTTTTATCATTTTTGTTTTATTTATTTCTAGGGTTAGGGTCAAACAACACATTCTTTAAGTATGCTAGGTTTATTGCAGTTTAGATATTTCGATTAAAAATTTCGACATTTCTATAAAAAAAAAGAATGTGTGTGTACTATGTACGCACGTAAGAAGTTATACTTCTATTATTAAACTAGTTATTAAACTAATTATTAAACTAATTTTAATACTTATTACTTTCCAAAAATTTTTATTATAACAATACGAAAAATTAAAAAAATAAAAGAATAAAACACACGCAAACACATTGAAAAATGAAACCAAAGAAATTAGTCTAGGCGCCAAATAGAGGTCACCGTGTCATTTTCAATTCTGATGGACAAACTCAACGGTTTCTTATGGATTTTGGGCTGATGATTACGAATTTCGAGGGGGGATTTCGATCCGAGTGGTCAAAAAATTGTTATAAACAATTTGATTGTTTATAAATTGTTTATAAGGCTCTGGCTCATAAACTAAAAGAGATAAAAAATGTTTCAAATAAAATTTGTTCTCTAATAAAAAACGAGGAAACAACCGTTTACTAAACTGAAATTCGACAATTAGAACTCAAGATATTGTAAAATTAGTGCACAATGCAAATTGCAAATTGTAAAATAAGTATTTTTCGAAGCTATGCCGATCGTAATTCGGCTTCTACGCACGAAAATTAGCGTTATAAGGTGTCATTTAAAAGCTAAATTAAGAGGCTTCCAAACAAAGTTTGTTAAATTATTTGATCTTCATTTGTTTTAAAGTTATACCCGTTTGAAGTTATAATTTTCTTTAAAAAATTGTACTTAAATTTGTTTATAAAGGTTTCAAGCAAACTTGAGCTATAAACATTTATACTTTAATTAACAATAATGATAAAACAACTCAAAAGGAACAATTTGAGCTTACGAAAATGTTCGTAAGTTTATTTTTGGCTGAGATGTCGATATTTTAATGGCGCACTATGGGGCGCAAGATTGGTTCACAGTCAAGTAAGTATGTATTCTTCGACGCTTTATCGATCGTAACTCGGCTTCTACGCATGAAAATGAGCCAATATGTGATATCCATATAAAAATGGATAGAGTTCTTTTGCAGCATCATCATTGCATATAAAACGAGCATTTACAATGTGGCGGCATACACACAATTGACGGGCCTTGATGATGCTGCAAAAGAACTAGATCCACTTTATGTGGATATCATATAGATAATTAGACTCTAAAGCCTCAAAGAGTTTTAGTTTTACTGCCTATAAGAACAGACTTGTACCACCATGTAACTATTAAAATTTCGCAGATGTAGAAGAACTTATGCAGATGTAAAAAAGCTGATATTCCCTGTACATCTCTATGCAGATTTGCAGATGCATGAAAAAAATGTTTGTAAAAATAGTATTAATAAATAATATCAACTTACTTTTTAGTTATACTTCTGAAATATTAGTTTTTAATGTTTTTTCTCATTTAGTGCAAAAAAGAGAAGACAATGTAAATAGAATGAAAGGTGATACGAGGTACACTATGATTAGTGTAACCAACTAGTCCGAAAAATCCGGGACACGGCCCGAATTACGAAGGCGTGTCCCGGCGTCCCGGATAAGGTTTCCGGGCCATCCGAATTTTCAACTTTTTGGTAAAATTCTATTTTGAAATTTTGAATAGGTAGGTATGTTATTTGAATTGTTTGAATAGGTAGTATTTTTGAATAAAAAGTTGACAATTTCTTGAGTGTAATACTAATACCACAACCAAAACGCATGCATTTTATATCGTAGTATTATAGTTCTACGAAAACTCAAGCTGTTGACTTTTTTTCGTTTCTGTATTTTAAATATCGTCTCCTCAAAAGACGATTCAAAAACAATATCAATTCATGTATACACATGAATCAGCTGTCCCAGGTATGCCGCATGCAACGATGTAATAATGGCTGATAAATATTTTTATTTTCGGGTTTTGGAAAATGGCCCGATTTTCGCTGAAAAGTCCCGGACTTCTGGTATTTTTTTTTCAGCCTTGTCCCGAATTCGACTGAATTGGAGTTGGTCACACTAAGTAGAGGAAAGTAACCAAATATGGAATAGTGTCCTAATATGGAATTCCTTGATTTCTCCGAAAATATAAGTTGGAAGCACACTACAATACCATCCTTTATTTCAGTCGCTCTCTTTATTGTCGTATTCACACCTCTGTGTTAGATGCTCGAACGGTACGTGTCTGGCAGGCGCGTTTTATTTTATCGTCTCGCAGTAAATTTCAAAGGTAAATATATTCAACGAGTATTATTGGTAATTACGCAGGAATACAGACTTGTTATGCTATTGAGTATATCGATACTACCTTTATTTTAATATTTTTTGACCTTCTGTAATTAAAACATTATGACTTGAAAAAATGTTGATACTATAGTTTGAACTAATGTACAAATCCAAATGTGGACAGTCGTTGGTGGCTAATTATGGAATAGTGGATGAAGTACATAATGTGTTGGCTCATTATGATTGTGCTGGTCCAGAGTTTCATAGATGGATGTGATGTCTGCAAGTGAATTAAGCTACTTCTTTCATTTTTCACAATTTTCTTATTCAAATTTATTTGATCTCAGATGTTTATGTCTATTTTGTTTTTGATATGTTGGTTTATGCCTATATTCCATATATGGGTACTTATTCCATATTTGGTTACTCATTTGGGATTTTGTTTTTTTGTTCGATTTTTTTTTGATAATTAAGATATTTAATAGAAGGCTTTTAATTACTACATAAAAATGTATGACTGATTTGTCATAACATTAAACTGTTTTCATTTCTATAAAGGTATTTTTTTATATCCCCAAAACAAAATGGTATTCCATAATTGGCGACTTTCCTCTATGATGATTTAATTATAAGAATTAAATGATAAAATTTTATTAGGATCTTCAAAAATGAAAAATGAAGATAACGTATGTATACATAGAAATTATAATTTGCATTGAGAAGTTAGCGCGTGAACCTTTACGCGGTGAGCCGATCTTGCGCCTCATAGCGCGCCCCATTAAAATATCGACATCTTGGCCAAAAATAAACTTATGAACATTTTCATAACCTCAAATTGTTCTTTTTGAGTTTTTCTATCATTATTGTTTATTAAAGTATAAATGTTTATAGCTCAAATTTGCTTGAAACCCTTATAAACAAATGAATGTACAATATTTTTAAGAAAATTGTAACTTCAAACGGGTATAACTTTAAAACAAATGAAGATCAAGTAATTTAACAAACTTAGTTTAGAAGCCTGTTAATTAAGCTTTAAAACGACACCTTCTAAGACTTATTTGCATGCGTAGAAGCCGAGTTACGATCGATAAAGCTTCGAAAAATACTTATTTTGCAATTTGCAATTTGCATTGTGCACTAATTTTACAATATCTTGAGTTCTAATTGTTAGATTTAAGTTTAGTAAACGGTTTTTTCTTCGTTTTTTATCAAGGAACAAATTTTATTTAAAACATTTTTTTTATCTCTTTTAGTTTATGAGCCAGAGCCTTATAAATAATTTATAAACAATTAAATTGTTTATAACAATTTTTTGACCACTCGGATCGAAATCCCCCCTCGAAATTCGTAATCAGCAGCCAAAAATCCATAAGAAACCGTTGAGTTTGTCCATCAGAATTGAATATGACACGGTGACCTCTCTGGCGCCTAGACTAAATTATTTCTGAACAATTGTTGAGAAAATTTTAACTAAATACGTATTTTCTGAAAAAAAATATAATAAATATACTTACAATCATAAAATGTATAAAAAAAAATAAAAATTTCCATTGGGAATTGAACCTGCGTCTATCACGTTTAGATTATTTGAACTCACCCCACGCAGAATTTAACTACCGAGATATTGTGAATGACGTGGGAAGCTATACCTAGCAACTATTATTATTACTAAAGAAAAAGGAGCCGAGGTCTAGGCCCTATATAGCTCCATTTGACTAAAAAGAACTATGCAAAAAGAAACCTAAACTTAAGACTACATACGACTTATAAATTAATTTAATTTAAGTAACGAAAAATTATTGTTCCCGTGATACAGAACTATATAAAGAGTCATATTTATTTTTGAAGCAATTTACAGATACAGCCCCGACGACGTCGTGTGGAAGTGAGTTCCAGCTATAAAATATTCTATTGGATATAGAGTTCTCACGACATTTACTGTGAAACTGTTGTCTGGATAATTTGTATGGATGACCCCGCAATCTAAGGTCGTTACTCAAAGGGAAAAGATGTGAGAGATCTATCCCAAACTTTCCCTGTAACGCTCTATAAGCAATTATTAAATCCCCACGAAGTCGTCGGTCCATAAATGTAGGATAATTTAAGTAGGTTAACCGTTCTTCGTAGGAAGGACGACTACGGCCATAAGAAATTCTTGTTGCCCATCTTTGCACAGATTCAAGTCGATCAGAATCCCTTTGCCAGTCGACATTCCACACGGGTCCGGCAAACTCTAAAATAGGTCTTACATATACACTAAAGAGAGCAACAAAATGTTTTGGCGATATCTTAGAGAAAGTCTTAGATAATAAAAAATTGGAAAGAAATCCTTTGTAAAAGGTATAAAAATTTTTTTATTAAAAATCCCTTAAAAGGGCTACATCACAACAAAACGTTTTCGATTTTTATAAAAAATCATCATCAGTGTTCGATAAACTGGATGCTAGCTGAGCCACAAAAGAAAAATATTTGGGTAAAAACCCTTTACATAAAATATAGATGCCTTAAAAGTGCATACTTCAGTAAAAAGGTCTGTGATGGTCACATGGCAAACAGGATAATGCCCTAAGGTAAGGTATACAGGTTTCCCAACACGTGGGATCCAAATTGAGTTGATCACATTTCAATGACTTAATGAACTCAATTTGGATCCCACGTGTTGGGAAACCTGTATACCTTACCTTAGGGCATTATCCTGTTTGCCATGTGACCATCACAGGCCTTTTTACTGAAGTATGCACTTTTAAGGCATCTATATTTTATGTAAAGGGTTTTTACCCAAATATTTTTCTTTTGTGGCTCAGCTAGCATCCAGTTTATCGAACACTGATGATGATTTTTTATAAAAATCGAAAACGTTTTGTTGTGATGTAGCCCTTTTAAGGGATTTTTAATAAAAACATTTTTATACCTTTTACAAAGGATTTCTTTCCAATTTTGTGATTGATGGTATACAGCCAACTACAGGAAAACCTTGTTCTTTTCCTTGTGGATTTTCTTAGATAATAAGTAAACTGATGTTCTAGCTTTATTGCATACCGACTGGATATGTTCAGACCAAGATAATGTTTCCGTCACAAGTACACCCAAGTCTTTTTGCTGCGAAACAGTTTTTAGAGAAACATTTGAAAGTACATACCGATTCCTTGGATTGTTTTTACCTAAATGTAGAACTGCACACTTGGATGTGTTTAATGGCAAGCACCAATCGTCTACCCACTTAGCAACCTCTTGAAGGTCGGTCTGTAATTGATTGTAACCAGAAAAGGGATTTGCATATAACTTTGTGTCATCAGCGAAAAGCGACATGTTACTTTTAAGGTGAATTGGCAGATGAGCAACGTACACTAGGAACAAAATCGGCCCCAACACTGAACCCTGCGGAACGCCACTGTATACACTAAACATTGGGGAATAACAGTCACCAACGCGTACGCAAAATTTACGGTTTAAAAATCCTTTAATCCACTCAAGTAAGTTTCCTCTAATACCGTTATGTTCAAGCTTAAATAGTAGTCTCTTGTGAGGAACTCGATCAAAAGCCTTAGCAAAGTCTAAATATATAATATCAACAGGTTGAACAGGTCCAAACAAAGAGACCAGTCATTAACACATGTTAACATATTAGTAACTACCGATCTTCCAGGTACAAAACCGTGCTGGGAAATAGGAATTCTATTATTGTTTAAGAGAAAGTTCATAACCGATTCGCGAATAACTGATTCCATCAATTTAGCTGCAATGGATGTTAGACTAATTGGTCTATAATTGTCAGGATCTAACTTGTCACCTTTTTTTTATAAATTGGAGTAACACTAGAGATTTTCCAGCCATCAGGTAAAGTGTGTGACAAAAATGAGGTTTTCATTATAAAACTTAACGGATGGATAATCGAGTTTGCACACTTCTTAAATAAAATTGCGGCGAAACCGTATAATCCGGGAGCGGAAAAGGATTTTAAACACAAAATTTTTTATTTAAGAATCTCTGGATCAAAGTCTATGTCACTAATATCGTAGTTATTTCTTGTAGAAACAACACGTAAAGTATTCGGAAGAGCCTCCTCGATTGTAAACACTTCTTGAAATTTTTTGGCAAAAATAGTAGCAACTTCCGTTTTCACTGAGGTTGGTTCGCCTGTTTCGGTTTTTAAAATAGGTAACGAAACTTTAGATAAAATAGAATTTCTGACATATTTATAAAGAGGTTTTTTGTTCTTATTTGAGGACAGTTGGTTTTCAAAATTTTGTTTAGATTTAAAAATAGTTGATGTTAAGTTATTAGAAAAAGTTCGATGATTGAGGTAGTCAGCATTCGTTTTACTTCGTAAATACTTTTTCCATAACGACTTTTTAAATTTTATCATTTCAAATATTTCTGAATTTATCCATGGCTTATTAGGATTACATCTACGTTGCACATAATGAGAGTTCGTGCGCATGGATTCATTCAGAAAATCTTCAAAAATTTCCCACTGTTTGTTAACATCCCTACCATTCAACATATCTGCCCAATTTGCAGTAGATACATCTAAGTTTACACGATGATAGTTTATTCTTTTATATGTCATTAGCATATTATTTTGTAATATTTCCGACTTGAGGATCTGTATGGAAGTTGAAATAACTGCGTGGTCCGACTTTCCAATTGGAGATGTAACCGAAATATTAGTTAAAAGATTAACATCAGAGGTTAAAGTAGATCTGGCTGAGAAGGTTGTTGATTCAGACGAAAACGAGTCGGTTCATTGATTATTTGTTCTAATCCAGAATTTTCTAAGAAATTAATAAAAAGCTGAGATTGAGTATCATGAGGGTGATTAATCAGCGGCCAAAAAATGTTGCTTAGATTGAAATCACCAAAAACAATTAAGGTTTTATGTTTGGCTATGAGCGTTTCCAATTGACTGTATAATTCTTGATCACTTTGAACGGAACTGTAACCAGGTCTATATATACAAGCTATAGCAAAATTTATTTTTAACTTTTTAGAAGAAAAATTAAGCGTCAACCCTTCATAATGGTGATCAGAGAAGTTTTCACAAACAATGTTAAATTGGCAGAAGTCAGATTCCTTTGCATATATGCAACATCCGCCTCCTATTCTCCCTATGCGATCTGCTCTAAAAATTTTATACCCAGGTATATTTACCATAGAGTCCAAAATATTTTTGTGCAACCAAGATTCGGATATTAAGAACAGTGAAGGTTTTTCGCATTGCATAAAAGTAATGGTATCTAAAAATTTCGCTTGCAGAGAACAAAGATTAGTATACATAATACACCATTGATGAAAGCTCGAACTCAGTTTTTTGGTGAAAGATCAATTATACAGGGAATACCTTGCTGATACTTGATTGTGACGTTTTTTTCTCCATTCTCGATGCGTTGATTTAATTTAAGACGCAGGTCTTTTAAGTATTGTTCTTGCATTGGAGTTTTATCGTCATCACTCTTTGTGTTTTTGTATTGCGTGTTCAGTAGTTTCCTTTTGTTTTTTAAAATAATTATAGCGGCGTGTGCATTCGGAAAAATAACTTTTAATGGACGTGGAAATTTACGATTATTGTCTGTTTTTTTAACTAAATTTAACTAAATTTTTAATTAACTAAACCTTTTAAAAATTTTTTGACAGTTTGTTGCTTATTCTGTTAGTTTAATCAAATAAGTTTGATTCTTGTTGAATTAAAATACGACAAAATATAGACTAAAAAACCAATATATTAGTTGGAGGTTTTTGTTGGTAATCAAATTATGTAAATCAAAGCATTACCTACTCTAGCTAGGTAGGTACATTTTGCAAATAGGTATTTACCTAATTTGTAGTTTTTTATTACAATACTGAAACATTTAAAATACGGTACTTACCTGTTGCTTTTAAAAACTATTTAAAAAGTCACTACAATAATTATAAACTTGCTTTTTGTCTCTGTCCTCACAACAATAAAAACTAATATACACAACATTTTGTTTATCCAGAATCTCCATTTGAACAATTATTGACAGATGATTTTAACACCCAATCAGATCCCGTATAACATTTCATACCATACTGTCAGTGTGCGCATGCGCCCAGAAAAATAAAAATTTACCCTTGTGCCTAAACAAGTATAACTTCAAAAATATAGGTAAAGTAACAAAATGTACCTATGTATCTATAAAAATAATATTGTAGTGCTTATGTTATGAAATAAGAAATTTATGACTATGAATCTGCAATCAATCACAAGCAAGTCTGACTAATTGGCTCTGCCAAAGACATTTTTCAAAAAAGAAAAGACATTTGTATTCCTGTTTTTCAAGCAATAAATTGAAATATAAATATACAATACTTACAATAATATTAATTGCAATAAAAACAGACACCATAATTTAATAGATGTCTTATAATTTAATAGGTGCCAAAATCAATTAGGGTTTGTAGCGTAATAGTGTATATCAAGGGCTAACCGATTTCAGCACTCTGGTGCCGTAGTATAGGAGCATTTGTAAATATGCCGCCGGCGAGTGTAACATAAGAGTAGCCAGAAATTTTATAGGTGTGTTGATTAGGGTGGTTCGAAAAAAACTTTTTTTCTTATTTCAGATCGCTAGAGTGCGCAAAAGTTGCCATTGTTATAGACTTGAAAAAAGCACTAATTATTATTTTTTTATTAATTTGTCTTCCGGTCGCGCAATGCCATCGAAGTTAGAAAAAATTGTGAAAATCCTTAATTTTTCATATATTTTTTTAACAGACCAGATGGTTTTAATTGCGTTCCTATACCATGAATTAACTACTAAAAGTATGTAAAATCAATATAAATGCACTTATTATACATTTGTTTCATATCTTCCGGTCGCGCAACATAATATAAAATGAGTCAAATTAGTAGTTTTTGCAAAATTTCAAAGTTTGACTGTTTGGTACAATTTAATCATACGACTTTTAGAGATGGTATAGTTTATTCAATTACAATAATATATTTAAAATCCAAGCATATAAGATAAATTTTGATATTCAAGTGGAATTCGGTCGCGCAGCTTCTTCATAAACAACAGACTACCGAGAGACGAGACGAAAGTGACGAATGCCAGAGCAGCGCGCGCTACCACAAAAATAAAGATACATGTGGGAATACCTCTACAATGTAGTATTTGCCTTCTCCATTACATCTCCATTACAACGAACTGCCATTCCACCACCTTTTCCAACACTTAGATGAAAATACAACAGGCCCAATAGGATATTCCGGACCGATTGGAAAGGCCCTACTTGATTGTGAAAGACTACCACTTATTGATTTTAATCCTATTGATTGTGAGATTCCAAAAGTTGATAAGCGTATTCTTAGCAAGCACCAATAATTGTACTTGCTTGAGATATCAGAAGTCATCAAGTAAGGACATTGTTCAGAAGACTTTGTAGTGGGTACGTGATCCTATCCCAACGTCACATTCAAGAGGGCCTTACTACTGCAAACCGAGTTTTGCGTTTCTACATCAGTGTGTTCAACCCTTCTGAAAATCTGAGAGAGATTGTCACATTCATTCTCAAATGTTATAATATGCCTATGTGATTTGCCACAAAAATAAACCACAAATTCACAGATGGACCTAGACATGATTACAAAATCATTGAATATTCTAGGTACTTACCAGAAGAGCTTCTTTAAGTTGTTGATCCTGTTTTACAACGGAATTCTTACTTTGCCCATCCTGAAAATTTATTTTGGCTATGATAACTGATGACAGAAACCATATCCGAGAGCTGGGTTTAGGCGTATCATGAAGGAAAGGGAAGCAATATCTGAAAGTGATTTGTATCAGAATCTTTAAACCACCAAACTTAAACTTTAAAGCTAAATAGTATTACTAAATTATCAAATGGAACACCAGTACACTGAGTCATTTCTACTACTAAGAACATTGACTAATAAAGAGATAAAACAGTATATGAGCAATGACTTCAAGCCTGTTATGAGTACAGATACTTTGCCATGCCATACACAGGCAGTTGAAAGTAAAGTGTGTGGACACAGTTCCAGAGACGGCTTTATTAGAACCATATTATTGAACCGCTCAGCGATGCCAACGATTAAAATCAACAACAACTGGTAGTCTTTCAGAATCAGGTAGGGCCTTTCCAATCATTCCGGATATCCTATAGTGCCGGTTGTATTTCCATCTAAGTGTTGGAAAAGGTGGCGGAATGGCAGTTCGTTGTAATGGAGAAGACAAATACTTCATTGTAGAGGTCTTCCCACATGTACCTCTATTTGTCGCTGCGCGAACTTCGCTGGCATTCGTCACTTTCGCCTCGCCTCTCGGTAGTCTGCTGTTTATGACGAAGCTGCGCAACCTAATTCCACTTGAATATCAAAATGTATCTTAGATGCTTGGATTTTAAATATATTATTGTAATTGAATTAAACTATAGCATCTGTAAAAGTCGTATGATTAAATTGTACTAAACAGTCAAACTTTGAAATTTTACAAAAACTACTAATTTTACTCATTTTGTATTACGTTGCGCGACCGGAAGATATGAAACAAATGTATAATAAGTGCATTTATATTGATTTTACATACTTTTAGTAGTTATTTTATGGTATAGGAACGCAATTAAAACCATCTGGCCTGTTAAAAAAAAAATCTTAAAAAATTAAGGTTTTTTACAATTTTTGCTAACATCGATGGCATTGCGCGACCGGAAGACAAATTAATAAAAAAATAAGTTAAAAAAATTAGTGCTTTTTTCAAGTCTATACCAATGGCAACTTTTGCGCACTATAGCGATCTGAAACAAGAAAAAAAGTTTTTTTCGAACCACCCTAGTGTCGATTATGATATGGGAAGGCATCTGCTTTGCAAGTCACAGAGAATTAACAGTGTTTCGTAGGGGGTTCCTGACAGCTGATCGGTATATAAGAGAGGTTCTTGAAGAAAATCTCATGCCTTTTGTTCCAATTATTGGAGACAATTTCGTTCTTATATAAGCAACGCTCACGCACACGTTGCTAGAATAACAATGCAAAATCTTCAAGAGGTTGGTATTCAAGTACTCGATTGGCCAGCAGTCAGCCCAGACTTAAATCCAATTGAGCATGTTTGGGGCTACCTAGCTAGATGAACTGGGAAATGCTTTAACGGAAGAATGGTAAAATTTGGATTTGGTGTACATACGGTCTCTGATAAGAAGCCTTCCACACAGAATGAGGGACTTCATAAGAGTCAGACGTGATAAGAGCCAGATACTAAAATGTTCGATTTGTCCTTTTTCTTATTTCATAGAGTTGTATTTTTCATTTGTGTTGAATAATTGTTGTTTTCATGTTTAGTCTTTGATTTTTCCATTGTTAAACCATTGTTATAAATATATGGTTATAAACCATTGTTAAATATTGCTTCGTTTCATTCCTTGGCATTTCCAAAAAAAAATTAGGAGAATCTAATCAAAACTTCTAGGCTTAATACATTTATGCGATACTTTTTGCGACGAGTGTATATAACTTATCCTTTATTTTTTTTAGTCTCCGATGAGGTTGTCAGAACCTAAAAATGCTCCAAGGGATATAAATGATCTTGCCGACTCCGTGTCCATATCCGTGACTAGAGGATTGTACTTACAAGGCCTGAGTAAGTTTTTTTGTTTATTAAATTATTGTACAAAGAAAAGGCTGTTTCTTTGACCACTGTTTTACGAGGTGATGCTGCGGATATCCTAAAATCAGTTCCAGGGTCAAGAAAAATGTTACCAGCCTTCTCAGTCGACTCGAAAAACGCTATACTATGGAGATTCCCATCTACAACAAGTCTAAGAAGCACAATTAACAAATAGAATTTAACGAGCAAGTGAGAATTTGCAACAACTTGAATCAGATATTACTCGTATAGGGCTTTTCATTCACAGTCATTTGTTTCGAGCTTCTGTCATGTGTCACATAATATTAATATATCTACGTCATACGTTATTGGTATATAACAATGGTACAAACCAGAGACGTACGACGTAGATATATTAATATTATGTGACACATGACAGAAGCTCGAAACAAATGACAATCGATGAAAAACCCTATAGTGTCGCCACAACACAAGCACCTTTAGGAGTCCGTGTATAGAGAAGAGCAGCCACAGACAAAAAAGGGTGGAGGCAAAGAATAAAGGAGGCCAAGGCTCAATTTGGGCTGTAGTGCCGTAGAAGAAGAAGAAGATGATCCATGTATACAAAGAGTTTGGTTGGATGCGTCGATGTAGGAGGCGTTCTTGGCAAGTCATTAGTGCATGTAGTCAAGACTTACTGGAACAAAAAAGATGATCTTCTGTATAGAACCTTTCGACAACGATGATGGTACCGAATCTAAGCCTCAGTTGATTGTACACAAGCGTCAAAAGTTTTGTGTCAGTTGCATGATGGTGCATCAGGTCGACACTTGGTATTACGAAGACTCTGCAAAAAGTTCGACGACGGTTCTATTGGTCGTGAACGGTAAAGATGATGCAAGAAGATGGTGTCTGAAATGTGAAATCTGTGTACTCAGTTATGGTTCACTTGCTGAAAAAGGGGCACCCATGTTATAGTACAATCTTGGTAGTCCTATGGAAAGAGTAGCAATTTACATTGTAGATCCATTTCCAGAAGCCGTTGATCGAAATAAATATATCATGGTAGCCTATGCGATACCATTTTTTGCTAGCAAAAAATTTCTTTCTTTATTACAGATTCGGATTCTACATGAAAAAGTAAACAAGTTTTATCCGATTTTTTTTACGATTCGCGATAAATATCCAGGTGCGGATTAACAAAAGATATAAAATCATTGTGATCTTGAAGCAACACCCTGTATATTTAAATTTTCAAAATCAGTTTGCATATTTGTATAGAGCAAAAAAACTAAATTTAATGGTGCGCTGCAATTTTTGCTCAGACAGTTTAAAGACTTTAATTTTGAAATTATGTCGAACTTTTTAAGAACTCTTTAGCTTTTTGTGTTTTTTCCAAATGTGCAAATAAATTTTTAGAAATTGTGATTACTAAGTTGGTCGTTTTAATATAGTAGATAACTACATAAGTGTTTATTTTTAAAATGAGTATTTATTTATTAACTTTAATAATTTATTATTAAAAGTTAATGATAAGTACATGCTTTTTAATCTCAGAGTTCTTAAAGATTTCAATATAATTTCTAAATTAAATTCGTTAAATTGTCTGTGCAAAAATTGAAGAGCACCATTAAACTTAGTTTTTTGTTAAAAAAAAAGTTTAAGTTTTTAATCTAATAGCACATATTACATTGTATTACAATGATATTTAAAATGCCATTTTATATCCTACCAGATTAAAAACAATGGAAACTTTATCTGGTTACACCATCCTAGACTTCTAAAAATGCAAGCCATACGGATTCTGAGACTAGAGGAAGATGAGGGAATTTTACAATTTATACTTCACATTTCATCTGCTCAGGCGGTAAATTTCCAGCGAGAATGGTTCCCTTCGTACTCCAAATAGAGTAAATATATAAATTAAAAATGAGTAAACATTTTCAATTTGTTTGCAACTCGAAACGGCAGTCGTATTACATTCTAGTTGAATCAGAGAGTACAGCAAGTATCTCTACCGGTTTCGGGGCTTCTTAGCGCCTCATCCGGAGATAAATGCGCTCTTCTCTCTGACTGAACCAGGAAAATACTCCGCGTGCACGCGTGCAGTCATGGATTGCAACGAACGAAATGGCAGGGATGCCCTAGCGACATCTGAAAGAAAAAGTTTAAGTTTTAGTTTTTTGTACTCTTTACAAATATACAAACTGTTTTTGAAAATTTCAGTATACAGGGTGTTGTTTCAAGGTCACAATGACTTTATATTTTTTTGTTAATCTGGATCTGGACTTCCTTGTGATTAGTAGTTGGGTGGTTGAGGTTCTAACATATGTGTACTAGATATCAAAAAAATATACAAGGTGGTTCTTAAGTTATGGATCCAAAAAGAAATGAGCAAACACCCTGTAACTTGGTTATAAAAATCGATGGGGCAACAAATATAGTATATCTAGAAGTGCCTCAGTGACCCCTATACACCATTCAAGTATTTCCGTTTACCAATTATGCACTCTGTATAAATTAGAACTGCTCGTTGTATTTAAGATGGTTACAATATAAATAGATTAATCTCCTATTTTTAGGAAAATCTGGGGCATTATGTTTAATTCTTCAAAAGATGAAATTGGAAGATCATACAAAACGACCGACCATAACAGAATTTCTAGACTACCCCCAAATGAGGGAGGTAGCTAGAAGATTGTCCTCGCTCAGGCCCATCTATACGGTAAGTTCAATATTTTTTCTACGACCGTTTAATAACATGTACAGGGTTATTCACTCTATTTTGACCCCCCTGTAAACTGCTTCATTTACAGAATTAGAAAAAAATGTTAAATACAAAAGTTATTCGATTTTTAAATTATGATTTTTTGATATATAATATATCATACTAGTGACGTCATCCATCTGAGCGTGATGACGTAATCGACTACTTTTTTAAATGAGAATAGGAGTCGTGTGCTAGCTCATTTGAAAGGTTGTTCAATTCTCTATTCAGTAATATAAACATTAAGATAATTATTTATGCGGGTGTCCAAAAAAATATTTTTTTTAATTAAATTTATTAACACAAAAAGAAGAGTGTATGTAATTTATTTAATTCAAAATACATTCTACTGCTGTCAGAAAACAGAAATAAATGTTAATTGAACAAATAAACATTACTTTTCACTTAAATTCAATGTTCAAGCTGCCACCCATCTACCTCTTGGCAGTTTAAACATTGAATTAAAGCAAAAAAGCAATGTTTATTTGTGCAATAAACTTTTATTTCTGTTTTCTAACAGCAGTAGAAGATATTTTGAAATAAATAAATTACATACATTCTTCTTTTTGTGTCAATTAATTTAATTAAAAAAAAATCTTTTTGACACCCTGTACAAATAATTATTTTAATATTTATATTACTGAACGGAGAATTGAATACCCTTTCAAATGAGCTACCACAGGAACCCTATTCTCATTTAAAAAAATAGTCGATTACGTCATCACGCCCAGATGGATGACGTCACTACTATGATATATATTTCAAAAAATCATAATTTAAAAATCGAATAACTTTTGCATTTAATATTTTTTTCTAATTCTGTAAATAAAGCAGTTTACAGGGGGTCAAAATACAGAGAGAGTCTGTAATTTGGAATAAATTCAATATCTCAAATACTAATTGTTTTTTTGAAAACTGCTCAGACCCGTCGATTAGTATTTCAAATTGTCCTTTTTGACATATAATAATAATGTATACAGGGTGTCCCAATTTAGAGATATGACGTCATCGTTGATTTTCTCAAATGGCAACACATTTTGATAGCTATTTTGATAGGGTGTGTAAAGTTATACACAACTGCAAAATATCAAATTTTTATTCTCTACCATTTACAAGAAAATAGAAAATAACAAAGTTATGTCTGTAATTTGAATTAAATTCAATAATTAAAATACTAATTGTTTTTTTTTTGAAAAATGCTCAGACCCGTCGATTAGTATTTCAGATTGTCATTTTAGGCATACAATAATAATGTATACAGGGTGTCCCAATTTAGAGATATGACGTCATCGTTGAGTTTCTTGAATGGCAACACTGTCATTTTGATAGTTATTTTGATAGGGTGTGTAAAGTTATACACAACTGCAAAATTTCAAATTTTTGTTCCCTATCATTTACAATATAATAAAAAATAACAAAGTTATGAAAAACAAGTAATCAAATAATAATTGAATTTAATTATTTCAAATAGGCAAATGCTCATAACGTTGCCCATTGACAATTTGACAATAATTGAGGGCCGACATTATGAGTATTTGCTTAATTGGAATAATTAAATTCAATTATTATTTGATTACTTGTTTTTCATAACTTTGTTCTTTTTTATTTTCTTGTAAATGATAGGGAACAAAATTTGAAATTTTGCAGTTGTGTATAACTTTACACACCATATCAAAATAACTATCAAAATGACAGTATTGCCATTTAAGAAAATCAACGATGACGTCATATCTCTAAATTGGGACACCCTGTATACATCATTATTGTATGTCAAAAATGACAGTTTAAAATACTAATCGACGGGTCTGAGCATTTTTGAAAAAAAACATTTATTATTTTAATTATTGAATTTATTCCAAATTATAGATATAACTTTGTTATTTTCTATTATCTTGTAAATGGTAGAGAATAAAAATTTGATATTTTGCAGTTGTGTATAACTTTATACACCCTATCAAAATAGCTATCAAAATGACAGTGTTGCCATTTAAGAAAATCAACGATGACATCATATCTCTAAATTGGGACACCCTGTATACATTATAATTGCATGTCAAAAAGGACAATTTGAAATACTAATCGACGGGTCTGAGCATTTTTCAAAAAAACAATTAGTATTTGAGATATTGAATTTATTCCAAATTACAGACTCTCTCTGTATAGTGAATAACCCTGTACATTATTCGCTATTTTTTAATAGATAATAGTACCCATTACTTTACCCGTGATTAATAGTTCATTACTCACGAGTCACTACTCACGGGCTGAAGTTAGGTTCAAGTGGTGCATGCCACTTTTAATATTAGTCTTATATAAATTGCAAATAAAATTACTTAAACTTGTTTATTTAAAACAATATTTATTGTAATTTATATCAATAATTAACTTTGAAAAATTTTTAAATGATTTTTAACTGACAATGAGTATATTTTTACTTTTATACCTTGTTTACTATTATGAATTTTGACGTTTAGAATTTTTAGTGACAGTGACATTAGCGCATTTTGTTTGTATTAACTGAAATTTATAACTAATATTGTGTTTATTTTAAAGTAACGCTTAAATGCATTATTAGCTAAACTAACAACATTGTTAGAAATTCCCGAAACAGGTCGATTTTTATTTTTAAATTACGATTTTTTGGCATATATATATACTAGTGACGTCATCCATCTGGGCGTGATGACGTAATGATGATTTTTTTTAAATAGGAATAGGGGTCACGTGATAGCTCATTTGAAAGGGTATTCAATAATATAAACATTAACATAATTACCTATACAGGGTGTCCAATTTTTTTTAATAAAATTAATTGACATGAAAAGGAGAATGTATGTAATTTATTTAATTTCTAAATACATTTTACTGCTGTCAGAAAACAGAAAAAAAATTATTTGAAAAATACAACTTGATTTTCGCTTAAGTACATTATGAAATTTGCAAACTGCAAAGAGGCAGGTGGGTGGCAGCTTTAAAATTGAATTTAACTAAATATTTGTCAAGTAAATATTTTTTTTCAAGTAAATAATGTCAAGTATAAATATTTTATGACAACAGTAAAACGTTGTCATAAAATGTATAAATGTCATAAAGTGTATAAAAGTATTTTGAAGTTTTTTCAATGTTCTAAAAAATAAAATTTTGTAATTTTATGTCAGCTATTTAGCTTTTTAGTGGGGTGCAAAAAGTCGAAAAAATCGCGTTTTTTGCACTAAATTGTTAATGATTTAAAAACGAATGCGAACTCTAAGCAGGAAATATAGGTTTTCTTCCTGTAGTTCTAGAGTAACTAAAAAAGTAATCGGCTACCTTGATATTTCAGTGTCCTGAGAAATCCTTATTTCTCTAGCCTATATCACTAGTCAAAATTTGTACAATTTTTGAAGTAAGAACTATTTGTAGTATTAGAGGAGAGGAGGGTATTAGGGAATACCATTTACATTTTTAAAAATAACTTACTTTTTTTAATAACAATTCGCAAAACCATCATGACTCCATACTACAACTTATTGCAATGAACTGTTACTTGTAAGAAAGGAAATATTTATTTTGTTTCTATAAAAATATTTATTACAAACAAAAGTTACAAATGGAGGTTAATATGAAATAGTCGGGTAATATGGAATACATGTTATAATCATTGAAAAAAAAAATTGAATTCATGAAACATTAACTGAAAAGAAATATTTTCAACTATAAAAACCATATTTTTAAGATTATATGCCAGTCATTATACTGCTTCTACTCTGTCTACAAAAATCGCACACAAAATCTTCTTTCTCTATTCCGGTACAGTCAAAGTGGGCCCACAAAGAACAGTTTAAGGATTGCATCCAAATCTCTTCTCGTTCATCTTCGGAGAATTTTTCTTTACAGAAGATATAAGTATTCAGAGTATTTGTTTTCTGGTTCTTTAGAAATACCTACTATTCCATAATAACCGACACGCCATCTTGGAAAAATAACCTTTTGTTGAATACCCAGTAAAAATAAGCAACGGCAAATCTAGGGGATTTTTGTTATTGTATGATGTAGTTGGAAACAATGTTATATAAGTGTCAGATGTCAACTGTAAGCAAAAATAAGTGTCAAGGAAAAATAAATGTTGATTTTGATGTTTAAGTTATTTGTACAATTATTGAGTTTTTCTTTTAAAATAAAACTGACTAGAAGTACTTCGGTGTTTAATTAACATCCACGCAATTCTGCAAAACATCAGGTTATGGCCCAGATCACTTGTTTCGTGAGTATTTCGCCAGTAAAAAAGTCAGTGTTGAAGAGCCTGTGTCGGTAGTTTGCCGCGGCCAACGAAAATAAAAAAAAGAAAAGCTGAAAAAAAGGTGAAAAAGAAGCTCGAGTATATATACATAAAAAAAGAAAAACATAAATCCGAAAAATGGAAAATTCATCGGCTGCGTTGAAACTTAGTGGTGGTGACAACTGGGTAGCCTGGAAATTTCAAACAAGGGTAGTGCTAAAAAGCCGTGGTTATTATGACATAGTAATAGGAAAGTCTGTGAGACCGAGCACTACTGGAGATGACCAAAAGAAATGGGATGCTAGTGATTCAAAAGCACAAGAATTTATAGTAACCAGAATAGAGCAAGGCCCTATGACACACATTTTATCCTGTGAGACCTCGAAAGATATGTGGACAAAGTTGAAGTCTGTCTACGACAAAGAGTCAGAGGTGAGCATTCATTTAATGCAACAAAAGTTTTTTCTCTTGGAGTTTTCATCAGGTAAAAATGTTGCCTCATTCATATCACAGCTTGAAGAGATAAAAAATAAGCTAAAGCAAGCTGGTGAAGAGCTGTCCGATAAAATGATCATGACAAAAATACTTATGGCATTGCCAGAGGAATATAAGCATTTTCGATCCGCATGGGAATCCGTACCATCTGATAAACAAACCCTAGATGAACTTACATCAAGACTACTTATCGAAGAAGAAAGAAGTAAGTCAGCACAGGGCAGCACAGCATTGGCGATGAAAAGTGATACAAGCAGAGAATTTAAAGGGCAAAAGAAAACCAGATTAAAGTGCCATTTTTGTGGCAGAGGTAGCCATATTGCGAAAAATTGCTTTTTCAAGAAGAAAGAGAGAGATAATAATAGCCAGAAAGACATAAAAGTATGCAGTCAATGTAAAAGACGAGGACACAACTTACAAGAGTGTTGGTTTAATAAAAATAAAAATGAAAAACAACAGACAAGCAGAGAAGAAAATAAAATTGACAGTAATGCATTCATGGTATATACTGGGAGTAAGAAAAATAAAAATGAATGGTGCTTGGACACAGGAGCTAGCGAACATATGTGCTGGAATCAAGATCTGTTTGAAGAATTGATAGAGATAAGCTATAAAAAACAAGTAAAAGTCGGAAATGGAGAAAAATTACCAGTTAAAGGTATTGGAAAAATAACTCTATGGGCATTTAATGGTAAGAAATTTATAAAGTCAACCCTGTCAGATGTATTATTTGTGCCAGATTTACAATTTAATTTATTCTCAGCTGGATGTGCCTTAGATAAAGGTTATAAGATGTTTTCAAACAATGAAAAATGTGAATTTTATAATGACAAAGGAGAAATAAGAGCATTGGCAACACGGGATAACAAATTATACAAAATGTTATTCTCACAAGAACAAAACACTGAAACCTTTGCAAATATTTTAATTTCGGAACGCACCCCTAACGAAAACTTGTCTGACGGTCAAGTTCAAGAAAACAGCTGTTTAGTAGATGTATTTTTATCAGAGTGTAATTCTGCAAAAACAACAGAAAGTTTGAGAGTTTGGCACTGCAGACTAGCACATCAAAATACTACATATGTGAGAAACTTTTTAAGGCAAAATAACATTGATTTTATAGACGAAAAATTCGTGTGTGAACAGTGTTTAACAGGTAAACAACACAGAATACCATTCAAGTTAAGTGAATCAAGAGCAAGTGAGCCATTACAATTAGTGCATACAGACGTATGTGGCCCTATGGAAGAAGAGTCTTTAGGGGGAAATAGGTATTTCCTGTTGTTAAAGGATGACTATACAAATTATAGGTACGCGTATTTCATGAAAAATAAATCAGAAGTTAAGAAACACCTTAAAAATTTTATATCATTAGCCGAGAGAGAGACAGGCTGCAAGATGAAAAATTTACGATCAGATAACGGTTTAGAGTTTATGAACCAAGAAATAAAGGAGATGCTTGACTATCAAGGCATAAAACATCAGAGATCAGTAGTGTATACGCCTCAGCAGAACGGTAGGGCTGAGAGGGAAAATAGAACCCTAGTTGAATCAGCCCGAACTATGATACAAGGGCAAAAGTTGAATAAAAACTTGTGGGCAGAGGCCATACATACAGCAGTGTATGTTTTAAACCGAACAGGCCCTAGTAGCATAAAAAATGTGACACCTTATGAATTATGGTACAAAAAGAAAGTCAATAATATTTCTACACTCAAGAGTTTTGGTTCTAGAGTATCAGTGCATGTCCCAAAAGAGAAGAGATTAAAATGGGATGCAAAAAATATGTTTGGTTTCTTTATTGGCTACAGTGAGGATGTAAAAGGTTACAAAATATTTGTCCCAGACAAAAATAAAGTTGAAATTCATCGAGATGTCATATTTTTGCCCGAGAAAACCATAGAAATAAAAAATGGGGAGACAGACATGAATAAAAACATACAGATGATATGTGAGGAGATAAAGTCAGAAGAAGATGACAGTGAAGCAGAAGAACCTCAAAATAATAGAGAAGAAAGCAGTGAGAGTGACCTCGAAACTGATAGCAGTGTTGAAGATGTGAATGAAATAGAGCAGGAGCATGGATATGACCTGAGAAGACATATAAAAAGACCCTCAAGATATGATGATTATGTTCTGGATGATGACGAAATGAGTTTGTTGACTTTTAGTGATGATGAAGAACCCCAGACGTATGATGATGCAGTGGCCAGTAGTGAGTGTAAAAATTGGAAGAAAGCTATGCAATCAGAAATAAATGCGTTGCTAGAAAATGAAACATGGGAGTTTGTGCAAAGTAGTGATGGTCAAAAAGTCATTGAGTGCAAGTGGGTGTTCAAGAAAAAGAAAAATGAAAATGGTAAAGTAGTGAAATATAAAGCTCGTGTGGTAGCTAGAGGTTTTCAACAAATTGGTATGTTTTTTAATGATATTTATAGTCCAGTAGCAAAATTACCATCAATAAGGATTTTCTTAGCCATGTGTAATACTTTTGATATGAAAATTCATCAAGTAGATGTTTGTAGTGCATTTCTAAATGGGGATATTAAAGAAAATGTTTTTATTTCACTCCCAAAGGGATTTAAAGAAAAAGAGGGCACTATTTGCAAATTAAGAAAATCCTTATATGGTTTGAAAAGTTCACCTAAAAATTGGAATGACAAATTTCATAATTTGATGCAAAATTTGAGTTTTTCAAGATCTGAATATGAATATTGTCTTTATATTAAAGTAAATGAAAAAGGTAGGATATACATTTTGCTGTATGTTGATGATTTGCTGTTGGCAGGTACAAATGATCAAGAAGTTGAGAAAATAAAATACATTTTAAACAAAAACTTCAAAATGAACGACTTAGGTCAAATAAAACATTTTTTGGGTATGTGCATAACTCAAAATTTGTCTGAAGGCAAAATAAAAATTAATCAAACTGTTTACTTAAAAAATGTTTTGAAGAAATTTGACATGTCAAGCTGCAAACCATCAACAACACCAATGGATAATAATTTTCACCACGATTTTCTCAAACGAAAAAAATCTGAGAGCATAGAGATAGAAAAGAAATGTAGAGTTGCTATAGGATGTTTGATGTATGCAATGTTATGCTCAAGACCAGATTTGTGTATAGCTATAGGTATATTAAGCAGGTATCAAACATGTGCAAGTAACGATTTGTGGGTAGCAATAAAAAGAGTATTGAGATATATTCAAAGCACAGTTACTATGAGTTTGATATACTATAAACATAAATATAAACAGGAAAATTTGATAGTAGGGTACTCAGATTCAGATTGGGCAGGTGACCGTACTGATAGAAAATCTACATCAGGATATGTATTCAAAGTTTTTAATTGCACGGTGTCATGGGCATCACGGAAACAGTCTACAGTCAGTTTGTCCTCTACTGAAGCTGAATATGTTGCACTAAGTGTATGTGTGAGTGAAGCATGTTGGCTAAGATACTTAATGTATGATTTAAAAATAAAACCTGATTATGTAGCGGTTCTAATTCATGCAGACAATCAAAGCGCTATAAGGGTTAGTAGAAATCCGGAATTTCATAAGAGACTAAAACATGTTGATATTAGATTTCATTTTGTACGAGATAAAATTAAGGAAAATATTGTTGTATTAAAATATCTTAATACAAGTGACCAACAGGCTGACATATGTACAAAACCATTAGGTTTAACTCTGTTTAAAAAATTTAGAGAGTTGCTAGGTTTAGAATAAAAAATTAATTTAGATCTAGGAGATTTACCGTTGAGGGGGGGTGTTGAATACCCAGTAAAAATAAGCAACGGCAAATCTAGGGGATTTTTGTTATTGTATGATGTAGTTGGAAACAATGTTATATAAGTGTCAGATGTCAACTGTAAGCAAAAATAAGTGTCAAGGAAAAATAAATGTTGATTTTGATGTTTAAGTTATTTGTAGAATTATTGAGTTTTTCTTTTAAAATAAAACTGACTAGAAGTACTTCGGTGTTTAATTAACATCCACGCAATTCTGCAAAACATCACCTTTAAACTGATGGACAAAACACTATTAGTTAACGCTTACAAAAGGTCAAGCTATCCAAAACTACACTTCTTTTACTTTACATTAAGATTAACCTCAGTGTTTAAAGTTTAAATCAAACGTAGAGTAGTAGATTAAGGGTCGGTTGTTCGAACGCTAATCAACAATGATCACTATCAAATAGTTAATTACTGTCACCAACTGTCAATGTCAACTTTGATTGGGTTGCTGAAAACATAATTGATTATAATTATCAGATTAGTTAATCAATTCACATAACAATTATTAACATAATTGATTAACTAATTTCATAATTGTAATCCATAATTATGTTTTCAGCAACCCAAATAAAGTTGACATTGACAGTTGGTGACAGTAATTAAATATTTGATAATGATAATTTTTGATTAGCTTTCGAACAACCGGCCCTAAAATGTTTAAAAAATGACTTGAAAAACTTTTGAAGGTCACAAAACAAACTTTTTCTGTAGCGCGTTGTGCAGCAACAACAATCGGTCAACTCTGGCTGCATAAGGTTTTATGATGAGTACCAGATCTGTGCGCAGTAGTGTAACCGATGAAAGTGCTATGGAAGCCATTATAACAAAGGTATTGACAAATTCACTTAGCAAAATAGAAGATAAACTTGACAAACTAACTCAAAAATTTGAAGCATTAGATGCAACACTGAATAATGCAGTTACAAAGCTAAATCACCTAGAAGAAAAAGAAAAAAACAATGCAATGACAATTATAATAATTAATCGGATATTGGATAATCTAAATCAGACAGCAAGAATGAATAGTTTGAGATTTGTTGGAGTAAAAGAAGAAGCGTCTGAGAATGTGATAAGCAAAGTTTTGACATTAATTAATGACCAAATGAAAATTAAATGTTCACTAGTGGAAGTAAATAGAATATTTAGGGTGGGCAAGATTGAAGATGAGCAGAAGCCTAGGAGTATCATCGTTGAATTTGTAACCAACCTGAAGCGGAGTGAAGTTTATAAATCCAGAAACAAGCTTAAAAATACGGGAATATTTCTGAATGAAGACCTTACTCAAGTTCGGTTTAAACTTCTCTTAGCTGCTAAGAAAAAATATGGTGTTAAAAGTGCGTGGTCAATGAACGGCAAGATTTATGTCAATACTGGCAACGGTGTCAGAACCATTCAGAACGAGAATGAGCTTCTTAATTAGGTACGAAAAACATTAGATAAAATATATTGACATGAAATTTTTAAATTTATTCTTATCTTTTGTTTACATGTTTGACTATTTTAATGAATAAGTTTTCACTTGAAATTTTATTTGTTACGAATATAAGTTCAAATGAATCCAACTTTTTTTTTGTTCTGATTCTGGCCTTGGTTTGAATCCAACTTAAAATAGTTTAATTTAATTAGCAGATCTAGTTTTTATTCGGTACATCAAATCATCAATGAGTTCTTGTTTTTTTGTTACATAGAGGTTACAGGTTTTAATGGATAAATGTAAGTTAACTGGTTTCAGTACGTAAATACATGAGACGTATTTTCCAAAAAATGTAATCTTGTTTAAAATGTATTATACTGATAAATTATTGAATCTACTTCTACATATTTTAAATATATTTAGCCATTGCTTATATGTGTATAGGTCTGAAATTTTTGGGCTGGGCCTTTTTACATGTTTATATTTTCTTTTTAGAACAATCTGTCAATATTAACGTTACAGTTTTAATACTTTACTGACTATTTTGCTGCAAGAAAAATCAAATATAAATTACTTTTCACAATATGTTCGCAAATCTGTCAAGAGGTATGCATGTGTGGTATGTGGTTTAGAGGTTTCAGATCTACGTTCTTCCGTATTAAGTAATCGACAGTTGTGTTATAGTATCTGCTCACAAAAATGAGTTATCCTTTTTCCAGGGATAATATGTATGATGGCACTATATTTTCTACTTTAATAACATTGTATTAAAATACTATTTACAGTATCTGGGCTTACTGCAATAATAGCTATAAGACATAACAAACAACCTGAATGTTTATTACCAGAATTGTAGGGGTTTAAATACAAAAACACATGATTTTTATAGGGGTTCACAAACCTTGGAATTCGATATTATAATTGCAGTAAAGACATGGATTCAAGATGGGGTTAGGGCTGGTGAAATTGTTGATACAAGTATGTATAATTTAATACGGGCAGATAGGGATTTAGAATTCACTGGAAAAACTAGAGGAGGGGGAGTTCTTGTGGAAGTAAGAAAGGAGTATAAAATTGCACAAATTTTCAAACATTGTACAAAATTTGAGGCAATAGCGATTCATATTAAATTAGCAGGTAATGAAAAACATACAATTTTTGCTTTATATGTACCCCCAAACAGCTCTGATAATATATATGAACAACTAGTAAATTTCCTTCAAGATAACGTTGTTGATATTGAAAAGACGTATATATTTGGTGATTTTAATATACCAGAAATTAAAGGTTGTGTGAGTGAGATCAATGTTTCTAATACCAAAGAATACATATCTCTCACAAGAACCGACACGGACGGCGATTCTTTTGTTGTTAGCATGTACTTAATTTTAGTATCGAGTTGGCAAGTGTACACGCGAGTACACTGAGAAAAGTCTCGCACATTTCTGGCGTGTATCAATAAAATTTTAGTTGCACTGAGAAAAAGGTTGCATGCAGGGCCGGCTTTTGTTGACATTCTTAATAAGGTGGAATTATTTTTGATTTACAAAAGGTTGCAAATACAACACAAAGTAATGGTGAGAATAATATTGATTAAAACCATGGATAAAATACCTTTTTTATCCTGATTTTAGCATTGAAAGACCAATAATAAAATATATTATAGTGGCGTGACATTCACTAATTATTCTTTTTGGCTTATACAACGATACAAAATATAATTTGTTGTTTTCACCAATTTTGAAAAAGTGTGAACAAGTTGGTGATAATTTGAACGACTTGGTGTGACCTAATAGGCTGTCTGTCCGTCCGACCGCGAATATAACTCCTTCAGTCACTATACCAGGTAGAATGACAAATGACGTGTCAAATGAAAGCTTATAATCCATGGATGGTACTCAAGGTGAGACATTTGACCTAGACTATCTGTCCGTCCGACCGGAAATGTAACTCCTCCGTCACTATACCAGGTAGAATCACAAATGAGGTGTCGAATGAAAGCTCATAATCCATGGATGGTACTAAAGGTGGGAAATTTGACCTAGGACTTCCGGTTTTAGAAATGCGACCGGAAGTACTCTTTTAAAGTCACCGCAATAGCACAAGTGATATCCGTCCGACCGCGAATACAACTTCTCAGTTACTATACAGATAGAATGACAAATGAGGTGTCGAATGAAAGCTTATAACCCATGGATGGTATTAAAGATGAGAAATTTGACATCGGACTTCGGTTTTAGAGTTACAACCGTGGGTATTGCTTTAAAGTCACTCAAAATATGATATAAATGTAAAACAAGATGACAAAATTAGTAAAATCGTAGATCAATCGACGCAAAGTTACACGAAGAGTTCCAATATCGCTTCCAGTTCTACTTTCGATTACTTTGGGTGAAAACCTAGGACCAATTACTTGTTTGTCGAGGTATTTCCTAATTCATTATATTCGTTCTCTGCTTGGATCTTCCATAAATAATAAACAATAAATAACTTTTTATTAATTTCACGCCTTAAATCAATTATGTATCAAATACACAATCAATATTATTTAATAAACAACTCAATCTGTGACTAGACAATCAACATACAAACCCCATTCAAAGCAAATATTCCTGAAGCCGTGTCAAATATTTCATAGCGTTGTTTGTCACTTCTTGTCACTACATTCTGTTCGACAGAGTGCGTTGTATGACAAAGATAGCGAACATACGATTTGGAAAATATCATCACGGACAATGTTAGAACAAGACAAGCCTGCATTTTATGTATCGATGAAATGTCCCTAAAGTCTAAAGGCCGCGTCTCACCATCAAATAATTTGATCAAACAGTTTGAGCAAACTTGACGTACTTGAGGAAGTACGTCAAAGTGACGTCAATATTGCAATTTTTTTGAAATTCTAAAAATCTGTGCTCTCACTATCAGTCTAGTTTGATCAAATTTTTTGTATTGAGTTGTCTAACTTGTTTGTACTTTATTTAAAATTAAAATTTTTCATTATTATCCACAATGAACACTCAGGATGTGACGTCACTAACTGTCACTTTCAGTTTGCTCAAACCAGTTTGATCAAATTATTTGATGGTGGGACGCGGTCTTAACGTATTTTATGAATATATGGAAACGTTTTGATCATTATGGTCAGAAGCTTATATTCCATATGAAAGCAGTCTTTAGCTTTTTTTTGTTGGAACGCAAGTATAATCAAGAGAATGTAAACCTATTATGAAGAGTGTATTGTCAATTATCAAGCATTAACTTGAATGTTGAAACAATTTCAAGTGATATTGGATCAAACTTTTTGAATTAGCTAAATTATAATATAATGTTACTCCTGAAAATCCTGAATTTCAAGTAGTCAGTCATAAATTGTTTTATATATTTGACCTAGTTATTGTTTTATACAAACTACAGAAACAATTTAATGAAACATAGTTTATTAAATTTAATTTAGGTTTGCACATAATCAAGATATCTCAAAAAGAATTAAATTGCATAAATGTTGGAAAATAACAATTAATAGTTGTAGGCTATTAACAATTAATAGTTGTAGGCTATTAACAATTAATAGTTGTGGGACATGTTGGCAAAACTGGTCTTTATTTATTTAAAAACTAGATGCATAAATAAATACTGTTTAGAAAACTTTTTGGCAGTATCAGGCAACAGGTTGGTGATTGTGTAACCCAACACCATTAAATTTTCAAGGGCTTTGTACTGGTAAACATATTTACATTCAGGAAGTATGAATTGCATGAATGACTTAAATCAAGTTTTACTGGATGTTAAATAACAATATTTGATAGACAAAATCAACCAAAACCCATTTCAGACACCAGCTACAGGAGAGAAAATATTCCCACAGAAAATGCTTTTACTTATGTTTGTGGATATCTTAAAAATCACTTAATGGGCATAGTAAATAGTAACTGTGACAGTTGTCAAAATTACCGGACACAGTGTGAATCTTTAGATATGAATTCTTTGTTAATATATAAAACTTACAACCCCACAAAAATGATTCATGTAGCATTACAGTATCCTCCTGATTTTTTTATTAAATAAAACAGATAAAGTAAAAACTAAACTTAAAACCTAGAAAATAAGTCTATACAAAATATTATGAGCTACAAACTGATATAAAAACAAAATACTAACACCAAGCCAAGCCAAACAAACAACTGTGACAACAAACGCCGATCCTGTATAAGACAAATGTCACCAAAATTATTTGCCATTCATACAAATTGAGAAATGGCCGATCTGGCACATGCGCATAAAAATTTAGTTCATAGATAATCCGTTTGTGTCGGTTCTTGGGAGATATGTATTCTTTGCTAATACTAAATTAAATATTTTGCAATCATTTTTAGATTTTAATTCATTTAAGCTTTTTAATAACATTACAAATTTTCAAGGTAAAACACTTGACTTGATAATATGCTCTGAAAATCATTCATCAAAATATGTAGTAACACAAGACTTAACGCCATTTGTAAAGGAAGATCATTATCACCCTACTCTTAATTTTAATATAGTCTACAATAAAAGTAATAAGCACAAATTTGAAGTAAATTTGTTCAATGAATATAATTATAAAAAAGCAAATTTTGAACTGTTGGTTAATAATGTCCGAAATACAAATTGGGACGCAGTAAAAAATGAAACAAATGTAGACTTAGCTTTAGAAACTTTTTATGAAATATGGAATAAAATTATACAGAATTGTGTACCAAGATTTAAGACATTTAATAATTCCAAATTATTTCCTAGTTGGTATACACAAGAAATAAAAGATTTAATTAAAAATAAAAACAAATTTAGAAAATTACAGAACATCTCAAATTACTATTTAGAAAAATACAAGGAAAGCAGACGTGCATTAAAATGCTTAATAAAAATAGAAGAGAATAAATATTTAAAAGAAGTGCAACAAAATGTGGAGGGTAATATAAATTATTTTTGGAACTACATATATTAACAACAAAAAATCCAATTGTATTCATGCTGTAAATTTTGTTTACTTAGGTCAGAATGTTGATGGTGAAAATACAGCCGAAGTATTTGCTAAGTTTTTTGCATCTACATACACCTCAGATAAAGCGATTTATAATTTAGATTTTGGTAATAGTTCTTACTTGCATAATGATTTTTTCGCAATTGAATCAATAGATTACAATGATTTTAAAGAAGCTGTAAAAAAATTAAAGCCAAAGAAAGCGGCGGGTACTGACGGTATTCCACCTTATATATTAAAAGGTTGTAGTGAGTGGTTGATTGAACCGATGGTACATATTTTTAATAGCATAGTTAATTGTAAAGTCTTTCCTACAATTTGGAAAACATTGAACATGAACATTACAAAACATTGAAAACTACTTACAGACCTATAGCAATAATGTGTGCTCCCGCCAAACTTTTTGAACAGATTATACATAACAAGTTATATTCATATATAGAAAAGTACATAATGTCTCAACAGCACGGTTTTGTGCTAAACAAGTCAGTAAATACAAATTTATTTATTTTTGCAGACCAGGTTGCTGACACATTAAGCACTAAATTGCAACTTGATACGATATACACGGATTTTAGAAAAGCTTTTGACCGCGTTAATCATGATGTGTTACTAAAAAAGTTAAGTACTTATGGCTTGTCTAATAATTTTATTGACCTCATCAAAAGGAATCTGGAAAACAGACGTTTTATAGTTCGACACAAAGGTAATGTATCAGGAAAGTTTTACGCCAATTCCGGAGTTCTTCAGGGTTCAAATTTAGGACCTCTTCTCTTTATTATATTCATTAACGACCTTCCTTCTATTTGTAAATATACTGAGTGTCTTTTATTTGCAGATGATTTAAAAATGTACAAAATTATTCAGTCAGTACGTGATTGTATTAAGTTACAGAGAGACATTGATAGTATTTACGAATGGAGTAAAGTTAATAAGTTAGAGTTTAATATTAATAAATGCAAATTTATGACGATAACTCGGTTACAGGAACCAGTTATTTTTGATTATGAGATGGGAGGTGAGAGATTGGCTAGGGTTACTGAAGTAAAAGACTTGGCAGTAACATACAATCAAGTTTTTTCGTTTGGGAAACATATCAATCAGTCGATCTCAGCGGCAAACACATTGTTTGGATTTATTAGAAGACAGACAATATCATTTACAAACATTAATACAATAAAATTTCTCTATTTTACTTTAGTGCGACCTAAATTGGAATTTGCAAGCGTAATATGGTTTTGTGAGTATATGTCAACACTTAAAGAATTAGAAAAGGTACAAAATAAAGTTCTTCGGTATGTGTATTTTAAAAAACACAAAAAATGGCCTGATTATAATTCTGTTAGGTCAGCTCACTTAAGAAACGAGTTTAAAATATTGTCTCTAGGACAAAGAAGGGACTTAATGGTAATTATGTTTATATACAATATAATTAACAATAAGATTAACAGCCCATATTTACTTTCACTCATTCCATTCAATATTGCTCCTCGTCGGACACGATCTTCGTTAATGTTCAATATACCTCACAATCTTGTTGCAACAAGATCTCCCCTTGCCAATGCACTTAAGTTATTAAACAATTTTAACAGTTTAATTGATGTAGATTGGTCCTTGTATCGGACAAAATTTTATAAATTGATACTAAGTCAAATTTTAAACACCTCTGTGTAAAAAATATTCAAACCTCTATAATGCTGGAAGTGATAATGAGATACTTTGTATAATTTTTATATAACTTAGAAAGTTATCTATTTAAAAATATAGAATTGTAAATGTATATTTTTTTAGCCATGTAATGAGACATTTAGTCTGTATAGTTAATAAATAAATAAATAAATAAATAACATAACATAATGGGAGTATTATTCGGTGATTTATGATATTTTCACACGATGACAGCACCTAACAGAGCTGTAAATTCGGTATTCCATATTTCCCGACTATTCCATTATACCCTTCTCTCCTCTACTCCATAAAAATTTACATAACAACAAAATTATCTTAAATTTTTGCAATATCTGTATTTATATTTATTTTTTAGGAAACCAATGTAGAGAATCTGCAGAATTTGCTGCCTTTGGTTGATTTTAGCCACAAATACTACACGCGAAGTGCAGCTAAGTCAACAGGGGCAATACCAAAAGCGCCAGTAAGAATGACAAGAAGCAGGATAGAGGCATTACGCATAGAAGAAGAAGAAAGCGCGATAAAAGCTGGGGCCGCCCCAACATCACGGCTCACCTCAAGAGTTCGTCGTCTTTCAACAAAGGTGAAAGATTCTGCCTCAACGTGTACAAAGGAATTGCCTAGATTTAACAAGCCATCTTCATCAAGACAGGATTGTGAGTTTTTTATTTATTTTTTTAAATTTATTTCTTTTATTTAACCTCCATATTTATTTACAATCTGTAAAACAAGTTATAGTGAGTAAATGTTGTGACCACTAGTGTAGGTGACTTGGAGAAAACAATTTTCTTTGCAAATATTTTACATAGCTATAAAATTGTTTGTCTCTGCGAATTACGCGATGGTTAATCACTAGGTGTATTTTGTCTAAGTCTTCGTCTGACTGATTGTCTTATCAGGCTTCTGGCTAGTACATTTGGATGTTGTGTCATTCTGTCTTCGTATTTCTATGCGAAGTTAGTAATTTCTTCTTTTACTGTTGCAATTTCTAGGTCGCGTCTAATAATATTATTTGCAACATACCATGGGGCATTTGTGATTATTCGAAGAACCTTCTATTGGAACCTCTTCAAAATTTCGATATTAGAGTTTGATGCAGTACCCCAAAGTTGGATCCATATTGGCTTCAAAATGGCTTTGTAGACAAGTACTTTATATTTCGTTGAAAGTGATGATTTCTGATCAATCAGCCAGTATAGATTGTGTAATTTGAGACCAAGTTGTTTACGCTTCATAATAAATGTGTGTTTTCCAGTTTAATTTTTGGTGTAGATGTACTCCAAGGTATTTTACTGTTGCTTGAGGTTTTAGTTGGTGGTTGTTGACATATACAGGCAGTGACCTTTACGGTTTGTGAAGGTAATATAAACCGACTTTGAGTCATTTGTTTGAAAACGTCACCATTTTAGCCAAGTTCGCATTTTGTTGGGGCTGGTTTGCAGAAGTTGAGAAGCTGTCCGTGGGTCCTGATGTACTGGCATCGCTGCTGTGTCATCTGTATATGTAGCTGTCGTGGTTTGAAAGTTGTCCGCTGTGTACAATAGGTATAACAGTGGCCCCAGGATACTGCTTTGTGGGACTTCTGATCCAACTGGAAATAGTGACTTGCTCTCATCTCTATGTTGAACAAAAAGTAAACGGTTACGAAGATAGGATTTTAAAATTAGGAAGTGAGTGAGAGGAAGCATTTTGTTTAATTTGTATAGAAGGCCTGTGTGTCAGCCTTTATCGAATGCTTGCGAGATGTCTAGAAAGGCGGCAGTGTAGTACATTTTGTCTTCCAATGCTCGATTCCAATGCAGTTCTGCATATCCGATGAACCTGTGATTGCGTGTTGGGATCTGAATCCAAACTGGTGTGCCGGGATTAGTTATCGATCTGATAGGAGGAGTGGTTGAATTCTTGAGAGTATCAGTTTTTCTAGGATCTTTGACACTATCGGCAGTAATCTTATGGGTCGGTATGATTTGACATCTTCCAGAGGCTTACCTGGTTTGGGAATTAGTATAATTCTTGCGACTTTTCAGATGAGAGGGAAGAATTGTGAGTCAGTCATTATTTATTATATTATTTTTCATAAAACTCGTTTTTAAGAATTGGTTCCGGCCTAGCTTCCACAAGTGTTTTTGATTGGTGGGTTATGTATTATAGATAGATCTTTTGAGCCGTTTTCAGATATTCAAGAGAGTATTTTCTCGAGTACTCTCTTCAAGAGAGAGTATTAGTCGATTCAGTATTCTTCTTCTTCTTCTTCTTCTTCGTCTTCTTCTTCTTCTTCTTCTTCTTCTTCTTCCTCTTTATAAGCAATTCTGCTTGTTCATTGGCGGATTGATACCTCTATGGAAGGTTGTCACTCCATCTTTTGCGCGGTCGGCCGATACTTCTTCTGCCGATTGGTGATTTATCTCGTGCTATTTTGACCACACGTGTCTCCCCCATTCTGGTTATGTGGTTGTTCCATTCTTTTTTTTTCTATTTAGTGTCCATTCGTTTATACACTGTACGTTACATTGTCTTCTAATATCTTCGCTCCTCTTTCGATCTCTCAGTGTATTTCCTGTAATTCTTCTCAGTACTCTCGTCTCTGCCGTTTCCAGTAGTCTTTGTGTTGTGGCTGTATCGGGTCTTGTTTCTGATGCATATGTCATTATTGGTCTTACACTGGCTTTATAAATTCTTGACTTCATCTCAGTGTTAATATGTCGGTTTCGCCATATAGTATTATTAAGGCATCCTGCCAATCTATTTGCTTTTTGTACTTGATTTCTCACTTCTTTGTCTAGGTCTCCGTAACGTATAATTCCAAGGTATTTTACTTCCATTACATGTTCAATACTGATACCATCAATTTCTATTTTGCATCTGATTGGTTCTTTACTGATTACTATTATTTTGGTTTTCTGAGATGAAATCGTCATATTGAATTCTTTTGCTCTTATGTTAAATCTGTGGACTAATCTTTGCAGACTATCTTCATCTTGGGCTATCAATATTGCGTCGTCTGCGTAGCAGAGTATTTTTACTTCTTTGTTTCCCATTCTATAACCTCTTCCTTTGTTGACGTTTTTGATGATTTCATCCATGATTAAATTGAAAAGCATAGGACTCAATGAGTCTCCCTCTCTTATTCCGCTGCCTATATCTCTAGGTTCTGTAAGTTGTCCATCTATTCTGACTTCCATTTTGTTGTTTTGGTAGATGTTCTCAATAGTTTTTATGATATCTAGAGGGACTTCTCTATTATACAGAAGATGGATTACATCTTTGAGTCTTACTCTGTCAAATGCTTTCTTTGAGTCAATCATACATATAAATGCTGGTCTATTATACTCTAGTGATTTCTCAGTAATTTGCTTTATGATGAATATTGCATCTGTACACGATCTTCCAGTACGAAAACCCTGTTGTTCATGTGCTAAACTTATCCTCTGATTCATTACGTCTTGTAAGATTTTAGTTGTAAGTTTTAGGGTAGAATTTAACAAGTTGATACCTCTGTAGTTTTCTGGCTGCTTTTTATCTCCTTTTTTGAATAGTAGAATTAGTTCGCTCGTTCTCCACTCTTCCGGTATTTTATTGTGTTTTATGATTTTGTTAATTAATGTTGTTAATTGTTCTGTCATTGCTGCTCCACAATATTTCAGTAATTCGTATGGTATTCCATCCTTACCTGCAGCTTTTCTGTTCTTCAGCTTTTCGAGTGTTTTTCGTACTTCCTGTGCACTTATATTAACATCTTCATTTGTGGTCATTTCTGGTGTTTCCGGTTCTAGCATCATTTGTTCTTCCTCTGCATAGAGCTTTTTTAGGTAGTCAATCCATGTATCCTTTTCTATGTGTTTTGGTTCTATTAGTTCCTTTACCTCCGTTCTTTGACCTCTTAAAACGTTCCCAGTGATCATTTTTTATTCTTCTTACTACTGAATGTGCTTCGTTTCTTATAGTCTTATAATTGTCGTATGCCCTTGTGTTTTAGTTGACATGTATTTTAGGTAAGCTTTTTTCTTCTCTTTACACTTTTCCTTCACTTCTGTACAAAACCATGGAGCTCTTCTTCTTAAAAGCGATTTATTTTTATTAATGTTTCTTTCACCAAGAACTTTCTTGGCTGAGGCTAAGATATTAGACTTAATTTTTGCCCAGCTTTCTTCGACTTCGTCACTTTCTGTGATATACATGTTGCTGCTTTTTTCCGTTAGTCTTTTTTGGAATAGGTATCTTGTGGAGTCGTACTGTAAGCTTTCGATTCAGTATTAATGTGTTGTATTCTTGCTTTAGACGTTTAACCTTTGAAGCCTTTAAAGCCTCCTGCTATATTTTCTTGCCATCGGAGACGAGGTCGTTCTTCCAGTTGGGACTTCTTCCCATACCAGCCTTACTATTCTTTCATCAGAATGTCTTCTGAGGAGTCTTTTGGATTTCTTTATTTCTTTTATTATGTTAGCGTCCGGATATAGTTTTTACAGCTCTTTGTTAGCTCTTATTCTATATTGTCCTGTTGCTCCATCAAGCACAGGCCCAAAGATTTTCCTTAGGTCTCTCTTCGTTTTTCCTTCTAATTTTGTTTATTGTATTCTACTAATTTCTCTTCAACTTGCCTCATTGTAGATAATATCCCGTCAGTGCATGATCTTCCTGACCTAGAACCTTGTTGTTCTTCTGCTAATGTTATACTTAACTTCTTTCAGTTTGTCACTTTGGTTGTTAATTTTAGTATTGTGTTTAATAAATTAATTCCTCTGTAATTCTCCGGGTTCGATTTGTTTTCCTTTTTGAAGAAAGGTATTATGGTATTTGATCTCTATTTTTGTGGTATTCTGTTTTGTTCTATTATTTTTTGGATTAATTTTAATAGTTGTTTGGACAAATCTTGGTCCTTCGTACAGGATTTCATGCGATACTCTGTCCTCTCCTGGTGATTTTCTATTTTTTAGTTTCCTTAACGGTTCCTTTACTCAATATTTATTTCTTCGATTATCGACACTTTAGGTGTTGGTGGTTCATTATAATTATTGTCACTTCTAGCAAATAGTTTGCTTTCCCAATAGTTTCGTTTTTATTAATTCGTTCATCTCTTTTCTTTGTCCTCTGATCATTCTCCATACTATTACTTTTTTTTTTCTAGTTTTTTCTACTTTAATGACAAAAAAAGCAAGCTCATTAGCAGAAACCAATTCAAAATTATTTTGCACATCATATGTGAAACATTATTTGGTTGAAAAATCTCATTTTTGTTGGCGCAAAAATATATTAATTTGTCTGGACTAAATTACAGTTTTGTTTATCTTAAAATGGATAAATGTTACTATCAACATTCACACAGAGTTGCCAAACTGAATTTTGTTATTTTGGGTGTAAATTTTTTCCACCGATCTCCGAGGCTAAAATACCGTAGAAGTAATGTTCCTTTTTTTAAGACGCTCTGCCAATGTTGCCTTTTTATCTATTTGACTAAAGTATTGGTTTCGTTTCTGATGCATTTGTAGTGATTGTATGTAAGTTGTGTTTGTTATATTCTGTATTGTAAAAAGATCTTTGTGGTGATAAACCAGCAATTTATCATGCGTTTTCTATTTTCGTTTTTAACATTCTCGTTATGCTTTTGCTTATTTATTGTATTACTTGGTTGATTATTCTAGCGTTAAAGTTATTGCGACTTATATATAAATATATAAATGTACAATATACCTATGTATATGTGTTTTGTTTTATTTTCATTAATTAGGAACCCCATCTTCTATTTGTCCTGTTCGAACCGGATTACAACGCTGGATTGGAATCCTCAAGACGCTATGCTTCTTGCCTCTTCTTGCTTTTGGCAAGATAAATCAATATGGCCACCATATTTTGTACGAAATGTTCGGACTGTGGCGCAGTGGTTTCAAATGCTAAAAACGTGGTCATGAGATAAAATAAAGAGTCCCTATTTAGGTATTTTCATGTTTACAGTTGTTTTCTCATACTATAGTAGAGTGGAAATACGCAGGTATAAAGATCAGCCTGGATCTGCTCTTATTCATAGCTCAGGGACAAGTGAGCCACGTACGACGTTGTTTTGGTCGGCAGTGAAAGTGAAAGGGAAATATAACACGTATATTGAACATGCTGTAAAATGTTTTGTAGTTTATCAATTTTATTGCTGTAAAGCAGTTCCTTCTTTTTCAAGTATGTATTAATGTAAGATAAAAGTTGACTAATAATTTGATAACATTAAATGCATAAAATTTGTTAACGAATAAACAGTAAAAATATACTTGAAATAATCAAAATTTCGTGAAAATACATTCAAAAGGTACATAAATCTGCTATTAAAATTTATTAATCTCCAAATGTACAGTCAGAAGATACAGAACCACATCGGTTTAGCTGCCTTGAACTGCCTTTGCATTGCTGGAAGTTGTTTGAATACAAAAGTATGATATGATATTATTCTGGCGATTGTTGAGTATGTATGGGCGTACATTTGTAGTAGGTTCTGAATTCTGAATATTGTACATACTTTAAAAAGAAAATGTATTGGTAATCAGCAGATTCAAGAGTCCCTTATAATATAAAATATCAAAAAATTTTCGTTTAAAATAAAATTGTTGAATTTCTTTCGGCCATATTGGATCCGCCATTTTGTTTTTCAGAAAAATAATATTATATTTGTAATCAACGACCTTAGACTACCAAAACTGACAAAAAGTTTTTCGTTTTGATTGATATTTTCAATTTCTTCTCGCCAAGTTGGATCATCCATTTTGTTTTTCAAAAAAAAATGTCAGATTCGTAATCAGCGATGCCAAAAACCCTTAATTACGAAAGTAAATCCGAAGTGTATGAAAAATATACGCTCTTAAAAGTTCATGACCACGTTTTCGGCATTTGGAACCACAGTTTGTGGACGCCAAACTGTCGTTATTTTTATAATATTGTTGAATAATAGAGAGATATCGCAAGTGCATTTTACAAATATATGTGCAAGTAAGTGCAGACATAAAAATAATTCAGAATAGTTCAGTAATAGAATACCTACAAATTTTAGAAACTAAAAATTGTGAAACATCTTGTGTTGAGAAACACGTACGTTCGGAGCTAAACGAAATGCACGCCAACCTGCTCAATATCTTCTTCTAGCAAATTAACAAGAATTAAGTCTTCAATTTCATTGTCATCGGCAGCTAATATTGCTGCATCAATTTCCAAATAAAAAAAAACAGTTACAGTATTCCTCAACATTAATTTTTAGGTTAAAGTTAATGCCAAACGTCGTTTCTCATCTTGTCATAATAACAGAACATTTTGCGATAACTCTTGATAATAATAGTCTGCTGTTTTATACCACTAACGCAGCTTTGGGATTATAGTAGGGCAGTCGGCTATCTCTAGGGCCTAGGGCCTAGGGTATACAAGGAAGGTAACAGGGCCAGTGCTAAGGTTCAACCGCCTATTATTACCCCTGGTTTTACCCAGTGGCGTAACAAAAATGGGGCCCCCTTTAAAAAATTACTAAATTCGCCATGTGTAACAAAAACCTATATGTGTTATAGCCCAGTAAATAAATGAAAAATACGGTGATACCGTGTAATCTTCAGTGTCACCACCGAAGTGGTCAAGTCAATACTTTTCGAGTTAGTTACGAGTGAAAATGTTTATTGTTCCACAAAAAAAAAACACGTTTTCAAGCGATTTTGGACAAATAACTCAAAGAGTAAGTATTTGATGAAAAAGAATATTCTTAGCAAAAATGTAGCTCATAAAAAAAATTAAAAAATTAAATCTATCGAATCAGTAAAAGCAAAGTCGTAGCTCATGAAATATTGTTCTTATTCGTCAAATTGCAATTCAAATATTTCAACGTTGAATAACCAAAAAATTAAGCACTTTTGAGGAAAACTCATTGAAACTTTTTTAAAGTGTTTAAAGAAGCTTTATTTTTATTTGTTATAATAGTTTCTAGCGTCAAAACTAAGCGAGTTAAGTTCAAAATATAGTTAAACCCATTTTTTGTTAAAAAAAATTTTCTCCGAAAAGTGCTTCATTTTTCGGTTATTTCACGTTGAAATATTCGATTTGGAATTGGATGAATGAGAACAATTTTTCATGAGCTACAACTTTTACTTTTACTGTGTCGATAAACTTCATGAATACACAATTTTTTATAAGCTACATTTTTGCTAAAAATATTTTCGATAATATTTAATTCGATAAAATATTTATTTTTTGAGTTACTTGCGAAAAGTAGCTTGAAAAGGTGTTTTTTTTTTAAATAAACATTTTCACTCGGAAATAACAGTTTGACTTAGATAAAGAAACTCTATCGAACAAAAGTTGCTTATAAGAGGGCTTTTCATTTACAGTCATTTGTTTAGAGCTTCTGTCATATGTCGTATAATCCGTGTATATTAATATTATACACAGATTATACAACTATGACAGAAGCTCGAAACAAATGACAATCGATGAAAAGCCCTATTAGTAAATTTTATCCGTTTCCGGACTTATTTTAAACGTATGTTTTCACCCTCGAGATTGTAGAAACTTTCACCCCTCAAGTAAAAGCAACCAATGGTTTAAGTCTTTGAAGTAAAGGGTCAGTAGAACCTAAATCCAAATTGTCAAGCAAATACGTCGTGACGCTGATAATTACACTACATAACAGTAATTTATTAGTGTATTCATGCACTGTTTATGACAACTTACAAATTTCATCTTTATTGATATAGAATAAAATAGAACAAAAATTAATAAAGGATTACATATACGATTATTCTATGAGATGAACAACTTTCTTCGTGCACTACTATCAGCGAATATATTACACTTTTATATATCGGATCCGCAACTTCATTTTTAATACTGGACTACTTAAAAAACGTTGCGTATGTATGCGTAAAATAATATAACAATAACACATTTTTACATATATTAGACAACAAGATGGGGCCCCTGACATATTGCCCCCCCTCCGCAAGCTTCATGCTGCGGGGCCACTGTTACGCCTCTGTTTTACCCAATGACTCATTTTATTCAGGCTGAGTCGACTTGGGGCCTATAGACATTTTAAAAATGTCTATATATTCTCGCCGGCGCGGCACTGGGAATCGAACCCCGGCCTACCTGTGTGGAGATCAGACATCCACCACCTGAGCTAACTCCCTATTATCTCTCTTGATGCCTGTGTTTAAATAAACCGTTATCCACTATTTATCTTAATACGGTATTAACGTTTGCCTTTGCGATATCTCTCTAATGAAAATGCGCTGTTCTCTCTTGTAATGGTCCAGTTTTACTAATCCTAAGCTGTTAGCTCTAAAAACGTTTTCCTTTATTGTTGCCAATATCTAAACAATAATTGGCGGTATATTCAATCCTTGCGTGAATATTGAGTTGCCTATAATATAGAACCTGAAAGAACTGTTAGATAGTAGTTACAGCGACTGTTTTTTATAAATTCTCTCTTCTCTAGTGTACAATAAAGACATGTACAGTTACGGTTATTGAATAGTTTACAGGCTTGCGTATCTAGGAGCTGATTTTTTAAATTTGTACTTCGTTTATACGCACCTTTTACGTCAAAGTGACGTTACCAGTAGTGTACCTAGAATAGCTTGATTAAAATTAAAAAATCTAATTAATATAAATATATTTTACAAAATTTAACAAAATGGAAAGTATAGAAAGAAGCTTTTTTGAATGAAATGGATTATGGTCTTAATAACGAAAATAAGGAAGTCTGGCTTTAAAATATCTATTTTATTTTAAATCTATTTTATATTAAATAATGATAAACAATGGTAAATAATAAACAATCATTAATATTTGGTGAAAGCCCCATATTGTCAATACAACTTTGCAGTCTTCTGTTCATAGATAGCACTAATCCCCTCATGTTATAGTCAACAAGCTCTTCCCATGCCTGCTCAATTGCTTCCCATAATTCCATTCTATTGCGTGGTCTAAGGTTTCTTTCATTTAGTTTCTTTGTTAACTCTGCCCACACATTTTCGACGGGGTTAAAGTCTGCACTCCGGGAAGGCCACGGAAGAACATTAACATGAGTTTCTTCCAGCCATTCTCGAACAATTCTACTCGTATGCTCCGGACAATTGTTATGTTGGAAGAAGAAGTCGTTGTTGGGGAATCTCTGGATCACCGATGGCAACATTGTGTTCTCAAGAACATGTTTGTAATGCAGTCCTGTTAATTTTTCTTCTGTAAGATAACAAACGCCCGGACCTTCAGCACTTATCCATCCGCATACGTTGACCGAGAATCCTCCACTATTTCTTAAATGATACGTGTATTGTTCATAATTCCTATGACTTCTCGGCCTATAAACTCTTACTCGACTATTGCTATCTGACTGAAATACTTTTTCATCGGAAAATGCAACCCTAAACCAGAAGTTCTCCTCACGATTTATAAATTCATTACAAAATGAAAGTCGTCTCCTTTTGTGATCCTCAGTCAAAAACGGTTTCCTTGCAGCTGCACAATTTATCAGTCCGCTTGCTTTCTGAAACGCTGTCTCTTCGCTAGCTTTTCGAGCTGTAGCAAAAGAAGATTCTCTCAAATAATTTACTAACTACCCAGGCAACCAAATAACGTTTCCAAAACGTTGAAAAGACGTCATAATTATCACCAAACCACGTCAGTTTATCACGTTTTTTCGACGTCGAAAGTCACATGAATATGTCCCACCATAATTGACGTCATTTTTATCACGTTTTAGATACGTGATATCAAAAATGTAGTTTTTATGTCGTTTTTTTAAATTATTTTTCATTTTATGGTTTAAAAAATACACAATAATAATTATTCGTATGAGCATTGTTGGTATTGAAATTTTTCATTTAACTGTTTTAAATTTAGTTTATAGGCTAAAAGTAAAACCAAGAAAGACTTTATAAAATGCATAGAATTACAATCAAATTAAAATACCCTTAATGCAACATTATAGAATTTTCACTTTTTATATATACCTGGTATACTTACTGTGTCAAAACTGAAACAACATATAAACTAATAAATAATTTATTAACAAATTATCCAGCATAATCGTGAACAACTCATAATAATTAGTTCATTAACAGAAAATAAACACCAAAATACCGAGTTTTATTTTGCCACACAAAGCACGTAAACAATAAATGAAGTTTGGAGTCAATGTCAAATGTCAATATACAACAATAACATTATAAGCAACTCTTTGACCTCCTCCCATTTTTGTGACGTGGACTTGGGCTGTCTGAAATGAAAACGTGTTTTTAAAGGTATTTTACCGTCATTAATCTTACGTATTTAAAATCACCTACAAAAGACGTTTATACGACGTAATGTTCAAACACGTGTATGTTTTCAACCAAAAACTGACGTTTCCTCGACGTTATTGACGTCACTTGGTTGCCTGGGTATAATCTACTGTGGAGGTCTTCTGCCCTCTTGAACCGCCAACCGTGCTATAGAGTGAAAATTATCCCATCTTTGTTTGATTTTACATAATATGCACATATGGCTCACGTTCAAATCTGCAGCAACTTGCCTTAGTGACCAACCTTCCTGGAGTTTGGCAATAGCTCTAACACTCGCAAACTTTTTGACAAGTATTGACTTTTTGAAATTCTTTTACTTTGAAATTTATCAAATCCGCTCAACACTGCAATTTTACAGTACGTATTACAATATAAAAATTAAGGGGTAAACTATTCAGTGATCGTAACTGTACCTACATACATGAAATTATTAATATAACTTAGGACTGTATTATATAGGTTGCTGGTTCAAGTGCAATTAAAAGAGAGTTATGATAAACAGATAATATTATAAGTATATAAAAACCTTATTACGTCCTGGTACACCATTCGCGATTTTATTACGTCACCTATACCGATTTCACACGCGGTTACTTCGTGTACGAGTTTTTGAATGCTTTAAACTGATTCGCAATTTGTCTATATCCAATGAGCGTCGTATACGATTGCGCCGAGGAAAGCAGCGTTTGTTTTGCGATACACAAGAGTAACATTACTTTTCACAATGTCCGTTTTCGTACTGAAATTTAGCCCAAAAGAAAGGCTCACGTATTTTTGCCTTCAAGCGTAAAATACAGTGATTAAAAAACTGTCGCCACCGTCCGTGGTCGACACAAGATTGATGAGTTCAATAGGGAACTTGCACATATTTTTAAATATTAAAATAATATTAAAAAATATAAGGTAACATGACCTTAAACGCATGCATGCAAAAAAAAACAAATATTTTAACTCATACACTTATTACGCGGCTTTAAAAATGCTATAAAATTCAAATTTCATCAGAGATGCGTAAACGGGTCTGACGTCACGACCCAGGGTCTACCTGCCATCGACAACAAAACCGCTAGGATATTTCGAAAATATTATTTACAAATTCATTCACATTCACTTAAAACTCTTATGTAGAAGTCGATTGTATAAATAAAAGTTCAAAAGAAAAAAATGTTGTTTTGGTGATTGTATTAATTCCATTTTAATCGTATTTAATTGGAAATTCCAAGGTATTATTTGTGTTCTTGTATAGTTCATAATCAGTTTATTTAGTTTCAAACTGAAATTGATCAGGTGTTAAAACAAATAAGTATTATTAATAAGCATGTTTAAATTGTTTATAACAAAGGGTTTAATTACTCTTACTTTTATTACTAAAAGTTTTGTTTATTTCTTTCTTCTTTGTTATGAATCTAAAATATTTATAAATGATAGGTCTTAGTTTTGTTTATCACAAAATATTACGATCAGAAATATATTCGGAACATTTTTATTATTATAAGGGACGAACGTTTTGGATTTGTGTTGTTAGAAAACCGAGACCAAGAGCTAAAATCTAATCTCTCAACCAAATAACCAATGTTACAATGTACAATGCACATGCACAAGTACAGTTGCAAATGTTCTATTTAAAAAATAAGTGTTTTTGCGTAGCAGATACAGGCTTAAATATGTAATTCAAAATTTACTTATATTTGGATAGAATATGACGCAGGTCTTATTGACAGTTTGATTAGTATAGCACAAGACTTTTGGAGTGTAAATATTTTCCCCCGTCTATTTGCCTCTGCCAATTATTAAAAATTAATGGAATAAAACTTTGATAAAATAAAGTTGTATCCATAAAATATTTTTTATTTCTTTATGTGAGAATGAAATTTAAATTTTAAACTAAATATATTTATATATTTTAATAAAACATCCTTTCTTTTTATAAGTAATTTTTTTGTAGTATCTATGTACAATATGTATCTACAATGTACATACTTACATAGGTAACTTTATAATATAATTTGGCATTTGAGATAGGTTGTAAAATAAAAATGTATTTCCGTTGACTAAAAACAATATTATTTTTAAGTACGAGCCTGGGTTGACATAATATCTAATTAATACAACAGTAATTTGGAATTACTACCCGTTTATTTGAGCATAGGTACATGTTACGTAAATATAACTAATTGCATGTAAACAATAATGCATGAGGACGCCATGCCAATATGAAAGTCCTTCGCGCATGCGTGTAAATAATTCTTCATTGCGCGCGCACCACGAAGTTGATAGTCAGAGAGCTGGATACATTACACTCCTCCCTCCTAGATGAATTTACTCATCATAGTCCTCCAAATACTTGGGAGGTTTTCTTATTCGAGCGGGTGGCTTCTTGACTACAGAGACCTGCTCTCCAAGTTCGGGTTCTGGATCTACCAAATCGTTAGGATGCGGGAAAAGCTATTGCGGAGTTTCGCGTATTCCTGTTTCCATCGAGGTTGACGGTGTAACTTCGTCTGTGGTTTCTTGGTCACATACACGAGTTCTTATTTGTTCAGAATGACGACGTAAAATTTTACCATCAGGTGTTTGAACTTTGTAGCTTAATGGTCCGGTGGTTTCAATTATTTTGGAAGGAAGCCACTTTTGACCAGGAGTAAATGACCTTGCAAATACAGTCTCGTTTTCGTGAAAAACTCTGGGCCCTGCTTCATTAGGATATTTGGTCTCTTGCTTGGATAGCATCTCTTTCCTAAAATCAGGCTGTAGACGAGCAAAAAGTGAGCCTAACTTCCGCCCCATTAATATTTCTGATGGGCATCTCCCTGTCGCACAATGGGGTGTAATGTGCTGAGTAAGGAGATATCTGTGCAATGCTACTTGTATGTTGGTTTGTTCGTTGCTATCTGTCATTTTCTTAAGTGCATTTTTTACATTTTGTACCATGCGTTCCGCTTATCCATTACTACTTGGACGGTACGGTGCAACCAATGCTTGTCTAATAAGGTTTTTCTTTAAAAAATCTTGGAACTCAGCCGACGTAAAACTAGTTCCGTTATCCGATACGACAACATCTGGGATGCCATGAGTGGCAAATAAACCGCGTAAAATGTCTATGGTCACAGCACTAGAGATATTTGGAACGATTTTTACCTCCAACCACTTTGAATATGAGTCTATGATTATCAGAAACATTTTTCCTTTAAATGGACCGGCAAAATCGAGGTGTATCCTTGTCCATGGAGCTCTGGCCCACTCCCAAGGATGGATTGGAGCCTTTTTTGGCATATTTCTAGACTCCTGGCACTCGCTGCATGTATTTACTAGGTGTTCAATTTGCTTGTCGAGATTTGGCCACCAAACATATGAGCGTGCCAGTGACTTCATTTTTACGATTCCAGGGTATGCTGAGTGTAGCAAATTCAGTATTGTTTTCCTCCCTCCAAGTGGAACTATTACTCTTGTACCCCATAACAGGCAGTCTTAATAACAGCTAATTTCGTGTTTACGTTGTAGATAAGGAGTATATTCGTCTGAAAATTTAATTTTCTCCTCAGGCCAGCCTTTCCATGCCCACTACAAAACTTTAGATAACACTGGGTCTTTCTTAGTTTCATTAGCGATGTCTGTGGCACAGATTAGTTTTTCTGGGATGTTCTCGAGCATCAAAACGTCATCTGAGTTTGGCGGTTCTGGCGCACTTACCTTGTGTGGCAACATGCTAAGAGCATCTGCATTCTGAATTTTTGCACCCGGTATGTAGCATAATTCGTAATCATACGCAGATAACATAAGAGCCCATTTAAGCATTCTGGGTGACAGTATCTCTGGAACACCTTTTTTGGATCAAAAATACCCAGCAATGGTTTATGGTCCGTTTTTATGCTTATTCTCCTGCCATATACATATTCATGGAATTTTTTAACACCCGATATTATGGCCAGTGCTTCTTTGTCGATTTGGGCGAAGTTTCGTTCCGCAGACGATAGAGTACGACTATGGTACGCCACTGGATATTCGAGTCCCTCATCATCGCGCTGGCTAAGCACACAACCTACCCCGTAAGGGCTAGCATCACACGTCAAAAATAAATCCTTCCGTGCACTGTGATGTCCCGACACCGGTTCTTTTGCCAAAATGTCTTTTAATAATTCAAAAGCTTTTTGTTCTTTGAAACGCCACTGCCAAGGAACGTCCTTTCGGAGCAGTGCATGTAACGGATTTGCAATAGTTGCCTTGTCTTTTAGGAAAGCATGATAAAAATTTAAAAGTCCAAGAAAAGCTTGTAATTCGGTTTTATTAGTCGGAGCAGGCGCATTGGTGATGGCCGCGATTTTGTCTTTAGTGGGGCGTAAACCTTCTTCACTAATTTGAAACCCGAGAAACTCTATTGTTTTTGTTCGAAAAACACACTTTTCCTTACGAAAATGCAGGTCTCCCTGGAAACGCGATAATACAGCGCGCACTTTTGAGTCTAAGTCTTCAGGTACCTACTATTAAAATGTCATCGTAATACGGTAGTACATCCGAAATACCCGTTAATTTAGTGTCTATGAATTTTTGAAAAATTTGTGGAGCCACGGATATACCGAACTGTAAACGATTGCATTTAAAAGCTCCCTTATGCGTAATAATTGTTTGTGCCTCCGCAGCCTCGCGGTTGACACTTAACTGCAGATAAGCTTGCGCCATGTCTAGTTTTGCAAACACTTTACCGCCCGCGAGAGTGGATAAAATGTTCTGTACCACTGGCACTGAATAAGGTTCTGGATTTAGCGCTAAGTTCAATGTAGATTTGTAATCGCCGCAGATCTGGACCTCTCCGTTTTCTTTGCAAATGGTCACAATTGGGGTGCACCATTTTGGGTGTGTAATCGGCTCTAAAACACCCTGCGGTATAAGCCTGTCCCAATTCAGCTTCAATCTTGTCTTTTAGTGCAAAGGGAACCTTACGCGCTTTAAGCATAATTGGCCTTACATTTTTGTCTAACGAAAAACTTACTGGGGGACCCCGATAAAATCCCAAATCCGTATTAAATACATCTGGGTATTCTTCTGGATAATTAATAATGGAATAAATCTGACTTACCCCTGCTATGGTTAATCCTAACCTCTCAAACCAGTTTCTACCCAGAAGACTGGCGCGGTTTCCTTCCGTGACTATAAGGGGAAGCTTGGCTGATCGTTGACCCCTTTTCACCTTCACTAGACACTCACCCAGTAAGGGTATCACTGTATTTTGATAATCGCCTAAAATAACACTGGATTGATTTAATTTAGGTCGATTTTCACTAAATATTTTATGGTAGGTCGATTTGCTAATCACTGAGAAACTTGCGCCCGAATCAACCTCCATTTTCACATTTTTGTCATTGAGTAGCACGTCTACTAAATATTTACCGGTAATACTATCAGACGTCACGTTAAATAACGAAAAATTATAGCCACTACTTAGATAACAAACACTTTGAGTATTTCCCGAAACCGGCTCGGTATTTTTTGTCGATTCCTCGGTAGTCTGATGCACTTTCCGTCTTTGATTTTGGTCTTTCTTTTTACCAAAACAAGCTATTTCAATATGTCCAACCTTCCTGCAAAATGTACAGATTGATTTAATGTGTTCACAATGTTCAGGAGAATGTTCCTTTCCGCACCGAAAACACTTTTTCCGTTCGCGATCAGCTGATTTTTGTTTTGATTGTCCTGGCTGATTTCTACGAAAACCAACTGCGTTCACCTCTGTGTTCAACTCACTCTCTCGTAACACCTGCAAATTTTGAACAGCCACTTCGTGTGCCAGGCACATGTCTTGTGCGTCTTTAAGTTTTAACTTTTCTGTGGCGAGCAACTTTTGCTGTAAGGTGTCATCCAATAAACCACAGACTAATCTATCTCGTAGCATTGCGTCCAGGTCATTTCCGAAACCACATGGTTCTGCCAATTTTCGCAATTCTTTTAGATACACAGAAATTGTTTCACCAGTTTGCTGATTTCGCCTATAAAATTTGAATCTGCAGACAATTTCAGACGTTTTTGGCCCAAAATGTTTTTTCAACTCGGCAGTGATCTGTTCGTAGCTCGAATCACCAACTTTTGCTGGTGCAACCAAAGACCTTATAATTTCATACGTACTTGCCCCACACAGACTCAGAAATGCTGCTCTTTTCTTCTCTGGATCCGTAATATTATTGGCCGTGAAGAAGAAATCCATTCTTTCCACGTAGGAGTCCCAATTTTTTGGCTCACTAATATTGAAATTTTCTATGCTTCCGTAAGCTGCCACGTTTACTAACCTTGTCTTATTATTAATCTCCGGGATGAACAAAGAACAAAGCACTTAAATCTCATTTATCTTTGCCGTCAGTTTAAAGTACGAGCCTGGGTTTACATATTTATTTAGCGTATGGCTTAAGTACATCACAGATTTATGCATTATACAATGCATCACAAACAGATGTCCAATTTTTTTATATATTCGATTGACCCTTCGGTTGCCATTACAAAGTCTATAGGGTCGCCTGTGTATGCTCTGCGTGGGCAGTCCTGAACAATGTGACTGATCGTCTGTCTTGCAGCGCCGCAGTCACAAGAAGGCGAGGGGAGTTTACCCCATCTGTGGAGGGAGTCGGCGCATCTTCCACAGTTTGTTCGAATTCGATTAAGGGCTGCCCAAATCTTACGGGGACGTTCAAATTCGCCAGGTTTCCCTATGATGTCCGGTAGACTATGGTAATGCGGATCTGTCCTACTTTCCCAATCTTCTCTCCATCGGGTATTTAAGTCAAAGTTGGATTGCTGCAGCGCTTGAGCAGATTGTAGAGGGGGTAACCTGGATCGGAGACGGTTTCCAAGAATATCGGGGATGTCGTTGTGGACTAGAAGCTGGCGACTGTCCATTATTTTGTTATATTCTTTAACCAATGCATGTTCGCGGCGTAGGTTGGGTGGTGCTATATTACTAAGGGTAGGTAGCCACATTGTAGGGGTGGGCTTAATTGTGCCTGTTATCATACGCATAGTACGGTTTAGTTGGGTGTCGACCAGGTGGGTATATCTAATATGACATAATATCTAATTAATACAACAGTAATTTGGAATTACTACCCGTTTATTTGAGCATAGGTACATGTTATTGAAATATAACTAATTGCATGTAAACAATAATGCATGAGGACGCCATGCCAATATGAAAGTCCTTCGCGCATGCGTGTAAATAATTCTTCATTGCGCGCGCACCACGGAGTTGATAGTCAGAGAGCTGGATACATTTCAATTATAAATGCATGAAAATCTTTAAAATTTCAAAATATTGTCTTTACAGTGCACATCTGGCACTAGCCAAACGAGAACAGTGGTAAACATCATGGTTGGTGACGTCAGACCCAAGCGCACGCTTTTAAAGTTGTTTGAAACGGTAAATTTGGGCGCGCAACTATTATCAGTTATTGTACGTAAACTACCTATTAATTGTCAAGGCGTAATATTTTGAATATAATATTTTTGAACATAAATTAACAATTTTATGCAAAAAATATTTTTATGTGCAAGTTCCCTATTGTTCAATAGAAGAAGTTACCTCTCTCGCAATGTCAAAGCATAATAATATTCTGTATTGGGTAGAGTAGGGATTAAATAATGTTACTGCAGTATAAGGTTAGTAAATAGACAGGTTGTCTGGTAACTTTCCACCAATCAGCGTCGAAAATCTAAAGGCTGGAATGACCTCACCGAGAATGCTGCATTCAAATTCATTACCTTCACTCATTGAAATGCACTCAGAAAGTAGGAATGATCAAAAATGTGTTAATCTATGTATGTTGAAAAAAACCATACGTTTTGATTTTTAATAACTATTTGTTTTGAAGATTAGTTTTTAACTTTATTAACTACAACTACATCTTTATCAACTACATCTGTCGCAGTTGGTCTATGGTTTTGTTGAATACATTTAACTGTCCGAGCACAAATCAAAAGTAAAGTGCTTCAATTTCTCTTGTGAAGAACTATCTCAATGCGAGAGGGCAGTTTACTTGAGCAAAAAAAGTAAGAGTTCAAACCTTCGTACGGTTGCAAGATCAACGTGGAATGAAGTAAACACTTCTGTTGTATAGGTATAGGTATATGAATTTATTAAAATTCTTAAAATTGATCGACGAGGGAGTGGAAGTACAAAACGTTTTCGGTCAAACTGACCAACATCAGTGTAAACCTGGAAATAAGTGAACTACTTAAATTATAAAGCAAAAGGGTGAACTTTTGACAGTTGCAAAAATAGAAAATGTGGTTACTTACGTCCAGTGTACAAGTAGTTGTAACTAGCTACTTCAATAGGTGGAAAAACCTCTAAATTACATTATTGTTACATTATATATTAAAAAGTAGTCGACATTAAGTCGATGTCTTAAGATTTTAAAGTTCACATGTGGATGTACTTCATCCTTGCTCGAGAATTGCACAAAGTACTTGTGTTCAAGTGAGAGGTTAACGATCAAATAACGAGATTAACGAGAGATTAAATACAAATTAAAAATCCTTTTAGACAATTTCAATAATATTCAGTCATTACAATAACACAACTTTACTTAACTAAATTTAATTGTTTTCCCACTCAGTTAATTTTTGAAAAACAGTTTAAGACGTCACACAGTGTATGAGCAGACTTTTGCTACTAATTTCAGTTTTAACTAAGGAATATATTACAGCTTATTAACTTTTATTTACAAATTAGAACTCACAATAATTATTTTTAATACTTGCATATTTCAATATACCAAGTAAAATAAAATATTAATTCTCTTGATTTAATTTTCGGATGACAGACGAAAAATTCACCCACCTTCCTGTGACATCTTGTCATACATTTCTGGCACCAATCTGTCTAGCAATTAGTTGGTCGTTAACCTCTTACTTGAACACAATTACCTTGTGCAATTCTTGAGAAAGGATGAAGTACATCCACATGTGAACTTTAGAATCTTAAGACATCGACTTAATGTCGACTACTTTTTAATATATAATGTAACAATAATGTAATTTAGAGGTTTTTACACCTATTGAGGTGGCTAGTTACAACTACTTTTACACTGAACGTAAGTAACCACATTTTCTATTAGTTCTACTGTCAAAATTTCACCCTTTTGTTTTTAATTTAAGTGGTTCATTTATTTCCAGATTTACACTGATGATGGTCAGTTTGACCGAAAACCTTTTGCACTTCCACTCCCTCGTGAATAAATTTTAAGAATTTTAATAAATTCATATACCTATATACAACAGAAGTGTTTACTTCATTCCACGTTGTTTTATCAAAGGTATACAGCCAACTACAGGATTTACCCTTTTTAAGGTTTTGGTTTTGGTTGTGGATCCTTTCCACAACTGGTAACAAAGACAGAAATCTTGTATTTCAATGTTTCACTAATTTTTTGGACCCGATGTCAGCTGTCTCACTAAACTCTTTTAAGTGTTTGTAACGCGTACGGAATATACACAGAAATATTTGAATATTTGTACAAAGATGGCCTCTTGCAGAAAGACCATCAATTGCATGTTGGATTGTATTGTCAACGATGTGTGCGCTGCAATCAATGCCTTTTATGTTAACGCCAATACCTTACTTGAGCCTGCAGTGCCGGATTAAGAATCCTGAGGCCCATAGGCAACCCAAGCTATGAGGCCCCTTAAGAAACTTTTTCTCCGTTTCTCCGTTTTTAATATGACTGTGAAGCAGGAATAAATTGTTTTCCCTGCAAGTTTGAAGCTGGGCTATAAAATATTTGAATTGTTCTAGTTCATTTTCAAGTTCAGTTTCAATATCATCAGGATAGTTTTCATGTAGTTTTGAAGCACACTCCTTTATTTGAGTATCACTCAATTTTGGAAAAACACAAAAGACCAAATACTGAGTTCATTGACCCGTACACTGTCAACCATCGACTCAGCTTAGTAATTAGAGTATATTAGAGAATATTCAGAGTATTGTAGGTCGCAGGCCCTCTTCTCGTAATAAGCAAAATTATCTTTTTGGAATTTTAAGAACTCCAAAAGTGAACTTAGAAGCTGAACTGCAGTTTGAAGTTCAATCTCTTCTCTCTGCAATGATTTACTGATAGCGTTGATGCGTTCTAAAATTGTAACCCAAAACTAATTAATTATGAATGTTTCTTTTTTTGACATTTCTTTCAACAAATACTTAGCCTCATGAACTGTTTCAGCTTGCTGATTAGTGTCTTCAGCAAGAGTATGAAGAGCAGATTTGAAAGCGTTTTAACTTTTAGACAAAGGTCTTATGGCATGTGCTGCTTGTTCTTATAAGGACTAGATCGTGGCGAATGAGATCGTTTAGTGGAGTTTCATTTAAGCATTGATTATAACTTCCCAACGGTGGGTAGAGGATGAAAACACAGTTACACAGACTGAACAAACCCAAAATACGATATTCTATTTGAGGGAAAATATGTCAGCCAATCTCTTTTAATTTTTGTTCTTCGATTTGTTTTCGAAAAGCCATAGATTGCATAAAAATCTTGTAATGCCTTCAAAATTTCTTTTTGACGCTGAAACATTTCCATCAAGGTTTTTACATTCTGAAGACCTTTCCCAAACCAAAATGTCCTTACTTCTTTAGTTACTGTACCTATTCCGTAATCCTATGCCGTTTTCCGAATATAGGACCTAATTTATCATTAACCTCAATTTATAACTTAGTTTCGGTTTCTGGTTCTTTAACTTCTTGAACTGGAATAGAACTGTCGCTACATATTTTTTCATCTTCTTCAGTTAGGGAAGCTATGTTTCCCTCAGTTATTTCTATTCCATCACGTGCATTTTCATTGGTTGCTGCTTCACTAGCTATGGATTTCCGTGTGAAACTGAGTTTAAATAAGTTTTGCTTCTGTTTTGGATTTTGATTAAGGATCTTTTCTTTCTCCTCCTGATTTTTCTTGTGTTTTTTTGGTCACTTTCGATTCTTGTTTTCATCTGTAGTGCTGGTCCTTCTACCAAAGGACATTCATTAGCGATGTATTCCCACAGCATATACTTTCTATGTGAACAAAAGTATGCATTGTAATGTAGCTTTATACGTCCACCATAACTTTTATGGTATTGCGCGATATTTGAATCTTTCAACACTTTTTCGTTTTGGTCCCCGCGAGGCCCCCTTTAGGGCCGAGGCTCCTAGGCAACTGCCTACTTTGCCTAATGGTTAATCCGGCACTGTGAGCCTGGAATAGACGTTGTTGTCCGAAATTCGTATTACAACTTATATCATTTAAACTCTTAAAATCGTTTTAAAACTTATATTATGCATTGTTGTATGGAATGCGAAAGTAGCTTCTTTAGCAGCAATGGAAAGTTTATTTTCTGCGAGTTCGGCATTTTTGAAAAAAGATGTCACGGTAGATGAGCTTGCAATGGCACTTTGACTGGTCTTGTGTTTCAAGCATTTTAGATGATATTTGATCAATGGCCGGGGTGTCGGTGTTATTCAAGTTTGACCAGGACACTAATGCAACCTTTCAGGACCTTTTTGCGAATATTCATCGACAGGTTTCTGTTACATCAAACTTGTTTCCAGGTCATAAAAGCCTTCCGTGATAGTTCTATCCTGCTTATTATCTCGTCATTAGAGTCACAATTTACATTTAAACAGCTGCCAAAATATTTGAAATGGTTTACCCGTTCTATCTCCTCTCCATTAAGAAAAAGCAGACCTTGATCTATATTAATCTTTCCAACTGACATCCAGTTTGTCATTGAAAGGTTTATTTTCTGCAAGAATGGCTGTTTCGTCTGATGACTCTTATAATAAAGGTTACTTACCTCTCGGATTTGTATTTCATAAGCACTACATACTGAATACTGATCTTTGTTATAGACCGGTCTGGTTAGACTCAAAAATAGGAGTGAGGGTACTATAATTACCATCAAGCTGAAAATTGGCAGGATTGTTCAAAATACCATCATAAATGAAATCTAAAGAGGCCTCATAAATCCGACCCGAGCTAAAAAATTTACGAGGGGTCAAAGGTCACCAAATATAGTTTTTAGCGATTTTCAGCGAAACGGTAAGTTTTATCATAAAATTAGTTCTAAAAAAATATAGATTAGATAATTATCTATAGAAAATATCTTAATATTTTTTTTCGTAAGAGCCACCGTTTTTGAGATACAACGATTCAAAGAGTTGAAAGAGTTCTATACGTCATAATATTATGTATTAGTACAGTTCACCAAATATAGCTGAAATTGTAAAAACGCGTGACGATCATGATGCGCTTTCGTCAAACGACGGACCTCGCACTCGCACTGACGGTCCAGATCGTTTGTATGTGCGTTCTCACTTCATTGTTAGCGCAGGCAATGGAAATTTCACACTTTCAGCTATATTTGGTGAACTGTACACCACGTATTATACATAGTGTGGCCAACTCCAATTCAGTCGAATTCGGGACAAGGCCGAAAAAATACCTGAAATCCGGGACTTTTCAATGAAAATCGGGCCATTTTTTTTAAATATAGAACTTTAATATGTATCATCATTTTATTGATTATTTAACATTTTTATGTTGACAATGATATTTTTGTGATGTGGTGTGTTGAAAAACAAAAATATCCCAATAAATCTAAAAAAGGGGTATTCAACAGTTATATTCTACCAGTTATGACCTATGGAATGGAGACGATGACACTTACGGAGGTATCAGAGAATAGATTGAGAACGACACAGTGGGCTGTCGAATGAGCTAGGAGTATCTCTGAGGGAACATATACGAAATGAGAACATGCGAAGCAGGACGAAAGTGGAAGATGTAATTTGAAGAATTGCACAAATGAAATGGAACTGGGTGGGACACATGGCATGACAAAGCATCGAAAGGTGGAAGAGAAACATTGTACATTGGAGACAACGTGAGCACAGTCGTAGTAGAGGAAGACCACAAAAGCGATGACCAGACGACATCAAAGCAAAAATGTGGAGAAACGGCACCAAATAGCACAATACTGAGAAGAATGGAGAACTCATGGGGAGGCCCTTGTCCAGGAGTAGATGCAAACAGGCTGAAGAAGAAGAAAGAAGAATGATATGTTTGACGGGATTAAGCCACAATTGGTTGTAATGATAATTACATTTTTGTTAATTTCTGATGTTTCGACTTCCAAGTTGGAAATCATTCTCAAAAAGGGAAAAATTAGAAAATCAACTGTTTATAAAGGTTTAATTTCCATGTTAAATGTAACCTTAGATTAATATAAAAATTAAATTCTCATTACAACCAGTTGTGGCTTCATCAAAAATATAATAATTGTCAAACATGCCACAAGAAGACAGCTTCAGAACATTTTTATGTTGATTACCTCTTACTATCATATTTGTTGAACGATTGAATTTGCTTAAAAATGAAAAGAAAACCTTTAAAAGTCAATCCATTGATTTTTAAAGATCATTAATTTTAGAAATTGTCGACTTTTTTTCATCCCACTAATTTTATTTGATGTGAATTCTTAGAAGAATAACGTATTCAAAATTTGAAAATAGAAATTTACCAAAACGTTGAAAATTCGTATGGCCCGGAAGCCTTTTCCGGGACGCCGGGACACGACTTCGTAATTCGGGTCATGTCCCGGATTTTTCGGACTAGTTGGTCACACTAATTATACATCACTGAAGCTGTAATTCAAGTAAACATAATATTCTATCGGTCAACTTAACTTATATTACACATTATAATATAAGATATTATAAATATGATAATGTTTCGACTATACAGCTTGCGGTCTACCGAGGGATGCAATGCATAAGCTGTATTATATTACAGGGCCAACAAAAAAATCATTACAAAGTGAATGTAATGCGAAAATAATAAATATTATTATTTCAATTTTACGCCTTCTTCCCAACAAAAATAGTAAATTGCTTCTTACTTATGCGTCTTATTCAATGTGTAAAGATGGGTTTTGTCGGAAGAAACGTTTTATCGGTACGTCGGCTAATCTAATCACCCTAACTATTCTTTTCTCAGAAGGGTTTGAACATAATAATGAAAGCCAAGTTTCTAGGCAAAATGTTTATTGCTAAGTAGTAATAAACATTTCAATATACAATAAACTTTATGCAAATTTAGTTTTTTTTACTATTATGCAAATTACACCGTTATCTTCCAGGGTGGCGAAATCCTTCAGGTAGATGACACCCTCGAGGTATTAATTAGTCTTGAGTACTACTCCGAAGTGAAAATACGTGTTAAACCTAATTATATTACTTGAATGTGCTGAAGTTTAAAAAAAAACTAATTCAACTCCACAAAAAGTTATTTCCAACGGAATTAGCTTTCTTCTCTCTATGTATGGAGCGCCTAAAAAACTACGTCTTAGATAATTTTCGATATGCATGTTTCTTTAAAAATACTCGAAATAAAAAACAGGTGTAATTATCTTGTCTTCCTCCAACCTCAGCGGCTGCTCATCAACATCTTTTTCGGGTATATTACCAAGTTCAAGTGTGGCTTGGCTATCAGCTAGATCCAAAAGACTAGGGATGGAAATTAATCGACAGTTCATTAGAACCAATTCAAACTTTACTCCCACCTGCGCCGGAAAAACTCCTGAACACAATTTTTTGCAACTGTAAAAAGGGATGTAGCGCTTAATATGGTTGAAAAAAGTTGCACTGTTTTGGTCGGTAGCATGCACTAATTGTCAAAACCGATCGTGCTCCAATGTTGAATCACCAACAATTGAGGATTAATTTGATTCTATCGAGGAGCCATGCCATGTGTCATTATTGGGGCAATTTACTTGCACCCAGGATGAACAAGAAGAAGAAGAACAAGGAGAAGAGGAAGCAGAAGCATTAGACAATTATGAAACAATTTGATAAATTTCCCTTTTTTTTTTAATTTATACCGCTTTTTATAACTTTTATAATTTTTAACCCTTGAAAATATCAATTATTCAATAGCTTCAAATTCAACAGAATCAACAGATCCGCAGAATAGGCCTACTGGGGAAACCACGTTAAAAAACGTGCTAAGTACACTACCTCAAAGGAGGTGTGGAAACATGTGCGCATATTATGACGATTACAACTTTTTGAATAGTTGTATCTCAAAAACGGTGGCTCTTATGAAAAAAGTAATAAGACATTTTTTATAGATAATTATCTAATCTACATTTTTTATTAGAACTAATTTTATGATAAAACTTACCGTTTCGCTGAAAATCGCTAAAAACTATATTTGGTGACCTTTGACCCCGCGTAAATTTTTTAGCTTATGAGGACTTTTTAGATTTCATTTATTTTGAACAATCCTGCCAATTTTCAGCTTCATGGTAATTTTTGTAACCTCGGATGTGTAAGTTGACCGGAGTATTAGGCTTAAAAAGTATTTACCTAATGTTGAATTGTGAATTTAGAGTCTCCCTGAGTTGTCAAACTGTAGCTATGGCATCACATTTCTTGAGTTTTGCCTATTCTAAGTAGCCTTCTTCTAAGTATATTCGTTTCGAGTTAGTTCTTGTGTAGTGGGAAGGTACAAGTGGAAACAATTTTAGGTGTTCTACAATGTTATCTTTTATAATAATAATAATCGTTAAGTTCGTTACGTTAAGTCTTCTCATACCTTCTTTAACTCCATTGCTCTATCTTGACCTCGGTTTTTCTCTTCGCCTTTTGCCTGCCAATGCACTAGCTAGTACAATTTTGGGAATTCTAGATGGAATCATTATCTGCACATGGCCCAACCATCCAAGTCTGTGCACCTTAATTAGCGCTAATATGCCTGGTTTTTAATAGAGCTCAGTTAGCTCGTTATTCGCTTGTTGGTCCATTCTTGTAGTGCGTCTCTCTTTCTACAAGGATTTAATTGATGTAGATTTGACTTGTTATCTTTTTCTTGCTAATAATCATAACATTTATCTTCTTTACGTTTATATTCAGTCCATCTTGCTCACAGTAATACGTGATTTTGTTCATAAGGACTTGTCGGTCTTCTAGGTTGTCCGCAAATACTATGGTGTCATCTGCATATCTGATGTTCTTTTGTAGAATACCTTTTTCAGTTTCGTGCAAAGCTTCGATAAATATTCAGATTAGAGATTGAAGGTTAGAGACAAAATACAGTCTTGCCTCACTCCTCACATGATCTTCACATTTTCGATGTGTTCACCAAATCAGCTGATTCCAGTAAAGATTTATAATTATTTTTAGACTTGTTTTTTAATTTTCTTTTAGTATTTGCATCATCTTGTGATTAACCAGACATGCGTATACGTCGCAATTGACGTGTCTGCATTTCTGGAATAAGATTTGTATTGAGAACAATACCTCTTTTGTACCAGCAGCCTTTATGAACCCGAACTGGTTGGTGGAAATTTGGTTTTCACACAGCTGGTAAATTCTCTTTATGGATTACCTTTAGAACTAGTTTTAGGAGATGATTCGTTATATTATATGTCGTTGAGTATCCTTTAGATTATTGCTACTGATTCATTGTCCATTTATTTGAGTAGCTCGGCTTGTATATTATCGGGTCCTGCTCTTTGTTATCCTTTAGTTGTGTTATTGTAGAATAAACGTAATATTGTAATGGTCTTGGTCCATCATTTATCTCTTCTTCTAGCTCATAAGTGTTTGAGATACCTCTGGATTAAGACTACTACTTAAATTAATGCACATCGTGTTTACTATATTATGATATGAGCTATAGTATTCTCTGGAAGAAATTTCGGTATCATGAAATGTGTTTATGGTAATAACTCAAAACAATGTTTTATACTTTTGACGAAAAATGTCAAAATATACAGGGTGTCCCATTTAAAAAACATAAATATGATTTATATTTCCTTAGCGAGACCACCTAAAAAAGTTTTTTGTACGCCACTGAATCCGTCCATAATACATCTATCAAAAGTTCCTATAAAGTTTTTTAAAATTTTTCCTAATAAAGAAGATCTGTAACCTTGTGGTTTTCGATATTTTTCAATAATCGCCCAGTATCTCGATAATGTGAGGAGCTATTGATGATTTGATTGGGCAATCGTTACCTTAACGAAAAAAGAAGTCATGACATCTTAATTACTTTTTTCTATTTCCTCTAGTTTTCGATATACACTGCAAAACATACCAATTTGGGACACCCTGTATGTTACACTTAGTTTTAATTTCACTATAAATTCTCATTTTCCTGATCTATTTGCTTAATTTTATGTTTTGGTTTTAGATCAGTTACTTATGTTACCTTAGTTTTAATTTCATTATGAATCCTCATTTTCCTATACCTCGGTTTTAAACCAGGAGGAGTAATTCACATTTACAGCGCCGTAATGCTTGTTTGTAATTGGTCCAACCGCAGGCAAGTTTACTTCACTAAATTATGAAATTTTGATATTAATGACATTTATGAAATTTTGACATTATTGGCATTTAAAATTCATAGGTTAATTAAGCTACATCGGCCATTTTTTTTGTATTTTCTGTGTTATTCGAAGTCGAAGGCCGACATTATCAACCAAAAAAGAAGATGAATCTGGTGATTTTTCTAGTCACATCAGTGGGTGTGAATCTGTCTTTTGAGTTTACTCCTAGTTTAAAAACAGGGTATAGTCAATTTGCTTAATTTTATGTTTTAGTTTTTGATTAGTTATTGTACATATGTTACCTTAGTTTTAATTTTTTCAATTTAATTTCATTGTTTTATCTTTTGTTAATAACCAAAATAATGATAAATAATTATAATAAACATTAAGTTTCGTTTTTATTTGACTTGTTTTATTTATTTGTTTTTTTATTTTACTTCATTTTTTATTGTTCTTTAGCAATATGCACTCTTTAATATTTGAAATTTTTTTTGGTTGTAGTGATTGAAGATGATAATTTTATCTCTATTTTTTTAAGGAATGTTCTTTTTTAGAGAAAGATATTTTTATTACTACAATGAATAGTAATATGATCCACACAGTGGATCAATGTGAACTGTTGTCCTTTTCTAACTTAGTTACCAAAATTTGCAATCAAAAAGCTGTTTGAATAATTTCAATTAATTATTATGTAATTTGATGTGATGAAAATGAAAATGATATCATATGTTCAGAACTTCAGGTTTCTTCACAAAATACAAATACAGGCTCTTGTTTTGTCTAAACTATGAAATCTTGCACTTCTTGGCGTTCTGAATATAAACAACGTCGTATGTTGATATTCCACTATCTATCTATCTATCTATTGCCCTTCATTTGTCTAAAGTTGAACGTAGGCTTCCCCCTTATTTTTCCACTCTTCTCGGTTCAGTGCTAATCCTGTCCATATGGTCCCTGCGTATCTTTTTAGGACATCCGGCCATCTCATCTGTGGTCTGCTCTTTCCTCTTTTTTGGTCCCAACGTCTCCAATGGGTTATCGCTTCATTCCATCTTCCGTCTCTTATTGTCTGCTGTTGTGTCCTACAAATCTCCATTTGAGAGTAGCTGCATGTTTGTTTACATCTTTTACTTTGGTTTTATTTCTGATCCATGTATTTTTCTTTTTTTTTCACTTAGCCTGATCCCCAGCATCTCCCTTTCCATTCCTTTTGAGTCTTGGCCATCTTTTCCATATTTTCTTTTGTGAAGGTTCATGTCTGTGCTCCATATGTAAGTACTGATAGGACACATTGATCATATACTTTTGTGCGGGGGTATTAGGCATATGAGGGAAACGTATATATGTATGAGGGAGACATATATGTATGAGGAAGTAACTACTAGTGTTAGGACAAGTGTGGGAGAGACTAATAAATTTCATGTGAAAGTAGGATTGCACCAAGGCTCTGGTGCTTAATCTGTATTTATTCACATTAGTTTTGGACCAGATAACAGCGAAACAACGGAGTAACATTCCATGGTGCTTAATGTATGCTGATGATGTCGTATTAGTAGAAAATAGTAAAAGAGACTTAGAACAAAAACTGGAACAGTGGAGACAAGCTCTGGGGGAAAAAGGTTTAAAACTTAGTAGGTCAAAGACAGAGTATTTGGAATGTTCATTTAAAGATGTAGTTACTACAAATAAAATGGTATCTTTGGATGGTGAACTGATTGTAAAAAGCAATAGTTTTAAGTATCTGGGATCCGTATTACAGGGTAATGGAGAAATAAGATGGAGACATATGCATGAAGTAGAATTAGGGCTGGATGGATGAAGTGGAAGGAAGCGAGCTGTGTGCTATGTAACAGGAAAATTCCAATGAAGTTGAAGGGAAAATTCTATAAAACAGCCATAAGACCGGCTATGATGTACGGAACTGAATGTTGGGCAGTGAAAAAGAAAGAGGAACAACAAATGCATGTGGCGGAAATGAGAGTGCTTAGATAGATGAGTGGAGTGACAAAAAAAGATAAAATTAAAAGTGAGTATATTAGGGGAAGTCTAGGTTTGAGCCAATTGATGCCAAAATGAGAGAGCATAGGTTAAGATGGTTTGGTCATGTTCAACGTCGAGACGTTAATCACCCAATACGAAGAATTGCTGAAGTGCAGATTCCTGGAAGGAGTAGTAGAGGAAGACCAAAGAAGACGAGGGGGGAGACGATGAGGCAGGACATGTTGGTAAAGGGGATTAATATTGATATGACCCAAGATAGAATTGTGTGGAGAAATGAAATTAGGGAAGCCGACCCCGCATAGGTATAAGGTAAAGAGAATGATGATGGGGTATTGGGCATATCTCTGGTTTTTAAGGATATAGTTCTTTCTGCCCAATGTCACCCATGTGAGTCTCATTCTTCTTTTTACTTATCCTGTTTGATTTTCTTTACTCAGTTTCATTATTCGCCCTTGGTATATGTACTCCTTGACTTTCTCTATTGTACTTGTTCCTATTTGTATGGTTTCGTTGCCCTCTTCTACGTTTGTCATACCTATATTTAGTTCTTGTTTAGTTTATTTTTAAACCTACCTCGTTTGCTTTCTTGTCCAATTGTGTCATTATTTCGTTAAGATCTTTCATATTGTCTGATATCACCGCTATGTCATCCGCATATCTCAGGTTATTCAGCAGTTGTTCATTGGTGTTCATTCCTTTGTTGTGCCGTTCAAGTTTTTTGAATATATCTTCTAGCGCTTGTGTAAATAATTTTGGGGATAATGTGTCCCCTTGCCTAATTCCTCTATTTATTTTTATTGGTTTGTTGTTTCGGTGTGGATGTTTTATTGTGATTGTTGCATTTTCGTAGATGTTTTTCAGCATTTCTGTGTATCGATAGTCGATCCTTCCATTAATTAGCGAGGATTACATGGCCCAGTGTTCAATATTCAATATTATGTTCTGATATTCCATTATGTTCCGTTACATTCTGGACATTCAGGAGTTCTTGAGGGACATTCTGGACATTAAGGTGAGCATTTCTTCATTTTTATTTTTCACGAGATTTGGTACATAGGAGCTCTTACCTTTGTTTAAAATGTTTTACTTTGATTGTGTCTATATTATCCTTCAAGCTTTTCAATTTGTTGTAGATATTGCCTCTTTTTTTGCTGTATTATTCCTCTAGCTGCGGCTCTCTCTCTGTTGACTTGTATACTTTATCATCTGATGTTTTGTTACACATTTTTCTTTTGTTTATTTCTTTTAGGGCTCTTTAGTAGTCTACGTTGAATCATTTTTTCTTTTCGTTTTCTTCTTTTTCCCAATAGATTTCTTTGCTGCTTCTATAATAGTTATTTTTATGGAGTGCTTTTGCTGATCTTCATCTTCACTTTCATTTACATATTTACAAAACCTGAAACCTATTGCTTGTTTCTACTCGATATTGTCTTCCTCTATCTTGCCCTTCCATCTTCGCCACATTCCACCTCTCGATCTTGGCCTGTTTATCTATTGTTTGTGTTTGAATTCTTGTACTGAGCTCCCTTCAGGAGATGGTTCGTGTCGCTAGCTGGCCCTTTCATAGTTCTTACACCTATTATGCTGCTAGAATGTCTCCTATCAATCAATACCTACATGATCTATTTGATTATTTGTTCTTTGTTATGCTCTTTCTATTGCCTCTATCCATTCTTCTTCTTCTTGATGTGCCTATCAGTGATAAATGTTGGCAATCGTCAGGGCTATCTTCACTTTATCTGCAGTAACGAGGAAAAGCTGCACAGATGTTGTGTTGAACCAGGTCCTGAGGTTCTTTAACCAGGATGTCCTTCTTTTTCCTGGACCTCTCTTTCCGAATATTTTTCCTTTCATGTTGGCTTGGAGAGTATATCCGGATTCATTTCACATAATGTGTCCAAAGTATTCCAACTTTCGAGATTTGATGGTGGTTAGTACCTCTCGGTTCTTCCTCATTCTTCTAAGGACCTCCTCATTTGTGACCTGATTAGTCCATGGGATTTTAAGAGTTCTCCGATATAGTCACATCTCAAATGGTTCCAATTTTCGGCACATACCTTCGTTCCAGATCCATGATTCAACACCATAAAAAGGACAGAGAAGACGTAGCATCTCAGCATTCTTACTTATATATCAAGAGAAAGGTTGTGGCTCTTGAAAAAGGCCCCCATACGGTTGATCTAGCTTTTCCAATGCGCGCTCTTATCTCTTGGTTGTTGGTCCATTCTTCATTTATTATGGTGCCGAGGTAGTTGTAGTGCCTCACTCTTTCTACAGGGGTTTGGTTGATGTAGAGTAGACCCTCTGTTATCTTTTTTTGCTAATGATCATAAGCTTTGTCTTTTTTTACGTTTATATTGAGATCTATCCCGAGGCAATAATATTCGTTTCGTAGCATTAGTATATTTACATGTATGAAATGCTGATCTGTTCAAAATCCCCTTTTAGAAGGACCGTGTCTGTCTTCTTCGTCTGCCCTGACCTTGCCTTCCACTGGGGTTGGCTTTTAAATCTCTAGCAAGGTTGCTCAGGTGTCCTGAGCAACGTTGCTTGAGGTTATGGCAAGGTTATGGAATCATTCCCCCAATAACTAGTATGTTTAATGGGAAAATAAACTACCATTTTTATTAAATATGTTTTATGTTGAACGTGTTGGTCAAATATAAAGCATTTTTAATAAAACTTACGGTTTATTCTCATTAAATATACTAATTAGTATAAAAATGTCAGATCCCTCAGGATGATTATAGCTAATAAGAAACTCAAGGACTACTACAACTACATATTTCTTTTTACAAATTTATAATAATGTACAATTTGTTTGTAACTGATATATTTACACTTATGAAAAATCACAATAATTAATGTTTTAGTGAAGTTTAGGATTCTTCGGCTTCTTCTCTGAACAGGTATGTTGACCAATATATAACATTGAACAATGCGAACACTAAGGGGAAGGTTATTCTCGAGATAACGTCGATGCGTTTTGACCTGGTGGGGAATTTGGACAACCACGATCTACAACAATTGGGGCGTGTGGGCTGCATGTGGATTTCACACTGGCGGACTTTCTCTAAACTCATGGGATCTGCAGGATGTCGCACTAGGGGTTTCTGAAAAAGCAATGATATTATTAGAAAACAAGTCACCAACAGATTAGTAAAAAGTATTGCTGATATGAGTACTTACACTAGGGTGACCAAATTATAAACTTGAAAAAACGGGACACATCCAAGGAGCAGTGGCGCACCTAGAATTTTTCTCTGGAGGGAGAGGGTTGGTTGGGCGTCGAATTTTTTTTGTATTGTTTGTGAAAGACATGTTATATTTTTCTACGATTTTTTGTATATTTTTCATATGCCCTGGGGGGTTTAACCCCCAAAACCCCCCTGGGTGTGCCACTGCCAAGGAGCGATAACCAAACAGGTAGGGGAAATTAAAACATGGTCTTTTAGCTAATTTGGGACCTATAAATCCTTTTCAATTTACTTTTGAATGTGTAATTTACGTACGATCAAGACTGCGAAACAGAAAACTATAAAACTCCGCCAGAATGGCATGGATCAACAATCCGTCAGAACAAAACAGGGAAGAATACAAAATATCGAGAAACAAAGCGAACTCAACAAATAAAAAGAAAAAAATGACTGGTTTCGCTGGAGGATATTGAAAAAGACAGAGAAAATTATCAAATACAACAATAATTTTACAAAAAAGTCAAAGCAGCAAAAAAATAAACCCAGCATTAAAACAAGAGGACTAAAAAAGCAAAAAAAAGAAAAATCTTGTTTGAGGACAGACAGATCAGCAAAATATGGGAAGAATTTTACAAAAAAATGGTATTCACTCTGAAGGAAATACACTGCGATGAAGAAGTAAGGCCGTACAAGATAACGACGAAGGAAAAATTTTCACAGAAGATGAAATAACTGTCGAATAAAATACGGAGGAAGAGAATTACGTAAAGGAATGAACCAGCTAATACAACAAATATGAACAAAACAGACTACCAGCCGATTGGAACGCAGGTATTATAGTAGGTACCTCTATATTATAAAAAAAGGAGATCTAGAGGAGTGCGAGAATTACAGAGCAATAATTAAATTAAACAACACATAACATTCTAGAAAATATACTAAACACAAGACTTAAATCATGCACTGAACGAATATTAGGAAAATACCAGAACAGATTCAGACCGGGGGAGGTCGACGATTAATTCCATAGATACAGTGGAGCAAATAATTCAAAAATCGAGAAAATACAACAGAGAAATGCACCTAATATTCATGGATTTCAAAAGCGCTTTTGATTCAACCAATCAGACAAAAATGATGAAGCAGCTGGAGAATGTTGTAATCCCAGAAAAATTAAGACATATGCTAACAGTGAGCCTAAAGAACACCAGAGCAAGGATCAGTTATAACGGAACAACTTCTAAGGAGATTAATGTACACAAAGGCGTAAAACAAGGTGACTCTATCTCTCCGACAGTATTTAATCTGATATTGACAATATCAGATATTGACATAATCTGTAATCATGAGGATGACAAACTTGCAAACAAAAACATTATTACAGATCAACTTCAAATAGTAACATATGCAGATGATTCAGTCATCACAGCGAAGACGAAGATAACACTTGCAGTTGGAAAATTACATAAGGAAGCGAAGAGAATAATAGGACTAGAGATAAACCAGCTCACAGCAAAATACATGGCGATAGGGAAAGTTGACTTAACTCAGAAATATCTAATAACACAGAACCATAAATTTGAAACTGTATACATCTTTAGCTACTTAGGAGTAAAAATAGGGAAAACCGGAAAAAGAGAGAACAGAGGAATGAATTCTGAAGGACAGAAAAACATCTACACGGTAGAAATCTGCTGAGAAGCAAGACTCTAAGGATAATATGAACCTATATAAGACCTTAATAAGACTTGGTGTTACATATTGGATGGAAACAAGGACGATTAACAAGAAAGAGGAAGATAGCCTTCTGAAATTTGAAAGAAAAATAATGAGAACAATACTGGGCCACAATGTAACAAAAAAGGGAGAAATAAGAATGAAAACAAATGCAGAAATTGAAGAAAAATTAAAGAGAGAAAATATAGCCAGATACAAAAACTCAACCCAACGCAAATACGGGACATTTAGGCGTCCCAAGATACTTTTTCGGGACTCCGGGACAAATCGTTAAAAAACGGGCCAATCCCGTTTTTACGGGACGTTTGGTCACCCTAACTTACACACACCCAAACTTACATGGAATCATCTGATCTTTCTTATTATTTCGTGCGGATTTAAAAAAACGAACAGACGAAGTCAAAGAATATTTATTTTAAAGTAATTTAGTCACAAATACATAACAATAAAATAAAACAATAAAGTATTTAACCCCTTAACGTACACACTCGAGTTAACTCGAGCTCGCTAAACTGGCCAAATTGTGCACACTCGAGATAATTCGAGTGGCGTTGTAATTTATGTTGCTATAATTTACACACTCGAGTGTAATCGGGAATTATAAATAATGTGAAAGCAAAAAAAAAAACAATTATTTTATGGATATTTATCATTTACATGGGATTGTACGGTATAACACTTACTTATTCAAGTATAAAATATAATCCTTTTTCTACTTATCACTTACGACTTATCTCTTCCTTGTGAGGCCGCAGTGAAGAAAATACGCCCCAACAAAAAAAAATGATCGTTCAACGCATCATCCTTCCGATTATTCCAACAAAAATTGTGATCATCCATTGGTAGTTTTGTGATGATTATTTCAGTAATCGGATAAAAGTAAAAGTACTAGTTGGGCTGGCTGACTTGTGCACTAGGATCACTTTTTACATTAAAAATAAATTGATTTTTTTTGGCCGGTTTTTTTTTTCAAAAAAAAGTGCATTAAGGGGTTAAACAACAAATTGAAACTAGATAAAGATACGAGATAAAGGCAGTTTTTGTTTTTATTAAATTGAAACTAGTTGTTTTAAAGTCAGTAGGTCAATAGCATCAAAAATTTCAATGTAAAACTAATAATGTTTAAATTGTTTTTATTATTTTTTTTTGTTTTTTTGGTAGTCAGTGTTATCACCTCTAGTCCTTATGCAAGCTTCAGTTTGCGTGGGCATGCTCCTAATCAAATTATGAATATTTTGTTGTGGTAGGTTGCTCCATTCTTCAAGAGCAGCTTGTACTAGCCGTGCGGTGTTTTGTGGATTTTCCCGGCGAGCTCTAATTTTTTCTTTTAAGCATATCCCACAAATACTCAATAGGGTTAAGCTCGGATGGGCGAGGTATCCCTCCAAACAAGGGATACCTTCTGCTTCAATGATGTCTCAAGTTACTCTAAGTCTAATGGTATGTGGAGGTCTATTATCATGCAAGAAAATTAAATTTTCTCCTGTTGCACCTCTTCAGAGCCTAACTACAGGTTATCAACATACCTGTGAGCAGTTAACGTTGCTTGGATGAAAATTAAAGGAGTTTTTTTACGGATCACAATTCGTCTCCAGAACATTACACTTCCCCTTTTATATTTGTGAACAGATCTGACAGTTTTCGTTCTTGCTTGTCTTCCTCGACCTCCAAGTACATGATCTCGTGGGTCATCTGATTTTACACAAATCCTGACTTTTTCTGAAAATAGCACATTTTGTCAATTGCCAATGTTCCAGTTTTGGTGGTGAAGACACCAATTTAGACGATCAATCTTGTGCTGCCTGGATAACTTGGGAACCCATAACTGTTTCCTGCTGTCTACTTCTTAGCACAAACTCTTCTTTTTATCGTTTCAACTGAAACAGTTACACCTTTAGCTTTCAAAAGCTGCCTTTGCGGCTGCTGGTGAGAAATGATTGGGTGTCTTCCAGCTGATTGGCCAATTAAACGATCGTGGCGAGCCGTTATTACTTTTTGGCGACGTTCCCTTCTTTATTTTTGAGCTTTCTTATTTCCTGTTACCTAGCATAGGTTTTAGACAGAACGCCCTGTGTTACACCTAGCTCTGCAGCTATGTCCCTCTGAGAACAATATGAGCTCCACAAGACCAATAGTCTTTCCCCATTGTAGGTTCTATAACCCCACATGAGGCATATTTTCCTTTTTGGACGCAAAATTAGTTTATTTATTTTCGTTCAATTTGCAACTCAAGCAAATAACCTATACCGTACCGAGCTGTACTATCTGATTGTCTTATCGATTTGTTTATTTTCAAGAAAAACCTTTATTCTTCGCAATAATGACAAGTTACTTTTAAAAGAAATAAATATTGTTTTGAAATACATGGTGATTCCATGTAAGTTTGGGTGTGTGTATATACACCGTATGTAAGTACTACCAGCATATATACCGGTGTATATACACGTATACGTATACACCGGTTTATTAGGCGTCAACGCTCTTCCGGTAGGGATTTATGGAGGTGTATCACTGAGCCGTAAGCCCTTATCCCTTGCCGTACTGCTCCAGGGATAAGAGGCCGATCAGACACCAGCGCATTCCAGTCTAAGCAGTCTAAGCCTTAGATTCATATTTAGAATTTTAGACTACTGCGTCAGTCTCTTTATTTTTCTGTTCAGCGGGCCAGGGTTCGAACGCACATCCTCTAGATCCACTGGTCGAGCAACTGACCCGCTTGGCTATTTGACCGACTGATATGAGTAAGTACTTCATTATCATTTATTATTGAACAACTCAAATTTTGAGAGATGTAAGGATTGGAACAGAACAACTTCTAGAACATCGATTTCTACAGTGCATTCATAACGTGTGAAAACGGTCTATTATCTCATGACTTAATTATTTTCAGAGTTAAAGCTGTGACAGGTCGATTTTTATTTTTAAATTATGATTTTTTGACGTATCGTACATAATAGTGACGTCATCGATTTGGGTGTGATGACTTCATCGATGATTTTTTTAAATGGGAATAGGAGTCGTGTGATAGCTCATTTGAAAGGTGATTCAATTCTCTGTTCAGACGGGGTGGTCAAAAAATAATTTTTGAATTAAAATAATTAAGAATGTATGTAATTTATTTAACTCAAAATACATTTTACTGATGCCACATAATATAAAAAAATTGTTTAATTTATAAATAAACATTAATTTTTGCTTAAATTAAATGTCAAACAGCGACACACCTGCCTCTTGGCAGTTTGAACATTTAATTTAAGTGAAAAGCAATGTTTATTTGTCAAATAGACATTTTTTTTCGCTTTTCTGACAGCAGTAAAATCTTCTTTGAGTTAAATAAATTACATAAATATATTATTTTTTTGCGGCAATTAATTTAATTCAAAAATTATTTTTTTGGCCACCCAGTATAAATAATGATGTTAATGTTTATATTACCGAATAGAGATTTGAATCACCTTTCAAATAAGCTACTACATGACCTCTATTCCTATTTAAAAAAATGATCGATGACGTCATCACGCCTAAATCGATGACGTCACTATTATGGGATATACGCCAAAAAATCATAATTTAAAAATAAAAATCGACCTGTCAGAGCTTTAGCTCTGAAAACAATTAAGTCATGAGATAATAGACCGTTTCCACGTTTATGAATGCACTGTATATTAATATTAGTATAGTGTAAGTAAGAAATATACTAGAACGCTTTAAGAAACGGTTCCTTTGAACCCTTCTGTTTTTTACAAATACCAAGTGCCAGTGCCAGTGTGAATGTAATTTCTAAAAAAGTACCCTTAAAAAAAGATTCGAATCTTGAGTTTTTAGATCTCTCGCAGTCATTGCATCATCGACATCTTCTCTCCAGGATCGTCTTGGTCTACCTCACTTCCTTCGAGTGGGCGGAGTCCATTTTTATATTTTTTTGCCATCTATTTTCAGGCATTCTCTGTAGGTGTCCACACCAGTTTAGTCTTTTGGCTTCAATTATGCCTATTATGTCTAGATCAATTTCTATTTCTCTCCCAATATCTTCGTTTCTCACCCAATCAAGTCTAGTGAGCCGGCAACATCGTCTCGAATATTTCATTTCCATGGCCTTAATTTTTGATTTGTTTCTTTGATTTATTTCCCAGAGTTCGGCGCCGTACAACCCAATACTTTCTATTATTGTTTGATAACTTCTTCTTTTATTTTCTTTTTTTTTATATTTTATTATTCCACAATTAATAGTCCGTGTAACTGTCTGGCGTCTGATCTTGCTTGGCCAATCCTGGAATGTATTTCTTCGTTACTCCCTGCTTTTGATGTTATTTGGGCTCCCAAGTATTTGAAAGTTTCTGTTGGTTTTATAGTTCCCATTTAAAATTTGTAGGCTTTCTGGTTTTGCTCCTACAACTAAGTACTCGGTTTTTTGTAAATTAATTGTAAGACCCCACTTGATGTACTCCTCTTTCAGTTTTCTAAGCACATAGTCTATATCACTTTCGTCTGTCTTCAGCTAGAATGGCTTGATCGTCAGCGAAATGTATCGTGTACAATCGTCTTCGATTGGAATGCCCATGTTGAAGCACTTTCTTCTCCATAGCGACAGGGGGGCTCATTTAAATTTATTTTGAAGAGTGTAGGTACTAGTTAATTTGTTTACCGCCATATTTTTGTAAAGCTGTTGTAACTACTGCTTGTATATTTTTTACATATTCCTTGTGTTTCCATTCCTACTCAGGATATTGAAAGTGGCACACTATCGTATGGCTTTGTTAGATCTATAAAGACTACAAACATGACTTGGGAGATTGTGGGCTAATCTATGATAATTCTATAGGATATATAAAAATATGAAAGTTATGCAAAGAGATCGAGGACTTCCAAAAAAGATACGATCTATTTAACCAACATAAGGAAGTCAAAGAAGTTGTAGGAATAAGAAAACAAAATCTCACTGGTGCACTTCTGGATAGACACGGATTGTTGTAATACAGACCGATGAGAAAGTACAACGTTGGGCAGAATACATCGACGAACTGTTCGATGATGAAAGAGGGGACCTGGCACATATATAACTTACTTGAGGAGAAATAGGTCCAGATATTACCCAGATATTACAAAAGAAGAAATAATACACGCATTAAAAACAATGAAGAACGGAAAACTCCCTGGACCTGACATGCTTCCTATCGAACTAATAAAATATAATGAACAGCATATTGTTGTTTTAATACTACAAATCCTTAAATAATAGCTGTCGAGAGTTTAAACCACGATTAAAAATTTGTAGAGACCCTAACGGTGAAATTCTACATGACAAAAACTTAGTTCTTAACAGATGGGCACAACATTTCAGCGAACATCTAAATATAAACGATATTGAAGGAGGTTACAACATAGGAAATCAACAAAATCTACATCATCAACTACACAGTGAAAACCCAACAGAGAAAAAGTGTCAAATGCCATCCTAAAACTCCGAGACAATAAAGCCCCAGGAATCGACGAAATCTGTTCGGAAATGTTTAAAAAAAAGGTGGTGATCAACTTTTTGCAGCAATCCATAAACTGATAGTTCTTATATGGCAGAATAAATTGGAACCAGAAGAGTGGCTAAAGGTAGTAATATGTCCGTTGCATAAAAAAGGTGATCAACTGGATTGTAAGAACTATAGAGGCATTACTTTGTTAGCATCTGCATATAAAATCTTCGGCAATGTATTGTTTGAAAGACTTACAACATTTTACAAAGGATATTGTAGGTCAATACCAATGCGGATTTACTGCTGGAAAGTCAACTATACATCAAATTTAAGCACATGGGCAGATTCTAGAAAAGTCACTAGAATATAACATAGATACCCACCATCTCTTCGTTGACTTCAAAGCAGCCTATGACAGTGTTAAAAGAAGCGCATTATATAATGCAATAATAGACTTTGGGATCCCACCTAAGTTAGTTAAGTTGACCCAACTAACAATGCAAAACGTAAGCTCGTGCGTTAGAATTCAAGGAGAAAACTCTACGTTTTTTTTTCTCTACGAGAGACGCGCTGGCGTGTCTCCTCTTTAATATTGCCTTGGAAAAGGCAGTCAGAAAATTAAATAATAGAATGAATGGAACTATTTTTAATAGATCGACGCAAATTCTCGCATTCGCTGACGATATAGTTATAGTGGGCAGAAGTTTGAGAGACATGGTGCAGTGTTTTACAAGGCTTGCGGACGCGGCAAGTGAATTAGGACTTGTGGTAAACGAGGAAAAAACCAAATATATGTTGGTTTCTAAAAACTCCCGAAATATCCAACAGAGAATTCAAATTAACAATCACACCTTTGAGCAAGTCAAGGAATTCACATATCTTGGATCGCTAGTAAACTCAATAAACACTACAAGCGATGAAATAAAGCATAGCAATAGCAAACAGAACTGTTCACGGTCTCCATAAACATTTAAAAAATAAAAATATAAAACGTGCAGTAAAGCTCAATATATACAAGACCTTAATAAGACCGGTTTTGATATATGGAGCTGAAACGTGGACCCTATCTCAAAGTGATGAAAGACTTCCTGGTATTTTTGAGACGAAAATTCTTAGAAAGGTTTTTGGGGCAGTAAATGAAAATGGGCTATGGCGTCTAAGATATAACTTTGAACTGTATCAGTTATACACCGATCCAGATATTGTGAAATTCGTTAAAGTGCAGAGACTTACTAGTGCACATTGCACTACATTGTGTACTTACGAGTGCACATTGCTAGGATATCAGACCACGAATACACTAAGAGATTAACATTTTCAAAACCAGAGGGCACAAGAAGTAGAGGACGACCACGAAGAAGATGGATTGATGATGTGGAAGAAGACCTAAAAATTCTAGGGGTCAGAAGATGGAGCGGGAAGTTGCCAGGAATCGACAGGAGTGGCGACTTCTTTGTGAGCAGGCCAAGATCCACAACGGATTGTCGAGCCACTTATGATGATGATATTGTTGTTTTAGTGATACTCTTGAACAAAATTTATAGCTCAGTCATATTACCCAAAGAATGGTTAACGTCGATCTTTATTTGTCTCCCTAAAAAGAAGTACGTGTTAACGATCAGCTTTCAGAGGAAATTGAAATCAGACGTGGGGTGAGACAGGGATGCGTGTTGTCGCCTATTCTTTTTAATGCCTACTCGGAAGAGATTAACTCGGCCAGGACTAACTTAGATTACATTAGTGATGTACTGTAACTTTACATTAGTAACGAGATACCCAGTATTTAAACTACTAGCAACTTACCATTGCAAACGTGGCGTTGCTCTCCGTGTCAATAAGATCAGAAGTAGCATCCAAGGAAGCAGCATGTTCAAGTTCACATTGCCTTCTTTGTTTCTTCATATTTTCTCTGTGCATATCTGATCGAGAAGCGTAATTTACAAGTGCAAATTCTAAAAGTGCTCCAAATACGAATGTTAGGCAAACTCCTGTCCAAACATCTATGGCTTTTGTGTAGGAGACCGGTGGCAGGGAGGCATTGATACCCGAGGTTTGGGTCGCCATGGTCAAAAGGGTGGTAACACCTAAAAATAGAAAATAAAAAATTAATTATTATGAGAAAAACATTTAATTTACTATAATCATCTATTTGATTATAAAAAATCTCAAATGCTTGCTCTCATTGTGGAAGTAAAATTAAACAAGGACATAATCTCAGCCCTTTGCTATTCATAGTAATTATTAAACGAATTGATAAGAAATGAAAATAAGAACCAACCAACTACAGACAATAATAGGATACCAGGATGACACCCTGATAGGGCAAAGGGAAAGGAGAGAGAGAGAAAGAAAGACAGACTTATTTTTCAGTTTTCGAAGAAACACAGTCATTAATTTTACAATTTTTAGCAATCGCCATTTTTTTGTTTTAGAAGATAAAGTTTTATAGTTTAATCTCAAATATTAAACTTTTTAATGTTCAGCAAAAAATCTAAAAATGACATTTCTTACACTTATTGTTAATAATTAAAGAAGATGCCGAAATCTCTGCAGAAAGCGTATGGGTTTTCTTTATATAGAGTGAGTTTTATGTATGGAACGCCTTATTATTATCTCGAAAACGGCTTGTAATATTTTTATCGATTTTGTTATGTTTTGCTTTTGGTGTGTGATGCGACCGATATTATGGTGGTATTTACATTGTTGTCAGATCTTTCGTTTTTCTGAGAATCTAATGATCTTTCTTATTTTAAATAGAACACCCTGTATATTTTTTCGTTTTGAAATCATTAAGAAATACTGATTATTTTTCATCTATGTTCTCTACACCTAAATGCCATAATTTTTGAGTTATTGCTACATTTATTTAAAAATAAATTGTTTAAACAAATTATAAATATCAGTTTGTTAGATCCGGGTAGATATTATTTTAGGTTTTTTGGATCATTCGGAACGAAGCAGGTCCTTCATAATTTTTCTCTAAAGTTGATAGTTTTCGAGTTATAAACAATTTAAAATTGAAAAAAAAAAAGATAAATGACGGTCTTCAAGACTCAAAAAGATAAGTAAAAAATATCATTTATGAAATACGAAGTACGTAAATTCACACCTTATATCAGCTCTTGATAAGTGTTTTGGACTTATTTCATTTTAAAACATTGTTTTTTAGGTGTAATGCCTAAGGAACCTTCCTCATTATCAAGTAAAAAAATATATTTTAGAATAAGACATGGCAAAAATTCATATCGGGATCTGATGGAAGAAGGTTTGAACTTAAATTTAGGTACTTAGTAATTTCAAAAATGATATTTTTTACTTTATGTTTTTGAGCCTTGCAAATCGCCATCTTTCGTTTTTTTTTTCAGTTTTAAATTGTTTGTAACTCGAATACGATCAACTTAATAGAAAAAATACAGAAGATCTTTTTTGTTTCGAATGATCCAAAAAATGTAAAATAATATCTGTCCGGGCCGAAAATTTTTTTAATGTATAAAAAAATTATTATCAATTAATTATAGTCAGGACAAAATTATATCGAGCACCCCTTGTTTTTTATCATTTTTACCATACTATATTATATATCAAATAATTTTTTATCCATTAAACAGATCGCTGCAGGTCCATCTTATATCGTATCTTAGACATTAGAATATAGGTTATAGCTATTATTTAGGTGTAAGCAGCCACCCCTGCGTCCACCCCGTAGTAACATTTTCTCTGTGAACAGATAAATTAGATTTAGATACCTTTCCAATCTAAGACGTTTTCAAAGATCGCAAGTTTTCTATTTCTTCATATTCATGCGAAAGGAATTTATTGATTTTTATGTTAGAATGTTTTATAAATTTCAAAAATGAGGTCAGCGGTGTCATATAAAATCAATAAGATGTAAACTATAGAAATTAAGTTTTAAAAAAGGATATTGTCAAAATTAATTCGGAATAATTTTTTTTACAAGCCATAAAAAAACGGAAATAACAATATACATGTGCATCACACAAAATGAAACAAAATGAAATAGTTTTTGCCAAATTGCTAAAGAACATGTGGATTTTTGTGGGGATAATGAAAGTGGTCACAATAATAATAATAATATCGAAATCTGGAAGTAAAATAATAAAATCGAAATCTGGAAGTGTGTGACTGTGCATCCAACGAAATCGTACAATTTGACCACAGACAGACTGGTCTGTCTGCTGAAGTACTGCAGAATTGATATTATCGACGATCTTGTCGAACGACACCGCAGTACCGTGCGTGGCCAGGTTTATAGATCTAGGCAATCTAGTTATTACAATGGATTCTACCAATGGCACTCTAGATCTTCTCCTTCTTCTTCAGCCTGTTTGCATCCACTCCTGGACAAAGGCCTCCGCATGAGTTCTCCCTTCTTCTCTGTTTTGTGCTATTTGGTGGCAGTTTCTCCCCATTTTTGCATTGATGTTGTGTAGCTATCGTTTTTGTGGTCTTTCTCTTCTACGAGTGTGCTCGCATGGTCTCCAATCTACAATGTTTCTCGTCCACCTTTCCTTGTTTTGCCGTACTACGTGTTCTACCCAGTTTCATTTCATTTGCGCAATTCTTTTAATTACATCTTGCACCTTCGTCCAGTTCCGCACGTCCTCATTTTTCGTATTGATCCAGGAAGGCGAGGTCCAAGAAGAAGAAGAACATCTTGGTTAAAGAACCTGAGAACCTGGTTCAACACAACATCTGTGCAGTTTTTCCGCGCTGCTGCAGATAAATAAAGATTGCCATGATGATCGTCAACATTCGTCACGGGTAGGAACTTGAAGAAGAAGAAGAAATACAGTTAAGTTTTAAAAAAGGAGTACATCACTGGATGCCTCCCTGCATGTTATAATACTTGGATTGTCAGTCCTATTGCTTTTTTTTCTATTATCTACTTAAACATGTAGTTGAGATTGAGATTGTTGAGATTGTATAGAGTATAGATAGATTGTAATAAATATGAGGTTAGTAAAAAATTGGGGAAAATTTTATGAGATTCCACACTAAAGGTTCCATATATCATCACAGGCATCAATTTGTCTTATATTATGCTGATAAAATTTATACTAGAAAAACTTGAAAGGGTATAAACTTAAAAATATCCATAATCCTCTATTCTCTAATAACATTTTAAGTATTACTCGATAAAACTATATAATTTTTAATACCCTCAAGCTACTTTTATTATAACATAAATTACGGCAATGAGCCATTAACTGTCCATAAGTACATTTTTATTATCTGCTAAGTTTATATACACTGCTCCAAGAATCTAACGCAACGCTTTAAAAATTAAATACCAAATAACTTGAAAATATTAACTGAAATGAAATACATTTTATTTCGTATTAGTTTACTTTGCAAAACAAATAAATTTGGTGATGTTGTCGCTAACCAGCTTCACTATTCATAAATTTAACATAATCTTAGAACAATGTACAACAAAATTGCTAATTCTAAAATTAAATGTTCAATTTCTGTGTTTAATAAGATGTATTTCCACCCCTGCTACGGATGGCAGCTTGGCATCGACAATTCATACTCGAAATAAACGGTCTTAAAAGTTCATTCCAAAGACAAAACTTTGTTTCAGTTCCTGCAGTGGTTGGTTGATTAGGAGAATTCTACAGATGTCTATCAACTGAGCCCCAAATATTCTCTATAGGATTAAGATCGGCATTATTCGCTGGCCATCATATAACGCCGATTCCAACTTCCTCTAGATATGAAGTAAAGAAACACAGACTTACTCACAATCATTTAATTATACTTCGACGACCGGTTTCGATCTCTACAATATTCAGATCATCTTCAGGTCGGCGTTACAAGTAGTTAAATGATGCCATTACAAGGGATGCTTTGTAAGTTCATCGATAACATGTTTAAACGTCCAGATTATGCTAATAGGAGAGCTAGGTGAGGGACTGGGTAAGCGGACAGGCTTCGTAGGTCAAAACACAGTGAATTGGAATGGATCCTGAAGGCAGATGTGTGATGTGAAACAGAGACAGATGTATTAGTTAATGTCAAATTAAAATTGGTTGAAAAAACTGTAGAATATTAAAGGTGATCTGAGAAAGGAAGGGGTTTGTTTAAGCTATTGTATGATAGTGCATGTTCAGAAAGAAATATTGAATAAATAATTATAGGGTGTAGGCACTTACACTGAGAAATTATTAAAATAAATAAATAAATTAACACAGAACACATAGGATTATTATAACTACACAGACAAAACAACAAGTGTTTTAAATTTTGATTTTAAATTTTGATGTCAAAATTCCCTCTCAAAGATGAAACACAAAAACTAAGTTTGATTTTTTAAAAAATAAAAATCGGTTATTTAAGTGCATTTTACAAATGTAGTGCTACTTCCCATCAAAATTTAAAAAAATCAAAATCAAAATTTAAACCACTTGTTGTTTTGTTTGTGTAGTTATAATAATCCTATGTGCTCTGTGTTAATTTATTTATTTATTTTAATAATTTCTCAACGTAAGTGCCTACACCTTGTAATTATTTATTCAATATTTCGTTCTGAACATACACTATCATACAATAGCTTAAACAAACCCCTTCCCCTCTCAGATCACCTTTAATATTCTACAGTTTTTTCAACCAATTTTAATTTGACATTCTTTTTATCTAATTAATTTTGTTATAGTTCTCTACATTTCATAGATTTCCTAGTGTTAGGCACCTACAATGATACAAACTAACTGACATCCCGTAGTCCTGTGACCGGGAACAATACAAACTTGAAATTTATTCTTATTTGTCATTTTCCTTACTTCGACCTTTGCCCATAGCTCAAAACTCCTAAGAGCAAAGACCTTCACAATCGTACAAGTGTTTACAATAAGTCAATTTACACCTTAGCTGCATTTATGAACATTCCCATCCGAACGTTGTCTTTCTCATAACTAATACATCTGTCTCTATTTCACATCACACATCTGCCTTCAGGATCCATTCCAATTCACTGTGTTTGACCTACGAAGCATGTCCGCTTACCCAGTCCCTCACCTAGCTATCCTATTAGCATAATCTGGACGTTTAAACATGTTATCGATGAACTTACAAAGCATCCCTTTTAACGGCATCATTTAACTACTTGTAACGTCGACCTGAAGATGATCTGAATATTGTAGAGATCGAAACCGGTCGTCGAAGTATAATTAAATGATTGTGAGTAAGTCTGTGTTTCTTTACTTCATTTAAAATGAACTCACATATGCAACCCATTCAACATTCCTCTAGATAATTTTGTACTACTATGCAACGTGCGGTTGTACATTATCGTGCACTAGAACAAAATCTTCGCCAATTCAAGGAGCAAATGGCACAACATGATCTTGAAGAACGTCAACGATATAAATATCTGTGAGCGTTGGTGGTACCGTTATTAAACACCAACATATTCTGTACGGCCCGTTAAAGAAACGCCACCCCAGACCATAACCGACCCTCCACCGAGTAACGTCGTTCCTCGCGTGTTACACTGTGTGTACCGTTCAATATGATATCGGCACACGTGAATACGCCTATCACATTTGTCCAGACAGATTCTACTCTCATCTGTAAGCCCAGAAACAGACAAACCACTCTGCAGCGCTACTCTGTGGCGCCACAAAGTAGCTTCCGATGATTAGCCGTTAAGGTCCAAACCAGACGGGCCACTCTGCAGCGCTACTCTGTGGATCCACAAAGCAGCTTCCGATGATTTACCGTGGGTTCTTATGTGAAGTGGACGTCGCACCCCAGACGAGCGACTGTGGCGAGCCACAGTCGCCGAGCCTCACTTCTAGTGGCGTCCAATAGTGGCAAACGCCATTCAGACGGACCACTTTTGTAGCTGCCGCAGATGTTTAGGGTGAGCACCTAAAATGAATTTCGATTCGAAACAGTTTTTGATTGAAATGCAAAACAGACCGGATATATGTGATACAGGAACCCGAGGGCATATTTATAGGGCATTAAAAGGAAAAGCGTGGGACGTCATCTTTGAATTATTTGTTTCTGAAATTAAAGAAGGTAGCCCTATCGAAAAGAATAAATCCCATAAGCAATGTTTTCTCTATTTATATTTACATTTTATTATACCTACATTGGATGCATTTGAACTGAACAAAACAAATACTTACAATCTTGTTTGTTTATTTATGTTAAATAGTGGGGTCCCATCCTAGGTCAAAAAGGTTTTATTGTTAATTGTTGAAAACAAAACGATAAGATATCAGTTAAAAGGGGGTTGCAAGCTAGCATGTTTTTCACTTTCACTCAGTTGTCAGGTTGTATCAAACTATTTTACGCCTGTAGGATACCAGATGTACTGGTTGATTTTTATGTGTTTCTTTATGTGATATAGCTGTTTGTTTGGTTCTTATTAATTCCATTTATGGAGTTTATTGGTATTTTTTAAAAGCGTTGAAATTGTATAAAATATTTAAAACTATGGATATTCAAACACTGATTTTGACAAACACACTTTTTAAAAAAATATTAGCCGGCAAGTTTTTAATCATTTGATTAAAGTTACTGTTTTTTCTCACCCATTACATTAAACGCCGCACCCTTCCAAACGATCCACTTCGCAGCGTAGTCACTGGCGCTAGAAAATCGCCTTTTTCAGCCACTCTATGGATCCACAGAGTAGTGCTACAGAGTGGCCCGTCTGGTTTAGCCCTAAATTCTTATGTAAATTAAACGTGCCATTCCAGATGAGCGACAGCGGCCAGCGACTGTCGCCGCTAGTAGCGTCCGTCCACTACAAAATTTTTGGCGCTACAAAATCGCCTGTCTAAGCCACTTTGTGGCGCCACAAGGTAGCGCTGCAGAGTGGCTCGTCTGTTTCTGAACTAGACAATGCTATTCCAATTACCCTCCAAGCAACGGACATGATTTAATTCTAATCGTTGTCTTAAGGTGCAAAGTCGTAAAAAACGGTTTTGAACACGCGTTGTTACACGACGTCGACCTTATGCTGTATGCCTAGAATGTCTACCGGTCTCTCTGTACTGTTCCATAACTTGTGAGACCAATGTACGGTGTACGCCTAGCCGTTCCATTAAGCGACTGTAACTCCAACCTTTTTCGTGCAAAACCACTATTTGAGCACACTCCTCATTAGTCAAATTTCTCGATTCGCGTTGCATTTTGATTAAAACAATAGCAAAATATTAGCAACAAACAGCAATAGTTCACATAACAACTAAAAATGATATCAACCTCTTATCAACATTAACAAATTTACAGCTCCTTTGTTTTGTTTTCCTTAGAAACCGGTTGAAACAAAAAACAATTTAAGTAACCTGATAAAAACATTCTAAATACATGGTACCTTCAATACCAAAATGAATACATCATTCAATCTTCGCTTGTCCACCTGCACATAGATCCCAGTCATAATGTTCCATCTATTTCGATCTAGTGCTTCTTGCATCCATAGCCTATGACACAGTTTTAGACCATTAGTCCAACGTGTTGGTGGACGATCTCTGCTTCGGTAGACATCATCTCTTGGTCTCCATTCCAGTATCCGCTATGTCCATCTATTATCTGTCATTCGAGCCACGTAACCTGCCCAGTTCCATTTCAGTATTGCTACTCTTTCTGCGGCATTAGCCATCAGCCACTCCTGATCTTTGTCGTAGCTGTCGGTTTGGGATCTTGTCTCGTAGTGAAACGCCCAACATAGCACGCTCCATCGCCCTTTGAGACACATGGATCTTTTGCACTGTTCTCCTTGCTCATGGTCAACGTTTCCGCATCGTAAGTCAACACAGGCAAAACACACTGATTAAAGGTTTTTCTTTTAAGGTATATTGGTATGTCAGACGATTTGAAAATACTGTTCAGCTTGCCGAAGGTTGCTTAGTTTAGGTCAGTCTTATACGACGGAGGAGCTCAACGGTTTGGTTATCTTTTCCTATGCACATCTCATGACCTAGGTATTTATAGGCCATTATGGATTTTGTTCCTACTCATATATATTCGCTGACTACAAGATTTGTCATCATCTGGGTGTTAGATATATTTATTGTCAATCCCCCTTCTAGCGAGGAAAGGTAGAGCTGATATAAAAGTTCTTTGGCCTCATCTATCCTATCAGCTATTAGTACAATATCATCTGCAAACTTCAGATGGCTAAGCTTTTCTCCGTTTATATTTATGACCTTGTCGGTCAGTTTTGTCCTTTTACATATATATTCCAAAAGCGTAGTGAACAGTTTCGGCGATATGGTGTCCCCCTGACGTACTCCACGTTATATCGGGAATTTCTGGATTTGACGAACACCCACTCAACACCCACCCTAACACTGGCTGTTGCGTTTTGGTATATGTGTTTAATAATTATATTTATATTATACCGATAGTCAATTCGGCATTCTGTCAAGGATTCCAATATTTTTTGTTTATTTACGGTGTCAGAGGACTTTTCATAGTCCACAAATATTAAATATAGTGGTTTATTATACTCAGTGCATTTTTCTATAAGATCCTTTATTACCAGTAGGTGATCGTTTGTTTCATAGCCTTTTCAAAAAACCGCCTGTTCTATGGACTGATAAAATTCCAATTTATTTTCTAGTCGTTTCGTAATTATTTTTATGAATAGTTTATAAATGTGGGAAATCTTAGGTTGGTAGCATCACCTTTTTTTATGAAGTATGACAAAAAAATGAGTTTTATGAAGTATGACAAAATGAATACAATTAAAAAAGCATAAACGAATCTTTCTTTTTTTTTGTTTTATATAGATGGTCCGTTAATTTCTTGGAGCAGTGTATAACGGTGGTTACCTGTTTTACTCTAAAATTTTCAAGTTAGGCGCTGCAGAATGTGCAGCTCATCAGAAATTGAGGACTAGTGGAATTTAGGGCACAGGGTCACAGCTCAAAACGGCAGAGCTGTGTCTCCAAATATAGAAAATAACCCAGTGAGCTTTTATATGAAAATGTAGTAAATTCGTGAAATATGAATGGCAACGGACTTTAACTAGGACATTACTTTAGAAAAACGGGATATACAATTAATTAAATATCCACAAGGAAGAATTTCCTGTAGCTGGCTGTATACCATTTTTTACAAGTAAATTAAATGAAAAATGTTTCAAGAAACCCTACCATGATCAAATATTTGTTATAGAGGGTGGTTCATCTTATTCGCCTCGGTCTCTGTACGGAAAACCGCTTGATATTTTAAAAAAATTTCTTCACAGAAATATACAGGGCCTTTAATACTACAACCTAAAAATAATGTGAATTATACAGGGTGTTCCAAAAAAGAGTGGTATATCAAAGTTATATTTTTTCTTATGGAATGCCCTATATCTGATGACATTATTGAATTGACCTTAAAAAATAAGCTACACTTTCATAAGGGTTCCCTATACCTAAATACAGGGTGTTTTGATTTATTTCGATTTTTATAAAAATGTAAGGTTTTAGAAAAAAATAAATATCTACGAATCTAAGGAGGAGTAACAAATTATTTCTTGGATCTTAATAATAGACTATTTAGCATACTTAAACAGATGCTTATTGCAACAAAATTTCTTACAGGGTGGTCAAAATATGAGATTGTTCTATTAACAAATTCACGCTGTAATAACTTACTTATTTTAAATGGAACACCCTGTATCTTACTAGTCTATCGCGTAGAAAATTTTCTTAGCTTTCAATTTGTATTAGGGTTTCCTATACCTATCTTTTTACAGGGTGGTCAAAATATTAGATTGTTCTATTAACAAATTCAAGCTGTAATATCTTACTTATTTTAAATGGAACACCATGTAGCTTACTAGTCTATCGAGTAGAAAATTTACTTATCTTTCAATTCTTATTAGGGTTTTCTATACCTATCTCCCTTCATTTTTTAAATATTTAAAGATTTCCTAATTTGTAAGCTTTATAAATTAGAATTACATAAGTACCTATGTCGTGTTTATGTACAACACATCACCAACACCGTTGGTTCATTCACCATTTTAGTTGATTTTGGCCTACATGTGAAATTGAATAATATGTTTATTTTAAACTGAATACCCTATATTAGATGCCGTATTCTGGAAGATATTTAAAATATATTTCATTCCGTATAAGTATTTTCCATATCTTAACCCAACGGTTATTAAGTAAATTTAAGAACGCCACTTTTTGTTTGAATCTTTAAATCGCAATTACAAACAATTAAATGCAATGGCTACTTTGACGAAAACGAGCCTATTGTACAAAAATATGTAAAAATGGGTATTTACAGAATAACATGGGAATTTATATTTACAGAATAACATGTGTATTGAGAATGTTAACATGGAATTGAAGAGATTTTAAATATCTTCCGTTATAAAGAATAGAATATCGAGTATGTCATTTAAAATAAGAACACTCTGTGTGATTAAATGATAAAAATGTGAATTTTATTAATGAAACTATCTTGACTAAGATATTTAAGTATATTGCCGGTGTTGGTGATGTGTTGTAAATAACCACGACATAGGTACCGTGAAATGGGGTGAGATTGATCAATTTTAACTTTATTTTATTTATATTTTAAACGTTTTTGTTACTGTTCTATATTTAAACATTTCACGTGTTATATTTATATCTAAAGAGTACTGATTTAACACTAGTTTTGTTTTAATTATTAAGAAAATCCATTTATCTCATAAAAAAAGGGTGATCAATCTTAGACCCGTTACTGGGGTGAGATTGATCATGATGATTTTATAGCATGAAACAGTAGTGCTTTTAAATAGAATATGATCAATCTTAACCCTGACTAATTCGGTCAGACAGTTTTTCGAATTTTTACAAAGGGGTGAGATTGATCATGAGGGGTGAGAATGATCACACTATTTTTATTGTACTATTCTTTATTTATACAAAAAAAAACATATTTTAACAACTAAAAATGTAATTCAGAACAATTTATAAAAAAAAAAAGAAAATTTGATTTAACATTCTTTTATATTAATTTCTCCGCGAAAATGATATTTTTGTATCCTATCAGAAATCGTCTCTCAAGTGTTGGATCTGGTAGTAAGGCAACTACATCATTGAAGGAAATAGTGGATATGTCATTTTTAATTATTTTGAAAATCTTCCTCGATCCTGCTAATTTTAGGCCTTGAACTTCGATTTCTTCTCCTTCTACAACTCCTTTTACCTGACAGACATAGGTAGATACTCTTCGGTAGATGCACATTTTTTTTCCGGGGTCATCTGAGACGTTGGACTCGATGTAATTAAAAATATTTTCAACTGGAGCATTTTCAATCGTTTGTTGTAAATTGTCAAAGTATTTTTTAATCAGGTCCGGAGATACTTCTGCTCGGCTTTTTTTAATATTAGTTGCTAATCTTTTACCAGCAATACTTCCATGTCTCTTCAACAAGCTATTTACCCAGTCAATTCCAGGAATATTCTCCTTAAATCTAGATACACTTCTACCAGTTTTGTCCAAAAAACTTTTGACGCACATTCTCAAATCCATTGCACTTAGAGGATATCCCTAATCTGCACACGTTAAAATGGCTACTTCTATAATGGCTATAATGGCTACTTCTTCTTCATATTATGTGAATACAGATCGTCCACCTGTTTTCTTAATCTTCCTTCCATGGTACTTGTTATTTAAAGTTCCGTAGGACAATTTGTATTTTTTTGCGGCTTTTCTTAACGATAATCCATTTTCCAATACATCGTGCAGTGCCTGATTAACTTGTTCTTCATTAAAATTGCCATACGTTCTACTGCCTAATTGTCTTTTGTACGTTCTTCCCATTTTGATTGATATTCTTAAATCTGTGACAAAAATTATAAATTAATTTCTGGAACGTACGTAACGTGGGGTTAGATTGATCACTTGATCAATGTCGCCCCATTCAATATTATCCGCCATCTTAAAAAAGCTGGCGTTAGTTAAAATGCTAGATACTTAAAATTATTATTACAGAACCATACGAAATAATTTTATAACACTAGAAATAGCGAACTTACCTCTGTTCTTTCTCTACCATCAAAAGTACACAAACTATAAAAATAGGCCAAAAATTATGGTTAATTTCAAAGCCACAGAACTTCTTCCCAATGCCAATTGCAAACTAACAACGACGTGAACTGATCATAGTCAAGATCCAAGAAATGAATAGTGCCACCCCCAGAAAAAATTTTACATTGTTGTCGGTTGTATCTACATATATGTGATACAACGACAAATGATCAATGTCACCCCGGGAGATCAATCTCACCCCATTTTACGGTACTTAATTCTAATTTTTAAAGCTTACAAATTAGGAAATCTTTAAATATTTAAAAAATGAAGCTAGATAGGTATAGGAAACCCTAATAAGAATTGAAAGCTAAGTAAATTTTCTACTCGATAGACTAGTAAGATACAGGGTGTTCCATTTAAAATAAGTAAGTTATTACAGCTTGAATTTGTTAATAGAACAATCTAATATTTTGACCACCATGTAAAAAGATAGGTATAGGAAACCCTAATACAAATTGAAAGCTAAGTAAATTTTCTACGCGATAGACTAGTAAGATACAGGGTGTTCTATTTAAAATAAGTAAGTTATTAGAGCTTGAATTTGTTAATAGAACAATCTCATATTTTGACCACCCTGTAAGAAATTCTGTTGCAATAAGCATCTGTTTAAGTATTCTAAATAGTCTATTATTAAGATCCAAGAAAAATTTGTTACTGCTTCTTAGATTCGTAGATATTTATTTTTTTCTAAAACCTTACATTTTTATAAAAATCGAAATAAATCAAAACACCCTGTATTTATGTATAGGGAACCCTTATGAAAGTATAGCTTATTTTTTAAGGTCAATTCAATAATGTCATCAGATATAGGGCATTCCATAAGAAAAAATATAACTTTGATATACCACTCTTTTTTGGAACACCCTGTATAATTCAAATTATTTTTAGGTTGTAGTATTAAAGGCCCTGTATATTTCTGTGAAGAAATTTTTTTAAAATATCAAGTGGTTTTCCGTACAGAGACCGAGGCGAATAAGATGAACCACCTTGTATGTAATGTAATTTTTTGTGTGAAAGTCCTTTGTGCACGTATTTGATATTTTTAACTTTTCCGACTACAAAAAAACCAACAGCAAAATTAAGCAATTTTTTCAACAGACAGACAAGGTTTTTTCCATTATTTAAAAACTGCATAAGAAATAGAAGTATTTTTATATCGTACATGGGATCCATCTCTCTTCATAGTGCTATTTTGAACTTTTTGACCATAGCTCTGAAGATGGCTTTATAAGCCGAAAACCCTCAGCTAGGAATTATTTATTTTACACACTTCAAAATTACACTTCTCCCTGTTTACCTGTTTTTATAATTTGTTTAAATTTTTTTTTAATAAATGTAGTAATAACTCCGAAATTATGGCCTTTAGGAATAGGGAATATAACATGAAAAATAATTAGTATTTCTTAAGGACGTCTAACCGCAAAAATATACAGGGTATTCTATTTGAAATAAGAAAGTTCATAAGATTTCTAGAAAAACGAAATGTTTGACAACAATGTAATAATAATAACAACCACTAGAATATTGGCCGTATTAGAAAACCCTTACCCACGAAAATCTATAAAAATCTTTCAAGCGGTTTTCGAGAAATTACCGTGTTTCCATACTTTCTCGCTATCCTGTATATTTATATTCTCTTCCAAATCTATACTTTTACCGTTTTTTCCTTCTTCGGATTACCTCAGTTCTATACCATTTCTATAACATTCTATAGGTACAATTTACATCTTCCTTTAATTTGATATTCAGTCATTACGTGTGTTGTACGTTCAACCCTTTTAATAATACACATACCCAAACTTATATTGAATCACCATATATTGCAAAGTAATATTTATTTCTTTTGAAAAAACTTATTGTTGCGAAGATTAAAGGTTTTTATTGAAAATAAACAAATATATAAGACAATCGGATAGGACAGCTCGGTACGGTATAATATGTTATTTGCTTGAGTTGCAAATTGAATGAAAATAAATAAACTAACTTTTGCGTCCAAAAACGAAAATATGCCTGATATGGGGTTATAGAACTTACAACGAGGAATGATTATTGGTCTTGTAGAGAAAGTAATGTTCTCATAGGGACATAGCTGTAGAGGTAGGCGTAATACAGGGCGTTCTGTCCAAAACCTGTGTTAGGTAACAGGAACTAGGAAAGCTCAAAAATAAAGCAAGGGAAAGTCGCCAAAAATAATAACGGCTCTCTCCAAGATCGTTTAATTGTCCAATCAGCTGGAAGACACCCAACCATTTCTCACCTGCAGCTCCAAAGGCAGCTTTTGGAAGCTACAGGTGTAACTGTTCGGTTGAAACGATAAGAAGAAGAGTTCGTACCAAGAAGTATACAGCAGGAGACAGTTATGTGTTCCCGAGTTATCCAGGTAGCACAAGATTGATCGCCTAAATTGGTGTCTTCACCACCAAAACTGGAACATTGGGAATTGACAAAATATGCTGTTTTCAAAAAAAGTCAGGATTTGTGTAAAATCAGATGACCCATGAAATCGTGTACTTAGGGGCCGAGGAAGACAAGCAAGAACGAAAACTGTCAGATCTGTTCACAAATATAAAAGGAAAGTGTAATGTTCTGGAGAGGAATTGTGATCCGTAAAAAAACTCCTTTAATTTTCATCCAGTCAACTTGAACTGCTCACAGGTATGTTGATAACCTGTAGTCGGGCTCTGGAGAGGTTCAATAGGATAACATTTTATTTTATTGCACGATAATGGACCTCTACACACCATAAGAGTGACTACAGACATCATTGAAGCAGAAGGTATCCCTTGTTTGGACTGGCCTGCTTGCTCACCGAGCTTAATCCTATAGAGTATTTGTGGGATATGCTTAAAAGAAAAATTAGAGCTAGCCGGGATAATCCACAAAACACCGTACGGCTAGTACAAGCTGCTCTTAAAGGATGGAGCAACCTACCACAACAAAATGTTGATAATTTTGATTAGAAGAGTGCCCACGCAAACTGAAGCTTGCATAAGGACTAGAGGTGATAACACTGACTACCACAAAATACAAAAAAAAAAATAAATACAAACAATTTAAACATTATTCGTTTTACATTGAAATTTTGTATGCTACTGACTTAAAAACAACTACTTTCAATTTAAATACTTTATTGTTATATTTAATTGTTATGTATTTGTTATTCTCTCTCTCTTGGACCATTACTCCTGGTTGAGTATTGGGCGCATCTGCGTTTCTTGGCCGATAGTGTAAGACGCCTGGTGGCCAGCTCAGTGCGTCTTCTTGTGTTTATTCTCTGGTTAATCTGCGTAGCAGTTCCTTCCATTTTCCTTTGTTTCTTGCTTTGTTTTTCACTTCCCCCCAACTTAAGCCGATTCTGTTGTGTTCTCTGGTTACTGTTTTCTTCCAAGTATTATCTGGTCGTCCCCTCTTCCTTGTCCCCTCAGGTTGATATTCGCGTGCTTGTCTTGTGATGTTACTAGGATCTTTCCTTAACGTATGGCCGATCCATTTCCATTTCTTCTGTCTGATTGTTGTTATTATACTGGTTTGTTTCGTTCGTTTCCATAGTTCTTCATTCATTATTTTTTTAGGCCAGTAAATTTTTAGGATCTTTCTTAAGGACCTATTTACAAAAGTCTGTAGCCTCTTTGTTGTGCTTTCGTCGTGCTTCCAAGTTTCTGCTCCGTAGAGTAATATGCTTTTTACACAAGTATTGAATATATTGATTTTTGTTGACTCTGTTATTTCACTTGTTTGCCAGATTTTATTTAATTGTTATTAAGTATTGTTATTATTTGTTATTAAATTGCTTTAAAATAAATATTGTTTGACTTCGTGTGTTTGTTTTTTAAATTCGCACTAAATAGTAAGAAATATCAGATGATTCCATATAAGTTTGGGTGTGTGTACATACTAAGTTTAAAGTTTTAAGATACAGTATTTTAGTATTATAGTAGGTACTTTATAATAATTAAGATAATTCATAATATATATTCTATATTCTCTACTATCCTGAAAATTTGGCAACATTCTCCGAAAGTCCAAACGTCAAACGAAATCGAGTACAACGGCTTTAAAAAATGAGCAGGATTTGATGACGTATTTTATGGTTATTTTTGTCTTTTATCTCTATTAAAACAAAAAAAATATTATATATCAATATGAAATACCAATATCAAGTAATATATTTACAAAGTTTCCTTTGATTTGACTTTATTTAAAACTTTTTAATTCTATTTAAAATCTAATTCCAATAGAAACTAGTCATCAACCTTTCTTGTGTTCTACGAAATCATAATATGCAAACCTACCTTTAATTGTTCCGTCCGCGTCCGTACAAAAGGGCTTGGATCGGCTGAAAACGGGTTTGACATTTCTCATTTCGTAAAATTATAATGTCTGGTAACGCGTCGGTTTCTTTTAATTGTTTAATAAAATATCAAATAATTGTGTTTAGTAGTTAAATATTAGTGAAAACAAATACATCTAATGGTATATTTGAGGTATTTTTGATATGTTAACTTAATAGAGTTTAGATTACTTTAATATTTCGAAACTAAATTTGAAAGATTCATTTTTGAATTTTCGTATTTGCAATTTTATTAGGTTTTGTCTGATTTCGTCTAAATAGCATCATAATAGTATTCTAATTAATTCAACTTAGATATTACTGAACATATTCACTTAATTTTACAGTTGTAATTAATTATTTTTTTGAAAAACTGCATCTAAAAATTCTTAGTTTGTTAGCCTCTACTTCACAATGGGCTAGTAGTCTAGATAATATTTAGGTATCTCTGTCTGGTCCGATAGGTATTACACATGGCTATTAAACAAGTTAGCACTTGCGTTATATTGAATATTTGTAATTATATTATTGATATTGACTTGTTTTAATCAGATTCAAATTTATTATTTGCGTCTTTTTCGTTTCTTTCAATTAATCTGACAGTTATCATATACCTACTATGTTATAGTCTAAGAGCTAGTGAATCCTCCGACTAACGGTCGTCCTGTAAGGCTAGAAATTTTACTAGTGATAATTCATAGCACACCAAGGCTAAAAACCATGACCTGGCAGGCCTCAGCGGTGCACGTGTATCTACCAGGTGAATCGAAAAGTGCAAATTTAGGGGGTAAAATAAACTTTCTCCTGTAAGGTTTAAATTTAAGTATGTATTTGAGTAAGTCATTTAGAAGAAATGTGTACAATGACAGGCGATTCTGAAGAGCATAAGACCTTGCCAGGCGAGGGGAAAGATTAGGGGTGTTTCCTAAAATTATTCTTTTTGCATCGAACAAATTTTTTTTAGGTTTTTTGAATCATTCCAAACAGAAAAAGTCTTTAGTGATTTTTCTCTTAAGTTAATAGTTTTTGTTATATAAGCGATTGAAAATTTTGAAAATTGCGAAATAGGCCATTTTTAACCCTAAATCGGACAATTATCTAAAAATTTCAATGTTGCCAAGGTACGTAGATATTCTTTAAACATTTATTGATGAAATCCCAAAGAGTTATTTGCAATAAAATATCGAAAACCCCTTTGTTTTTTTAATTGCTAATCAAGCAGGCGCGTCACTGTAGTATAAGTGAGGACGTTTGAGTTTGCATAAATTCATTATCTCGAGAATGGGCAAATTTCAAGAGAAATCCTCAGACAGGTCGATTTTTATTTTTGAATTAGGACTTTTTGACATATTATATATATATATATATATATATATATATATATATATATATATATATATATATATATATATATATACAGGGTGTTTCATTAATATTTGTCCATATAGTAACTGGAGAAACCTTAGCACAAAATACGAAGATTTAACCTAAAACACTTAAATAAAATGTGGTTCCTTACTGAGTTACAGGGTGTTTTATCTAAAAATTTAAAAACTATTTTTGCTCAGAATTTTAAAACCGTTCGACGTATCTTTTTCATACTCGGCAGACAGTGTGACTATTATACACCCTACTAAATTATAATAAGCAAACGTTTCTAGCTACTACCAGAGGCGTACGACAGGGGATAGTGAATGGTTGACCCTTCTCAAATTCTACGCCACTGGAGGAATTGCTATTTTGGTGCCATTTTTAGATTCTTCAAAACTTTCTACGTAAATAATATACTCTTCATTGGTAACAATAAAGTTATTAGTTTTCGAGATATTTGAAGTTAAATATGAAACGGGACAGTTATTTTGATTAATTTATGATATGATTCATATGATTAAAATTTAAAAATTATTTGTACCCAGTACTTTAAAACTATTTGGCGTATCCTTATCATACTTGGCAGAAAGTGTAGGCACTGTACACCCTACTAAATTAAAATAAATAAACGTTTCTAGCTACTACCAGAGGCGTACGATAGGGGATAGTGGCTGGTTGCCCCTTCCCAAATTCTACGCAACTGACGAAATTGCTATTTTAGTGTAATTTTTTGATTTTCCAATACTTTTTATGTAAATAATTTACTCTTCATTCGTAACGATAAAATGATTAGTTTTCGAGATATTTGAAATTAAAAATGAAGCGACACAATAGATTAATCAAAATAACTGTGTCGTTTCATTTTTAACTTTAAAGATCTCGAAAACTAATGAGTTTATCGTTACGAATGAAGAGTATATTATTTTCATAGAAAGTATTGGAAAATCCAAAAATTGAACTAAAATAGTAATTCCGCCAGTGGCGTAGAATTTGGAAAGGGTCAACCATTCACTTTCCCCCGTCGTACGCCTCTGGTAATAGCCAGAAACGTTTGTTTAACGTAATTTAGTAGTTTGTATAGTACCCATACTTCCTGCCAAGTATGAAAAGGATACGTCGACTAGTTTTAAAATGCTGAGCAAAAATAATTTTTAAACTTTTAGATTAAACACCCTGTAACTCAGTAAGGAGCCACATTTTAGTTAAGTGTTTTAGGTTAAATCTTCGTATTTTGTTCTAAGGTTTCTCCAGTTACTATATGTACAATTATTAATGAAACACCCTGTATAATACTAGTGACGTCATCCATCTGGGCGTGATGACGTAATCGATGATTTTTTTAAATAAGAGTAGGGGTTGTGTGATAGCTCATTTGAAAGGTTATTTAATTCTCTAGTTACTAATGTAAACATTAATATAATTATTTATACAGGCTGTACAAAAAAATTTTTTTTATTAAATTAACTTTGATTAAATTTGACAAATAGAAGAAAATTTTTTTTGTACACCCTGTATAAATAATTATATTAATGTTTATATTACTGAATAGAGAATTAAATAACCTTTCAAATGAGCTATCACACAACCCCTACTCTTATTTAAAAAAATCATCGATTACGTCATCACGCCCAGATGGATGACGTCACCAGTATTATATATATGCCAAAAAGTCCTAATTCAAAAATAAAAATCGACCTGTCTGAGGATTTATCTTGAAATTTGCCCATTCTCGAGATAATAAATTTATGCAAACTCAAACGTCCTCACTTATACTACAGTGACGCGCCCGCTTGATTAGCAATTAAAAAAACAAAGGGGTTTTCGATATTTATTGCAAATAACTCTTCGGGATTTCATCAATCAATGTTTAAAGAATATCTACGTACCATGGCAACATTAAAATTTTTAGATAAATGTCCGATTTAGGGTTAAAAATGGCCGATTTCTCAATTTTCAAAATTTTCAATCGCTTATATAACAAAAACTATTAACTTAAGAGAAAAATCACTAAAGAGGTTTTCTGTTTGGAATGATTCAAAAAATCTAAAAAAAATTTGTTCGATGCAAAAAGAATAATTTTAGGAAACACCCCTAATCTTTCCCCTCGCCTGGCAAGGTCTTATGCTCTTCAGAATCGCCTGTCATTGTACACATTTCTTCTAAATGACTTACTCAAACACATATTTAAATTTAAACCTTACAGGAGAAAGTTTATTTTACCCCTTAAATTTGCACTTTTCGATTCACCTGGTAGATACACGTGCACCGCTGAGGCCTGCCAGGTCATGGTTTTTAGCCTTGGTGTGCTATGAATTATCACTAGAAAAATTTCTAGCCTTACAGGACGACCGTTAGTCGGAGGGTTCACTAGCTCTTAGACTATTAAATCTTTTACGAATTTTTATAGCTTAGTCACGTTAGTTTTCCGACCTAATCTCTTTCTGCTTTTTGTGTTCTTTTTCTTCTTTTCATTTAATCTTATTTGCAGTCTCCCTGAATAATTCTATGGAGGTCATATTCGTCCATTGTCTTAGGTTTTTTAAACTAAGGGTTGCGTCTTCTTCCTGGTCCGCTTTTGCTATTGATTTTGCCTTCGATTATAAGTTGGAGCATTTCGTACTTTTGATTTCTTACGATGTGACCAAAATATTGTGTTTTCCGTTCTTTTAATACACACACACCCAAACTTCTTCTTCTTCTTTAAGTACCGTGCCCAAATTTTTAGGCGTGGGTAGCTTCCATAACAATTTGCAGATATCGTTCTCGATCTTGTGCGGCATGTAACAATTGATCTGCTGATAAGCCAGTCCATTGACGAAGGTTTCGGAGCCATGAATATTTCTTTCGACCAATTCCTCTTTTTCCGTCGATCTTTCCATTGAGTATTAACTGCAGCATCCTGTATCTGCTACCTCTCATTATATGCCCCAGATATTCAAGTTTTCTCTTTTTTATCATCTTCAATAAGTCACCTTCGCCTTGACCTACTCTGTTTAAGACTTCTCTGTTTGAAATGTGTTGAACCCAAGATATTCTGAGCATTCTACGATACGACCACATCTCAAAGGCTTCTAATTTGTTCATCATGTTAACCTTCATGATCCAGGTTTCACATCCATATAGTAATACAGGATACACATAACATTTTAGGAACTTGATTCTTAGTTGTAAGTTCAGCTGAGAGTTGCTCAGAACAGATCTAAGTTTCATAAATGCTCCTCTTGCAATTTCTATACGAGTTTTAATTTCTTCATCCGGATTTAGTGTCTCGTTTATCCAACATCCTAGGTATTTAAAATGGTTAACTTTTGTTCTTGATTCATCATTGACAATTAGTTGCATAGGGCCGACGTCTTGTTTACTAACCACAAGTAACTTTGTCTTTGTTGCATTTATGTTAAGTCCGTTATTGGAGCATTCTCTAGTGACTCGATCTATAAGGAATTGAAGATCTTCGATATTTTCAGCCATGATCGCGGTGTCGTCTGCATATCTGATGTTGTTAATAGTTTCTCCCCCGATTCGAACTCCACATTGTCCTTCCAAGGCTTCATTAAAAATTATTTCTGAGTATACGTTAAACAAAGTTGGGGATAACACACAACCCTGTCTGACACCTCTTTGAATGCAAATTTTGTCTGTTTCTTTGCCGTCTACCAGAATAGAAGCTTCTTGATTCCAATATAGATGTTGTAAAAGTCTCAGATCTTTATCGTCTATTCCAATCATTTCTAGATATTCAAACAACCTATTATGTTGAACTCTATCAAACGCCTTCTCAAAATCTATAAAGCAGACGTAAATTGGTTTCTGTACTTCCCATGATCGTTGAAGTAATGTTAACATTGAGAACAAAGCTTCCCTTGTTCCCAATCCTTCTCTGAAACCGAATTGTTTGTTTCCCATTGTCTCTTCACATTTCTGCTTGATTCTATTAAGAATTATCTTAAGAAGTAGCTTGAGAGAGTGGCTCATGAGACTAATTAGTCTAAAGTCTTTACATGATGATGTATTAGGCTTTTTTGGGAGTGGAATAAATGTAGACTATAACCATATCTGTGGCATCATGCCAGTCTCGTATATATGGTTATAAATGTTTGTTAGTTGTGAGACATTGTCGTCATCCAGAAGTTTGAGCCAGTCTGATGGTATTTGGTCAGGGCCTGGAGATTTCCCATTTTTGCTCTGTTTGATGGCTTTCTCTACTTCCGCTTTTAAAATACTAGGACCAGTATTCGTACACTTTGTGGTGTTAAGTGGTGGCCTCGTATCCAGGAAGAGCTCTTTTATATAGTTAGTCCATTCTTCCTTTTTTTTTATCCAAGTCGAGAATTATTTTACCTTTGGAGTTTCTCATAAAGTGAGGAGTTCTTTTTCTCTGAGTGTAGGTAATTTCTTTAAGCTTTTTATTTATATTAAACTCGTCATGTTTTCTTTGTAGTTCTTCCATTTCACGACATCTTTGTTCCATCCAGTCCTCTTTTGCTCGCTTAACCTCGTATCTTATTTGTCGATATATCTCTCTATACCGAATCTCGTCTTTGTTTTTCCAATTTCTTCTTTGTTGAATAAGGTCTAGTATTTTATCGGTCATCCAATCCTTTTTCTTTATTGGGTCTTTTTCTGGTTTCAAAACTTCGTTTGCTATGGTGACCATGGCGGAATTCATGATATCTAGATTTTGACCGATATTTTCTTGTCCAGATCTTTCTAACTGTTTTTTAACCCAAACTTATATGGAATCATATGATATTTCTTACTATTCCGTGCGAATTTAAAAAAACGAAGACACGAAGTCAAACAATATTTATTTTAAAGCAATTTAATGACAAATACATAACAATTAAATAAAACAAAGTATTTAACAAACAAATTGAAAGTAGTTGTTTTAAAGTCAATAGCATACAAAATTTCAATGTAAAACGAATAATGGTTAACTTGTTTTTATTTATTTTGTTTTGTATTTTGTGGTAGTCAGTGTTATCACCTCTAGTCCTTATGCAAGCTTCAGTTTGCGTGGGCACGCTCCTAATCATATTATCAACATTTTGTTGTGGTAGGTTGCTCCATCCTATAAAAGCAGCTTGTACTAGCCGTGCGGTGTTTTGTGAATTATCCCGGCGAGCTCTAATTTTTCTTTTAAGCATATCCCACAAATACTCTAGAGGATTAAGCTCGGGTGAGTCAGCAGGCCACTCCAAACAAGGGATACCTTCTGCTTCAATGATGTCTGTAGTCACTCTAATGGTATGTAGAGGTCCATTATCATGCAATAAAATAAAATTTTCTCCTGTTTCACCTCTCCAGAGCCTGACTACAGGTTATCAACATATCTGTGAGCAGTTAAAGTTTATTGGATGAAAATTAAAGGAGTTCATTTAAGGATCACAATTCCTCTCCAGAACATTACACTTCCCCTTGTACATTTGTGAACAGATCTGACAGTTTTCGTTCTTGCTTGTCTTCCTTGACCTCTAAGTACACGATTTCGTGGGTCATCTGATTTTCCATCTGATTACATTAAATCATGACTGTTTTTGAAAATAGCACATTTTGTCAATTCCCAATGTTCCAGTTTTGGTGGTGAAGACACTAATTTAGGCGATCAATCTTGTGCTGCCTGGATAACTCGGGAACCCATAACTGTCTCCTGCTTTATACTTCTTGGTACGAATTCTTCTTCTTATCGGTTCAACTGAAACAGTTACTCGTGTAGCTTCCAAAAGCTGCCTTTGAAGCTGCAGGTGAGAAATGGTTGGGTGTCTTCCAGCTGATTGGACAATTAAACGATCGTGGAGAACCGTTATTACCTTCGGCTACTTTCCCTTGCTTTATTTTTTAGCTTTCCTAGTTCCTGTTACTTAGCATACGTTTTGGACAGAACGCCCTGTATTACGCCTAGCTCTGCAGCTATGTCCATCTGAGAACATTACTTTCTCCACAAGACCAATAATCTTTCCTCGTTGTAAGTTCTATAACACCACATGAGGCATACTTTCGTTTTTGGACGCAAAAGTTAGTTTATTTATTTTCGTTCAACTTGCAACTCAGGCAAATATACCGTACCGGGCTGTACTATCCGATTGTCTTATATTATATTTGTTTATTTTCAATAAAAACCTTTAATCTTCGCAACAATAAGAAGTTTTTTCAAAATAAATAAATATTACTTTGAAATACATGGTGATTCCATATAAGTTTGGGTGTGTGTAAGTATCAGCTCTCTTTCCTTGTTCATCTTCCGCATTTGTCTTATAGTTCATGTAGGATATTCTGAGCATTTTACGGTGTTGTTTTTAGTTAAAGAAATGATTCATATATATATACCTACAAATATAGATAATACCTCATGAGTGACTTTATTAGACGTTCGTACGAATTTCGGTAACCGGTAAGTGCTAAGTGAGACATTTTAGTTTATGGTGCAAACAGGCTGCTGATCTTCTACAGAAAAATAACTACAAACGGTAAGTTGCATGTATGATTTTGTCTATTACTCCAGGGCAATAAGCTAGAAATAGACCAGTTTCGGGACACTCAAAGATGCAGGTAGCTGACTACTTCTTTAGTTATTGTAGACATATAGGAAGAAAACCTACCTGTTTCCTGCCTAGAGTTCGCGTCCGTTTATTAATTATTAATAATTTAGTGCAAAAATCTAAATAGCTGTCTAAATCTAAATAGCTATAAATATCTAAAAAGCTAAATAGTTGACATAAAATTACAAAATTTAATTTTTTATATAACATTAAAAAACCTTCAAAATGCCGATTTTTGAAAGTTAAAAAGTTAATTTGTTGCTACGCAAACTGCAAAAAAATGAAAATTGTTATTTGTTAATAACTTTTACTAAAACTAGTGTTTACTTTAGACCTTTAGACCTTAGAACTTAAGTGTTTCACCCAAAGTTGGGTATTGGAGTACTTAACAAACCCTCCAAATTTGAGACCGATCCATTAATTAGTTTAAGAGTTATTCTAAGTGTTTATCCTAGAGACCCTTATTTTGCAATAACATAATACAGAAAATAATGAAGATAGGGCAATTCTGCGTATGCCAGATGAAAGCAGAAAACTAATGCTATCAAAATGTACTAAAAAAAGATAATTATCTAATATAGTCAAAAATCCTAATGCCAAATTTGTTAAATTTTGTAGTTTATAAACATTTAGAATAACTTTAAAAATATTGTCCGTAGAAAAAATCATTTTACATATTAGAAAAGCTGGTATTTTACATGAATTTTTAAAAATGTAGTTCAATTGGTGACTAGTCGTGGTAAGTGAAGGCGGAGCTGGGAGCCGACAAATGCACGAGTTCAATTTATCTAGACATTTATTAATTAATAAACAGTCTAATTTGTTTAAACAATTTTTGAAAAAATAATTTTTCCCAAAAATCCATGATTTTAGTCATACTGTCGTTATTAATCATAGAAAAAGTTAAGGTATACTTTAATAAATAAATTATCTTCAATAAATAATTATCTAATAAAAATCATTTATTTATTAAAGTGTACTGTAACTTTTTCTATGATCATTAATGATAGTATGATTTAAAAAAATAGATTTTTGTAAAAAAAATATGTTTTCAAGGATTCTTTAAACAAATAAGACTGTTTATTAATTAATAAATTTATAAACAAATTACATATTTATAATGTACGTAGAAATTACATACAAATTAAAAAAAGAAAGATCAAAATCCATTGAGTTGATCCGGAGATAACTACAGAAAATTATATTCGTTTGAAATTGCTTTTTCGGTATTTTAACTCGGTGGATTTGTAGGTTCCCCCTAGTAATCGTTTGAACTACATTTTTGAAAAATCATAGAGGGTGCTGTGAAGGTACAATATTTGTGCAAATTTTTTAAGAAAAAATACAAATCCCATTCTTTAAAATGGCATTAATGAGATTCCTTAATTATTATAAACAAATTAGCTGTGAATTAAAAAAAACATATGACTAACTTTGTCCCAAATGAACCCAGGCTAATTTTTTTTATTTGAAAATTCGTGTTAAAATACTATCTTTTCGAATATATAAAAAGATTGTTTCTACAGACAATTTTTTTAAAGTTATTCTCTATTTTTGATTATATTAATCATTTTTTTTTATCTTTTTTTAATACTTTTTGATACTATCACTCTTCTACTTTCATTTGGCATACTCAGAATTATTGTCCTATCGGCAATTTGATATTGGTTTTAATACTTACTTACAATTTACAATTTAGGAATTTTTTTAAAATTTAAGACGTAATAAAAATTTTCTGACAGTGATGACAGGTGACTTCTGTATGATGACCCGCTATCGATTTTCAATCGATAGTTATCAATATTGAATAATTCTAAATCGGTAAAGCGTTGATTTATTTTATATAAATATAATTACAAAATACTACAGAATTTCACTTTTCGACATCAATTTAATTAACAGTGTCGTAAATTTTGTACAATATTTTTAATAATTAAATTAAATAAATTGTAAGTTAACTCAAATAAATAATCGATTACTGCCATCGACCACTTACATTCAATTCCGATTAATCGCGACAGGTAAAGTAAAATTCTTCTTTCAGTACAATAAAGTGTTACTTTACCGCAGCAAATGAGGGCAAATGAATACAATAATGAATGACTTTAATGACGGTTGGCGATAAATAAATTTAAACAATTGATTTAAGTGGTTATGATTTTCTTTAAAAAACGGTAGTCTGTCAGACGGCATGTCTCCTATCGTGTGCTAAAATGAGGTCTCTCCAGTTAAGGGTTAACATTATTTTTATTGAACCAGACATATAAATATATTATACTCCATCTAATTTACTTACCGTTGCACGTCATCCGCATCATAGCCCGTGACGCCACATTATGATACCAACACAAAATATTTAGGCGGTAGGTGTGTTCTTTTTTAGAATCACTTTGCCGAGTACAGTGGCATTACAGCCACTAGACTTATTTTATTATATACGCGTAGAAATAATATTTAAAGATTTCTATTAATATTAACTTAAAGAAATACACAATAATATGTTTCATTTAATTTGTATAAATGGATTATAAAGCGTTTTTATGAAGCACATTTGTTCGGAATACACTGTAACTATAATCGAACGAAGGTGATAATTTGGCATAAATTGGTAACATTTATTTGACAGTTGCGGTGATGACACTCCATATTTGTTTATATTCTTTACTATAAGTATTTGTTTCATTATATTTACTGTTTTCATTATGTACTTTAACGTAAGATTATAACTTAATTCTTGTTTTCTATTTCTAAAGTTTATATTTATTTACATTGAATATTAATTTGTTTTGCTGTATAATCCACTTTTCAAGAATTCAAGAATTTTTTGTAATTGGGCAACAATGTCAACTTGGATGTCTAACTTAGATAATGATGTGCAACGGTACGTAAATTAGACGGAATGTAGGTATATTATTTTATTTTTTAAAATATCCTGCTTTGGATGATTGAAAACTGATATATATTCCTATGTCATGGTAAATATTTACAATTTTTGGTTTAATGACTACCTAAGCCTATTTATAATCTAAATTTACAGGATGTTATATACAGGGTGTAACAAAAAGACAGGTCATAAATTAAATAATAGTAATTCTGGTACCAAAAATAGTTCGATTGAACCTGAGTAACCTTAGTAAAAATGTGCACTTAAAAAAATTTACAGCCATTTGAATTAATAAAATGAAAATCGATTTTTTCCAATATGTATATTGAAAACTATTGGACACGTGGCATTCTTATAGCAGGAACATATTAAAAAAACAGTGAAATTTGTTCACACCATACAAATTTTATGGGGGTTTTGTTTTCTTAAGCCCCATAAATATTTGTGAACGTTCCAATTAAAATTATTGTGGTACCATTGATTAAACAAAACGTTTTTAAATCTTTTTGCCTCTATTTTTCGATAAACCAGTTTTTATCGAGATATCTTAAACATTTGTAAAATCGGTCAAAACGGCAAACAGGTGTATGTTCTCAAAACGGCGGGCGTAATTTCGGCCGGTAATCCCTTGGCCTACCTGCATAAATCAAGGGGTACCATTTATGACAGGGGTAATTTCGGCCGAGGGGTTGATGTTTACGATGAGATTAAAATATTGGTAATTACACTCCTGGGGTACTCTACACTCTAATACCCGAAAGTTAGGTTTTGACGAAGCGTTAGGTCTTCCTCCTTTGAAAATTGTACTGTGTAATATATAATATAATATATTAATTTTTTAAAATTAGCAAAATTTCGGTTCAAAACGAATAAGAAGTAAATAAAACTTAGACACCCTGTTGAGAACTTAAGTTATAGAAATAAGTTGATGTAATAATTTTATTGAAATAAAGAAATATTTTAATATTAAGCATTCTGTTATTTTATTTGATTTGCGGCCGAAAATACCTATGAGATAAGGAAGCAACTTAAAACCTCCGGCCGAATTTACCTACCGGCTTTTAGTACCTGCCCTTTTTCCGGCCGAAATTACATCCGCCCTCTCAAAAAACTTTTGATAGTGTGTAAAAATTTTTTTATTATGAGCTAAGTACTTTCAACACATAACGTGCCATCATCAGAGCTTCCTAAAAGGACATTTAAGATACGATTTTTTTATATAAAAAATGAGTGAAAAACTTACGTCCTATTATAAAACCTTCATAGAAGAGCAATTGCTAAACGACACAATAAAAAATATGGATACTGGGCAAAAGCCACAGATATCAGGTATAACAACCCCTTAAAATGAATAAATCACATCTAAATTCTTAAAACTCAAGAAAAAGAAAACTCAAGAATACCTAAAGTAATGTTCAAAAAACTTTCATAAATTGTTGGGTATACTTAATACTAAACCAAAATTATTAAAGAAATTTCTTAAAAATAGGATCAAATTTACAATTTAATTGAATCTGGGTGTTAACACAGTTTTGAAGATTTCTTTTCATTTCTCTACTTATTTCTAGGTCTTCTAGTAGATTCATTTTGGTATAGTTATTACTTATTTCTAGGTCTTCTAGTAGATTCATTTTGGTATAGTTATTAATAAGTAGAGAAATGAAAACAAACCCTCAAAACTGTGTTAACACCCAGATTCAATTAAATTGTAAATTTGATCCTATTTTTAAGAAATTTCAGGTGTATGTACCTGTTTGCCGTTTTGACCTATTTATAAGTGTGTACAAGTCTTGCAGTCTTTTCCAATTTGTAAAATCGACCACATATTTTTAAATGGCTAAGTAAGATTATAGAATATTATTTTCATAATATTATTACCAGATCTCTATAATCTTATGTAAATATTTAAAATATGTGGTGGGTTTTACAAATGTTTAAAATATCTCGATAAAAACGGGCTTATCGAAAAAGTAGGTACTAAGCGGCAAAAACGTTTAAAAAACTTTGTGTTTGATTAATGGTATCACAATTATAATTTAATTGGAACGTACACAAATATTTGGAGGGATTTAAGGGAACAAAACCCCCATAAAATTTTTATGGGGTACACAAATTTCACTATTATTATTATTTTTTTAAATGTTCCTGTCCTAAGAATGATACTGACTCTAGTCTCAAAAACATTGTATGTGGAGTACCACAAGGTTCAGTATTGGGTCCTCTTCTGTTCCTTATCTTTATAAATGACATCACTAATTTAAAAATCGATGGGAAAATTTTTCTTTTTGCTGATGATACCAGTATCACTTGAAGCAACTTAACTATTGCATCTCTTCATGAAATTATAACTTCGGATCTACTGACGATAAAGACCTGGTCTGACTCTAATTTACTCTCTTTTAACGTAGATAAAACAGTAGCATTATCCTATAAAGGGGCTCTTCAACCTTTGCCTCTTAATAACAGCCAGATCAGTACCGTTGATTCTGTAAAATTTCTTGGTATTTTTTTAGACAGCAACCTCAAATGGTCCCTTCATATCGATTCGTTAAGTAGGAAACTCGCCTCGGCTTGCTATGCAATAAGATCTGTCTCAAGGGAACTCAATTTAGCATCTTCTAAAATAACATATTTTTCGTTGTTCGAGTCTCATCTTCGATATGGTCTTCCTTTTTGGGGTTCTAGTACAGCTGCCCAATTTGATGTTATTTTTAAATAAAAAAAAAAAGAGCAATACGATATCTGTTTGGCCTCAGAAGATCTAAACATTGCAGAAGTTACTTCAGAGATCGCGGAATTTTAACATTTCCATCTTTACATATTCTAGAAACGGTTTGTTTAATTCGTAAACACCTTCATGTCTTTCCAGCAAGGCCCAATCAACTTTACTCCACCAGAAATTCAATCTTTGATATTTATTTACCGATCCCATCCATTGAGTAAGTAAAGATATCTATACTATATTCCGCAAAAAAACTTTACAACCATCTCCCTTTACAACTTAATCTGTAACATCTTTCCCAAAGTTTCGTAAAATGACAAAAGCCTATCTATCTAAAATACCATACTATTCAATAGAAGAATTTCTTAATGAATAACTAAGAAAATTGGGTTTCATACGCAGTAGCATAAAGTAGCAGTTCCTAATGTTGTATTTTATTTATTTATTTATTTGTTGTAAGTATGTTCAATTTGCAATTTATATATATTTTGCAATAAATTGTTTTTGTCTTTGCTTTTTATCTTATATGCTGTATATTGACGATTTATCTAATTTTAGGAAATTGTAGTTTTTATTATTTGTTATTGATATTATTTTTCTTTTGACTGTATGTAAGCTTTGTCCATAAAATTGTAAAAATTTTCAGTGACAATAAAGCATATTTCTATAATGCCAGATGTCCACTTTCAATAAAAAATCTCGAATAGTTTTCAATACATATATTGAAAAAACATGGATTTTCATTTTGTAACTTCAAAGGGCTGTAACTTTTTTTATGTGCACGTTTGTACTAGGGTAAGTTAGGTTCAACCGAACTATTTTTGGTCCCAGAATATGTGATTTAATTTATGACCTGCCTTTTTGTTACATCGTCTATACAGGGTGTTTTACATCGTGTATACGTTCTGTAAATGTACATTATGAATAGGCTTAGGCACTTAATTAAATCAAAAATTCTTAACATTTCAAGGAATTTACAACTCACTGTGCTTCTTGTATTCTCTCTATAATACCTATAGGCGTTAAGTTGATTGCATTTTTGTCCAAGTTTCGTTTTTCTTCTGTGTAATTTTTTCCGTACTTCTGCTTTTTGCCTGTTTGTAACAAAAATTATACGAATCTTTCTGTGTAGTCATATAATTCCGGTACTTTTTTCTCTTATAATCTTTTCTAAGTCCCACCAGTATGGTTTATTTCGTACATGGTCTTTGTACTCCCCTAATGCCTCATATGGAGCTTCATGTATACATTGTGTTATATTATGTGCATGAAGATGTTATGTATTTGTAAATGTATACTGACTTACTTAATCCTCTTCACTTCATACGGAGCATAGGCCGTCAACTGTCTGCCTCCATTCTGTTTTATCCTTTGCACTGATCTTTATTTCTGCCCTTCTTCTTCTTCTTCTTCTTCTTCATGTACCATCTCCTCTAAGAAGGTTAACAACCATCACGGCAATTCGCACTTTCGATACCGCTGCTCTAAAGAGATCAGCAGAAGTGCAATTAAACCAAGCTCTCAAATTGTTTAACCAGGAGATGCGTCTTCTTCCGCGACTCCTTCTACCCTGTATTCTTCCTTGCATTATTAATTGTAACAAGTTATAACGCTCGCCCCTCATAACAGGTCCCAGATATTGTAGTTTTCTGACTTGAACTGTATTTAAAACCTCTTTATCTTTTCCCATTCTTCTCAACACCTCGATGTTCGTGACTCTATCCACCCAACTTATTCTTAATATTCTTCTGTAGACCCATAACTCGAAGGCTTCTAATCTGTCCGAAACATCCTTCTTTAATGTCCAAGCCTCCAACCCATAGAATAATACGGAGAACACGTAGCATCTCAGAAGTCTTATCTTTAAAGAAATTGTAATGTCCCTGCTACAGAGTACTTTTTTCAGTTTGTTGAAAGCATTTCTTGCCTGTCCTATTCTTGCTTTAATCTCTTCTGTGTACTCATTAGTTTCATTAATTATTGTACCCAAATATTTATATTTTTCAACCTTTTTAATTTGTTCTCCATGTATTGTTATGCTTTATTGGTGCTGTTGAGCTTTTGTGATTACCATAAATTGTGTCTTTTTTGTGTTTAGGGACAATCCGTTTTCTTGGCTGACTTCTACCACTCTGTCAACCATTTGTTGTAAATCTTCAAGGCATTCGGCTAATAAAATAGTGTCGTCGGCAAACTGTATATTATTGATTGGTCGGCCATTTACTTTTATTCCCGTGGTTAGGTCTTCTAGTGCTTCCTGGATTATTTCCTCTGAATACAAATTGAACAAAGTAGGAGACAGGACACAGCCCTGTCTGACGCCCATCTCAATCTGTATTTCATTTGAAAAGGCGTTGTTCTCTTTTACCACAGCGATCTGATTATAATAGATAGCACTAATGATCCTGATGTCCCTCATATCTAAGTTTTTCTTTTCAAGTAATTCGATAAGGCGGTTATGTCTGACCTTATCGAAGGCTTTGTTGTAATCCAAGAAACACATATATACTGGCTGATTAACATCCATGCACCTTTGCACAAATACATTTACAGCGAACAGGGCTTCCCTCGTTCCCATTGCATTTCTAAATCCAAATTGCGTGTCGCTTATGTCCTGCTCAAGTTTGTTATGTATTCTCCGGTGTATAATTTTTAAAAATATTTTGAGTGTATGACTCATTAAACTTATTATCCGGTGGTCTTGGCATTCTTTTGCGTTTGGTTTTTTTGGCAGTGTTATGAACGTTGACAGCAGCCAATCTCTGGGAATGATTCCTGTACTGTATATTGTATTAAATAAGTCGACCAATATTCCAATTTGCTGTTCTTCTATTAACCGTATTATGTCTACAGGTATTTGGTCAAGACCTGTTGCCTTGTTGTTCTTTGTTCGCTTTATCGCCTCTAATACCTCATCTTCTGTTATGTCTGGGCCGTTGTCGAACTTTTCCTGCTCTAGTACTATCTCAGTCCGTTCATCTTTAAATAGCTCTTGAATATATTCCTGCCATCTTTTATGCCTTTCACCGACGTCTATAATTATTTTGCCGTTTTTATCCAGCAGTATGTTTGATTTTTTCTTAATATTTTTGCCTGTTATTTCTCTAATTTTCTTATGAAGGTTTAAGTTATCATGTTTCTCTACCAACTGTTCAATATCTGCGCATCTGTCACTATACCATCTTTCCTTTGCCTCTCTGATCTTTCTCCTTATTTCTGTGTGTATAATATTATACATGTTTTTGTCTTTGGTTTTATAAGATCGCCTTGCTTCCATGAGATCTAGAATCTCCTCGGTCATCCATTCATTTTTATTCTTAATTAGTTTAGGTGTTAGTGTTGTCTCACATGTGCGGATAAGAGCATCTTTTAACATGTGCGGCATGTGCCATTTCCTGTTCGCATCTTCAGTAGGAATAATTTCTATTTTGGTGAGCTCTTCTTTAATTTTTAGTGTGGCTTGCTCTTTTGTTGATGGATCTCTCAAACGAGATACTTGTATCGTCTCTACTTTAGTTTTAACCACATGTTTGCCCAGGTTTTCCAAATAGTATTAATTTCTTTCTCGACACTTCTTTTCCACGTTTCTACGGGTCTACTTGGTCTTCTATTTCCATGTGGTGTGTATTCTAGGGCTAGATTCGCTATGTTTGTGTCAGGTCTCCTTAGTGTGTGCCCCATCCAACTCCATTTTCTTTTGCATATTGTCTTAGATATAGGTTCCTGGTTAGTTCTTGTCCATAGCTCTTAGTTTGATATGCGGTTTGGCCAGTAAATGTTAAGAATCTTCCTTAGGCATTTATTTATGAACACCTGCATCTGCTCAATAAACATTTTCTTGACACTTTCCAAGCTTCTGCTCTGTACAGTGGCACAGTCTTCACGTTGCTGTTGAATAATCGTACGTTGATTTTACTTGTCATCTGACGTGAAGACTACATTTTCCTTAGCATATTGAATGCGTTTTGAGCTATTCCTCTTCTCTGTTTTACGTCCTCCCCCGTCCCTCCTTTGTTGTTCAAAATACTGCCAAAGTAGTTCAATTTCTCAACCGTTTCTAATTCCGTGCCTCCCAGTGATATTCCCATTTCTCTTGGTGTATTTATTTTCATTATCTTAGTTTTTCTGACGTTTATGTTAAGTCCGACCTTCTTCCCTGCCTCTGCTACTTTTTCACTTTTGCGTTGCATATGTTGTCTTGTTTCTGTTAAAACGCATATTTATACATATCTCTGAAAGTTCCAAGTCCTCAACTTGGTTAAAAAATTTTTTAACCGACTCAAATTGGTTAAAATTTTTTAAATTTGTAAATGTATATTGTCATTTAAGTTTCTCGTCCAGTCGATTTTGGTATTCTCTATAAACGTTTTAAATTTTTTCACTTCAATACATTCACTTGTAATTAAATTTGGTTTGGCTCTTTGATCTCTATATCGTAACGTCGATTCTCCACTCAGGCTCTAATTTGATAATCACTGTATGCATGCGTTATTTCAATCAAGCGTGATGTAAAAAAATTAAATTAAAAACCTCTCGGATTTGCTTTCGATTGGCCAAAATGAATATTAAAAAATGTACCCGTTTAATGAACGTAATGCAATAAATTAATGTTTGCGTAATGTGTTCAAACCAACACAAGATGATTAAATATTTCCTAGAAAATATGATACAAAATTTGTGCATTATTTTCTAGAAACGTTAGAGTTTATTTGAAAAAATATTTTCAGATTATTTTGATTGACAGTCGTCATCATCATCATTATCATTCAACCTCTTCCATCCACTGCTGGACATAGGTCTCTCCCATTTTTCGCCACTCTCCACGGTTCTGCGCGTCTTGATACTTCTTGGGCACTTGTTTAAGACTTCCTTCCTTTAATTTGGTTCTCATCCATCCTGGATGGATGGATTCTTCCTGGTTCCTTTAATTTACTGTCTTGACGGGCATGCAAATTGGCCGAATCCTTCATTGAGTGTCAAGTGGTCATTCTCTTGCATATCTAGCTAGCCATTCAATTTACATTTCTCTATCTTTTCATAATTTGATTATCAGTTCATCTCACTTTCTTTATCAATTCTATTCTATTTTATTCTATTCTATTTGCCTTTGCATCTTCCTCTACTAATACTACTGCAAAAGTAGAATTTTGTTACTTCGGCTTCTCAACGTAGAAGCCACACATTTTGTTCCATTAGCTACAATAAGTCTTGTTTACCTTTTTCTACTTATGTTGGATTTTATCATCTTCTTTACTTTCACTCCAACAGAAGTTCTCATATTTGTTAGATTGGCGTCCATTTGTTACATTTGTCATCCATCCAGCGTATTGGTGGTCATCCTCTGCTGCGTTTGTATTCTCTTGGGCACTAGTCAATTATTTTTCTGGTCCATCTTGAGTCTTTTAGTCTCACTAAGTGACCTGTCCAATTCCATTTCAGCTTGGCTATAAGTTCGACGACATCAGTGATATCTGTTCTTTTCCTTAGGTCTTGGTTCTTTATTTTGTCTTTTTTTGTCACGCCGAGAATCGATCTTTCCATACGGCTTTGTGCCACTCGCATTTTTAGTGCTCTGGTTTTTGTGAGCGTGAGGCTTTCTGTTACGTAGTTCATAATAGGAAGCAAGCATTGGTCAAATGTCTTCCGTTTCATATCTATCGGGATGTTGCTCTTAAATATATCTTTTAGTGAACCATACGCCGCCCAAGCAAGTGTTATTCGTCGTTGAAATTCACATGTCTGATTATCCTTGCTTATTCTGATTTTATAATCGAGATATATGTACTTTTCTGTCAATTAGATCACTTGATTTTGGATGGTTAGGTGTTCGCTCTCGCTGGGAACTAAATTTGTCACAAATTTGGTCTTATTGAGGTTCATTGTTTTATAGATTCTCATCTTTGTATTTCGGTGGACACTTTTAGACCGAAATATATGGGAGAGGGCAAAATATGCTCTGTTTGCCTGCGTTATTCTCTTCTGTATTTCTCCATCTTCTGATCCGCCGGCATATATTTCTACTCCCAGGTATGTACACTTTCCAACCGTTTCAATTTCATCTTCATGTGTAATGTTTTGTGGAACTATATTTCTTCTCTTTTGAGTCATTATTTTTGTTTTTTCTGTGTTAATTTCCAGATCTAGCATATTTGTTTGTGTTTTTTTAATTCTGCGTATGTTTCCTGTGCTCCTGTTGATGTTCTACTCATAATATTAATATCATCGGCATAAGTGGCCAGTTGAACCGTTCGGTTCATCAGTAGGTTTCCTCGTCCAGTTTTCATTTGCCTAACCGTATACTGCAGTGCCAGGTTAAACAATGTTGGGGCCAGCCCGTCTCCCTGCTTTAGTCCCTGCGAAAGTTTGAAAAGGTCTATCTGGTGGTTTTGTATTCGTACACATGCCTGAGTTTCATCCATTGTGGCTTTAATGAGTCTTATTAGCTTGTGTGGTATTGCCAATTCAGCCAATATATAGTATAGTTTGTTCCTTTTGACTGAGTCGTATGCCTGTTTGAAGTCTACAAATACGTTGTGAACATCAATATCCTGTTCCTAGGCTTTGCTCAAGATCTGTTTGACTGTAAATATTTGATCCAGTGTCGATCTTCCCCGTCGGAAGCCCGTCTGATACTCTCCAATAATATTTTCTGCTAGTGGTTGTAGCTGCTGGTTTATAATGTACGTGAGGACTTTATAATATTATGCTGTACATAGTAGAGAGATTCCACGGTAGTTTTTACACTGGAGTTTGTCTCCTTTTTCTCTTTTTGCCATATGTCTTTTATGAGCTTGTGGATATGACTTACTAGGTGGTCGCCACCTACCTTATACAGTTCTGCTGGTATTTCGTCAATTCCCGGAGCTTTATTGTTTTTCTGGGCCTTAATAGCTTCGAGAACTTCCTCTATAGTTGGAGCTTCTATATACTCCATGATCTACTTCATTCTCTTCTACATAGTTCATACCCATTTCCTCTTCCATGTCTACGTGTGTTCCAAGTAGAGTCTGAAAATAATGCTTCCAGGTTTCTGTGACTTTCTGTTGGTCACTGATTATTTGCCCACTTTTATCTTTACATAGACTTGTTTGAGGTTTATGTCCACTTCTTATCTTTTTTAGGAAGGTATTCGTATGCCCCTCTAATTTCATTGTTGTTGAAATATAATTCTATAAAACTTTAATTCGGCCAATAACATGCTATGGCAGTGAAGCCTGGGTCCTGAAAGAAACATCCAAAAACAAACTCGACACATTCGAAAGGAAAGTACTAAGGTGAATACTAGGACCTGTGAGGGAAAACGGAATGTTCAGAAGTCGTTACAACACCGAACTTTATCAACTTTATAAGGAAGCACCCCTGTCAGACTTCATTAGAATACAAATATTGCAATGGGCCGGACATATGATAAGAATGGGGTAGGATAGGCTACCAAAAAGAGCACTGAATACTAAAATTCAGGGAAAAAGACCCGTTGGAAAGCCAAGAAAGCGCTAGGAAGACACAGTAAACAGCGACTCACAAGCCCTTTTAGGAGTCCGTGTATGGAGAAGAGCAGTCACATACAAGCAAGGGTGTAGGCAAAAAATAAAGGAGGCCAAGGCTCAATTTGGGCTGTAGTGCCGTAGAAGAAGAAGAAGAGGTTCATTGTTAGACCTATCGTTGAAGATACGTTTTCTAATTCTTGTAGTATTTGTTGTGCTTCACCCAGATCTTCGGTAATAACTATATCGTTAACATTTCCCTATCTATTCTAAGGCGTATTCGAGGACCGTTATTAATAATTTAGGTGAGAGTATCGCCCTGTCTCACACATCGCTTGATATGAATTTCTCTGGTGGTATATGTAGTTTTACACGCATTGTGACGTTTTGGTACAATGTTTGTACTAACTTTGTAAACCAGTAGTCTATTCTACTAGAGATCATTTTATTTAAGAAAATATTTTTAGTTTATTTTGAGTGACGATATTTTAACTATGAACAATACAGATGAAATTTTATTGTTTGTCGATTGATAGACGATGACAAGCAATTTTTTTAAATATTAAGCGTTTCTTCTTCTTCTTCTTCTTCTTCTTCTTCTTCTTCTTCTTCTTGTTCTTAGTTCAGGTGAGACTCGTTAGTCCCTGGTTCTTTGTCGTAAGACCTTTGTACTATACCTTGTTTTTTTCTTCTTCTTCTTAACGTGCCCTATTAAGTCCCCTTGACGTTGGCGATTAACATGGCGAAACTGTCTCTATCTCGAGCTGTTCTAAATAGGTGTTCTGCTTTCTTTATTCCTGTCCACTCCCGGATATTCTTTAACCAAGAGGCCTGCTTTCTACCAATTCCTCTGCGTCCTTCGATTTTACCCATCATAATAAGTTGAAGAATATTATACCGGTCTCCCCTTACTACGTGTCCAAAATAGGCCATCTTTCTATATTTGATGTTATCAAGCAGCTCGCGGGCAGCATTTGCTCTCTTAAGGACTGCCACATTTGTCAGCATAGCCGTCCATGGTATTTTCAGTATACGTCTGTGCAGCCACATTTCATAGGCCTCCAAACGATTAATGGTGGATATTTTTAATGTCCATGCTTCGACACCATACAAGAGGACTGACCAAATGTAACATTTAATCATACGCTTTCGAAGTTGAAGTTGCAAGTTATCATTACAGAAGAATGACCTCATTTTTAAAAATGTCGCGCGGGCTGTCTCGATCCTACATTTCATCTCTTTATCTGGGTCTAGTTATTCAGTAATATGGCAACCAAGGTATTTAAAACTGGGTACTCTTTGAATTATATGACCATCAACATATAACCGTGAATCTTGATGGACCAAACGGCTAAATACCATGTATTTTGTTTTTGAACAGTTTATGTTTAGGCCAAACTCTCTTCCCACTGCATCAATGGCATTTAAAAGGTGTCGTAATCCATTCATATCATCAGTTAAAATAACTGTATCGTCTGCATATCTGATTGTATTTATCAGAATTCTATTAACTTTCACACCCCATTTCAAATTATGCAGCGCTTCCTTAAATATTTTATCTGAATATAAATTGAATAACAGTGGAGACAGTATACAACTCTGTCTGACACCTCTTTGTATTTTGCATATTTCTGTTGATTTTCCATTTATGCAAGCTGTCGCTGTTTGACGCCAGTATAATTTTTCTATGATTTTTACATCTTGACTATCAACTCCTTTATCCTTTAATATTTGAATTAATTTGTGATGTTGTACTCGATCAAAGGCCTTCTCATTGTCAATAAATACAGCAAAGACGTCTTTCCTTTGATCTCAGCATTTCTGCAATAATACATTTAGTGCAAAGAGTGCGTCCCTGGTTCCTAGTCCATTTCTGAAGCCAAATTATTGTGTTTCATCCTGGTCTTCTTCACATTTATCTCTGATTATACTGTGGATGTGTACTGTTTTTTTTTTCATTAAGCTCTAATAAGTCATGTAGTCTCGACGAAGGCCAATAGTTTTCATACTGGTAGTTTTAGGATCTCTTTTAGTTCAATCCTCAGTTGACCAGTAAATTCTTGCCTCACATCACTTAGCACATCGCAATGGCATAGTATGTATTGTATATGGCAGTCTATTCTTCCATTTCCCATTTTCTGCCCCCTCGTTCATTCTCCTATTATCTTCTGTTCTGCCTCGTTCTGTCCCATCTTATTTCTCGTTTCGTGAGGATCATCATGACCAGCACCCATGCTAAAGTCAATTTATTTATCTTTTGCCAGGTTGTTAAGGAGATCTTTGCAGTTCTTTGCCAGTTTTAATTTGGTGAGTGGGTTCCTTACTGCCAGTATAGTCGCTTGGCTATCTGTATAAATGTTGATTCTCTTTTCTGTGGGGTCTCTATCCATGATTTCGTCAATTGCAAGCCACCAATGAAAAGCTTCAGCCTGGAACACAGTTGTATATTGATCTAGGCTGGTCAGGACTAGAGGTAGGATCTTTATTTATCTGTAGGGTCTAGAGCAGTGGTGCTCAGACTTATACTGCGTGGGATCTACCACATAAATAAACAGAAAACAGCGAGCGATCGACTGCTAGTTAAAAAACAACAATTTTGAAAATAAAAAAAACTTCATTGTACATTAAATGAGTCTGCATTTTCCCAAATGAAGGTAATGACATCAAAATATCGTAATCTGCTAACCTACGAATATCTCTCATCATGCTTGCGTTTGGCCCTCGGTAATTACGTACCATCATATAAAAAACTTGTGGATGATATTGGTACAGTACCATGCATCAACATCCAAATTAAATTAAGATGAAGAACATGACTTTAATTACAACTCTCTGTGGTTAAAACTTTTTATCAAATAGAAATTTTCTATTTCATAGAATAGAAAATTTAAGATGAAGAACATGACTTTAATTACAACTCTCTGTATTTCTATCAAATAGAAAATTTCTATTTGATAAAAAGTTGTAACTACAGAGAGTTGTAATTAAAGTCATGTTCTTCATCTTAATTTAATTTGGATGTTGATGCATGGTACTGTATATCATCCACAAGTTTTTCATATGATGGTACGTAATTACCGAGGGCCAAACGCAAGCATGATGAGAGATATTCGTAGGTTAGCAGATTACGATAATTTGATGCCATTACCTTCATTTGGGAAAATGCAGACTCATTCATACAAGTATGTACGTTGATCCAAACAATGGTGTGAGCTGCAGAGCTACTTGCCTCAAAGACGGATATTTGTCAGATGATATGAAAGACCAAAATTTCGTATCGGTCGATCTGGGTTAAAGTGTATATCCGAAATTATTTTCAGTACCACATTTTTGGACGGAAATGATCTCCATATTGAAAGTATCTAATGGATATTTCAGTGGAAATTTTTTCTACGTCTTCACAAGAAAATGTATTAGACATGAATATTACAATATCTGTCAGATTTTTCTTTCGAAGCGTCTTTCAAACTCGCTATGAGCTGTATTTTTCATAAGCGCTTCCGGTCAAGAGAGGGCATATTTTGATCATGCGGGTGTGGTGAGTCAGACTCATTTCTATTTGTATTTTTTCCATAAATCGCGATCGACTTCATAGACTTTGGCGATCAACCGGTCGATCGCGATCGACCTTTTGAGCACCGCTGGTCTAGAGTCTAGAACAAGCCGCGGTCTAGTACCAATTTAGGATTTTTATTATCCTCTTCAGGGCTTGCTGTTATTGTTATGTTACGTACAAGGCATCCTAGAATGTTGTGAGAGGGCTGGAGTGTAGCATACATGCAAAGCTGCGTCAAGATAATTTTCTGAGACGGAGGAGAGAGATGCTGATGCTTTACCACGTAGTTATTAATCACCTTGTAGAATACGGCATATTATGAAAGCCTGGAGACTATCATTGCCTATATTTTTTCTATATAACTTTTTTAAGATTCTTTATCATAATGGAATTATCAACCAATATTGCACTAAAGACTCACTCTATACCTATACCATTCCTATACCTATTGGGACCGTGCAAGTTCGGCAAAGCGACACCTGGTTTCTACGCTCAGCAACATTTTTCTCACTTTTAATTATATTGGCCAATTATATTAGTCCTGGTTACTGGATAATAATTCTCAAGGCCATAGTTAATAGGCCAAATAGTCAAGGCCAAAAAAATAATAAGAAGAAAAAGTCAGATTCAGGATATGTTATTAAAACGTAAACAATTGTATGTAGTAAATAAAATTAGTTATTAAAATGCAGTACTGCAAGCAAAATACAATTATGTAATTATATTTAACTTTATATAATAAATGCATATATCAATATTGTGGAGCAATATATAATTTTCCTTCTTCAGTGACAGTAGGTATGAAATATACGTCAATTTGACAATTTCAATTGACAATATGAATTATTTAAGAAAGTTGCAATATTTCTCCGCTATTCGCGCACGATCGTTTCTCGTAACCCCTCCAAGTACTTGCACACCGCGAATAGAGTTAACATCATTTCTAAACTTTTCTTCTGATATACCTATACAAAAATTTGGATTTCCGTTCTTTCTTCACCTTCATCTACTAGTACCTTGCCTTTATTGTTTCGTATTGAAATTAAAAATGTGTATAAAATATCAATTATACAGGGTGTTTCAAAAAAGGTAACACCATCTCTAGGATAGGTAAAACACTGACAAATAATTGGGGTTTGCTTAGTAAAAAATTTTTGTAACGTCATCCGTTTTCAAGATACAGAGCGTTGAAGAAAAGAAAAGTACACTTTTTACGATTTTGCCGAAACTACTGGCAACATTGTAATGAAATTTGGTGATTTTTAGGAGATAGTTATTGTGTATTTTTTGTAGTAATGGTCTGAATTTTTAAAGAAAAAAAAATAGTACGCCACTGAGATATTTCAAACTTCGGAATAGTTTTTGAAAACTCGTTTTGAATTCCTCGTTCAATTTGTGACAAAAAAATTAACTTCCCACGAGACCAAATTCTATTACAATGTTGCCAGTAGTTTCGGTAAAATCGTAAAAATGTGTAAATTTTTTTCATCAACGCCCTGTATCTTGAAAACAGATGGCGTTCCAAAAATTTTTTACTAAGGAAACCCCAATTATTTTTCAGTGTTTTACCTATCCTAGAGACGGTGTTACCTTTTTTTGAAACAGCCTGTATAATAAAGTATATATATATGATAATAAAGTGTAATGTACTGTATATAATAAAATATAATATTTTATCAACAAAATATAAAATAAGAAATGTATATGGACAAATTTAATTAATGACTTACCTAATGATACACGAGCTGGTACAGCTCCTTGGTCTAACCAGAAGGATACCCAAGATACTATCACAAGCATACAACAGGGTATGTAAATTTGGATTAAATAGTAACTAAACTCTCGCTTGAATAGTAGATCTACTTTCAAACAACTGTATTCACCTGAAAAACACATGAAATCTCAAAATTTTAACATCCTAAAAAATAATAATAATGCAAATTTAAAAAAGTTAAAAAAAGTTCTAATCAGTTACCAATTTCATCATCACTATTATAATATTAATTACAATCCAACTTTTTGCTGGGACTCTCCAATATCCTTTACTTTGTTTGCTCTGTTTTATCTATAACCTAATCTATTGTCACGTTTTTCTGCTATTATGTCATCGTTTTCAAATTTGATCTCCTCAGTTTCTATTTGGTTGGTTATATTCATCTACAAAACTTCCCTGTCACATCTTAGTATTGCATTTTTCTATAATTTTTATTTCTTTACACATCTCAAAGGACGATGGCTAGGTATTTCCCATCCTGACGATTTCTGTTCTTTTTACCGAGTGGTAGAAAGAACTAATTCTTGGCAACCCATAGATAGGTCATTCTTCTTCACTATTTCATCACTATGTCAACCTACTTGAGTCTCAACTATTTTCAGGTTATGCATTTTGTTCAGTTAAATCTTATTTTCAGCTTATTCCCTCCATGCTTTTGGTCAGTTTTCTATGTATACAAAAACTGTTCACTATACTATCTTGCGTCTACATAGTAAAACAAATCTAGATCTTAGTTGGCCCTCATCCTTTCTAATTATTTCGGTGATACCCATTAATATATTCCCATATTCCAAATATATACCCATATTCCGAAGTTTGTATGTTAGATCTTATGCTTCTTTTCCTGGTATTATATGCAATGGTCGTCTTCTTTGGTAGCCTTATCCAGGTGGGAAGTTTTAAGTACCCTCCGTTCCTCGACTTAACTAGATGTGCTACCAAATTAATCAGGCTTTCAAACTGCTGGATACTGAGATGGTTACTTCTCTATTTGAGAACAAGCAATCTGTTAGATGGTGAAGATGATGAAAAGTATGTCGTTTAAAATTTGAACGGGATGGTACTGAGATCTAGTTTCTTCGAGTTATGGGTTAGAGAACATCCGGAGCATGCATGGGCAAGAGCATTAAATCAAGTAGGTTTATTCTATGTCTATATCTATAAGCATATTCAGTACGATGCGCGATGGAAGGATTTTTTGAAGAAAACCAGGATCTTGCGTAGGCAATAGTACTAAATCCTTCAAGTAGATCTATTCTCTATCTACGTCTATGAGGTCATTTAGTATAATTGGAAGGATTTTCTGGAGAAAATCAGGAGCCTGCCTGTGAAATAGTATTAAATCCTTGAAGTAGGTCTATTCTGTATCTAGGTCTATGAGCATATTCAGTACAATTGGCAGGATTTTTTGGAATCAATATCCGAAATAAACTCATCAGCATCTATTATTTACGTTATTATTTTACGACACGCTAAGTAAATAACTAGAGAAGTTAATAGATCTAAGAGCTACAGGGAAACAAAAAGTTTACATTACCTGTATTTGTTTTACTGTTACAATAGTCAGTTAAAAATTTTTCTAAAGTAAATCTTGGTAAATGTAAATTCTTAACTACTTGTACAGGATCACCCTGCTTCCATAGGAAGACCAGATCATCTGTAGTCCATCCATCTGCATTCAAAAAAAGGCTTTATTCAAATACAAGGAATTTAGAAAGCAAACCAGTATTAAAATTATTTTGTATCACTTTTTACAACAGAAACTTAAAAAGTACAGAAGTATATTATAAATATCAGCTTGAAAAAATAGTTATTCTACACTATTCTACACTATACTACCTTCACAATAAAGATGTAGTAGAAATAAACAAACCAAAACACTTGAATGTTACGGGAGCACTCCGAAATCATAATTTACAATGTCTATACATTGTAAATTTCAAATCATTATTTACAAAGTTTATACATTGTAGATCATGATTCGGGGTGTTCCTAGTAACGTTCAAGGTGTCTTGCTTTGTTTATTTCTAGTGCATCTATATTGTGATTTTCGTAAAAGTAGTTAGATACAGACTGTTTAATTTTAAATTAGATAAACGGCCTATAAATGGCAACTTGGCAACACTGCTTCTCCGGTGCCCACCTAATACACTCGATTCGAGCGACGATTCAATACAGTGTCAATGCAACTCATTCTGATAAGCAATGTTGCCGATTTTAGAGTTTCCTTCAGTCGCTAATATCTAATCGAAAACTAAACTTATTGTATAAACAGTTCATATAACATAAAATTGAATATCAGTACTTAGTAATAAAATATTAATACTTATACTGAGGCTAATACATAAATAAGACGAAACAATATTTGCATGCCAAAATGGTACAATACAGCAAAGTTATACTAAACGTATAGTAAAACAGACATAGCCATCATTAGTGGTTAAGCTATTTGTCAAGTGAAAGCCCTAAAATAGGAGGCCAAAGTAGTCTTATCCTCCAATTTTTGTAGTGAGCAGTTTTCGAGATAATTGAAGAATCTACGTGCATAGGTTATTAATATAAAAATAAAATGGCATTTTTGCCCATACCCCATTTTATACTAAGGTCCAGTGATCTGGAGTATATCCCGAATCCCTCATCCTTCTTCAATTTTGAAGCTATCGGTTTAGATGCAATATGCATTTGAAACGTTTGACCCCCTATGTTGTCTTGTTTCGATTTTGTAGGATTTGTCGAAGACAAACGTAGGTTTAATTGAGTCTCCTCCATGGCCTGCATGTAGCAGGGGCTTCACAATTTGAGTAAAAAAGAAAGGAAAATGAAGAGCATGATGAGACAAAAAGTAATCTAAGAAAGTATAACTGGAAAACAAGTAAAATGGGTTTTAGTAAGAAACAATAAAAGGAGATGTTGTTCTAAAGTTATTATATTATTATTATTGAAAATAGTTGATAATAAAAGGAGAGGTACAGAATTGGAATAGGAAGAATGAAAAATTAGAAAAAGGGAAAAAATAATAAAGGCTGACAATATTGATATAATTGAAATGACCCAATCAGGAAGCAAGGCAATGATTACTGGTTGTAATGAATTAGAAAGTATAAATAAGAAAAATAATAGATATGAGAAAAAAAAGTTGATAGGAGAGCTTAACAAGAGAAAAAGCACAAAAGAGAACTACACAACAGGATGTATAGCCTTATCAAAAGGATATGGAAAGAGGTAAATATGGTCAAATATTAGACTAATGCTTGATTATGCCCCATATATAAAAATAGGGATAGATTGGCATGTGAAAACTACAGAGGTGCTGCTCTGTTGGATACTTGTTACAAGGTATTAACCAGGATGCTAAGAGAGAGACTCAACAAATTTGCTGAAGATAAACTAGCTGAGTATCAAGCCGGTTTTAGAGTTTTTAGAATGAAGAGTTCATGCATGAATTTTTACACTAAGGGAAATCTAGACTACTTGCTTTGAACATGAGGTAACCCTTCATGAGTTGTTGTTCGGTTTTTACAAAAGCTTATGATAGGATAAGAGATAATAAAATGTATGAAGTACAGTTATGCAATCAAACTAAGAGAGTCATTAATATTCAGCTCAGCGGAGTACCATTGTTGGAAGTTTGTACTTGAGTAAACAAGGGATCATTCCATAAAACAGGTAGATTCTTTGTTGATAGAATTAGTTGAATATTAATGACTCTCTTAGTTCGATTGCACTGCCATACTGAGCTTCTTGGGTACACCCACAAAAATGGTCAGATTAGTAAGCACGAATGTGAATAGCACACGAAATCATGTATTATAGAGAGCATTCTTATCTGATCGATTTGAAGTGAACAGATGTCTTAGACAAGGAGATCCGTTATCCACGGTATTTTTTAATTTGGTTTTGGCAGTTGCGGCTCGTGATTTTTACAATAGGGGAGGCTATACCTAACTCTAAAATATCTAGACCAATTTGCACTAGCAAAAAAATGCTCCAAAAAATGTAATATAAGGCCCCATTTTTTGACCATTTTTATTTACATTTCATAATATCATCATAATTTATGATTTCATAATTCATTTTAAAAATAATTAGTCTAATTGTAAAAGTTTAATACCAAAGTTTGTGTCGTTTATTTGTTAACAATTCTATCTTTGTAAGTAGATATGCATATCAAAATAAATACAGATTTGAAGTTTTGCAGTCCATACAACTTAAAGGTTCACATTTTTTAAGATACTCAACTGAATTTATTTAATTCTAAACGTGGCCTACTGCGAATCCAAAAACATAATAAATTGCCGATATTTTGCTTTGCGTTACAAATATCAGAGAAAGTCATTTGAACAAGTTGTTCCAAATATTATTCTAACCCCAAATACCAAATTTCATAACAAAATTCGCACTTTTAGTTTTTTCATTATTTTTATTCAGGACTCTAAAATTCTTTGTCCCGAGATGCACGCAACGGCAACGGAGCCGAGAAGCTAGTTAGCCTCCGTTGGCAAATCCCCGGGCAGCGTGTGATGGCACCGTAGATGCCACTGTTAGGCTAAGGCTCCACGGGGACAAATTTACGCTAGCAGTAGTCGCGACAAAACGAACTTAAGGTTCCGCGGAACGAAATAGGAATAGCCGAACTGAACCGACTACGCACAAGTCCTGTAGTCGGTACAGTTCGGCTATTCCTATTCCGTTCCGAGGAACCTTAAGTTCGTTTTACGGCTACTGCTAGCGTAAATTTGTCGCCCGTGGAGCCTTAGCCTTAGGAGACCGGGTCTCCTTAAACGCCTGCTGCGTTGCGCGGATCATTAGCAACGGAGGCTGGCCGGCTTCTCGGCTCCGTTCATGCATCTCGGGATAACCCAGGGTCCTGCCTACAATAATAATAAAAAAACTGAGACGCAGTCATGCGTTCTAATCCTAATGCTCCGTGCGTATGGATATTTAGTGATAATATGGAATTTACACGTTGTATAATAGTGAAAGTGCTTGTTGTTTTTCGCGATTTAAGATAAACAAAACAGTGTAGCGTGTGTAAAAAATTTATGGGGAGGCTAAGCCTCCCTTGCCTCCTCTGACGAGCCGCCACTGGGTTTTGGATACAATAATCATAAATAGGCGAGTTTAAACTGCCGGATCTATTTTCAACAATTAACATCAATGTCTGGAATTCATTGATGATCTTACTATTCTAACGAAAACAAGAAAAAAGGGGACAATAGGTATTTGTATAACAAGGGAGGAAAAGGCACTTTACTCCCATGTTATACATATGGTTTTTCCACCTTCCTCAAATTAATAACAAGTCATTTTTTATTTTTACTTAATTTATTTATGTAACTAACCAACAAAATTTATTAAAACTAAAACTAACAAGTAGGTACAATATAACTGTCAACTGTCAAATATGTCAAATTATTAATGTAAACATTGTTAAATCAAAATAACCATTTACTGTTTTTTACCATTCTGCAAAATAACAGGGTGTTTTATAAATAAACGTTAAAATGTATAGATACTTACGTAATAGAAAATAGATATTGTACTATTGTAGATATTGCAATAAGTTATATTTCATGAATGAAATACCATGACGTCACTTTTACTTTTCCTCCCTAGGGAGGAAAAGTACAACTTTGCTCCCTACAATCAGGTCCGGAAAAGTATACTTTCGGTAGAGGTAGGTGGAAAAAGACTTTTTTACCTAGGAATAAACCAGGAAAAGCTAAAGTAAATGATACTCGGAAATACAGACCAAAGAGAAGAGGGACAGTTTACTTTCATATAAAATAAATCAATGGATAATTTCAAGAAAGTGGTTCATTTTACATATCTGGGGGTTATTTCGAGCAAGGTCAGTGTGTATATGCATTTTACGTAATATTAGAGGTCAATTATAACTGGTATGTAATATTAGAGCACAATTTATCTTGATATTAACATCAAAGGTAAAATGCTCTATCATATTGTTACATATAACAAATATTTTAACAAACCACCAATGTCAAGTTAATATGGGTCTCTTGAATAAAAAGAAGTATTTGCTTTTACTTATACGTATTTAAGTATTTACTTAATAGTAATTCAATAAAATCATTTCTTTAATCCTTTATTCAATCACTATTAAGTAAATACTTAAATACGTATAAGTAAAAGCAAATACTTCTTTTTATTCAATAGACCCAATGTGTCGGTGGTTGATGTTTCGTATAGCAAGCAGTGCCGGATTAACCATTAGGCAAAGTAGGCAGTTGCCTAGGGGCCTCGACCCTCGTAGTGTATTTATCTGTTGTGCTTGGTATAATCAGTCAAACATGAGCTTTCATAAACATCTTTATAGTACTGTAAATAAGGCATATAAAATATTAGGTTTTATTATACGTAATTCTAGGGACTTTGATATTGACACAATTATAAGGCTCTACAATGCCATCGTAAGACCAAATCTAGAATATGCGTCAGTCATATGGTCCCCAACAACAGCTTTTAAAACGGATTTAATTGAAAAGGTTCAAAAGCGTTTTTTAAGATATCTTTATTTCAGAAAATATAGAGTGTACCCTTATATGATCTCATATTATTCAACGCTAAGGTATTTCAAAGTCGAAAGACTCTCTGCTAGAAGGGATCGGCAGTCTGTGATGTTCATATATAATATTGTAAATAATTTTAAGTATAAAAGCTGTGGAATGGTGAATTTTGTACATTTTAAGATACCAAAGATTAGGCTGAGAATTATAAATAGGAAACCTTTTTTGTATGGAACAGTTTATCTCCTATTAATAATATGCTCAGAGTTTGTAATGAATTTTTAGACCAGCATCCAGAACTGGATTTTTTCGATGCAAGTTGTAAAGATATTCAGAAACTTCTGGTGGGCTTGGATAATTTTCAGATGCAATTAGAAGTTATATAACATATAGATTTATATCATATATGTATATATATATATATATATATATATATATGTATTTTCTTTTGTTATTGTTAGTCTGTTGTTTTGTTTGTTAGTTTGTAAGTTGCCATCACCTGTGATTACCATTGTAACATTTTTTTTGTTTATTACTGGTGTTTGTAATGTGTACCAAAAAATAAATAAATAAATAATATTGGAATTTAAGCATTTGTTTTGATCTCTACAATATTTAAACTAGGTAAGTTATTTTCAATAAAATGTATTGGTAATACGTCGTAATACTGGTCGTATATAGTCCAGGGTAATACCTAAGGTTTTTTCCATGACACTTCAAGAGCAAGGACACTGAAGCGTTTTTTCGACAGGTAATGCCTATTCGCGATTGAAACGGAATATAGAGGGCAGGTCGAATGCAGGAAAATGGCCGATATAAATGGTATAAACAAACATTCAATTAAGGAACAGAACAATACTGATTTGATTTAAAATATTTTAATGTGCTCATAATGCCGAAATTTACTAAAAGTTTTTAAAAAGTGACCAAATTCCATTAAAATCAACAATTTTCTGGTTTGTTTATACCACTTATAGTGGTTCAAATTTATTCCACCAGAGGTCAGATACTTTGTTTTTCATCGCGAATAAGAGCAAATTGTAAATATTTCCTGCGTTGGATCTGGCGGCCATTTTTATTTATAAACAATTTAGTGTCAAAAAACGGCATTTTTCCTTTTTTTTTCAAATCAATGGAAAACAGTGAAACTTATGGGTTTTTTAGTAGATACAAACATCTTCGAGAGTATGGAAAAGCTTTAAAATGGATTATTACAAAGGTTAATATAATTGCGAAAAAAGGTCGTAATTGCAAAAAAATTAATTTCGCATAACTCTTGTAAAAATGAATGTACAGCTTTGAAATTTTTGTCAAATGAGAGTTCAAAATTCTATTGTTTAAATGTTATTCAAATGTTTATCCCAGAGAGCATTTTTTTTGCAATAACATGTCAGAAAAAAATGATGTTAGAACCAATCCGCAATGAAAGAGCATATTTTTAACTTGGTTTAAAAAAAAAATAAAAAATGCAGTTATTATTAATAAATAATTATGCAAAAGTATCGTCAATCTTTCCTTATCAACTTTTTATTTTTTATAGAATAAATTATATATATATTTATTACAATTTTTTATCAATCATTATATAAATAATATTACTTAGTAATTGTGCATCTAAAACAGAGCAAAAAATAGATCTTTTAAAAAAGTTATTCAAAAAGTTTATAAGGAAAAATTGACGATACTTTTGCATAATTATTTATTACTAATAAATGCATTTTTTATTCACTGTTTTTAAACCAATTTGAAAGTCTAGCTCATGCTCTTTCATTTGACACCTGTAAAATTGTTATCGCATATTAAGCACCAAAGAACCCTCATTTTACACAAATTTTAAAGCTGTACACTAATTTTTATAATAGTTATTGTGAAATGATTTTTTTGCAATTATATTAACAATAAATGAGCATATCAAACTTTTTTATACGCCATTTTAAAGCTTTTTCCATGCTCTTGAAGATGTTTCTATTAGAAAAACCATAAGTTTCACTGTTTTCCATTGATTTGAAAAAAAGGAAAAAAGGCCGTTTCTTGACACGTTTCTTGTTTATAAATAAAAATGGCCGCCAGACCCTACGCAGGAAATAGTTACAATTTGTTCTTATAGGTATTACCTGTCGAAAAAACGCTTTAGTACCTTGGCTGTTGAAGTATCACGAACAGGGTATATTTTTGTCTTATTATCCTGGCCTTTTTTTCAAAATAACTTAAAAATTATTAGAGATACCAAAAATCTCAAACCATAAAAAAAGTAATTTTTTCTTAAGGGGCCTCATAGCTTTGGTTGCCTAGGGGCCTCAAGATTCTTAAGCCGGCACTGATGGCAAGGTCATCATATATGGGTGAAATTAAATTCTTTTCAAAACAAATAATTTAGATATTTGTGTCATGCCTCGAGAAACTCAAGCCTTACTAGATAGAGAGAAATTTTATTAGATATTGTAACAGGTACTTCAGGGAACAAAATCGCATTGCAGCAAATAAAAATAGTGCAATAATGGGGTGGTTAATAAAATATTATCCCACTGTAATTTCTGACAAATTGGGCACATTCAATAAATTTCGGTAAAATAGTAAATAAAATTTAATATTAAGCCAGATGCCAGACCAGAATTTTGTAAACCCAGAGTTGTTGCTTTTTTACCAAAGTGGAAACTACACATATAATTAGATAAAATATTCTAAGAAGACTTAGAGAGAGAGACTTATTCTTAGAGGATATCTATACACACTAAGTTTTGCTGATGACCAAAGAGTGATCGTACAATATGATGATAATCTCAGCTTTATGATGAGAAAACTGGAACAGGAATATACAAATAATGGAATGGAGATAATCCTAAAGAAAACTGAATACCTAATAACGGAGCATACAGAAATAAAACAGCTGAAAATAGACGAAAGTAAACAAATCAAAGGAACAGAGAATTACGAGTATTTAGGTTTCATAATATCAAACGAAGGAACAACTGAAGAAGATATAAAAATAGACTAGGACAAAGAAGAGACTGCATACGAAAATTGAACCAAGTACTGTGGGATAAAAATATCAGTATAAAAACAAAAAGAAGAATATATAACACCATGACAAGCAGTATACTGACTTATGGGTGTAAAAATTGGATAATAAATAAGAAAACTAAAACCAAAATAAGAGCAACAGAGATGGAATTCCGAAGGAGAAGCTGCAGAGTAACAAGAAGAGATGAATAAATAACATAGAGATTAAGAAAATAATGGGAACTAACTCAGATTAACTAGACTGCATAGAACAGGAGAGATTAACCTGGTAAGGACATGTCAGAAGAGCAGACCAAAAACGTTTGATAAACAGGATAAAAGAGTGGAGCACGATAGGAAAAAGGAAGAGAGGAAGACCCGGAAGATTTTTCAGAGATGAAGTGGACGAAGCAATGTAAAGAAGAAATCTACAGGAAGGGGACTGGCAAAAAGAAAGAACTGGAAAGAACGGTCGATTGAAGTAATACGGTGAAAAGTGTGGAAATCCTTAGTATATATAAATTTTCCAGGAGGATATTATTATCTCTGCAGTAGAATGTTCAGTGGTAGGAATTTATTTTAATAAATGGCGGAGGAGGTAGGATTTCTGGTGATTTCAAATAACTCGAGCTATTATAACTTATACATATAGAAGCAGGGCCGTGCCGTGCTATGGTGCGACAGGCGACGAGGCAGTCGCATCAGGCGGCATCACAAGAGGGGCGGCATAATCAGTAAAACAAAGAACAAAATTATCACATTGTGTAAAAATGTTGTCAGAACTATAGAAAAAATGAAAAGTTACAGACAAGATGGCTAATGACCAAATGAAAATTTAATGAGATTGCAGAAAATTTTGATATAAGTTCCGAATTTCCAGCTGAAAATGAAACTCGAGCTAGGAGAGAAAAGCGTTTGTTTGACTAAAAAAAAAACGCTGTGGACGAGCTCTTAACAGAGTAGGCTACATTTAAAATAAATTTGTTCATCTATATTTTAGACATTGTCGTTAATTCTTTGATTGATCGATTTTCGCTTATAGAAACTCGTAATAAAAATTTTAAATTTTTATACGATATTTTTAAATTGAGGAAAATAGATGATGAAACGCTAGAAAAATATTGTATGAATCTTCATTCAATACTTTCAATAAAAAAAGAAAAGAATCTGATGATATAATGATCTTCTAAAAGAATTACGTGATATATTTCAAATGATACCGTACTCCATGAGACCTTTAGAGGTTTTGTACTATTTGTGCCGAAATTACCTTAATTTTATTAACACTCCCTGTCTAGGAACCTAGTGGGGAAAAAGTTTTTCAAAATTAAAAACTATTTACGAAGCTCCATAATACAAACAAAACTAAAAAACTTAGCACTTATTTCAATAGAGCTCTCACTAGCTGCTACACCTATCTATCCCCACTAGACTACACTAATCTGATTGACGGGTTTGCCGAAATTAAAGTCAGAAGGGTAAAATTATAATTTTTGTAAATGTTAGATACTTAAGAGCATACGCACAAAATTTGCTTGCAATGCTTTTAAAGGCATTCACTTTTTTTTCGTATCCTGAAAAAACTAGATAATAAATATTTTTGAACAATTTAAATACAGATTGAAGGATTACATTATTACCGAAGGGCGAAAGTCCCTTAGAATAAACAAAAGGTTTCTTTTGAATAAGATGTTGTTCTGAAGCTATTTCCTTGTGGCATTTTTATGATTAATTATTTATATGGGAAATAAGCCACAATTAAAATGAAAAAAATAATTTTATTAACGTTTCGACGCCCAAATCGGGTGCCGTTGTCAAAATACAAAATATTATTGTTAAATAATATTTTGTATTTTGACAACGGCACCCGATTTGGGCGTCGAAACGTTAATAAAATTATTTTTTTCATTTTAATTGTGGCTTATTTCCCATATAAATAATTAATTTGAATAAGATATTTAAAATAAAAATTACATTCAATTTTCTCTTTTTTTTCACCCTGTAACCTATTCAAATAAACATTATAGAGATTTTCAGGGACTTTCGGCCCTCATTGATTCTGCATTTAAATTTTTCAAAAATACTAATTAGTTTTCTCAGGATTCGAAAAAAAGCAAATTTTGCGCATACCCACTTCATGTAGTGTTAATACATGTAATTTCATTTCAAGTATGTTTTGTTTATATAATAAAGGTTTCCGTTCATTTTGTGTAGTATCTTTTAATAAAAATAAAGGTTAAGTTTCAATAATATTTAAGGGGCGACATTTTGAAAACTTGCATCATATTGAAAAGTTGTACCGCTCGGCTCTGTATAGAAGTGAATGAATATCTGTTTAAATAAATGTTTATAATGGTTCTACCCTTACCAAACAATATTCAAAGAAGTAGTGCAATCTTGGTAGACTTGCTGATTTTCTTGGGATTAAGGACAACCTACAGGATTTTTTAGAATCCCAAGGACAACCTTGGGATTCTAAAAAATATGATAATGAAGAATATACTAATAAAGTATACTTTCACTCAGTTTCATCAAGATTGAATATCTTTTGCAGAAATAAAAAATGAAAACATCGAAGTAAAACCGAATTTTTTTAATATGATATCAAATCTTCACCCGCCCCTTTTAATAATCAATAACCTTGACACAGCATTTTCTTTTAATTAAAATTGTAAAATACACATTACATTATAATTAGTATTATAAATACCTGAACTATACGCAGTCAGATAGATAAACAAATCTTATACACAGTCAAATTAGAGCAAAAATGCTAAATGTTTTATAATTCTGCACTTTTTAAGCAAAATATTGTAATAGTAGATAGTGTACCAAGAAATACTATAAACACTATCACGATACCATCCTACTGTTCTTACGATGTCAGTTGGACCAGTATAAAAACAAAATTCGACACCGATTGTCGGCACCGTTTGTAAAACATAGGCGGCGCAATAGAAATTAATGAGTAAACTTTTATTTTTAAATTATGGTTCAATATTTGTTAAACAGTAATAATGTTGTTAACTGTTCACATTTCTTTATGAAATTGACACCAAAGATAATTAAAAATACATAATACAAATGAAATTTAACGTGCTTATTAATTTGAGAACTAAAGAAATAAGACTACACTTTGAATATACACATAAAATACATGAAAACGAACAATTCCTCTTCCAGTCGAATTGTCTAATTCATGACTAATGAAGAGATCACTTTACTACTGTAACATAGGACATATTTTTGACAAGTTGAAATATATCACTATCCGTGTGTTCAGAACTTGATTCGACACTTGTCGTGTTTATAACTACCACACCAATATTGGAAAGGAAGTGAAAGGCGCAATTTACACAACAATTATCAGACCAATAATGACATAAATACGCGGCAGAAACACGACTTGATACAGAAAGGACAGAAAGAATGCTAGAAACAGCAGAGATGAAAATACTTTGAAAAAACGATGGGATATGGGAAGAGGTAGAAGTGCAGATATACGACAGATATGCAAGGTGGACAACATCAATAACTGGGTAAAAATCAGAAGAGTATAATGGAACAACTACATGAGCCAAATGACAGAAAACAAAGTAGTAAGGACGGCGAGAGACGGTTCCCCAATAGGAAGACGATCAGTTAGGTCTGTATCCCGCGTATGAAAAAAAAAGTTGATTAATAGTAAGCTGAAAATTTGTTAATAGCTTAAACGGTGTCTAGTCGGATAAACTGTGATATATGAGAACACTGTAACAGGGGCAGTTTTAATTGTGGTTAAAAATTTGGAACGGTCAGACTTAAACTCTCCGAACAGAGATTAAACTCTCATGCAAAAATCAGACTGCTATTTATCAGCTGTCATAATTCCTGTCATTTGACATATTCTACATGTTCCACTCATTAAAACGCCCATTTGGTGATAAATAGTAGGCTGATTTTTGCATGAGAGTTTAATCTCTGGTCGGAGAGTTTAAGTCTGTTCTGTCGGACAAAATACATGTGCCGTTTTAGTGGTCTGGCCGTTCCAAATTTTTAACCTGTTCCACAATTAAAACTTCCCCTATTCCAGTGTTCCCATATATCAAAGTTTCTCCAACTACACACCCTTAAGCTATTAAAAAATTTTCAGCTTGCTATTAATCAACTTTTTTTTCATACGCGGGATCCAAAACTAAGTGGGAAGACCACGAAAACGATGGAATGACAACTTACTGGAGCCACATTGAAAAACAGACAGTCATGTCTACACAAGAAGAAGAAGAAGGAAAAGAAGAAGAAAACATTAATATTGGTGACAAAGCAAGATAATATTTTTATTTTACTTGAACTTGAGCTACACAATTTTTCCAAATGTCACTTTTGACTTGTAAGTATATATATTGTATTAAAACAGAAAATAGTGAAGAATTACCAAGAATGATGGAAGCACTAGATAGTGAATCGACAAAGATGGGACTGAACATCGCTTACAGTAAAACAAAAGCCATGACCAATCAACAAGGAGAACCAAGAATTACAGTGGCACAAACAAGAATAAAGCAAGTAAAAGAGATATTCTAGGACAAATCACTAAATTAAATAAAAAAAATCAGACCGAAGAAATAAAAAAAAATAATAAGATTGGCCTGGGCATCACTCGGAAAACTGTCTTTTATTCTAAAGAAAAAAAAATACCCCCAATACCTAAAATCAAGAGTCTTCAATCAATGTACACTCCCTCTCCTCGTATATGGCTCTTAGACATGGACACATACAAAGGAAAATATGGAAAAAATAAAAATATGAAACATGAAAAATTCCATTAATTACATTATCCAATCAGCGGACTGAGCAAATTGACGTCATTAAATCTCGCATAATATATGGGACATCCTGTATAAACAATACAGTTTCAGTATAATACAATACAATAAAATTTAAAATTGATCATTAAAAGTATATAATACTTACAAATGCAATTTGCAATGCAAAAAATGTATTATAAAAATAAAATCATTTTAAGTTATGACGAGGACACTGTTTATTTAGTGTTTATATTGCTTGCCGCCTTTGAAACATGAGAAGGTATTTTGACCAGATAACGATATGATTTGAGCCTAAGCACTTCCGAACAATTTGACCAATTACTCTTCAGTATTGCCCAATAAGATACGTTAGAAAGTAGTAAGCCACACCCGCGTCCATGTGGACTAATACAAGGAGTGATCAATTTTGAAGCAAGCAAATGTTTATATGGTTTATCTTTATTTCTATGCTCTTCGTAGAATTATTGACCGGACCCCAAAAATGCTTCTGGTCCAACTGACATCGTAAGAACAGTACAGCCCTATTCGTCAACAGTCGATAGGAAAAATTTTAATATCAAATTTCCTCTCAAATGTATGTAATAATAAACTTTCTACAGTAACGTTCCAGGTAAAACATTTTGTGCCTTATACATTCCATTTTTCCATTTCTCCATACTTTCCATTCAGAGGTGTAACCAAAGTGAAAGACGTTAAAGACCAGGTGGCAATTAACTCAAATGGAAATTTACAGGTCACACCATCCTACAAGCAAATGAAAGATGGAACAAGCAAATAATCTACTGGCGACCATGGGAACATACGAGAGGAAAAGGAAGGCACTCAGACGAGATGGAGCGACGACATCAGAAAGCATCTCGGATTCAGATGGATGATCACAGTGCTGGATAGAAACCAGTGGAAAGGAGAAGGGGAGGCCTATGTCCAAAGATAGATAGATACATTACATTTATATATCTGCAGAAATTTGTCCCATTTTTCTTACCCTTTTGCCACGTGTTTTTCTTAGTCACTCTTAGGCGTTATACTCCTCTGATTTTTCTCTAGTCTTTAACGGACAATAGGTTAAGAATAGAAGGAAGTCTGGCGGAAATTTTGAAACCAAAAAGAACATAAAGGAAGGGGACCCGTTGTCAAAATTGCTTTCCAATTTCGTGCTGGAGGCAATTATGAGTGACGGCCAAGGCTGACTACGTACGAAAAGAACGATCTATGATAACAGATAGTTTGTAGATGATGTAGTACTAAGAGCAAAAAAAGGAATTACTGAGACTATTCGATTTATTTGAGAAAAATGCAAAACAATGTGATTTGTGATTTATGATTATTAAGTGTCGCCACTCGAGAATTCGCTTTGTCCAGCGGTTGTCTTTCATTCTTCAGGTTGGAAGAATGGAGTTTAAAATGAAATCGGTGAAATTGAGACTATACCGAACAGTGATCCAATAGACTACACATATATACAGTATATACTACAGATGAAACGAAGAAGGGACCCCAAAAGAAAGGTATCAACACCTTAGGGAAAAAATAAACAATGCGTCAAATGAAGTGCTGGGTATTGTTCAAGACAAGAATAAATATTTGGAGACATACAGTGACCATCTATAAGAGAAGAATAAGGAAAACAGATGCGTTTCATAAATGGCTACACAACAGAACCCCAGGATCACGAGAAGAATATGTTTGCCTCAGAAAACAAGTTAGATCAGCCTTTGAAAAGATGGTATAGAAAATGAGGAATAATGTATGTAGCAGTAGATACAAGATAATATATTACATTCACTTCTTTATGAAGACGGCCAAGTTATATTTGCACAAACCAGGGATGAGGACATGGAATATATGATAACGAAATTAAAGTCAGAATATGAACTATGGGGAATCAGATAAATATGTGTAGGACCGAATACTCATGTATTCGATCGTTCTAAGAGTTGTAAGTCTTTTAAGTATTTAGGTTGAATGATCAGCCGAGATGGTAATTTTACCACTTGAAATATATAGAAAAGAAGATAGCACGGGAAACAAGCCACGAAACCACTCCATGTAGTGATATGGAACAACACTCTAACAAAGAAAATAAAAAGGGACTTTCAGATCATAGTGCTGAATATTACCCTATTTGTATGTGTGTGGAGAGAAAGAGATGGCATTAGACAAAGAGTCTTTTTGCCACAGAATTTTGTTATAAAGATGTTTAAATTTTTATCTTAGTATCATTTATAAACTTGATTAATATATTATACATATATAGATTTGTCAGAATAAGATAAAAGATTGCTGATGTTAACTGGAAGGCTAATGTTAAGGTCAATTAAACCCAAATATAAGTTTCGAGTCTGATCCCTATGATTAAGACAATCAAAGAATACATGGTTCAGATCCCCGATGGACTGATTGTTACACGAACAGAAGATTACCCTATTTACAATGTGAAATAAAATAAGAACGGTTGGATTGGACATTATGAGAAGATGTCTACAAATCACCAGAAAGGATAGAATAAGAACAGGGGAAATATGGAACAGAATGGAAGTGGAATGTTAAATTGCAAAAAGTTGGAAACAGAGCCCTGCAGTGGTACGGGCATGTACAAAGAATGCCAGACCACAGGTAGCCGAAAAGAATATTGGACTGGGACCCGCCGAGAAGAAGACAAAGAGGAAGACCTGCTATGAGATGGAAAACATACATACGAAATGCTACAATAAAGACCTCAGAGAAGATGACAGAGATTAGAATGCCGTGGACGACGAAAACGACGAACTCATAATGGGAATAATCCGAAGAAAAACAATGAGTTATTTATTAGATTTTCTGTTTTTTTACATACTTTTATTGTTTCCAAATATATCTCCTATCGACTGTTTACGTATATTGCTTTATATATACGTAGAAATTATAAAAAATAGAAAACGAGGTTATACTTACAACTGGCCATTCGTAAGGAACATATTTGTCTATCCAATGGGTATAACTTCAGGTTCATTGGACATGAAAGTGTGAGCGAAATTCTAAAATATTATTAACATTAAATTATAATAAAACTCACCAAAGTATTTAGTTATAAAAAACACTCATATTTTGTCTGAATAAGTATTCAGTTCAATTAGAACTTGGACATCGTGTTATCTTGTTATTCCAAGGGACGCTACTCAAATTGAGTAAAAGTATTTTAAATCAAACATATTTTTTATTTATACAAATCTAATTTCGAGTTTTTTGAAGTAGATGAAGTAAATATCTGGATCTTAAACAAACGTCAAGTTTCGTCACAAAAGTTTTATAATCCATTTTAGGGTCATTCATAGACCTATATAGAAGCTGTCGTTTTCATAGCAAGAAACACAGGACTCGGTAGAGCAGATATTATAATATGGTATGGCATTATTTTGCCAAAAAAGACAAAATGCATAGTTATAACAGCAGACCCAATAAGATGTAAATTGAATTGGAGCTGAAAGGTTAGATAATAGAACAAGCGATGGAGTTTAAATACCTAGGCATCACACTATCTAGCTACGGAAGGCTCGAAACAGAAGTGGAAGATCAAGTGAATAGAGTAAACAGAGCCGCAGGTTGCCTGAACAAAACAATATGGAAAAATACAAATATCGGAAAAGAAATGAAAGGCAGAATTTACAAAAGAGTCATCAGGCTAATAATGACATACGCGGCAGAAACACGACCCGACACAGAGAGGACAAAAAGATTGCTCGAAACAGCGGAAATGAAAACCCTTCGAAAAATCGATGGTAAGACTCTATGGGTCAGAGCTAGAAGTACAGATATACGACGAAGATGCAAGGTCGATAACATTAATAACTGGGTAAGAAACAGAAGAATAAAATGGAATGACCACATTAAGCCGAATGAAAACAAATAGGATAGTCAGGACAGCGAGAGACGGTTCCCTGATAAGAAGACGATCAGTGCGAAGACCACGAAAACGATGGCACGACAACTTACTAGAGGAACATTGAAAAAATAGACAGAGTCATGTCTATACAAAAAGAAGAAGAAGAAGAAGATTATTTTGCCGGGAGATCCTCAGCCGGGAGATTGTTCCGGTGCCAATTGCATTTTAACCCTGTTTCAAGTAACCAGTGTCGATGTACACTAGCCCAGGGGGACCGACGACTTAACGTACCCTCTGAAGCACGGTAAACGGCTCATATCATTTTTAAAAATATCTTTGTTGGTGTCGACATTCGAACTCGTGCGTTCTGGCTTATGAAGCCAGTATCTTGCCGTTGAGCTACTGCCGTTCACAGAACACATGAAACGTAACAACTGCTACGAACAAATGGGTCTCAAACATTCGAAGGATTCCATTCAAACAGTCGAAGAGATCCAAAAATCTATAAGATATGAATAGATCTTTTAACAGGACACTGTCGCCTGTCGCCTAAGGGACTCATGAACTAAATGGGACTGATAGGTTGATATCGAGACAGCGGAACATGAAACTGACCCGGGTTGGATAGGATAAGGCTCAATCATCATTCAATCTTCGCATGTCCATTGTTGGACATAGATCTCCCTCTTAATTTCCCATTTGTTTCGATCTTGTACCTCTTGCATCCAATTCCCATGACAATATTTTAGATCAGCATTTCAACGTGTTGGTATACGATCTCTGCTTCAGTAGGCATCATCTCTGAGTCTCCATTTCAGTATCCGCTTTGTCCATCTGTTAATCTGTCATTCGAGCCACGTGACCTGTCCAGTTCCTAGTTCAGTGTTGCTATTCTCTCTACTGCATCAGTCACTCCTGATCTGTGTCGTAGTTTGCGGCTTGGGATCTTGTCTCGTAGTGAAACGCGTATCTTTTGCACTGCTCTCCTTACCATGGTTAACGTTTCAGCTCCGTAAGTCAACACTGGCTCAATACATTTGAGCATTATCAACTCAAGTCCTACGCCTTCGTAGAACTGTCACTTAAGGCCATAATAGACTTTGTTAAGAAGACTGGGCTAAAAAGATAACTGTAACCTAGTGAGGAGCCACAATAGACCTCTTTGGTCTAATGGAAGGGAGGTTAAGAGCTCACTAATATTGAACTTAACCAAACTTAACGAGACCAATACGTGTAGTATCAGCATAAACTGGATTATTCCGAGCTTTCTATTTATTTTAGGTGGCGGTATTGACTATTTTCTAAGAGGCGGTTAAAAGTAATTCCTTAAAAAAAAAGTAGTTTCTCTTGGACGCAATATAAATTTTTGCATTTTTAAATATATTTACGATAAAATGAGAACTGAGAAAATATATGCTTATATTTTTGGCACAGTATGTTTAGAGGCATTATAACATACAGCAGCGAAGTTTGGCCACTTAAAGAAAAATCCGAAATTATGCTCAGAACAACTGAAATGGACTTCTGGAGAAGATCTGCTGATATATCAAGAATACAAAAAATCAGAAATACAAGAATATTGGAGATAATGGATGTAAAGCATACAATAATGGACGATATAAAAACAAAGCAACTAAGATGGTTTGGCCACGTACAACGTATGGAAGAAGACAGATTACCCAAGCAAGTACTACGATGGGCACCAAAAGGACGGCGGAAGAGAGGAAGACCTAGGAAAATCTGGATAGAAGGAATCCATAGGGAAATCGGAGAAAGAGGCTTGAACGAAGACATGTGCTACGATCGAGAGCAATGGCGATTGGGAATCGGAAGACGTCGTAGAACGTTATGAACCGATTATATATATATATATATATATATATATATATATATATATATATATATATATATATATATATATATATATAAATAAGCAAAATCATTGGCTAATACTCGTAAAGTGAATATGAATTTAGTTGGAAATATATAAAATGATGAAGGGTCATCATTCCATACATTTCTGTGCAACTATATACACCGGTGTTTCGGCCTATTTGGGCCTCGTCAGTATAGTGTAGCAAGTCAAAAAAGTTGTTTGTTAACTTGTAAAAGGATTACTACAGGAGCAATATTTATTGTCTTCAATACAAAATTGTCTTCTAACAATCTGACCAAAAATGGTAACCTTGCTCCTGTAGTAATCCTTTTACAAGTTAACAAACAACTTTTTTAACTTGCTACACTATACTGACGAGGCCCAAATAGGCCGAAACACCGGTGTATATAGTTGCACAGAAATTTATGGAATGATGACCCTTCATCATTTTATATATTTCCAACTAAATTCATATTCACTTTACGAGTATTAGCCAATGATTTTGCTTATTTATTTTTATATTTGTACTCGATTATTCAACATCATTTTATATATATATATATATATATATATATATATATATATATATATATATATATATATATATATATATATATATATATATATATATATATGTTTAGAGACATACCCATTAAAATAACAAGATCAGCGGCTTGATTATGACTAAACTAGAACTTCAATAGGATTGCCAGTGATTTATGTCCTAAGATCATAGTCTTTAGTCTCAAATTTTAGATCATTAGTCTCAAAAATCATAATAGTTATTGGAAAGCAGCTAATTATTGACTTATTTATCACTATGCAAATACATCTCTCAATCAAAATTTTTACTGTTACCATCTGTTGTAGAAAAAGTACACTCACGATGTTGCGAAATTTACTACATATTTACTACGGCGTACATCTTACGTATCGAATTTCTATTCACAAATGGATAAAGAATTCTTATCTGTGAGAGACAACAACAATTGATCAAGTTCCGAAAGTGTTGGTGTACTTAACACATTTATTCAGCAAGTTTTCATTTTTTCCTTCCTACACCGCTCCATTTTGATCCCGATGTAATTTTTGAGAACGGGTAAAAGTCGCACGGTGCTAAATTTAGCGAATGAGATGGATACTCCACGACTGTAACCTGCTTTTTGACCAGATAGTCCTTGACAGGCGTTGTGAGCCGACGCACAGTCGTGATGGAGTATAAAACTCTTTGACATTTCGATCCTCTGTTTTCGAATTTTACTATGACCCCTTCGCTGTATATGTATACTTTTGAAACTGTAACCTGACAATCCTATTGAATTTCCAATTTAGTATACTTTTACTGCATCATTAATACTTTTATTGGAATATATTTCAGGGATATTATGACTGTGCAATAAATGGATTGATATACTTTACTTATAACATGTCAAAATTTTATCACAAAATCAATTTTCAATAATATTAATAATTTAAACATAAAACTAAATATACTTTTATGTGATGAGTCTCTTAAAAATTCTTTATTTACATAAAACAAATAAATGCAAATTACATTGTTAAAAACTTTCCACTGCATTTACTTAGATGGCAAATTTTATCTTAATCTTACTTCTAAAACAACATTTACGTAACAGTTAATCTATGTCAATTAATTTCAGGATGTTATGTTTGGTACTTTCGGAAAAAATCGAAAATTTGTAAATGACATTAGTGCCTTAAATTCACCATTTGACTGGTCTGTTCGGTGCCACTTGCCACTGTTATTAATATTATCTTTGATTTATCTATGGTCGTCTCATCTTTACTTTGGTCTTCTTCATGTTTTTGTATTTGTAGGTTTTCACTTTAATATTTTCTTTATTAGTTTATCTTCTTCTCGTCTTAGTATACGCCCGAGCCATTTTAACCTTTGAGCCTTTATATGTCTGTTAGCTATATCTCCTCCATTTTCTGATTACTTATCTCGTTGTTAAATAGTCGTTTTCTCCGTCTTAGATTTTTTTGGTCTAAAAATGCTTCTAAGGATCTTCCTTTATATTATTATTTTGCTTCTCTTCGTCTGTATTAGTCAGGCACATTGTCTCGTTGTTAAATAATCGTTTAAATCCAAGCGTCCACAGACCCGCATCGTACGCAACGGATCCGATAATGCGATCCGTACGATGCGGGTCTGTGGACGCTTACCTTAAACTCTCGGTCTTAGAGTTTTGTTCTAAAAATGCTTCTAAGGATCTTCCATTCTATTATTCTTAGCTTATCTTCGTCTTTATTAGTCAGGCACATTGTGTTTGCTGTGTAAGTTATGGCATTTGTGATTGCTGTTTTATATATTTTCATTTTGGTGTTTTTGCTGATAGAGCTGTCTTTTAGTAGTTATTCGTTGTTGAAATTCATAGGTCTGATTATCCTTGCTTATTCTGATTTCATGACCGGGATATATGTACTTTTCATGACAGATGGACTATAGCTAAATCGCTAAATGTAGAAATCTCAGCACCTATTAGTTTGTACTTACTTTAGACAAGAATACACTCTCCTTGACTTAATGGCAGTTAATAAAAAGACCAATTAAGTGACGGACTGTTGGCAGTATACGTTTGAAAGTTTGGGGCGAACACGGAACGTCTTCTTCTCTTCTTTTTTTTTTGTAGACATGACTCTGTTTTTCATTTCAGTAAATTGTCGTTCCATCGTTTTCGTGGTCTTCCCACTGATCTTCTTCCTATTGGGGAACCGTCTCACGCCGTCCTTACTACTCTATTTGTTGTCATTAGGCTTATATGATCATTCCAGTTTACTTTTCTTTTTGATGTTCTCCACTTTGCATCTCCTTCGTATATCTCTACTTCTAGCTCTGTTCCATAGTGTCTTACCATCGATTTTTCTAAGGGTTTCTTTCTCGGCTGTTTCTAGATTTTTTTATCTCTGTGTCAGGGTCATAATTGGTCTGATGACTGTTTTGTAAATTCTGCCTGTCATTTCTTTTCCGATATTTTTATTTCTGCATATTGTTTCATTCAGGCCACCTGCGACTCTATTCACTTGATCATTCACTTCTGTTTCAAGCTTTCCGTAGCTAGATAGTGTGATCATCCAGTGCAAGGACGTAAGCATGGTAATACCTATAGTTTGCATTGTATAGTAGGTCTTCTTCTTCTTAAGGTGCCTATCCGTTCCGGATGTTGGCGATCAGCATGGCTATCCCAACTTTGCTTGCTGCTATTCTGAATAGTCCGGTTGTCGATGTATTAAACCATTTTCTCAGGTTTTGAAGCCAAGATATTCTTCATCTCCCTGGTCCTCTCTTTCCAAATACCTTGCCTTGAAGAATGAGTTGCAACAAGCCATATCTCTGTTCATTCCTCATAACACGGCTAAGATATTCTAGTTTGCGATATTTGATTGTGTTAATAATCTCGCATTCCGTGCATATTCTACGTAGAATCTCAACATTAGTCACACGATCCACCCACGAAATTCTTAAAATACGCCTGTAATCCCACATCTCGAATGCCTCGAGTTTTCTCAAAGAAGCCTCGGAAAGTGTCCAGTATTATTGACCTACCAGGTGATTAAAACTTGCTTTGCTGAGATTTTGTTGAAACTAACACGACGTAGGTGTATTTACTGGTTTTATGTAATATAAACAGAGAGATTGGGAGCAACAAAATCAAACCACTAAGCTAACAAGCTAGTTATTTATAGAAAGTTTAATGAAAAATAATTTGAATAACAAAATAGCAATAACCCTTTAATCTATACTACATAGGTACATGCTGGTTAGTAAATTGCTAAGTTTGGATAGGATATTTGATAAATAAAACAAATATTATTTTATTTGAATGACATGCAGTTTGTGAATAGAATGCCATTTTATCTTAATTACTTTAAGGCTAACTATTTGCAATTTTTTCTCGATTTGTCGATTTTTCTCATTTTTATCTAATATGATGAAACCTCTGCTTCAAACGCTTTATATCATATTGCATATTCTTCGTGTTTCTAGTTTTGACATTTTGTCTGTTCTAGAAAATTTGGACAATAATTTAAAAGGAAATTCAAAGTGTACTATTATTATACTCAGATAGTTTTTCTGTCCTATAGAGCAAAAACAAAAAAATCTCCTAATGAGTGTTAGCTCTTCAGCAGAGGACGATAAGAGCGTAGATATATCTAGTATCTAGTCCACGCCTCAGCAAGTTATAAAGACTTACGTAACTGATTCAAAAAGGAGAACTATTAAATGAAATTTTAAAAAATTAAAGAATTGGAAGACACGGCGCTCATATTATACAACATGGTAATCTCAACAGAGAAAACTAAATCGATAGTGATACCAGCGGAACCGAGATGATGTAAACTAGTCGTAAATAACAAAATAATAGAACAAGTGATGGAAACGGAATACTTGGGAATAAAACTGTCAAGCTTCGGAAAAGTGGAAGAAGAAATACAAGAACAAGTGAAAATGGCAAACAGAGCAGTAGGATGTCTCAGCTACACAATCTGGAGAAACAAATACGTCACAACGGAAACGAAAACCAGGATATTAGGCAAGGCAACGAAGCATTAAACCTAGGAATTTTGTGCAAGAAGATGAATCGTCATGCAACTTTTTGCATTAGATTCGAGAGAGTGTTAGGCAATTTTGTGAACTAAATTGATCTCCGGCAAAAATGTTTGTGAATGAGAAAATGCATTTTCAAAGTGCATCTCGAAGAGATGGAAAATGAAAAATTTAGAACTCAGGAAATATTGACGGAAATGAGTTCAATTTTTATACTTGGGGATTTTGGAGGTCACTGAACACGAATTTCATAAAGGCGACGGTCTCTGAGGTACCTACCTGTCGCCCAGGGTGAAACTCGTCGCCTGGGACGATCGAATGATTCGCGGGACGGTCGAATAATTCGCGAAATGAGAATTGGATCGAAAAACTGAAAAATAGGTTCTCAATATTTTTCAAAAATCTATAGAATGACATTAAACACGACACCCCCACTCCACCCCCTAGATTGTAGGGTGGGGGTAAGTTTAAAATCTTAAATAGAAACCCTCATTTGTTATTGCAGATTTGGATTGCTTACGTAAAAATAAGCAACTTTTATTCGAGACTTTTTTCGAATTGTGGATAAATGACACTTAATCGAAAAAAAAACGATTTATCGTGACACCATAGGTAAATTATAGAAACGGTCTAGTATCTCTAGAAATACACTTCGAAATAAAAAACCAAATAACACCTGTTCAATATTTTTCAAAAATCTATCGAAAGACACTAAACACGACCCCCCACTTCAGCCCCTAGGGGTGGGGTGGGGGGTAACTTTAAAATCTTAAATAGGAACGACCATTTTTATTGCAGGTTTGGATTCCTTACGTAAAAATAAGTAAAATTTATTCGAAACATTGTTTAGAATTGTAGCTAGAAGGCGCTAATAAATAGTGTTATTCCGATTATAGCGCCATCTATCCATAATTAGAAAAAATGTCTCGAATAAAAGTTACTTATTTCTACGTAAGGAATGCAAATCTGCAATAAACAATTGGGTCTTCTATTTACGATTTTAAAGTTATCCCCCACCCCACCTCCAGGGGGTAGAGTGGAGACGGTATCACGATAAATCGTTTTTTCCGATTATACAGGGTGATCAACTTCTGTGACAAAGTCCAATATATCTGTCATTATAAAATATATGAAAAAAAGTTTTTAATAAAAGTTATAGACACCTTTAATGCACACATTTTAAAATTAGTGAGAAATATACAGGATCCTCCATAACACGGTGCCAAACCAAAGTTTTGTTTTTTTTAAATGGAACACCCTGTATTTTATTAAAAATCTGGTTTCTCTACATTTTTCTAATTAAAAAGATATAACACTTGTCTAGGGTTATACTGAGTGTTTCAAAGTTATGAGCACTTTTATCACAAAATCATACTGATTTGATCGCCCTGTATGATTCTAACAGTATAATATAAACTTATTTTTTTACTGCTGTGTACTGTAAATATTAAAGTAGTTTTGCAACAACGTACAATTTTTTTATCACTACACAAATTGTATACAGGGTAAGTCAAAATGCAAATAAAAGATTTTCTTCATATTTTTAAATGAAACACCCTGTATTTTATATTACCATCGAAAAGTTCTTTCATTATTCTTGCATATCTTTTAAATATTCCCTATACCTAAAGTTATTAGTTTTCGAGATATTTTAATTTTATTGTTGATAACTCATAGATACGTTTATTACAGTAAATTAATTACCCTTAATATTAGATACCTCCAATGAGTTTTTAATGATAATTAAAATTAGACTGCATTTCATTGTTTCTTCAAGTTTGTGGTAAATTATATGCAGTAACGACAATTTTATATTTACTAACAAAATTATATTTATTTTCCGCGAAGAAATTGGAACTATAAATTGCTGCAAGTTCTTGTTTAAGGTGACTTTGAAACAATTGACACAAGAACTGTCAGATGTAAGATTTTAATTATCTGTACGTTTTTTTTTTTCTTATTGATTATAATTGTTTGCCATATTGTTATAATTGTTACCTAACAATGAATTTTAGTCGTGAAGAAATGACAGACGTGATATGGATTTTAGGAGAGTGTTTCAAAAACTCATTAGTTGCCACAAGAATTTATAAGGAACGGTGTCCATAGCGTCAACAATCAAATAAGAGAGCATTTGACAACTTATTAGACAGGTTTAATCGTACTGGTTCTGTTTATGAAGCAAAGGAAAAAACAAAAATCATTATTACGGATGAAAATGAATTAAATGTTTTTACTGTCTGTTACAGAAAATCCTCATACAAGTATTCAAAATATTACAAGAGAGCAAGATATAAGTTATGCGTCTATCCGAAACATATTCAAGAAAAACAACATGCACTCATATCATATACAATTACATCAGGAACTTGTTGGGGATGATTTCGAACGAAGAGTAAAATTTTGTCAATGGTCACAACAACAAATAGTTATACAGAGAGATTTTTTTTGAGTTTGTTCTTTTTCTTGAGACGACGCAACATTCCACAAAAATGGTAGTGTAAACAGACACAATTCTCATTACTCTTCCACAACCAATCCGTACTGTGCTCACACACATAGTCAAACGAGATGGTCCTTAAATATTTGGGGTGGAATCATAGACAATTACGTTATAGGTCCTTTTTTCTTTGAGAAATCGGTAAATGGTGAGGTTTATTTAAATTTTCTAGTGAATCATTTACCTATTCTACTTGAAAATGTACCATTAAACACCCGCCAACATATGTGGTACCTTCACGACGCATCGTGAACGGAGCCCCTGCTCACCACAATGCACTTGTCAACGGTGAACTCGATGAACTATTTCCTGAAAGATGGATAGGAAGAGATGGGACAGTTCACTGGTCACCCAGATCACCAGAATTAAATGAAGTTGACTACGATTTTTGGGGTTATATCAAAGACGTAGTGTATAGGACACCTCCAACAATAGTTGACAATATGAAAATAAGGATTCAAAACGCCTTTCAAAGTGTCACACAACAAATGCTTACAAACATCAGTAGGTCTTTCGAAACTCGTCTCCAGGCTTGTGTAGACGTTATGGGAGGTCATTTTGAACACCTTTTATAACATAAGAAGTACGTTGAACATTTTTTTTTATTTAATTTAGTTTTTTTAATAAATTTTAATAAATTAAAGTATTGTTATTAATAACTAAGTAATAAGTACCTGTTGTTATCAACAATAAAACTAAAATATCTCGAAAACTAATTACTTTAGGTATAGGGAATATTTAAAAGATATGTAAGTATAGTGATAAAACTTTTCGATAATAATATAAAAAACAGGGTGTTTCATTTAAAATTATGAAGAAAATCTTGTATTTACATTTTGACTTACCCCGTATACAATTTGTGTAGTCAGTGGCGTAACAAACTCCGTCGGGCCCCCCCGCAGAATTTGAAATGGGGCCCTTTTAACCCGGGAGCAGTCGCGCCGTTAGAAAAAATCCAACTTTTTATCATTTTCCGTGATAACTTAATGAAAAATTTTGCAACATAACTTTCCACTTGTAAGTGCCTCGAAGAAGATTGTAGTAATGCGTAGGATTTTTTTTAATTTTTTTTAATTTCATTTTTATTTTTTTTTTGTGGAATTTATGGCTTTAGTGGGAACCAATTAGCTTTAAAATTGTTAGAAATAGATATTTTTAACATAACAAGCAAACAAAAATATTACATATTAATAGTCTCCCGTTTTATACCGCTGTGGCTTTGGGATAGCAGGGTAGTCTGCTATATCTAGAGCCTACGGTATACAAGGAAGGTAACAGGGCCAGTGTTACGCTTCGACCGCCTATTATTACACCTGGTTTTACCCAAGGTACTCATTTTATTCAGGCTGAGTCGACATGGGGCCTATAAACATTTTAAAAATGTCTAGTTGTTCTTGCCGGCGGTAGGATTTGAACTCCGGACCACCGGCACGCGAGCCAAGCACACTACCACTTCGCTACGCCGGCCCACAATAATATTATAAAATTGAAATTTGTTTTAAATTCGTATTGTTAGATTTTGTTCTATGCGTGACTGCTTACGTGACAGAAGTGAGCGCGACTGCTCCCGCGTTGAACAATTATAGGTCTGGATCCCGCGTATGAAAAAAAAGTTATAGCAAGCTGAAAATTTGTTAATAGTTTAAGGGTGTCTAGTCGGAGAAACTTTGATATATGGGAACACTGTAACAGGGGCAATTTTAATTGTGGAACAGGTTAAAAATTTGGCATGGTCAGACCACGAAAACGGCACATTTATTTTGTCCGACAGAACAGACTTAAACTCTCCGAACAGAGATTAAACTCTCATGCAAAAATCAGACTGCTACATATTTATCACCTGTCCACATATGTTCCACTCATTAAAACGCCCATTTGGTGATAAATAACAGTCTGATTTTTGCATGAGAGTTTAATCTCTGTTCGGAGAGTTTAAGTCTGTTCTGTCGGACAAAATACATGTGCCGTTTTCGTGGTCTAACCGTTCCAAATTTTTAACCTGTTCCACAAATAAAACTTCCCCTGTTCCAGTGTTCCCATATATCAAAGTTTGTCCGACTAGACACCCTTAAGCTATTAACAAATTTTCAGCTTGCTATTAATCAACTTTTTCTCATACGCGGGATCCAGACCCGCGACTTATTTATTAACAAAAAACTTATTTTTTATAACAAAACTTATTTATTATTATTTAACAAAAACTTATTTGTGTTAGCGTTATCATTCACTATTCATAACAACTTACATTTCTCATCTTTATTGGTATACAGACCCATTCCAAATAAACAACTTCTTTTGTTGTTTTCTGTATAACTTACCTACAATACATTTAATAACCAGCTTTAAAAATAGTAAATGTTAAAACAATTCTTTCTTGATTTCTTATACAGTGTGTTTGCGTAGCATGGAACCTATGGGAAACTTTTTTTATTACATATCTATATTACGAAAAAAAGTTATTCTTCATAAAATGCTCTGCATGGTATAAAACCTAAGTTGCAACAATCAGATATTAAATTTTATTGATTTTATACGAGGTATATAAAAAATATTAATTTCGCTCAATAGTACCTATACCACCTTTATATTTTACAATATTGAAAAATTTTATTTATAAAAGTTGTTCGCAATTAAAAACTATGTTTAAATATGCAATTATATCATTCCAGTTGAAATATTGTGAATTATAAAGGTACTTAACTCTTAGAAATTCATATTTTTCGACATACCTCGTATAAAGTTGGTAAAATGTGATATATTACGATTGAATCTTCGTTTTGAGATAATGCAGAGCTTTTTATAAAGAATCTGATAAGAATTTTATAAAGAATTTGTTCGTAAAATTAAAAAATTAATAATAAAATAGTTATTATAATTGTAATAAAATGATATGTTGGTTATGGGTAATTTGAGAAATATTTGGAAAAATTAATTTTTTATTTACAAGGATGTACATAATTACATATTAAAATTAAAATCTTATATTGTTAAATATAAAAGTACAGTGGAACCCCGATAAGTCGGCCTTCGATAACCCGGAAGTCCGGCTAACCCGGATCGATTTTCATCAGATAAAATAAAAATGTTTTCACTTTGACTGAGTTTTTTTACCAAGACATAAACAATAATGTATACAACTGTACGTAATTTAGATGTACTGGACATAAGTATTTCATTTTTTTGGCAATTATAATTAAGTTTATCTGTAAGAGTACCGTATTTTATTAATTTTTACCATATTCTCCGGCTAACCCGGATTTTCGATAACCCGGATCGGCCGCGGTCCCGATTAATCCGACTTATCGAGGTTCCACTGTACTTTAACCTTGAGTTAAATTCCTATTTTTTGACTTACCTCGTATAAAATTGATAAGCTTTGATATCTGATGGTTTATCTGGCTTATTTTGTATCTCAGATTTAAGACCATACAGAGCATTTCATGAAGAATAACTTTTTTCGTAAAATTGATAATAAAAATGTTTCCCATATGGTTCGAAGCCACGCAGACATACTGTATAAGTGCTCAAAAAAATTTATTTTGAATTTTCAAATTGTAATGTCTGACAGGGCCGTAACTACCATTGGGCCAACCGGGGCAGTGCCTCGGGGCCCCCGGAGAAGGGGGCCCCGCGATTGTAATCGCGTTATACTGCGTATAGGCAATATAACGCGATTAAAAACCTACATTATAGCCGAAGAATGTAAGTAACATTATATGTAGTATATTTTTTATGAAAACAGAAAATATGTTATATTGATGGTAAATATTTAGCTTAAAATAATGTTATTTCAAATTTTTTTTGTGTTGGTCAACTAAAATAGCAATATGTAGGTAGGTACAGGAAACTTCAGTCATGGAGTACATTAAAATTCGTTTTCAAGTGGTTAAAAATCAATTTTCCCGGACTCCTTCTGCTGGGTGATTAACCCCAGACCCCCGGTAGGGGGTCCCAGATCTCGTTTGCTTCGGGGCCCACAACATCATACTTATGGCCCTGATTTAATGACATATTCGAATTCAGCATAATCAAAAAGCAAATAGAAACATTTTTGAACAAAGTAAAATGATGAATTCACCGATATCTTTTAAAATTATTTAATATAAAACAGTTTTATTGTTTAAAGAATTAATAAACAATTAGAGGCATCTGTGAGTAGAACTTTTCACTTTAAGATAAGATATATAAACTAACAAAAAATATTTTAGAAAAATAAAAGCTTGTTTGATTTTTTCCGAAACCGAAACTATGCAAGTTTTTCTACATTGCAATGCAATGTAACTATGCAACTATGCAATTTCCTTATCTTACCGTTTATCTGTTGAGATTGTCCAATGATTACACAAGAAAAGTCGTCAATAATTGTTAAATAAATGCGTACCAAACTGATGCAACTATAACCGTAAAACAACACAAACATAAATAAAATTCAACGCAAACAACCAATATGAAATTACTGGCGATAATATTGTATCGAAATACTAAAAGTAGGTAAAGAACAGAGAGAAAGAAAACCCATTTTTAGATTTAAAAATATTGTTCTTAAATTCGGCAAATTGCAATTCTAATATCTTTCAATAGTCACGTACAACGCATTGTATAGTTTATTGTCGCTGCCATAAAATTTCGGTAGGCCGAAAGTGATTAAGTTTCTAGATATTATGAGATGATTCACTTGGCAAATACGTCTAGTTAGAAATTTTTACGTTTTTAAATTTAAACAGACAACATAAAAATAATATAAGAATAACAGATTTTTACATAATATCAGATGACAAGATGGGGCCCTTAAGCGATTGTGGCCCCCCCGCAAGCTTCATGCTGGGGGGCCCTCTGTTACGCCCCTGTGTGTAGTTATAAAAAACTTGTACATTGTTGCACAACTACTTTAATATTGACAGTCAAAAGCATTAAAAAAATAAATTTATATTACACCCTTAGAAACATACAGGGCGATCAAATCAATATGATTTTTTAATAAAAGTGCTCGTAACTTTGAAACACTCAGTATAACGCTAGACAAGTGTTATATCTCTAGAATCGGAAAATTGTAGAGAAGCCAGATTTTGAATAAAATACAGAATGTTCCATTTAAAAAAACATAACTTTGGTTTGGCACCGTCTTATGGAGGACCCTGTATATTTCTCACTAATTTTAAAATGTGTACAATAAAGGTGTCTATAACTTTTATTAACAAATTTTTTTCATATATTGTATAATAACAGATATATTGGACTTTGTCACAGAAGTTGATCACCCTGTAGTACCATCTATCCACAATTCGAAAAAATGTCTCAAATAAAAGTTGCTTATTTTTATGTAAGAAATCCAAATCTGCAATAACGCATGGGGGTTTCCATTTAAGATTTTAAAGTTACCCTCACCCCACCTCCAAGGGGGTCGTGTTTAGTGTCATTCGATAGATTTTTGAAAAATATTGAACAAGTATTTTTCAGTTTTTCGATCCAACCTGTATTTCGCGAATTATTCGATCGTCTCGCGAATTATTCGATCGTCCCAGGCGACGAGTTCCACCCTGTGCACCAGGTACCTCGGAGACCATCGCCGTCATGAAATTCATGTTCAGTGACCTTCAAAACCCCCCAAGTATAAAAATTGAACTCATTTCCGTCAATATTTCCTAAGTTCTAAATTTTTTATTTTCCATCTCTTCGAGATGCACTTTGAAAATGCATTTTCTTATGCACAAATATTTTTGCCGGAGATCAATTTAGTTCACAAAATTGCCTAACACTTTCTCGAATCGAATGCAAAAAGTTGCATGACGATTCATCTTACTGCACAAAATTCCTAGGTTTTGGGCTTTTCAGTGCTTCATTGCTTCGCCTATATATAAAACAACAATAAGACAGATAATGACGTACACAGCGGAAACAAGAGCAGATACGGCGAAAACAAAAAGACTGCTGGAAACAGCAGAAATAAAAGTGTTACGAAAAATATCAAACCAAACTTTAAAGGACAGACTAAGAAGTGAGGAAATACGAGCGAGATGTGGTATAGAGGAAATAAACATGTAGACCAAAAGAAGAAAATAGAATGGAATCAACACATAGAAAGAATGGCAAAAAATAGAATAGTACGAATAGCAAGAGACAAATCGCCAAATGGAAGAAGATCATTGGGACGACCGAGGGAAAGATGGTCAGAAAATGTCAATTGAGGTTAAAAATCGAAGTAAAACAGGCTTGAGCTTATAAGTAGGAAGAAGAACTTAAATGACTTAAATGGATTGAAGAAGAAGACTTAAATGGATTGCGGTGTATTTTAAAGTCTATTAACACAGTGGGACGAGAGAGGGGACTAAAAATGAATTGATCTAAAACAAAATAAGTATTACATAATATATACCTTATCAAAGAATATAGAATTTTAAATATCTAAGTTGTTATTACCGAAAAATAGATCCAGAAAAAAGGGATAAAAAGTAGAACTGATACTGCTCGTGCACCTTTTTTTTTTTAAAATGAGGTCACTCCTATGTAACGATAACTTGAAACTTCAACTTCGGAAACGCATGATTAAATGTTACATATTTTTCAGTTGTCTTATTTCAAGGGTACTTGATAATGCACGTTAAAAAGAAGAAGAATAAGAGCAAATTCTCGGATTTCTCCATTTTAACGAGAAAACAACTGGATTAGAAATAAACACCAGATAATTTCATTCCGGATGGCTCTTATATCTGAAATTTGAGAGACGTTTGTCTAAAATTGGCTTCGTTGCTTGCAGCTAACTGATAACATTAATTAACTACTCTCAATAAACAACGTGCAGTTCTAGACAATTTGCTTCAAATAAATACGGAATGAATACAAAGTTCAAGGCCTTTGCAATAGTAGAGGATCCGATATAAGGTCAATCTGCACCGATCTGTTTAATGGATAAATATTATTTGATATGTCATTTTAGTGATGGTGAATATGCTGATTTTAAATCACTCCGTGATCAGTGATCAGTGACCGTGATTTTTAGATAACGGTGATCTTAAACAGTGACTTAAACTAGATGATTGACTTAAGTATTTATAACATACATTTACAATACTAACAATAATTAACTATTTTGATTGGGAAATAAGCCACAATCAAATTGAAAAAATAGTTTTATTAACGTTTTGACGCACAAATCGGATGTTGTTGTCAAAATACAAAATATTACTAAATTAAACAAAAATGTTGTTGCTTAGTAAAAAATTCTTCTAATAATTAATTTAATCTGACTCATTTATATCGGCAATTCAGACATATATTATACATTTTTAAGTAGAAGACTTTAAAACGATATTCCCAATATTTATGAGTTGCGTTCCTGGGACGACTTTATTGAAAGATAGTTCATTCGATTACATGAAATCAACCCCAACACAAGAATATCCGCCACAAAAAAATCATAGCATGTGATCTGTCTTTAAAAAGACAACCAAATGCAACGGTGACAGTAAAATTCTCGTGTTCGAGATTCCATAGTACATCACGAGGGAAAACCAGTAAAAAACCTCGTGATACTATCGTAAGTATTTGGACTTACAATTAGTTTACTCTCAAAACTAATACCAAATTCTGACTTTAATATATATATATATATATATATATATATATATATATATATATATATATATATATATATATGCTATTTTAAAATTATAAATAATATTGATGATACATAGATATATAAATAATACTAAAATATAAAATATGTACTAACTCGATATGTTACCGACTTACTAATCGTGGTATTTTCTTTCTATTGACTTTCTCTTTTAGTATGGGTAACCACATCCTACTGTATTCTACCGAGGAATTTGCTACAGAATTGGTTTCATTTAGCATAATTATAGCCGCTTCTTTGATTTTTCTCTTTTTTACTATCTTTTTCTTTCAGGACTATACTTGAATCTCTCCACTGAACTCTATGTTCATTATCCCATGTGTGTTGATATATCTCAAATATGTCAAGCCGCATGGGATAATGAACATAGAGTTCAGTGGAGAAATTCAAGTATAGTCCTGAAAGGAACAGATAGTAAAAAGAGAAAACTCAAAGAAGCGGCTCTAATTATGCTACATGAAACCAATTGTGTCGCAAATTCCTCGGTAGAATGCAGGAGGATGTGGTTACCCATACTAAAAGAGGAAGTCAATAGAAAGAAAATACCACGATTAGTAAGTCAGTAACATATCGAGTTAGTAGGTACATATTTTATATTTTATTTATATATCTATGTATTATTAATATTATTTATAACTTAAAATAGCATAAATGATATATAGTAAAGTCAGAATTTGGTATTAGTTTTGAGAGTAAACTAAATTTAAGACCAAATACTTACGATGTCGGGATACTATCACGAGGTTTTTTTCCTGGTTTTCTCTCGTGTGTTTTACTATGGAATCTCTAACACGAGAATTTTACTGTCACCGTTGATTCTTGAGTTGGGGTTGATTTCATGTAAACAATCGAATAACTATCTTTCAGTAAAGTCGTCCCAGGAACGCAACTCATAAATATTGGCAATATTATTTTAAAGTCTTCTACTTTAAAATGTATAATATATGTCTGAATTGCCGATATAAATGAGTCAGATTATAGTTATTTTTGTACCAAGTCAGTAAAGTTACTCTTTATGGAACGAATCTGATATTATGAGCAGAGCGAGCATAGCGATCGAGGCGAATACCAGACGAGTTCGATAAAGAGTCTTTACTGACTAGAGATGCATCAAGTCAAACTAGTTTGGTTTTATTCAACAAACTTGACTTGAAAACCAAGCTTTTTTTGTAAAAATGTTCGACTTAACTTGATTTCGATAGCTTTAGATTTAACTTGAAATCAAACTTATTCAAACAGTTTGAAGTTTGAATATACTATTGCGCAACGTGTTTATTTCCAATTCTAATTGAGAGTGTACCGACTTTTGTTTTGACTTTGCATAGGTCTGAATCTGTACTCTATTACTCTGCAAATTAGTTTGTAGTTCATATTAAGAAGTCTATGCTTGGCTTGTGTATTACGTTCATTTTGAAGTGTGTGCTTTGTGAAATAATATCTAACCTGAATATTTTTCGGCTCAGAATAAGTACCAGAACAAATTGAGTCTGATTCTGAAGGTTCTTACTGCAAAAATTAAGAGAAAAAATCTGTAGCCGAAGCAGAATTAATTACGAAAAATAAATACATATACTGATTTATTTGATTTTGCGGCAGGTGATTTCAAAACAATGAAAATTGCAAAGTGTATATTTGTATTATGTAAAAATAAAGAACATCGTTATAAAATGACAAATAGTAAACTACATAATTCTTTAAGACGAAATTGCAAAGTCGCAAAAAATTCATTAAACCTACTCTATCAAAAATATAATATTTTTGGTATGATAAAAAAACTATCCAACGAATTCTTTGTTTTAATCTAGTAACACTCAAATAGAGTGGGCCAATGGGATGATAGAGTGTCATGGAAATTAGGCATCGGACAACGTCGCAAGACGTTTTAAAACCGATTGATATATATATAACACTCAAATAGAAATAAGTATAAAAAAGTGATATCGATAAAACGAAACTTGCCAGCAAGCAATTCTAAGCGTACATGAATCATTTTCAAGAAATTTACGACCCTATTTTGATTATAATCGCCACCTGTATTAAGTTACTTTTTTATGGCACTCATTGTATTATTAATTTTCTTATCTTAATTGGCAACTAACATGTCTATCTCGACAAAAAAGTATATTTACTAAATAAATTATTTTTCAAACTCTTTCAAACTAGTTTGACAAATAGTTTGAATTCTCAAACCTGTACGATTGACCAGTTTGACTTGACTTGAATTATTTGTCAGAACGATTGACTTGAGTTTGACTTGAAATTAAGTCAAACTCAAGTCAATTTCAAACATTCAAGTCAAACTTGTGCAACTCTATTACTGATGTGCTGCATACAAAATTTCATCGCCAACAATTTGATATTGGTTTGAATACTTGCTTAAAATTTACAGTTTAAAAACTTTTAAATTTTAGACGTCATAATAATTTCATGACAGTGATGACAGATAACTTTTGCAAGATGGCCGCTTTCGATTTTTAATCGATAGTTATCCATATTGAAGAATTACTAAATCGGTAAAGTTTTAATTTATTTTATATGAATATAATTACAAAATACTACAGAATTTTCCTTTTTGACATAAATTTAATTGACAATATCGCCAATTGTGTATAATATTTTTAATAATTAAAGTATGTAAATAAATTTAAGTTCACTCAAATACTCGCCATTCGATTACTGCCATCGGCCACTTACATTCAATCCCGGGTTAATTTGATTAATCGCGGCAGGTAAAGTAAAATTCTTCTTTCAGTACAATAAAGTGTTACTTTACTGCCGCAAATGAGGGCAAATGAGTACAACAATGTGACTTTAGTGACGGTTGGCGACAAAATAAATTATTAGAAGAATTTTTTACTAAGCAACAACATTTTTGTTTAATTTAGTAATGTTTTGTAAAAAAGGGAGATATTATTTTAGATTTATTGGATCATTGGAAACAAAAAAGGCCTGTAGTACCTAATGTTTCTCTTAAGTTAATCGTTTTCGAGTAATAAACAATTTAAAACTAAAAAAAATCGAAAAATGACTATTTTCAAGGCTCCAAAATACAAGTAAAGAATATTATTTTTGTAATCTTTAAGTACCTAAATTCAAGTTCAAACCTTCTTCTATCAGGTCCCGATAAGAATTTTTGCCATGCTTTATTCTAAAATACATTTTTTAATTGATAATGAGGAAGATTCTTTATGGGAAGACGGGCGATCGGTCTGCATTAACAACTAAAAAACACTGTTTTAAAATTAAATAAGTTCAAAATACTTATCAAGAACTGATAGAATAAGGTTTGAACATAAAACTAGGTACTTCATAATTTCAAATATGATATTTTTTTAGTTATGTTTGTTACGTGAGCCTTGAAAATCTTCATCTGTAGTTCTTTTTTCAGCTTTAAATTGTTTATAACTCGAAAACGATCAACTTAAGAGAGAAATTAGAAAAGACCTTTTTTGTTTCGAATGCTCCAAAAAATCTAAAATAATATCTGCATGGGCCCATTATTTTTATTTTAAATTTTTTTTTAATATTAAGCACTATTTGTTTTTTATAATTTTTAACATACCTACTAAATTAAATGTCAAATGAATTTGATCAAATCGGTATTATATCAAATCGGTACAAGTCGACTTTGCTTAGTATTTTGGACTATTACCTCGGTAAGGAAAATACACTTTTAAAAGCTAATAGCTAGGGAAGTATACTAATGGAGGCATTTATAAATCAATAAACAAAGTTGACATTAGATAAAGTCATTACGTCTTTTAAATTTGTTCAGAAATATCAAGAGAATAAAAGCCAGTTAATGGCTTGTTTTTAAATCCCTAACAGCTAATAGGGAACGACCTCTGGATAAACAGGGACGTAGGACAGATGTGCATAAGGCATAACCAGATAATACTTTCTGATTAACTAAAAACAAGATATCAATGTTTATTGACAGCAGCTCTGAATAATGATGTAGTCGATTTCCCGTACTTAGATTTTTCAGTCATGATGTTCTTCTCATACCTGAACCATGTTTACCTTTGATTTTTGCCTGAATGATCAGATGTAAAATTTCATATTTTTTGGGGTGTCTAATAATGTGACTGAAGTGTTCCAGCTTACGTCTCTATGACTCTATTATTTTGACCAGTTGTGTTGTTTGATTCAGCTGTCTAAAGCAGCGGCTAAAGGACCTACTTATTTCAATCTCTGCCTACCCAGCTTATTCTTAGTAGTCGTCTGTATACCTACATCCTATATCTCAAACACTTAAAAATTTTTTTATGAATTTGGGGTCAAAGACGAACTCCCTTGGCCTTTCATGTTCCCATTTTATATTAAGTAAATATCGTCTATTATGTGGAATTGTATGTAAGAAACATTCCAGTATTGAAAAAAAATTGTTTGTTAAACCTGTGGCGACGTAAATTAGTATATTTTAAAATTTCTTTATTTCTAAGTTCAGAACGATGATTCATGTTTTTGTCCAGTTGTAATTAAAAATATGTTTTACTAATGTTTAATTATCATTTATTGATACAATAGTAACATTAAAATTACGAATACATTATTTTATTTTTTAAAACAACTTAATTTTTTTGCCAATTTTCTTTTTTGGACTAGGGTCATTTTGGACCCCCGTTGGTCATCCGTGTAACAAAAAAAGGTTGGTCATCGGAAGGTTAAGCATAGCCTCACTAACAGTCCACACTTCCACGCCATACAGTAGGACTGAAAAGATATAGCAATGTCATTCGAAGGCGAAGCTGAACGATATTTTCTTTATCATTTATAAAAAAAATAATTTAGACTCCACTACAAACTGCATGAAATACTTATGTCGATAAATAATATTATTTTTATTTCAACTACTCTATTATTCAAGCTTACATAAAATAAAATAAAAATAAAGTAGGGAATAGGTGTTCTAAGGTGAAATTTTTAACGTAAGGATACTCTTTCTAATGTGAAAGCAAAAACATTTTAGATGATTTTATTTTTATTTATTTATTATTATGAACCATAACTATGAATTTACAGAAAAAAACAATTAAAAATCTCTTAAGATATATATCTAGATACATTCATTAAGTCTACTACATACACTACGCGTCAGATAAAACGGACACCCCAAAAAATGTCATTTTTGATGTCTCGTATCTCCTAAACCTGATGTCCGATTTAAGTATTTTTTTAATATGTTATAGTCTTCTTCTTTAACAATATCGTTGTAATAATATTTTGCTAAATAGGTAAATTTTCATTATATACCGGGTGTACGAATCAAACTGTGTTTTTTTCTTAAAGTTCGTAACACCCTGTGGACATATTCTAGCATTTATAAAATACTGAAATTAAAACCCAACTACAGCCTCAGGTTTTCTTAACATTCGCTTATGTTGAACAATACAAAAGTTAGGTACTTTAACAACTAGCCATGTTCTTCATCAGTACAGAGTGTTTCTAAATAAGTGAGGCTGTCATTATTTTTTAATGCAGAAATGCCTCTTAAAGTTTGTCTCACTTATTTAGAAACACCCTGTACTGATGAAGAACATGGCTAGTTGTTAAAGTACCTAACTTTTGTATTGTTCGACATAAGCGAATGAATCAAAAAAACAAAATGTTAAGAAAACCTGAGGCTATAGTTGGGGTTTAATTTTAGTATTATATAAATGCTAGAATATTCCACAGGGTGTTGCGAACTTTGAAAAAAATAACACATTTTGATTCGTACACCCGGTATAAAATGAAAATTTACCTATTTAGCAACAATATTATTACAGCGATTTTGTTAAAGAATAAAGCTATAACGTATTAAAAATTACTTAAATCGAACAACAGGTTTAGGAGATACGAGCCATCAAAAATGACCCATTTTTGGGGTGCCCGTTTTCTCTGACGCGCAGTGTATACATATAGCACCTATTAAAATTTTTAACGTTTTTATTCGTAAAGCGCTAAATGAATGGAATGATTCGAGCTCTTTTATAGTCATATACAACCGTGGTTCATACCTTCACTAGGATTTATTTCCTTATTATTATTAGGTGGTGGTCTCTAAGGAAGCTGTGTTACGGCGTCTATTGGATTGGATACCGCCGGCTAAGTCGGTGCATAGGCGTAACCAGGGGGTGGTTTTGGGGGTTATAACCCCCCCCTTTTGGATATACTTTGAGCTCTATACGCTTAACACCATTATTATTCCATACCTCCCAGAGACCTTCAAGTAGATGTACCCCCCTTAGGATCATCCTGGTTACACCTCTGAGTCGGTGGTCACTTTGAATGTTTGAATTCACCCCGTAATTTAAATTTGTTTTAGAATTAGAATTACTCCTTTTTAACTATTTTTGGTTGTAAGATAGTTTTTGTTCTTCAAAATTTATTAAAAGTAACCAAAATGAACAATTTTCTTACGGCGTGACGTTGTACGCAATCTACAGCGTCTATTGGAGAGGTATTTGGGCACAGTGTAAATATTGTTTTGTAGTTAATAAAACTAGAAAGATAAATATAACCACCTAAAAGCAATGTTTGGTTCCAGTTTAATAAACCTAATAAAGAGAAATCTTAATGCAATTTTTGCTCTAAGTTGATAAAATTTTCAGGTTTCAAGTTTTTATAATGGCTGTTTCAGTTCAATTTTAAATTTCGTGTAGCTGATTGAAAAGCCCATTTTCAGTGCTCAAAATGCCTAGAGTGCGTAGACCGTAGACTTTCCCATGAAACCCAAAATGAAAAAAAATTTTGAAGAAAAACAACAGAAAAGACAAGACCGAGTAGAAAATGATAACGGAGAAGATAAAGGATAACGAGAAACAATTGGTAAAAGGAGCAAATAAAAAAATGATTAAACCTCTAAAGACAAATCAAAACGGCAGGTTTTTGCTTCATCACCAAGAAATTAAAATATTTAACCGCCAAGTAAAACAGAAATAAATTAAAATCCCAAAACAAACCGAAAAACGACACGAAAAGTGAAGAAGGCGTTTTCTAATGAATCATCAAATTAGGAAGCTGAAACATAATTATGTGATGACGAAAAATATGATGATCTTGATAACGATGAAATTGGAGGTATTATCTTTGACGATATTTACGAGATACAGAATGGGAAATAATGAAGTAAGAATACTTACTCTGTTACGCAGACGACGCAATACTGATAGCCCAAGATGAAGATAGTCTGCAAAGATTAGTCCATAGATTTAACATACATATGCCAATATCATCTCAGAAAACTAAAACAATAATAATCAGTAAACAACCAATCACACGTAAAGTAGAATAACAAATAATGGCAATAAAATACGTTGGAAATACACTATCCAGCTACGGAGACCTAGACAAAGAAGTGAGAAATCAAGAAAGTACAAATACAAGACTAGCAGGATCCCTGAATAACACTATATGGCGAAACCGACATATGAACACTAAGATGAAGTCAAGTATTTATAAAGCCAGTATACGACCAATAAAGACATATGCATTAGAAACAAGACCCGATACAGCCACAACACAAAGACTACTAGAAACGGCACAGATGAGAGTACTGAGAAGAATTACAGGAAATACGCCGAGAGATCGAAAGGATATACGAATGGACACTAAATGGAAAAAATATCAAGTGTGGTCAAAATACCAAGAGATAAATCACCAATCGATAGTAGTATCGGCATCGGCCGACGGCGCAAAAGATGGAGTGACACTACCTTCCATAGAGGTATCTACCCGCCAACGAACAAGCAGAATTGCTTATAAAGAGAAAGAAGAAAAAGATATTGGAGAAAATGAATTGTGGTATCGGTGCTCTAGTTGCAGAATATGGTCACATTCAGAATGTCGGATACAGAGAGCCCTATAGGATGTATTTGTGACTTTTGTTTGGACAGCAACAATAGAGTTCTTTTTACCATTTTTGTTCATGTGCATTATTATATGCCCTTTGTTAGAAATTATCTTTACTTTAACTATTAAAATAGCTGGTGGCTCCCATTACCCGCATGATGGAATAATAGGAGACATATCCTTTTTAATTTTTTTAATAAATTCTATTATGTATAATAATTCGACCAATAGCAGTGAAACATGAGTCCTGAAAGAAACATCCAAAAACAAACTCGACACATTCGAAAGGAAAGTACTGAGGAGAATACTAGGACCTGTGAGTAAAAACGGAATTTTCAGAATTCGATACATCAACGAGCTTTATCAACTTTATAAGGAAACACCCCTGTCAGACTTCATTAGAATACAAAGATTGCACTGGGCCGGACATGTGACAAGAATGGGAGAGGATAGGCTACCGAAAAAAGGAAACTGAAACTGTAGTGCCGCAGAAGAAGAAGATATCCAATACATAATTAGTTTCATTTAAAATATGTCACATATAACAAAACCATATGTAAACATTCGTATACCAATATGTATTTAAATTTGTTTAAATGCTGCTAGTGTGGTATAAAAAGATATTTCCTTGGTGGCTCCAATTGCTCCTATCACCCCTATCTGTGTTTCAATTTTCAAATAAGACAACTTGTTATCATCTGTTGATAGAAGGCGGAAACAAAGCCAATCACGTCCAGTGAAAGGCGTGGACTCTACTTATCCCCCCTAGCGTTCTACCAAAGAAAGGTTGTTCACACGGTTTCGCGTAGTACGGAACAGCGGCAACGGTGCATAAACATGTACATGTGCGACGTTACTGCGGCGAGTAGAAAATCATCCCCTACGGTGTGCACATGCGTTCAACCGTCAACACCGCATGGCATCCCCACTTTTCACACAAACCACGATGTCAAGCATCTCTACCACGAGGGTATATTTACCGTGTTGTCATTTTACGTTTAAACGGTTCATGTGGTGATTTAAGCCGCTCTACTAAAACTTCCCTTGCCCGTTCGATAATTTGAAGCAGCGAAGCGAGGAAAAGATTTTCAAGCTTTTATTAGGTATTAGGATAGGTTAGGATCTATTATTCCTTTCGGATTTTTGTAGGGCAGATATACAAAGACGCGATTTTTATTGTAAGACACTTGTAAAAGCATAAAATAACTAGGCAAGTTTAAATTAGGATTTTATTGACATTGAAAAAACTTTTATAGAATGTATAAGAAAGTGTTTTGAATAGATACCTACATTTATTTTGATAGTAGGTAATCAAGAGAGCTCAGTTTTTTGCCAAATTCATATCTAATGACTACAGGAAGACGTATTATAGACCAGGGCGCATCTGTAGAAATATTAGTACATACATTTGGATGTTGAGAGGTGACTCATATTTTTTTGCAGAAATTTCTTGAAAATAACTTATATACCTAATAATATTTGAGTTATCCTCCCACTCAAAAAAGTCCGGAACATTGTTTAAATAATCAAAATGTCAAAAAATGAAGGAAAAACTCAATTATTTTCTTCGTTTTTACTTTATCGTACTACATAGGGGCGTCCATTAATCACGTGAGGCTCGAAGGGGGGGTGGTGTCCATAAAAAATCACGAAACATCACAAGGGGGAGGGGGTGTAGTAATACATCACGTGTATTTATTTTTTCTCACACGTGTTCAAAAATCGAAAGCGGCATTGGTATGACTGATAAAAAAATTAATGTTTCATTCATAATATTCTACAATACAACAACACATTAATTTTCTTTCCTTTCACCAAAATTTCTATAAATAGTTTTATTTAATATTGGATGTTAATGTTAAAAGCGAAATGGGATACCTACTCTTCATGGTAAATTATCTTAAATTCTCAAGATAAGAAGGGACACTTGCAAAGTGTTTTGTTTCTTGCCATGTGTTTCCACATGGAATACTGACCCTGTCGCCGTCTCCTATTTTATTTATGAGGTTTTAGTCTGTACATGATGTATTATACCTATTATCTGAAGAATTGGTAGTATTGTCAGTTATTCTGTTGTTTTGGCACTGAATACATGGGTAAAGTAAATAGAGTTGCTTTAGGTCAGTTTTAATTCTTCAGCAGTTTAATAGATTTTTTTGTAGATACTAAAAAATATACGTGATATAGAGCGGGGGGGGGGTGGTTAGCCTTAAACCTCACCATGTATCACCAAGAGGGTGAGGGGTTAAAAAATTCCAAAAAAAACATCACGTGATTAATGGACGGCCCCATACGTATAATAGATAAAGTTATAGGATCGTGCAAAAAAATTTTTTCAGATTTCACTTTTTTTCGACGTTTTGAGTCCCCCTGAGTCTAAAAAGCAAAGAAAAAAAACATGTCGGAAGTATGTACGTACGTATGTATGTACAGCTGGTTCCTAAAAAAACTGATAAGACTCTTAATAAGATTTGATCATTTTGAGCAGTGTATGATTGGTCTGACATTATATTATATTTATTATGACAGACAAATAATAAAATAAACAAACAAACAGCCATTTTTTGAGGTTGAAGTTATCTGACAAATTTTAAGATTTGGAAGTGACAGTGACAGTATGTAAATAACAAGTATTTATCCTTCAAAATATAATAAATTAAATATAATTAAACTCATATTCATTATATCACACCTCATCAAAAGCTTTTTACAAGAACATAGTCAGCGATTTTGACATGGCTTAAGTGGTAGTAGAGTCAGACTACATCAAGATCCCCTATAAATCGTGCTGGTAATTGCCTTGCAGCGAGACCAAAAACAAAAAGAAGAAGAAGAAGAAAGTACACTGCTCAATTTTCTACAAAATACGCTTTAAGAGTCGTATCAGTTTTTTTTTTTGGAACCAGCTGTACGTACGTACGTATGTATGTACGTATCTGTACGTACGTACGTATGTATGTACGTATGTGACCCAGCAAAAACTACCGGACCGATTTCGATGAAATTCGGTATGAGTAAGTTTAAGAGAATTTTGTCGAGAAACTAAGCTTTTAAAAAAAACCTCTCAAAGGGGGGCCGAAATAGGGGGGTTATTTAGGGTCCCTTTTTGCAAATTTTGACCGAAACGAATGAAATTTAACTCAAAGTTAGCTCATAGATACGTAAATAGAAATGCGGAATTTGACATTTCTAAATTCAAAATGGCGGCCAACATGGCCGACCGTCCACCCGACACATTTCCCTAGCTATCTAAAAATTTGTTTAAGATAAGTTTAATTTAAAAAAGTCGTTATATAGCCTAATAATGGGGCTATAAGAAGAATATTATCGTTTTTCAGAAAAAGTTATGGGTTGCCTATATTTAAGGGGTCAAAATTTGACATAACTTTGAACTAGATTTTCTCAAAAATGGCTCCAAGGAATTTGTTTTTTTATATATATTTTTGATATTCTATCGGTAAATTGAATAAAATTAGTCAGATTTCTTAACTCCCCATAGGAGGGGAGTTATGAATTTTTTATAAAAAAATATTCGAGTGCGCGTAACTTCCTTTGTAATAGAAATTAAAATTTAAAATTTTGCAGGCTTATAGATATCGTACTTTATTATCTATTATCACAATAAATTTTACCAAAAATATGGCTTCCGGTTGAACCGGAAATGAAAAAAAAATCTTAACTTTTTTAGATACATTATTTCATATTTCATATTTCATATTATATTATTTAGATACGATATTTCATGTTTTAAAAGAATGCAAAATGACCTTTCTCATGACATAAAACTCGTTGCTGTAGCTCAAAAACTCAAAAAGTTACAGTAAATAGAAATTTTGCTATAATCTTCTGTGTGTCCTCTCTTACGCGATAGTAGCAGAGCATTATTATAGGGCAGTCAATGAGGGTATTTGGCTCCGAATTCCATCCTACTACATCGATGTACTTGATATTTTCACAGTAAGCAGTAAATAGCTCAAGAAACAAAATCTACCCTATATACTATGGCGCTTTTATCTTGGGGCGGTTCCCACCCCTTCAAGGGGTTGGAAAATTTGTTGGTCAAAAAAGCACGGAAGTGGCTAGAGAACCTATTTCTAAGCAAAAACTGGTCTATACTTTTTTTTGAGAACTCACTACTTTTTGAGTTATGTGTAGTTGAAAATTGGCCATTTTCATTGAAAAATGACACCTTTTCGGACGGTTTTTTGTGAATACCTTAAAAACTATGCATCGAAATAAAAACACTATATAAAACATTTTTTTAGATTATAAATAATAAAGAGATTCGTTCTTTCGTGAATGTTCTATTTATAATACAAAAAGAGATATGGTAGGTGAAAGGAGTTTGTTTTTTGGTGCATGCTCAAATTGGTGTATTCAACTTGAAATAACAGAGGAACGTTAGGTTTTAGGTGTATAATGCTACCAACGCCTTTTGTAGTGTTTGAAAAGGCCTTTAAAATGAGCACCGTTAAATGTCGGTTACATTCAAACTAAGCGAGATATGGTGCAAAAAAATTATGACTAATGTACTTTAAGGAAAAATGAGAAGTACATACATTTAACCCCTCGGCCCTCATCCACCAGAATTTAAATGCATTGTTTTTTTTTCTGCAATACCTTTTAATACAGTGTTATTTCTACTTTCAAAAAGTTGAACGGGTTTAAAATGAATGGTTTTTATAAAAAATGTGATCAAATTATAGGATGCATGTTTAAATTTTCTTAAAAATCTTCCTTTTTCTCCACGTAATTCGAAAATAAAAATGTTCCACCCCCGAGAAGTGGTGGGAACCGCTCCCATGATAAAAACGCCATAGTATATAGGATAGACTTTGAATTAGGAGATTGGACTACTCCCAAAATTTCATTAAAATCCATGCAGTAGGATAGAACTCGGAGGTAATATCTTGTTTTTAATCTTGCGCATTGACTGGCGTAATAGAAATAGAATGAAATGCAAATATTGTAAACTATTAATTTCTCAGAGAAATGAACTAATTTGAAATGAAAGTATGACTATAATGGTAGGGGAGCGCTTTGGGGACCTATTGGGTTGTGAAGAGGAGGTCCTAAAACCATATAAAGTTAAGTAAAGTTTTCCATTTTAGTGGGGACTTGTCCATTTTAAATTTAATTTTCCACTTCCAACAATCGTTTTTTTTTTAGATTATAACGCCATCTATCCATAATTCGAAAATATGTTTCGAATAAAAGTTACTTATTTTTATGTAAGGAATCCAAATTTGCAATAAAAAATTGGGGCTCCATTTAAGATTTTAAAGTAACCCCCACCCCACCTCTATGGGGGTTCGTGTTTGGTGCCATTCGATAGATTTTTCAAAAATATTGAATAAGTGTATTTTTTAGTTTTTCTATCTGATGTTCATTTCGCGAAATATCGCGGGATTGGTATTTAAAATATTAAATTTACCCCCCAACCCTCTCCGTGAGAAGTCGTGTTTAGTATCATTCGATAGATTTTTGAAAAATATTGAGTACGTATTTTTTAGTTTTTCGATCTGTCATTCATCTCGCGAAATATTCGCTTTTCTCTTGTGAAACTTGGGACTCAGCCATTTCCTTACGCCCCGCTCAAATCGTCAGATTTTTAAATATACACTGTTTTGCATGTACTTAACTTACCTTATCTTAATCTGACGACTTCGAGTTTTTCTAAGGATATATTTATTTTTCGGCCCTCTCTTAACGAACTCCCCTGCATTAAGAAAGAGCCAATATATGGTAGAGGTACATTTTCAGGGTACAAGGTTTCTCCCCATGTAATAATCTGACGCGCTTGAGTAACTGCAAAAATCCCCGCTTGGGCTCCCTACCATAATATTCTATTGATTTATGCAATAATCTATACATCTATAGTGTGTCCCCGAAATATGGCATCGAACATTTTCTCAAATGCAGGAATTAATGATGCGTAGAACCATAAAATATTTCAAGTATACAAGGTGTTTCTAAAATATCAAAATAACGAGTAACTTTGCTATTTTTATAAAATTCCAGTATCTAACCTAGTACGATAACGATAATAGATCGGTACGATAAAGTTCTCGGGCGGCCCTTCCGTCCAGCGTTTTTGATTATAACTTTAAAAGTATTCATTTCCGAGAAAATTTGAACTGTCATAAAACTTGCATAATTAAATTTCCTATAATATAGGATTAGCTAAAAATTTTAAAAATTGTCACCCTCGTTGCAAAATAGCAATCATTGAGAAAAAGCCATAAAAAAAACAAGTATTCGCATTTTACGTTTTTAAACCATTTACGCTACACTTATTACCTTTATATTTTACCCAGAAAACCTTTGTGATATAGTAAAACAATACTGTAAATTTCATTAAGTTCGGTTTAATAGATTTTGCAAAAAAATTGCAACCCAGCTTTCGCAAAAAAATTCATTTTTTCAAAATGTTGCAGGACTGAAAATAAAGTAGACAGCAAGTTGAATTTTTTTTACATATAGAAGAATACTGTACCTTTTATTTGCAATTTGCAAAATTAAAATCGGTTAACTACCACGGCGTCAGGAATTTTTTTAAATAAACATTAATTTTTGGTGCTACGCGCAGGACAGCGGATACGTTTACTCTGATTGGGCATTCCAATGACCTTTGATAATGATTGATACATTTTAATTTTTATTACATTTCGATATAAATAAATAAATTTGTTTATTGCAAAATAAAAACACATACTCTATCCTTTAAAATAACACTTTTTTTATCAAAAACTTTCTTTGTTCATATATTTTAACTTAGAGAATAAAAGTTTATATCATTTTTAAACATATTCAATTGTTTAAACAATATTTCACAAACAATAATCAAATTAGTTTGACTTTTGGGGAATTAAAATATTAAAATACAACAAAATATAGAGTAAGAAAATAATATATTAGATAAAAATTGGAAGAAATTTCGGTGGAAATCAACTTGTGTGAATCGAACACGCTGTCCTGCGTGTAGCACCAAAAATTAATATTTATTTAAAAAAATTCCTGACGCCGTGGTAGTTAACCGATTTTAATTTTGCAAATTGCAAATAAAAGGTACAGTATTCTTCTATATGTAAAAAATTCAACTTGCTGTCTGCTTTATTTTCAGTCCTGCAACATTTTGAAAAAATGAATTTTTTTGCGAAAGCTGGGTGGCAATTTTTTTTTGCAAAATCTATTATACCGAACTTAATGAAATTTACAGTATTGTTTTATTATATCATAACGTTTTTTTGGGTAAAATATGAAGGTCCTAAGTTTAGCGTAAATGGTTGAAATAAGTAAAATGCGAATACTTGTTTTTATGGGTTTTTTTTCGCAATTATTGCTATTTTGCAATAAGGGTGGTAATTTTTAAAATGTTTAACTAATCCTGTATTGTAGTAAATTTAATTGTGCAACTTTTCTGTCAGTTCAACTTTTCTCGGAAGTGAATACTTTTAAAGTTATAATAAAAAATCGATGAAAAATTCAAATTTTTCTTTTATTTTTTGACATTTTGGTTATTTAAACAATGTTCTGGACCTTTTTGATTGGAGGGCAAGCATTATACAGGGTGTAACAAAAATACAGGTCATAAATTAAATCACCTATTCTGGGACCAAAAATAGTTCGAATGAACATAACTTACCTTAGTACAAATATGCACATAAAAAAAGTTACAGCCCTTTGAAATTACAAAATGAAATTCGATTTTTTTGAATATAATATATTATCGAAAACTATTAGAGATTTTTTATTGAAAATGGACATGTGGAATTTTTGTGGCAGGAATATCTTAAAGAAAAATTATAGTGAAATTTGTGCACCCCATAAAAATTTTATGGGGGTTTTGTTCCCTTAAACTCCCCCCCAAACTTTTGTGTACGTTCCAATTAAATTATTATTGTGATACCATTACTTAAATTCAATATTTCTAAAACTTTTTTGGCTCTTAGTATTGAGTTGCGGCTTCTTTTCTAATATGTTTACATAAACATTTTATAGGGGTTTTGTTCCTTTAAACCCCCCAAATGGTTGTGTACGTTACAATTAAACTATTACTGCGATATATATATATATATATATATATATATATATATATATATATATATATATATATATATTATATCAAGCGGTTTTGAAACGTCTTGCGACGTTGTCCGATGCCTAATTTCCATGACACTCTATCATCCCATTGGCCCTCTCTAAGATCTCTTGCGCTCATCGCCTTCGTTACTCCCTCTGTCCAAGATTTCTTGGGTCTTCCTCTCTTTCTGTGGTTTTGTGGTACCCATTGCATAATTATTTTAGGGAGTCTTGAGTTATCCATCCTCTGGACGTGTCCGTCTATTACTGCGATACCATTAGTTAAACACAGTGTTTTTAAAACTTTTTTGCTTCTTTTTTAATATGGTTATATACCTAAAAATGTAAATCATAAATAAATTTTCCTACATTATCAAGTCTCCATAATCGTACTTAGCCATATACAAATATGTAGTGGATTTGACAAATATGCAAAATATCTCGATAAAAACTGACTTTTAGAAAAAGTACTAAGAGGCAAAAACTTTTTAAAACATTGTGTTTAACTAATGGTGCTACAATAGTAATTAAATTGGAACGTACACAAAAGTTTGGGGAGATTAAAAGGAACAAAACTCCCATAAATTTTTTATGGGGTGTCTAAATTTCACTATAATTTTTTCTTAAGGATACTACTGCCATAAGAATGCCATATTTTTATTTTCAATAAAAAAATCTTCAATAGTTTTCGATATATTGGAAAAAATCGATTTTCATTTTGTAACTTCAAAGGGCTGTAACTTTTTTTATGTGCACTTTTGTACTAAGGTAAGTTAGGTTCAATCGAACTATTTTTGGTCCCATAATATGTGATTAAATTTATGACCTGTATTTGTGTTACACCCTGTATATACAATACATTATACAATACTATAGTAATAAAATTGATGTATTTTTTGTAAATTTCAGTCATTTTCAGGGTCAGGGGGGGAGGCAAATCGCCCCCTGACCCTGTCAAATGACGCCCCTGAATGAACCGTAAACACTTTCTAAACATTTGTGAGATGATCATGAAGTACCTACTTCTTATTCTGCTGGGTTTTTTACAGTTTAAAACACAAATGAACACAATGAACTTCTTTGGACAAAAGACATTTACCCATAGTAAATGAGTTTTTGAAGTTGATAGTTGTCATTGAGTTAAAGTTATAAAAGTAAAATTTGTAAAGTATTTATAATATTAAAAATGTATAAACATTTTCAATTTCTTTGCAACCTGAAAATGCAGCAGCATTATACTCTAGTTAAATCGGAGAGTGCAGGAAGAGTCTATACCGGTTTCGAGGCTTTTTTGCCCCTCATCAGTAGTCCCATATCCTCTTCTCTCCAATTTCTCCACGTATCATACTTTGGGCCCTTCCGAATTGCCAAGAAAGGAATGTCACGGATATCGTAACGACATCTGCTAAGAAACAAACTAAGTTCTCAATCTAGTAGTACAGAAAACGACAATAAATATCGTTCTCATACCACCAGATTGACAACAGATGGAAACACTCTGGTTACTACCTTCGCGACTTTCAAAAATTATAAGCCATACGGGTGCCGAGACGAACTTTTTCTGTACTACTGGATTGAGAACTTAGTTCATTTATAATATTGTTTGTGTTATAATACAAGTGTTAAGCAAGAAGTATAACAATATTTAAATAGGAAAGTGATGAATAGTGTTTGTATTTACAAATTTTCAAGAACGCCTCAAGGTAATAACTTTTCTCTAAGATATAGAACAATATACGAGCCAATCAGAGTTGCTCTTTGTATAATAAGACATCCTCTTTTTTTGTCCCAGCGGGTTTATTTTTAAGCCTCATCGTCTTTGTACCAACGAGTCAATCTAGAAAATTATATATGTTAGATAACTAAGAGCTGTCTTCAGCTGAAAGACATTAGATATTAAAATAAATTTTCACAAAAGAACATATTCAACTTAACGCTGCAGTAATTACCTCGTGATGTTTATAAAACAATGAAAAGTAGGATCCAATATGAATAAAAATATATTCTTATTTACAGTGGCGGATCCAGAAATTTTTTTTGGGGGGATCATGGATATAGAGGGTGATTTAATTACTTTTCTCTGATGCAAGGTCACTTAGGACTAGACATTTAAAATTTCCGGAAAAATTGGGTGCAGGAAAAAACCTGTTTTTTTCCGGAAAAAACAGGAAAAAATGGAAAAATACGGAAAAATTGACATTTGTTACAATATACTAAACAAATTCTGCATCCCGTATCAAAATCGATAAATTTAGTAGAATTAGATAGATCTATATTATCAGAAGTGCCTTTTCTCTTTAAGTAGGTACTTATATAAAAGGCACAATATTAAAAAATATTCCCCAACAAGTTAAGTAGTTCTCTTATCGAAAGCTTGCTAAAATATGTATGTTGAAAAACGCTACGAATTCTGTTCTAAGCTAATTCACTTTGCAGCCTCTCGATGCTCGCTTTTAAAGAAGAATAATTGAATGAAGGCATTTCTGAAATGGCTTGTTCACTAAGGCCCGGTCTTTTCACCTCCGAATAACTAGTTATCAGGAAGCTTATTTGACAGATTTACATTTAATCTGCCGGATAAACTTCCCGATAACTATTTATTCGCAGGTGAAAAGACTGAGCCTAAACCTAGATGTAGAGAAGGTGGTGGCAAATCTAGCCCAATTTAGAACAAAAACTGGATTTTTTAGTCGAAATTCTGTATGGGATAGTTTCAACTATGTAGTACTAATCCCGTTATATGGTAGCAAGGTTTATGTACATCGCAGCCACTTATGCCAATTGCCTCCCGAATTTTAAATGGACCTCCATATTCCGCCTCTTCAGAAAGAAACTGATCTTTACACGGCCTCATATATACAAGCAAAAAAAAATATGTTATCACAGGATAAGATTTATAAGTTGTTGCTATTCATTTAAATTTGGTTATAAACGAAAAACAGATATTTATTTACGATACTAGACCAGATCCACTTTTAAAAGAGACTGACAAAAATTATGTTGTTTGTGTTATCCGTTCAGGATGGTGAAGCGGAGATCGAGTCTGAATCAGATGCTTGGTCTGAAGATTCAGATTCAGACTCAGATAATATACCACTGAGCAGTTTGGTTAAATAATGTGCTTTCTACCTTTGAAGTTTCGGTTTTTACACTTACAATTAAAGCCTCTTAGTTTAAGTACACTTAAGTCTCAATTAAAAAATATTTTAAAATTTTCACTTTTTTGTCCAATTTTTCCAATGGTCTGGAAAAAAAACCTGTTTTTTCCCCAATTTTTCCCGTTTTGTCCGATATTTTAATTCTCTACTTAGGACCCCTAGGATAAGTGGGTTTTCAATTATTTTTTGGATGGGCCTAATTTTTTTGTTTGACCGCTCACGGTTTTTCTTTTTTTTTAGTATTATTGAATTGATATTTATTTTCTTTTGGGGGGGAGGGAGGTCATGACTCCGTGACCCACCTCTGGATCCGCTACTGCTTATTAAATATAAAAAGGAATCTAACGATTCACATTCACTGTGTATTTGTATAAACAAATATCAATAGGCACTCTAAATTTTATTTGGTATTGAGAGAGATAGAAAGAGTATTGAATAACTCCTGAGTAGGAATAATATTGAATAATTCCTGGTTATAAATAAATAATTTATTATATTAACTTTTTTAACTAAAGAATAATATGGATATTGCCAGTAATTGACCATTGATACGCTATGCGTCCCAGTGGCTGATAGGAAATATATTTTGGGTATATAGGACTTCAGAACATAGCTGAATAAGAAATTACTAAATAAAACACCGATATATAATAATTATAATATGACCTAGGTACTGCAGAAATATTTATGTCGAAAATATATCGACTGGTCCAAAAATAACCTTCGATTTCGATGAAATGGAAAGAGTTATAAAACTATCAAGAATAAAGCAACCGGTCCAGATAAAATTCCCAGCGAAATAACCAAACTGTTCGAAGATAAAGGTAAACATTCTCTTCTAAACCTCTTCAATTCAATTCTCAGGGAGTAATTCTTTATTTATGCTTTGTAGTATGAGTCTTTCTAGGATGACCTACTTTTACTTTTGACAAGACTGGCAATAAACTGATTGGCCGATAAAACGAAACTTTGTTTGGGGTTTTCCGTGGTTTTAGTATTAAAATTATGTCTGCGGTTTTGAGTTGCCTCGGCCAGTGGCCAGTAGTTTAGTCTCAGGATTGCATTGAAAATGTACATTATTCTGTAAATATTAACAAACAAACTGTTTATAAGGGACTCATACACAATAAACAACAGACTTGTTATTTACATAGTTTTGCGAGGTACGCTTAGAACTAATTTGTCAAAGGCTACTTCTCTAAAGCGAACTTTGTTTAATAATTGAATTCACTCCTGCGGTTTCTCTACTGAATTAGCCCGATACTCAATTGCTCTTAATATGCAGTCTACATTATTAAATAGAAACAAAGCTCTGAAATCACTTTGCATCGGTAACAAGGCTTGTAAACTTTACTCCCCTTGTATTTAAGCTTTGCAAATTGCACGAAATTGAAATTCCTGGAGCCCTTATTACGACTTTATTAATAGTAGAGCATAATAATTTCTAAAACTATGGTAAAATACTGTGGTAAATACTCTGTTAGTTTTTATATACGCTCGACTTTGCAGACGATCAAGTAATAAGGGCTCAAAATTATGACGATTTAAACTATACGGTCCGAAAACTACGGTGTCACGATATTTAAACATATAATGGGAAGCTCAAAAGCATGGAAAGTATTGAGGGGCTTTAGACAGAATACGCATAAAAGGGTAAAGATAGAACCAATAAAAATGGACGAATGGGCAAAATATTACTCTGGGTTATTATATATAGGAAAAAAAGACATTTATATACTCTCCCAACTTATGAAATTAAAACAATCACAAGTTGCAGATGAAAAATAACAATAACAAGCACCTGGCGCTGGTGACATAGTTGCAGAACTATGTAGAATTAAAACAAATGCTTATTTGACGGACAAATACCGAAGAAATAAAAATGGGCTTCTTAAGCTCCATACATAAAAAAGGAAGAAAAAAAATCCAATAAATATAGGGGAATATGCGATATACATTTTGTGGGTAGCTTGCATGGAAAAATCATTAAATAAAGGATATAGGACCAACTTCAAAAGGACAGAGCTATTTTATATACTGGTCATATATTTTCTATAAAACAAGTTATAGGTAATGGATTTTGGGAAGAGCTATGACCTTGAAAATTTCAGATAAACTTAGGCCCGGTCTTTTCACCTCCGAATAGATAGTTATCGGGAAATTTATCCGGCAGATTACATGTAAATCTGTCAAATAAACTTCCCGATAACTAGTTATTCGGAGGTGAAAAGACCGGGGATTAATCAGATATTAAATCGACATAATTCATAGGTCTTGTCAAAATCCAATATTTTTATTCTTTAAGACTTTAAAGAGTCCGAGTAAGAAATGAGATATTTAGTTATATCCTTTGTGACATTTCCAAGATCATAGCTCTCCCCAAAATCCATTACCTAATTGTATTTAATTAACTCTGAATTGCACATTGTATTCATGGACCTCCGAAACCAAGGGGCAAAACTACTAAGAATCGATTAAAGTCGATAAAGGACTTCGACAAAGATACTGTCTGTTCCAAACCTTATTTAAACTTTACAACACTAAAAAACTGGACATCGACATGATGAAAAATCTGGAAGAAGAATTTGGAAGCTGGACTTTGGAAATTAGCCATGGCTATGATAAAACGCAATACATGGTCATTGGAAATAGAGCCAAGGGCGGATCCAGAACCGATTTTCGGGGGGTGGCATTAATTTTTTATGATACATGCATAGCTTAGGTTACCTCATACTTTACCTCGTTCAGCACAACCTCTACTACCCTCAAAACTAAAAGTATTTTTCTCGTGGCAAGCAGGATATGTGCTTGAAACTAAAAACATTTAAACTGCAAATATTTTAAATTTATATTTTTTAAATTCTCGGGGGAGGGGGGCATGGCCCCCTCTCTGGAATCCGGAATCCACCCCTAAAAAGCGCAGAAGACCTGGAGTTAAATAACAATTCGATAAAACAAACAGGTAAATATAAATAATCGAGGGTAACTTTAACAAATAATGTCAGATGAAACGGACATAATAAATAAAATAAAGAAAGGAAATACAACAACACAACAATTAATTACACTCGATTATATTGAGCGACGATATTACAAGCAAAACTAAACACCGAATCTTTAAGACAATAGTGGAAAGCTGCTCAGTGTATGGCTCAGAGATGTGGGTGACAAATAAAAGAATGAAAAACAAAATAAGTGCAAAGGAATGATGTTCTGGGGAAGAAGGTGCAGATTAACACTAATTGACAAAGTGAGAATTAAAAGGCTATCTTCAAGTTTTAAAATTGTATCTTCACTAGTAAATTAGTTAATTTGCAGAAATTCCCTTGAATTTCTAGTTGAGTAATATCCTAATAATATTCTAGTAACAAGACACTTAATAAATAACGAAATGAGAAGTCCCAGATCCGTAAATCTGAAAACCTCTTGTGGAACCAATTTCGGAGTACATCCTTAATCTCTGCCTAGGCAAGCAGATGACGAATAAAGGAGACTAAAGGGACTCTACAATATGCAGCCATGCAGTATTCCGTCCATTCGTCTAGGAAAAAATTTTAACGAAAGTTGGTTCCGTGTACTCACAATATGAGTGAACTGCGAAAATGACAGATAGCTTCTGGGACTTTTCATTTCGTTAATAGATGTCACTACAGCGTCCAAAACGCGAATTATTTTTATCATCATCTTCATCAATCGGCCCTGATTTGTCCATTGTCGAACATAGGCCTCCTCCAGATATTTCCAACTTCTTCTGTTCTGCGCCTCTGCCTCTGCTATCCAATTGGTCACAATTCTTTTGAGATCGTTGGTCCACCGCGTTGGGGGTCTCCCTCGGCTTCACTTGTCTGCCCATGGTCTCCATCAAGCAATTTTGTCCATCTGTCGTCTTTCATTCTTGCAAAATGTCCCGCCCATCTCCATTTTTGTCTTGAAATACGTTCGATAATATCTTCGACTTCGATTCGCCTACGAACTTACTCGTTTCTTACTCTATTTTTTAAGTTTATTCCAAGAATTGATCTCTCCATCTTTCGTTGTGTCTTCTCAATTTTCCAACTGAAAAGCTTCTCCTAAACAGAATTAATCACAGGATACTAGGAAACGTCCCCATTGAACAAGTTGGCTTCCGCCCTCATCGAAGCTGTACGGACCAAGTGCTGTCATTAGCAACTTTTATAGAAGCTAGTTTTCAAAAGAAACAAAAGACAAACAGTATTCATAGATCTAACAGCAGCATATGATACTGTTTGGAGACAGGGATTAATATATAAACTGGCCCGTATTATCCCCTGCAAAAAGATAATTAAGCTCATTGACAACATGCTGACAAACAGAGCCTTCCAGGTTATAATGGGAAAGGAAACGAGTAGACAGATGAAACTTACCAATGACCTTCCACAGGGTTCTGTCCTTGTCCCTTTACTTTTCAGCCTCTATATTGCTGACATGCCTGAAACCGAATCTCGGAAGTTTGGATATGCTGACGACTGGACCCCTGCAACAAGCCACCAATCTTTAGAAACTACAGAAATCACTCTCACGAATGACATCCCCAGCGAATACCTTAAGAAATGAAGACTACAACCAAGTACTACACAAACTGAAGTACCAGCTTTTCATCTCAAAAGCTGGCAAACAGAGAACTGCGAGTGTATTTTAATAACAAGCTGTTGAAACACAATAAATACCCGAAACACCTTGGGGTTACTCTAGACAGAACGCTCACATTCAGAGAACAACTGACGAAAAGAGCAGCAAAATTGAAAACACGCAACAATATAATACAGAAACTCTGCGGCACTACATGGGGGTCCACAGCATCAACTTTAAGAGCCTCTGCTCTTGGCCTGATATATCCGGTGGCACTGGCCTGATATATACTGAGCACCAGTGTGGCCAAATAGCAGGCATACCCACTTGATCGACACTCAACTAAACCGTGCTATGCGTATGATAACAGGCACAATTAAGCCCACCCCTACAATGTGACTACCTACCCTTAGTAATATAGCACCACCCAATCTACGCCGCGAACATGCATTGGTTAAGGAATATAACAAAATAATGGACAGTCGCCAGCTTCTAGTCCACAACGACATCCCCGATATTCTTGGAAACCGTCTCCGATCCAGGTTACCCCCTCTACAATCTGCTCAAGCGCTGCAGCAATCCAACTTTGACTTAAATACCCGATGGAGACAAGATTGGGAAAGTAAGACAAATCCGCATTACCATAGTCTACCGGACATCATAGAAAAACCTGGCGAATTTGAACGTCCCCGTAAGATTTGGGCAGCCCTTAATCGAATTCGAACAAACTGTGGTAGAAGCGCCGACTCCCTCTACAGATGGGGTAAACTTCCCTCGCCTTCTTGTGACTGCGGCGCTGCAAGACAGACGATCAGGCACATTGTTCAGGACTGCCCACGCAGAGCATACACAGGCGACCCTATAGACTTCGTAATGGCAACCGAAGGGTCAATCGAATATATAAAAAACTGGACATCTGTTTGTTATGCATTCTATAATGCATAAATCTAAATATATATATATATATATATATATATATATTCTGTGATGTACTTAAGCCATACGCTAAATAAATAAAATAAATTCAACTAATGTTTTTGTGGGAGTTAAGGTTTCTGCTCCGTATGTGAGGACTGGTAGAACGCACTGGTTAAAAGCTTTCCTTTTTAAATAGATTCGTATATTTGTTTTAAACACGTCTCTCCGTTTTCCGAATGCAAAAAAAAAATATTTTTATAATTCTGCTTAAATAGACAGTTTGGCTTCATCTCGATCCAGAGCTGATTATGTAGCCCCTCTTATGAAGTCTGGGGAGACTTAAACTTACGTAAGGAGACTAATGATCATCTCTGAACCGAAAGAAAACATAAGCTCTCTTTCATTTACTTATAATACTTATAATGTTGATATTAACATTTTAATGGATTAATTAATTTATATTGGAGTTTCTATCGTCAATATAAACGCAACTAGAAAGAATATCCTGAACTTTGATATTTCATGCATGCAAAACCTGTAGTGAAACAAAAATGAATGATGAAAAATAAAAATGTACACCAAGAAACAATCATGCCTTAGACTGAAGCGTGTGATGACAGTCCAACACAAGCTTGACTCTGATTTGTTACCTTTGGAAGATATACTACAGACCTTATACTATATAATACTGATCCAGTAGGAAAAATGCGAATGTAGACATTTGGCATGATGATATTGTGAAAATGGCCCTCTTTTTCGTTTGAGAAAAACAGATCCGGCATCCAGACCCTGTTTGCCTCTGTGAGCGTTAAATATTTTAACCGTCCTCCAAAATCGTTAAACTTGAGCCTCTCGTCTAACCACTGCTCCCGAAATGTAAGTTGAACACTGTATTCCTGAAAATTGTTGCCGTAGCATCAGTTTTTGTTAGAAAAAAACGTTTCAGCTCCACAAGACCAATCACTGAGTATGCTCACACCAATGCATGCAAAACAAGCAAATTACTTGCACAATGTCAAATACTTAATACTAAGATAATTAAGATTAACCTTTTATCTACATTGCCGATAATTTTATGCCGAAATTATAGCAACAGAAGATGAAACGTTTAATTTTTATATTATTTAAATTTCTTTGTTCTAATATGTTATTATTAGACCATAGCGACCGATTTCGAATACTTAACTTTGCTGTGTCTTCGGACAGATTACTTAAATGCTAAAATTACAAATTTCAACTATTCTAACATTTAACTAACCTCTCTGGAGACCTGAAGATGAACAGCAAAGTTATGTGTTCGAAACCGTTCGTCAAAGGTACAATATACTGACTGTGAGTATCGAAGTCTAACATTTATTTCTTTAACCTTGTTAAATAGACTCACATAATGCAACCGATTCATCAGATTTACTAAACTTAAAATTTGTATTAAATTGTGTTACAATTGCAAATCAGTTAATTCAATCTCATATAATATGTCATATACTGGGTGATCATTTGTTTTCAAAGTGTAAATAAAACAAGTAGTTGTTTTGTAGTTAAGTATTTGGAAAAGATGTTTAAAACTGTTCATTTAAGAGACACTGTAAATACCAAATTATTTTAGAGCACTTAGGCAAAGGTGCATATAAAGTACTTTGGCATCTACTATAATCAAAAAGTTTGCCGGAATGACAAAACAGTTGTAGAATCAGTTTTTAGCTTCGCAGATGTCCACACTACGATATGTCTCCTATTATCCGTTTTCCCCATAATAACGTAGAGAAGTGAGCCGTAGACACTGAAACATCGTGAACCAACAAAATTATAAGATGATAAAAAAGAAGATCTTTGGCTCTTGTAGAGATGAGATAGAAGAGTGGAGACGAAGATATATATCTAAACACTCTAAGGGCGATGCCACATTATGCGTTTTGACCGGATGCGTTTCCACCGCATCCAGTCAAAACGCATAGTGTGACAGGTCGGTCCGGTTGCGTTGGAAACGGATGCGTTTTGAGACATCGGTACGCGCTTACAACTGCACGAGACTAAACGCATAGTGTGACAGGTCGGTCCGGTAGCGTTGGAAACGGATGCGTCTCCACCGCATCCGATCAAAACGCATAATGTGGCATCGCCCTATGGAGACGAAAACGTAGTACGACACATCAAGACAAATGGTATAAGATGGGCAGGACATATACTGAGATTGACCGATGAAAAACTACTAAATACAACCTTCTGGGAAATGACCGATGGCAGAAGATCAGCGGGTCGCGAAAGAAAGTAATTGAATGGTGCAGTAACGAGTGATCTGCGTAAGATGGGATGCAAAAATGGGACTTTGCAGCACAACGCCGGCAAGAGTGGAGGAGTATAGTAAACGCGGCCAATAATCAATTACGAGTTGTAAAGACAAAAAAGAAGAAAACGTTGCAGATAATACCTTCGGCAGTTATTACAATAAAAAATGATTCGTGATTAGTTATATTTCGATGACGTCAGTTGAAAGGATTGCCAGACTAAAATGGAGATGGGCAGGACACATAGGCAGAATGACAGATGTACGATGGACAAAGAGGTTAGTGGAATGGAGACCAAGAGAAGACAAGAGAAGCGTCGGTCGACCACCTACAAGCTGGACCGACGATTTAAGAAAAATAAATAAAAACTGGATGAGAGCGGCGCCGGCGCAGGATAGACAGGGTTGGAAGGAAACAAGGGGAGGAGGTCTATGTTCAGCAGTGGACTTTTGAGGCTGGATGATGATGATGATGATTAGTTATATTATTTTGATTTATGTTAATTATCTTATAAATCTATAAATTTTATAGACTTTAATGATGTTTTTGTGTGTTATAGGTTGCATAATTAAGAGGAACGAACTCTGAATTAAATATATATTCTGAAATTATTTATAACATTTGATAAGACAGGATAAATGTAGCAACAGCTTAAATAAAATGTTTTATCTTACATTAAAGTTTTCATTATGCAAAAAAATCATATGTATATACCTATATAATATAATACTCGTATTTTACAGGTAATTTTTTTATGCATAATAAGCTAAACATTTTTCTGGAATTAAAAACGTAATAAATGATTAGGGACCTGTAACTAACAATTCAATCATGCATAATCATGCTCAATACAACTTACACGTTCCGTGTAAAGGTAGGAATAAATGGAAAGGATGAATGGACGGGAAATTAATACAGCAATCGACTACAGTTCAACAGAAAATTCAGGGCCCCCGCTACCATATGTGCAAAGTGTGCAATGCACACGGGCGCCATTCTTAGGGGCGCCAAAACCCGGGGTCAAAAATTGCAAAAAAAACAAACAAACAAAAAAACAAAATTATCCAGTTACTGCCGATTCCCATTTGCGAGAACATGTCAGAAGTTAGGCATTTTAATTTATTTTGTTATGATTTTATTCTGTTTGTTTCATATTGATATTTTAGTCTACAAATTAATAATAGTCCATTTACTCACGGTTTTTGCTGTTCATTTTAAAGAACCGCTTATATTGACATGAAATTTGTCATACACATAGATAACAAGTCTAGTAAAGAAGTGATATTGTGCCGATGTGTGCTTTTGCCCTGGTGGTAAAAGGGGTATTCTCAGGAGAATGCGCCCGAGAATACCTGGAGGTATTCTTGGCGATGAAAAAACATACGTTCAAAATAAGTCCGGAATTGGATAAACTGACTAATTCTAAGCAATTTTGTTCTATAGAGATTTAGTAAATACTTTTAGAAATATTTGCGAGTGAATATGTCCATTTTTCAACAAAAAACCCCGTTTTTAGAAGGTTTTTCGTAAATAACTCAAAAACTAATTATTTTAGCGAAAAAATACTCTTAGCAAAAATATAGCTTACAAAAAAGTGAAAAAAATTATTTATATATGAAGTCTGCAAACCCAGAGGAAGCAGAGTTGTAGCTATTGAAAAGTAGGTTCTTATTCGTCAAATTCTAAATCGAATATTTCAACGTGAAATAACCAAAGAATTAAGCACTTTTCGGGAAAAACTCATTACAACTTCTTTAAAGTGTTTAAAAAATTGTCTAGCCACAAGAACAAGCAGCAAGCATACTTTTTTTGGAAAAAAAAATCGGAACTTAAAAAAACTAAAAAAGAAACAAAAATATAGGTTCTTTTAACACATTTCTTGCGGATGTCTGATCCTAAGACTTATACTCTGAACGGACAAAAAAAGCACATATTAAAAATGTGTATAATCAATGGCATACATGCGCACCGTCCGCCTAGTGATGAAGACTCCCATGTATGCCATCCACACGGAACGAGAAACACTTTAAAAAAAGTTATAATGAGTTTTCCCTCATAAGTGCTCGATTTTTTGGTTATTTGACGTTGAAATATTTGATTTGGAATTTGACGAATAAGAACATCCTTTTCATTAGCTACAACTCTGTTTCTACTGGATCTGCAGTCCTCATATATAGGTACTTACACCATTTTTTCACTTCTTTAAAAGCTATATTTTTTTTTTGATAAAATACTTACTTTTTGATTTATTTGCGAAAATCCGTCTAAAAACGAGATTTTTTTTGTTGAAAAATGAACATATTTACTCGCAAATAACTTGAAAAGTATTGACTTAGTGAAAAACTGTATAGCACAAAAGTTGTTTAGTCATTTTATCCAATTACGGACTTTTTTGAGCGTATGTTTTTTCACCCACGAGAAGGGGTGAAACTCACATTCAGAGCAAAAGCAGACATCGGCACAATATCACTTTATTCTTTAACATGTTAGCTATGTGTATGCCAAACGTTATGTCAATCCAACCGGTTCTTTAAAATTCGGAGGTTTTACAATATTTTACCTTGGGGAATGGACTATAAATATGACTTCTACAGTTCAGTTTTTTGGTTTTTTTCAAGCACCTACTTACCTTAAAAAAATAAAAAATATGATCCAAAATGCCTTAAGGGGCGCCAAAATCCTTTTTTGCACACAGGCGCCAGTAACCCTTACGGGGGCCCTGAGAAAATTATAGTTAGTGCCAAAACCAAATTGCCAATTATATTTGTATTGTACAAAACTAATTATTTTTATTCTTCATATTCTATAATAATTTACAAGATGGATTCTCAACTAGAGTACTATTTCCTTAAATAATTTTTCCAGCAATATCTTTTGAACCAAAACATGTAAAGTGTGTAGTATAATTTTAAAATTTTAATGTTTTTGGTGTGTTTTAACTAGACTGAGCCGACTGATTCTTTCTCCTTTCTGTTTGGTAAGTTTTTAGACTTTAGACTGAGGTGGGCGTTGTCTCTTCTAAATTTTTCACTTGTTTTAATCAAGAAACGTATTGTATATTTGTTCTTACTTATTGTTGTTGATGATGTCTCGTGTTGGGCGGAAACGCGTCCTACATGTTTTAAATTTGTAATATTTTTGAAGTTATACTTCTTTAGGCGCGATTGAGGGTGAAATTTTATTAATCTGCGCGCATGCGCACACAGACAGTATGGAGTTCTTTACTAAATGTTTTAATTTATGTATGTATCAGTCCAGAAAAGGTGTGGAAGTAATATGTTAGTGTTTTTAAATATATTTTTCTACAAACGTGTTAAAAATGCAATTTATAGCACTCCATAGGAGCATAAAAAATTCTACTTTAAAGCACCAGTGCTTTAAAATTTTTAAGGCACTGCAGTTAAAAGTGAATTGTCAAATTGTGAAACGTCAAAATATTTATATTTCATTTATTAACATTAATATTAATAATACAACTTGCGCAATTTGAAAAAGGTGGTTTAAAAGGTTTTTTAAAATTTAATTTAAACTGAATTATTGCATTTTTAACACGTTTGTAGAAAAAAACTATTAAAATTTGTTAGAATATACAAAAATAAAAGTAGATTCTGATGTTATTCTATAGTTGTTATGATTTGCGTATTGACAGTATAGGCAGTTTTGATGTAATTTCAAGAAAAATATAAAAATAGAATGTCAGTCAAGTTCAAGTAAAAGTTTTTGTAGGTATTGTCCTGTAATTGAGAATGAATAAATTATAATGGTTGATATATAAGACGTTTGTAGAAAAAATATTGTATGATATACGTGTTAAAAAGTACATTTTTAAGGCACTCATGTGAATTGCAGAATGAGCGAAGCGAATCTTTCACACGAAACTTTCACATACGTGCCTTAAAATTGTACTTTTAACATTTATATCATAAATAACTATTATAATTTTTGTGTATTTGAACTTGTCTACCTCGAGAATAAGATAATAAGTAATATTTAAAGTATTTTATAATCAACTTTGTCTGTTTGTTACTATGTTTGAGAAATCTTGTAGCCCGGATAAAGAAAAGGGTATAGCTCAGTGGTAGAGCGTTGGACTGGAGATCAAGAGGTCCCTGGTTCGAATCCTGGTGTTTTCTAATCTTTTTTTAAATTTTTGGTATTGTTTTAATAAAATTTTTTGGAAAGTAGTAAGTAAAATTAATTTAATCTTTAAATAAAATACAAATAAACTGTCCGAAAGTATATTTATTTCATTGAAATCATATTTAGAAGTATAACTCCTTACGTGCGTACAAAGCACACACACATTCTTTTTTTTAATAAATTGATTTGTGGTTCATCTTGGAGAAAGTGTATTATTACATCTAGACCACATTTTGCACGACTTCGTTAGTGCCATAACCCTAAAAAATGGAAAATCGTTTTTTTGTCGTTATTAGCTTTTCCAATTTTGGCGCTTACCGCATTAGCAAGCCCGCCACAAACCATTTTGCGTCACGCTGTGGTCGAAAGTGGATGTGTGGTAAGTACCGTCCATTTTTCAATATTGCCCTAGTATGTGATAATGCATTTGTTTGTCAAGAAAAATTACTCAAGAAAACCTGTTAGTGCCATAACCTGTGATAAGGCGAGTTGATATGCCCTAATACTAGAATTTTGAGTATGTGTGCCTTAGCAATAGCGCCTTATCATATTTTAAGGGTGAAATTTAGGTTAAAGCAACGCCAATAACTAAAAATTAATAAGAATTAAATAGCTACATACTGTTAAGATATGTAAAATTTGAATTAATATGGTTTCGATCTTAATATTTTAGAAAAGTTAAAACATATAATAAAAATATACCAAAATTCATTTCGAAGAAATGAAAGTCAATTATCTTTGGATGGCCGTAGGTAAACAAAATTTAAATAGGGATTAAGTATTTTCTTTGTACAGTTAGTATGATAAGAAAGTGGTTATGTGTTTGGACAATGAGACCGGGTTTCCCAAATGGACTTTTGCGGCGAGGGAACAATTGTATTTAGAAATTTAAATGAATGTAATCTTTGTTTAGATATTAAGAAAGGAAAAAAAAACCGATTGGCATGTAATTAGTTTTAGGAAATTTCTAATGGTAGGGAAAATTGGTGTTTGTTATCTGAAAGGTAGATGGGGATAAAATTGAGGAACTCGGATTGGTGAAGAAGGAAAAAGGAGGGGCTAGGTATGAAGAATGGGAGTTTAGCGAAATGTTAGAGGGTGGAAGAAGAGTCAGTTGTTAAATGATCGTTAAGTCGACTAGTGGTGATCTCTAAGAGTCTCCTGAAGTAGTAAGGCAGATAAGTGAATAGTTGTGAGTTTGTTGAAATAAGTGTCCTGACGGAAGCTCATCACGTAAAGCATTGTAAGTTATATTGTTCTACTTATATTCCAAGAGTCACCGTTGCATGCCGGAACGAGAAATAGATTCAGTTTATCGAGAGGAGAAAAGGCTAGCATTGTTTTTTGAAAGATACGTGCATCTGTAGGGGGTCATTAATGACAATAGGCTTGCAATAATTTGTTGCGAGATTGCTGACTACATAGGGGGCTGCTAAGAGTAAATTGTAGGCGACCAGAGACAAGAATTTGGACAACTCATCATCCGAGAGACAGTTTTATTTTTTTTGTAGAATTATTCATAACGCAAATTTCAATAAGTACTTTAGATAGTGGTAGGGTTATTTCAATAATCAGAATAGGAGATATTATTTTTAGAGGATATTTTGAGGGTGAATTTATTTCAATAGATGCTTTTGTACCATATATGTGTTTTATTCCGTTAATCTTTGACCTTATTTATCATATGTAAAGCAAAGGAGATATTGAAGCACGAGAATATAAAACCCTGAGATTAGAGCATTAAATAGTGTGATTAAATCATAAGTGCATCATTAAAATTAAATTTAATTAATTAGTTAATTATCTAATCAATTGCTTTGAGCACACCGATCTTTGAATATCACAATAACTGGAGCCCAGAACGTGGTGGCTTAAAAATATCGCAGCTTTGCATTTGATGGTAGGGAAAGAGATAAGGAATAACTACAGGTGATCCAGAGATAATTTGACAATTTTTCCAGGTGTAAAAATAATTTTGATTTATGGATTGATCGTAGGTATTTGATATTTACTGCCATTGAATTATTTGATTTTTTTTTTACCAATCGTACATTTGATATTTATTTTGAAATTTACTGATTGCATATTTGATATTTGTGGAGAAAATTTATTAAATTTGGGGAGAAATATTTGTCGTGTTCTGCAACTTATAGAGTGTTGTAAAATTTCACATTTGGCGGGGACAAAGAAAACAGTAACGAAAAGAAACAACATGTCGACCACAAGGAGGCAAAGCAAAATGCAAGAAAACAGAGAAGAGGAAAAAATTGTTGAAGAAGGATTGGATAATGAAGGAGATACAACGATTATGGAGAGAAAAGAACAGGAATTAACAGGAATAGAGAAACTATTGCAACTGATGCAACTCCAGTCACAACAAATGGATAGAAATCAACAGGAAACAAAAAGGACAATGCAAGAAAATCAACAGGAATCAAAACGAGCCATGGAAGAAACACAAAGAGAAGTATCACAGAGAATAGAACAGAAATTGGAAGAGAATGATGGCAAATTGGAAAAGCGTTTGGAAAAATATGAAAATGAAATGAAAGCCTGTTTAGAAAAAGTTAGAGAAGAAACAGAAAGGAAACTGGAGATGCAACGAGAAGAAATAGAAACTAAAATGAAGGATATTAAGAATGTGCAGAAGATGGAATTAGAACAGTTAGAAAGCAAATTTGAAAATGCAATACAAGAAGACAGGCGAGAAATAGAAGAAAAATTTAAGCAAAACGAAAAACAAATTGCCGAACTCAAGAATCAACAGAATTGTGGAGAAAGAAGGGAAATGATTATCCATGGTACAAGCGACGCGAAAATACAATTTGGCGGGGATATTAGAAAAACACACCCAGTACCATTTGTTAAAAATTTGAGAACCAAATTGCAACATATTAGATATTTTGACGACTGCAAAGAAACAATTAGAAACCATCTGAAAGAAGGAGCAGCGTTATGGTATGAAAGTAAAGAAGATGAGTTTGAAAATTGGACAGATTTCGAAAATAAATTTCTCAACTATTTCTGGGGGAAAGTTAAACAGAGGGAAATCAACCAAGAGCTACAGAATGGAAGATATCACGAGAAAATGGGAATATCGGAGGAAAGATATGCTTTGCAGATATATAACAATTTCAAATATCTAGACTACAAATACTCTACCGAACAACTGGTAGAAATGATAAGCAGACATTTCGAAGAAACGCTGGAGGACCACGTGATTTTGAGAAACTATCAAGATATTGATAGTTTGTGCCAATTCCTTCAAGTAAGGGAAGCAAAACGAAGAGAAATGCGAAACAGAAGACAACATGAACAATATAATGGACCGGCAAGAAGGTATCAATCAAATTATGACCAGAGAAACCGACATGCCCAATCAACAAACGAAGATAGGCCGAGAGAATACCAAAATTACAATAGACAACAAAATTATGATAACAGGAATCACGCAAAAAATAGAACATATGAAAATCACAACAGAAACAGAGATGCACAAAATCCTCCGACTAGGAATACGAACGAACAAAGGGACGGTAGAAACAATCAGAATTTCCAACGACAAAATAGAAGGGAGATGAATCATGTAACAATAGAAAACGAGGAAGAAGATATATGCAATGAATCCAGACAGGATTTTCAATAAAGCATCCACTGAACAAACATAAACAACTCTCCGGTATATTTTGTCATCCGAGAGAGTTTATACAGTTGGCGGGAAATGAAAGACAAAGTTCTAATTCCAATTTAATATTCTTAGATGCATTTATAAAACATAAAGCGATTAAAATTTTGATTGATTCTGGATCGGAGATATCGTTAATCAATAAGAAACTAGTAAAAGAATTAAATTTGGACAGATTTGTGTATAAAATTCCTAGGGTTGCTTTAGTGGGTGCAAACAACAAAAAATTGACGACAGTAAATGAAGGTTTGGGAGTGCGGATCAGAGTGGGAGACAAATACTATATTATGCAATGTGTGGTGATCGAAGATTTAAACCATGATATGATAGCGGGAATTGATGAATTGAGTGAAAAACATATCACCATAAATTTTTCGGAGAATAAACTGGAAATCAGAGCAGAACCAGACAACATAGAAGAAGAAACGGAAATAGAGAGGAAAATAATTGTTGAAAAGATAAATGAACAGGAAAAACATAAAGAAATCAATATGACTGTAGAGGAAAAACCGAAAGTACAAGAAAAAAATCAACCAAAAAAAAAAGAAGGAAGAAAAAGAAGAAGAGTTCAAAAAGAAAGAAGGAAAACACGGTGGATACAAGAGAAAGACAGGAAATCGAAGATACGGAAGAATTGTCGGCAATCGACGATAAAACAGAAAGGAAGCAGGAAGAAAAGGAAGTTCTCATAAGAGAAATGAAAGCAGTAGAAACATGGTGCTCGGGATACCAAATGGAAATTGAAGATAAAAAAAAACAGAAGAAGAAATAAAGGATGAGGACAGAGAAGAAATGGCAATAATGGACGAGAATCCAGAATTTTATGAAGAAATATTATGGACAGTGAACACATGCGAACAAAATGAGGATGAAAGAAAATTAAAATGTGGAGAAAATATGGAAAAGGAAGTAGAGAAGATTCTAGAAAGTTATGGAGATTTGATTAATGAAGAAAGCCGAGTGGCTAAAAATTATGAACATTCTTTTAAAGTTAAAAACTTAGAAAATTTTAAATCCAAGACATATCCAATCCCGTATAAATACAGGCAAAGCGTCGGACAGGAAATTGAAAAAATGATCAAAGACAAGGTGATAGAAAGATGTGACTCTCCATATATCAACCCGATAGTATGCGTTAAAAAATCGAGTGGTGATTTGCGATTATGTTTAGATGCAAGAAACATTAATTCACACACAATCGCGCAATACGAAGCGCCTTTGAACATCGAAGCCATATTTGGACGAATCACAGGGTCACACATTTTTTCCAAAATCGATTTGAAACATAGTTTTTGGTTAATACCTTTGGCAGAGAAATGTCGAAATTATACCGCTTTTTCGATCGACGGAGTGGTATACCGATTTAGGGTGGTACCATTTGGCCTACAGAGTGCATGCGCTGCTTTGGTTCGCGCATTGAACACAATCTTAAATAGGCATGAAGAATTTGTTGTACATTACATAGATGATTTATTAATTTTCTCACCAGATATAACAAGCCATCTACGACATATTCACACTGTGCTAGAAGAACTGGATCAAGCGGGATTGAAATTAAATATTCAAAAGTGTCAGTTTTTCCAAAAGGAAATACTGTATTTAGGATTCAAATTAGACACAAAAGGGATTAGTCTTGCAGAAGATAGAATCGAAATTATAAATAACTACGCTAGGCCAACCAATTTAAAAACATTGCGGGGATTTTTGGGAATGGTAAACTATTTCAAAAAACTAATACCAGACATCAGCACAAAAGAAATACCGTTGATAGCATTACTTAAGAAAAATGTTAGGTGGAAATGGGGAACGGAACAAGAAATGGCTTTCAAAAATTTAAAAGGAGCTTTCTCCACAGCTGTAAGAGTACACCACCCAAGATATGATCAACCTTTCATTCTCCGGACCGATGCTTCCATAACAAAATTCGCAGGGGTGTTATCCCAGATCCAAGACGATGTAGAGGTGCCAATCTGTTTTGTCTCCCGTGTAACCAAAACATATGAGAGAAAGTACAGCGTCACTGAATTAGAGTTCGCCAGTGTGTTATTTTGTGTAAATAAATTACGGTTTTACCTACTAGGGGCAAAATTCACCGTTGAAACAGACCATGCAGCTTTGGTACATATAATGAAAAATAGGCTGGTAAATAATAGAATTCATAGGGGCATTCTTTTACTTCAAGAGTATGATTTTGAATTTAAATATATCAAAGGAACTGACAATATCTTGGCTGATGCGTTGACGAGAGATGAACAATTCTGCAAAGAGGACCACAAAACTCTCCACGTTGGCATGAACATAATGAGAGAAGAAGCAGGCTTATTTTCTTTGGCTCAGATCAGGGAAAATCAGGAACAACTGGATGAAAGAGAAAAGCAAAGGGCCGAACAAGAAGATAACTTATATTTTAAGAGGGTCGATGGTAAAGAACTATATGTAATCACGGAACAGATGGCAAAAGAAGTTTTAGCAAAATTACACTGTGACAACGGACACATTGGAAGCAGGAAGGTGTGGCTTATGTTCAGGGAGAACTACATTTGTCGACAGGACTATACAATAGCCAAAGAGATGACTCGAAATTGCGAGACATGCCAAAAGTGTAAAAGTAAGAATTTCAAAAACGAAAACATCACAAAAAACGTCATAGCTCGGAAGAAACTGGATATTGTCGCCATTGATATGTTGAGCGATTTAATAACGACAACACAGAGGAATAAACACATATTAGTTATGGTGGATGTTTTCTCAAAGTATTTAAAACTGTACCCATGTAGAACCACGAAAGGAGCTGAAATACTTCGGAAGATAGACGATTTTATCGAAACAGTGGGAAGACCAGACAATATTTTGTTGGACAATGCGACATACTTTAGGAATGACCGTTTTAAAGGGGAATTAAGAGAGAGAGGCATAAATACAAAATTTGTAAGCATCCGACATCCACAGAGCAACCCATCAGAGCGTTTTATACAAGAAGTCACAAAATTTCTAAGAATTGCTGCGGAAGAACATCATCGACATTGGGACAGAAAAGTGTTTGAAATAGAGACGTATTTGAACTGTGCACCAAATACGGTTACCAAGGAGACGCCTTTATATGTAATGAAAGGAACAATGCCTACGAGACCGTGGGAAGACACCGCCCCCAGACAATACGAAGAAGTGATCGAGGTGGTTCAACGAAGATTGAGACGAAGTGGAGAGAAATATCTCCAAAGGCAAGAGAGGACCCGAAGAAGAAGGCCGGTTACATTCCAGAAAGGGGATAAAGTTTTAGTGAGGGCACTGAGGGTGTCCAATTTACAAAATGGTATTTGCGCTAAATTGATGCCGGTATTTGAAGGTCCATATAGGGTCAATACGGAAAATGGGGTAAATAGTTATGAATTAGCGCATATAGAGACAGGCAAGATACGGGGTATTTTTAACATTCACGACATTTATAAGTATCATGAGTAGAGTTTGGTAACATAATGGAATAATTTGATCCTAAAAAAAACTTGTGTCATTTAAATAAATAACAGAATTTTTTTGGCAAATCAAATGGCGGGGAGTTGTTAAGATATGTAAAATTTGAATTAATATGGTTTCGATCTTAATATTTTAGAAAAGTTAAAACATATAATAAAAATATACCAAAATTCATTTCGAAGAAATGAAAGTCAATTATCTTTGGATGGCCGTAGGTAAACAAAATTTAAATAGGGATTAAGTATTTTCTTTGTACAGTTAGTATGATAAGAAAGTGGTTATGTGTTTGGACAATGAGACCGGGTTTCCCAAATGGACTTTTGCGGCGAGGGAACAATTGTATTTAGAAATTTAAATGAATGTAATCTTTGTTTAGATATTAAGAAAGGAAAAAAAAAACCGATTGGCATGTAATTAGTTTTAGGAAATTTCTAATGGTAGGGAAAATTGGTGTTTGTTATCTGAAAGGTAGATGGGGATAAAATTGAGGAACTCGGATTGGTGAAGAAGGAAAAAGGAGGGGCTAGGTATGAAGAATGGGAGTTTAGCGAAATGTTAGAGGGTGGAAGAAGAGTCAGTTGTTAAATGATCGTTAAGTCGACTAGTGGTGATCTCTAAGAGTCTCCTGAAGTAGTAAGGCAGATAAGTGAATAGTTGTGAGTTTGTTGAAATAAGTGTCCTGACGGAAGCTCATCACGTAAAGCATTGTAAGTTATATTGTTCTACTTATATTCCAAGAGTCACCGTTGCATGCCGGAACGAGAAATAGATTCAGTTTATCGAGAGGAGAAAAGGCTAGCATTGTTTTTTGAAAGATACGTGCATCTGTAGGGGGTCATTAATGACAATAGGCTTGCAATAATTTGTTGCGAGATTGCTGACTACATAGGGGGCTGCTAAGAGTAAATTGTAGGCGACCAGAGACAAGAATTTGGACAACTCATCATCCGAGAGACAGTTTTATTTTTTTTGTAGAATTATTCATAACGCAAATTTCAATAAGTACTTTAGATAGTGGTAGGGTTATTTCAATAATCAGAATAGGAGATATTATTTTTAGAGGATATTTTGAGGGTGAATTTATTTCAATAGATGCTTTTGTACCATATATGTGTTTTATTCCGTTAATCTTTGACCTTATTTATCATATGTAAAGCAAAGGAGATATTGAAGCACGAGAATATAAAACCCTGAGATTAGAGCATTAAATAGTGTGATTAAATCATAAGTGCATCATTAAAATTAAATTTAATTAATTAGTTAATTATCTAATCAATTGCTTTGAGCACACCGATCTTTGAATATCACAATAATACATAATCAACATCAACATGAGTGCAGAATTTGGTTAAAGTAGATAAGGAACCTTGTTTTTGCTCTCCTGAAAAGTTTGCGATCTCCTGGGGTTATGGCACCAACGGGGTGCGATTGCGTGCTTCTGGATTAGATTGATGAGATTATATTATACAGGGTGTCCAGAAACTCTACCGACAAACGAATACATGAGATTCCTCAGATAATTTTAAGACAATTTAGCCCAATTCACTTAGTCCGAAAATGCTTCCTAAGGGAGCTAGAGCTCTTTGAAGATGGCGTCTTGTAATTAATTTTTCTTACATACCTCCAGAACGCTTCTATTTAGAAAAACGAAAATTGGTACGCTTACTTATCTTCCAGAGATAAATCGATTCCATCCATTGCGAATTTCTAGTACCGGTCATAGGCGTCCGTTTTGGGTAGGACAACGATAATTTTGCCACATAACTTTTTTGTCCTTAACTTTTAAGTATTTTTGACTATGGATTATTAAAGTGTGAAGTAGTCTAGTACTAAAAGGTACTGTTGCTTTCAGTCGATAGGATACACCGTTTTTTAGAAAAATCGATTTGAATATTTTTCGTTTGTTGAATTTAAAAAAAAATAAAAAAAACTATTTAGAAAAACGAAAACTGGCACGTTTATTTATATTCCAGAGATGAATCGATTTCATTAATTTCGAATTTATTGTAGCGGTCATATCCGCCCGTTTTGGGTAGGTGAAAGGTTATTTTATCGCATAACTAATTTGTCTTTAATTTTTAAGCATTTTTCACACTATATTGTTAAATTATGAGGTATTCTAGTACTAAAAGTTACTCTTGCTTCAAGTTGGTAAAATACACCGTTTTTTAAATTTTTTTCAATTTTTTTTTAATTTCCAAAACGAAAAATTTTCAAATCGATTTTTATAGAAAACAGTGTATCCTACCGATTTAAAGCAAGAGTACCCTTTAGTGCTAGAATACCTTATAATTTAATAATCCAGAGTCAAAAATGCTTTAAAGTTAAAGACAAAAAAGTTATGCGATAAAATAACCGTGGCCCTATCCAAAAAGGATGCCTATGACCGGTACTAGAAATTCCCAATAGACGGAGCTGATTTACCTCTGGAAGATAAATATGTTTGCTAATTTTCGTTTTTCTTACTAGAAGCGTTCTGGGGCTATTTAAGAAAAACTAATTACAAGATGCCATCTTCAAAGAGCTCTAGCTCCCTTAGAAAGCATTTTTGACTAGGTGAATTGAGTTAAATTCTCTTAAAATTATCTGAGGAATCTCCTGTATTCGTCTGTTGGTAGAGTTTCTGGACACCCTGTATAATATACTGAATGATAGTGATGGCAAGTAAGTAGATACAGGGTGAGTCATAAGTATATGGTCATTTTTTTACTAAAAGCTAAGAAGGAAGGATTAAAGGATTATTGCTAAACTCGATTATTTGTAAAACATGTTAATTAGAAAGTTATGAAAAATATATTTTTGTTTATAAAGCAACAATTTTCATAGTTAAATACTGGCCTTAAAATTGCGTTGATTTTGTCAAATGTTCAAGATAACTTTATAATAATTTTAACTAACATTATTCTTCCTCCAGCGCTAGAATCCTGTGTGGATTTTGGCTTATTCAACAATTGCATTCTCTGCTGCCATTGGCGACGTTTCTATAATTCCGAAGTGCAAAGTTTATGCGGATTCTGAAGCCACTCTACTGCTTCCGGACCGCCCCAAAAATCTTCTCCTGGACACTTTCCTCCCAAAACTTTTCAGGGCATCTTCGTCTTTCTTCAACATGGCCCATATTAACCATAGCTCACAATGACTCTTATGGATCTTGTCTCTTACAAAAGTATTATTTTGCACAATTGCATCTTTGAATTCTGCTTTTGTATTTTAGAAATTAGCAGTTTTTATTGGCGTAGTATACTCAGTTTCCTTTGTTTATTCGGTTATTTTCTTGGCTAATATTAATTAATATAAACTTTAAAAATTTTAACTGTGTTTGAACTATTTGAAATATCATTGGTCTTCAAAAATGTTGATGGGCCCTTATATTTGCCAATTGAAAATTGAAATAAATTCATAAATTAATAAATATAATTTTATATTGAGTCCAGTCCTAGTATTGAGTCCAAGATTTTTCCAAAAGTACAGAAAATAAATATAAGGCATGTGGTATTTTTGAAACGGTAATTTAATGACCTTCAAAACGAGGTATCACTCAACCCCCTTTCTATTAAAGATTTTGGGGGTTGTGTCCGCCCTCGCTATAGGGTTGATGTAATTTAGTTGAAAACTGGTCTACAAAATGTCCCCCTCACAAATAAATTTGACGTGTTTTTGCATATTTTTAGATTTTCTATAGGGACCAAATTATAGGGAGTGGCAACTTTTCAAATTGACACACTGTATAATGAACACCTTTTTTAAGAAGAAGCAGAATAGGAAATGGACGTGGGTTAGTCCATACGGAAAACTAAGATCAAGAAAGAAATATATAAACTGAAAAACAAAAACGGAAGGACAAGAACAGATAAATAAAACATTCTGAAAATATCTAGAGTTTTATAAAGACCTCTATACCAGTCACACCACAAGATAATTTCCCGATACGAGTAAGCACTCTCATAAATCAAGGATCTGAAGTACTTTTAACTAACAAGTAAGCGTAGTTTTAAAGGAAACGAAGAACAATTTAAATATGTTTAGGTTAGGTTAGGTCTTTTTCATCTTTACTCAGATTTGAGTACCTGAAACTGTCTTTCGGTCCTTTTCCTAGACTCTAGACGAAAAGAAGGTAAATACGTGGCCAAAATGTCCTTTATTTGCTTTCTTCTATATTCGCCGTCTCTTGTGCTTATATATATATATATATATATATATATATATATATATATATATATATATATATATATATATATATATATATATATATATATAGGGTGAGGCAGATAAAGGGCCTATTAGAAATATCTCGAGAACTAAAGGCAACTGAATTATGAAAATTGGAATAAGGGGGTTTTGAAGACTGATCTATTCAACGAAAATATTTTCATCGATTTGGTACTTCCGGTTATACCGGAAGTTGCTTATAACTTCGTTTTTTTAAATGGGACACCCTATATATTTTTACATTTTTGGGTTCTCCTCGATTTCGTCTTTCTTAAAATATAAGGTTTTGTAACATTATACAGGGTAGGTTAAAAGATAATTACGTTTTCTTATTAATTTCGTAGCAACATTCACACCCTGTAGGATTGTAGTAGTTTGACATAATAAACTCTATGTTCAAATGATTTTTAATATAGTGTTGTACTATTGTTAACAAATAGCTGAATTTTTAATTTTAATATACAGGGTAGGTCGAAACTCGGAATGAGTATTTTCTGAGTTTTCTTAAATGGAACACCCTATATTTTAGTATTGTAATGAAATGATATTTCATGGTACTTTTTTACTTCTTAAGCATTCCCTATACCTAACTGCTTTAATTTGTGCTTAATTTTAAATCGCACCAAAAATCTTAACTTCGATGGTATTTTGATACCTCAACCATTATTGGCAATTTTAAGCATCAGTATAAATTAATATGTATTTATTTCCAAAAAATTATTTGTGATTGAATATTTTCACGGCCAACCTAATACAATTTCACCTATTTTGTGTTGCAATTAATGTTTGGCTTGAATCACCAATAACTCACAAATTAAAGCAGTTAGGTATAGGGAATGCTTAAGAAATTAAAAAGTACCATAAAATAACATTTCATTACAATACTAAAATACAGGGTGTTCCATTTAAGAAAACTCAGAACATACTCATTCCGAGTTTCGACCAACCCTGTATACTAAAATGAAAAATTTAACTATACCAATAACTCTTAACAATAGTAGACTATATTAAAAATCATTTGAACATTAATAGAGTTTATTATGTCAAAGTACTACAATCCTACAGGGTGTGAATATTGCTACGAAATTAATAAGAAAACGTTATTATCTTTTAACCTACCCTGTATAATATTACAAAACCTTATATTTTAAGAAAGATGAAATCGAGGAGAATTCAAAAATGTAAAAATATATAGGGTATCCCATTTAAAAAAACGAAGTTATAATCAACTTCCGGTATAACCGGAAGTAGCAAAGAGACCAAAATATTTTCATTAAATAGTTTATACCTGAAAGCCCTTGTATTCCAATTTTCATTATTCTCTTAGCTTTAGTTCTCGAGATATTTCTAATAGGCCCTTTATCTGCCTCACCCTGTATTGTAAAAGCCGGAGATACAGGATGTAGCCAGAAAGCAGTTTCTTAACGAAAATTATTGAATTTAAAATATTGTTTATTATTTTTATTTCAATTATTGTAATTGTATAAAAGTAGTAGACTTTGTATCCAGGGCTTTTCGTCTTCCACGTATTACGAGAGATGTCGCTATTTTGCGTCTCAAAAGGTGGAATCATTGCATCGCGATGTTTTTCCTTAAATAGGCAGGGTTGTTGATATTTGTTTCAAAGTTGTGACTGCATAGCTTCACTGAGGATGCATAGATGCTGAAATAGCTATATGGAGATGGTGATCCAGCTCAAAAACAAAAACTGCCTTTATCTTTTTAAATATGTTAGCTTGATATATTATGAGCTCTTCTATTGATTTATTATGAATCTGAGAGTTTCTTACATGTCGTTATAGGCTATCCGTCATTTTAATACAATATGGAAAATAATTTATAGTAGAAACGAAAATCGGTCAGAATGGGCAAAAAAGTGGCGGTATCAATGTTTGGTATAAATGTATAAGAAATTCGAGTTTAAAGATACCTAAGCACTTGCCGGTATTTTAACATCGCAATTAATCATTGTAAATTATTAGTATTTTTGGAACTTTTACAGTAAACACTTGCATTGTAGTACAGTTAAAATAATTAGACGATAAATATTAAACAAGAGAAATTAAACTGTTTTTCTACTTTTAGGGATAAAAAAGCAAGTTCATTATTGCACATCATATTTTGGTTAAAATTACGCTAATGAGATGTTTTAACATTATTTGGTTAAAATGTTTCATTTTGGTTGGTAAAAAAATATATTAATTTGTGTGAGAAGACGTGGTATTCACGCAATGTTGCTAAACTGAATTTTGTTATATTCGGTTTAAATTTTCTAGCCGATTTCCGAGTCTACTATACAATAAGATTCCGCTGATAAACTTCATTTTTTTTTGTTAATGTAGAAAAAAAATAGAAAATAGAAGATTTTCTTTATAGATGTTTTATTCTGAAGTATTTTTAACTGTAGTAATATGCATCTGTCGACTATCTGTTAGCACATTTCCGAGTAATGAAGTAAGTCGTTTGAAACGAGTAATAGCCAATTACACGAGCTTATCTCTGAAAGGCATAAAGTTTGGACCGGTGATATAAAAGAGAAGTTAACTTTAAATGTCACATTTTAAGGTAATTTCATTATGCAATAGAACAAACGAAAGCTTTGCTTAGTTCTGCGAGGAAATAAAAACGAAAATTTTTAGTAAGAGCTTGATTAGATGTTAAGTGAGGGTTATTGCGAATTTTCATTTGACATAGAACTGTGGCCGATTGGATAGCAGAGGCACAGAACAGAAGAAGATGAAAATATCTGGAGGAGGCCTATGTTGATGTTGAATAATGGACAAATCAGGGCTAATTGATGATGAGCATTAGCAGATGACACAGGTATTATCGCATCTCACACAGACTCCCAAAGAGCTTCGCATAACTTATAAGTCCACTTAAATAAAATAGAAAAATGGTTAAAAAAATGGAAACTAAAAGCTAATGAAACAAAATCGACCCACATTACATTTACCATGCGAAGAGAGAGCTGTCCACCAGTATACATATAAACATCAGACAATTAGTACAAGTAGATACATCGAAATACCTGGGCATACATCGTGCCCCCTCACTGGAGACGGACTCGCAGGGGTACTGGTTTATCGCTAGATAGGACAGTTTTCTTCCTGATGTGGGAGACCCTCAACTCCGCCCTAACCCAAACAAACCATATGGGAAGTGGTGAGACCCCGCATCCGGAGATTACCCAGGCTTCGACACCTGGGGGGGGGGGATGCTTGTTAGCCATTCATTGCAGTTGACATGACATCCTCAGGGTAGGGGGTTCGGTGTTTTCTTGGGTTTGCATCGGACTTCTAATCCCACACTGTAACGCATGCGACTTGCTCCGCGAGACGCGCGTACGGTGCCGCTCATATACCGAAGCAAACGCGTATATACATCTCGAGTCATAGATCCCTTGGAACTTGGAACGACAATCCAAGGCGTTGCGCCGCACTCCAGTTCCCGCCACACATGAGAGAAGCCGCAAGGTGACCGAAGATGTGGTGTAACCGTTAGGGGGAGGAGTGGCCGGTACGGCGTTCTAGGGGAGACCGCACACATCCGTCTCTTAAAAAAGACATTCGAACTCAGACAGGGGGACCTTCGGGTAGCCCCCCTGGTGCGGTCGTAACTATGACTCTCTTAAGGTAGATAAAAGACTAACATGGAGAAAACACATCTTCACCAAAAGAAAGCAACTTTCTGAGCAGACATTCAAGACTGTCAACTAAAAATAAATTAGTGCTATACAAAGCCATACTTAAACCCATATGGACCTATGGCATACAGCTATGGGGCTCAGACAGCAACTCTCTTGGAAATCATACAATGTTTTCAAAATAAGGCATCAAGCACTATATTAAAGGCTCAATGGAACGTCCCTAACGCAATAATAGAGAGAGACCTAAAAGTTCCCATCATCAAAGAAGAAATCAGCAAATACAATGAAAAGTATGAAGAAAAACTTAGTGCGCATCCAAATGATTTCGCGAGTGAATTATTAAACACGGAGGGTGTAGTTTGCAGACTGAAGCGTTATAAACCAACTGACTAGAAAAGTTAGAACTACTTTAAGTGTTACTTTATTTTACTAGTAGTACTATCTATACATTAGTTGATAATTTAGAAAGGAAAGTTTTCATTAGAATTCTTACGTACATGTCATAACCTAAGAAATTCATAACTTTAACTGATTGTTCCCAACGGAACAGATTGTTAAATAACATGGAGTAATAAAAAAATATTTGATTATCTCTAGAATGATCTATAGCTTAATGTTTACAAAAAAGATATGTTACAGAATTTAAATACAGTATGCAGCAAAATAAACAGTATTGAAATGAATATTGAAATGTTTATGATTATTTATACAGGGTGTCCAGAAACTCTACCGACAAACGAAAACAGGAGATTCCTCTTATAATTTTAAGACGATTTAACCTAATTCACCTAGTCCGAATATGCTTCCTAAAGGAGCTAGAGCTCTTTGAAGATTGAGTCTTGGAATTAGTTTTTCTTAAATATCTCCAGAACGTTTCTATTTAGAAAAACGAAAACTGGTACGCTTATTTATCTACTAGAGGTACATCGATTCCATCAATAACAAATTTATGGTACCGGTCATAGGCGCTCGTTTTGGGTAGGGCAACGGTTATTTTATCGCATAACTTTTTTGTCTTTAACTTATAAGCATTTTTGATACTGGATTCATAAACTGCGAGGTATTCTAGTACTAAAAGGTACTCTTGCTTTAAGTCAGTAGGATGCACGGTTTTCTAGAAAAATCAATTTGAAATTTTTTCGTTTTTTAATTTTAAAAAAATTTGAAAAAAAAACTTCAAACAAAAACGGTGCATTTCAGCGACTTAAAGCAAGTGTAGCTTTTAGTACTATAAAACCTCATAACTTAATCATCAAGTGTCAAAAATGCTTAAAAATTAAAGACAAAAGTTATGCGAAAAAATAAACGTTGACCTACCCAAAACGGACGCATACGACCGGTGATAGAATTTCGCAATTGAGGAAATCGATTTATCTCTAAAAGATAAATAAACGTACCAGTTTTCGTTTTCCTAAATAGATTTTTTCTGAAAATTTTTTTTCAAATTCGACAAACGAAATGTTTTTAAATCGATTTTTCTAGAAAACGGTGCATTCTATGGACTTAGAGCAAGAGTAACTTTTAGTACTACAATACCTCACAATTTAATAATCCAGTGTAAAAAATGCTTAAGAGTGAAAGACAAAAAAGTTATGTGATAAAATAACCGCTGTCCTACCCAAAACGGACGCCTATGAGCGGTACTAGAAATTCGCAATGAATGAAATCGATGTATCTTTGGAAGATAAATATGCTTACGAGTTTTCGTATTTCTAAATAGAAGCGTTCAAGAGTTTTTTTAAAAAAAACTGTTTATAAAACGCCATCTTTAAAGTGCTCTACCTCCTTTAGGAAGCATTTTCGGACTAGGTGAATTGGGTTAAATTATCTTCAAATTATCGGAGAAATCTTCGGTCTTCGTTTGTCGGGAGAGTTTCTGGACACCCTGTATATCTAGTATACATGATACAGCCTTGCAAACATTATTCACGACGATGCACATTCCCGATAAAACAGATGTTAAAGATGTCCTCTGGCCAGTGGCGGATCTACGGGGACGGAAAATGAACAAATTTCCCCCCTAACAAGTTCCGAAAATTAAGAAAAAAAATTGTTCAAACATAAAAACATATTAGCTGACATGAAACCGAAACCACAGAAAGACAAATTCAACCCAATAAACACGTTAGTTAGGAAAATTAAGGGAGCTTAATGCTTATAAGTTATTATTTATGTCTTTTAAGTAATCTGAGTTTATCTTTTTTATGTCTTTTGGTTGGTTTTTCATTGGAAGTTCCCCCTAAGGCAAATTTCTCCTCCCAATCTTTAATTCTAGTCCGTAATTCCGAATTGGCAGACGATGGATCTGGCTGACTCCTTCAGCATTACCCATATGTACGCATCTGGTAGCGTTAGTTCTGGTGAGTGGCAACTCCCAAAATGATCGCGCAGTATTCGAAGAGATTTCCTGACAGTATCACAGGTTGTCCCGTCCTGCTGAAATCATTATTGATTTTAAGTTTGGACCGTTTTATAGTACTCTACCACAAAATTGTTTTCTGCAAAACTGAGAACCATTCTGAGGCAGCTAACATTATCACGATATTGTCACATACAAACTTGGAGCATACGAATTTCAGTACTGTCTATTTTGCCGCATACCGTATGTTTAATGAATTTTTTTCCAAGCAACATCATTTGCTTTTTGTACTTGATCTACCACTTTGTCGAGATCTCTAAACTGGACAGTGTAATTCCAAGTTACTTGTTCAATAAATAGTGATGCCATCAATTTATATTTTACATGTGATTGGTTTTTTGCTGATTACTATTGTTTAGTTTTTCACTTTATACACTAATACAAAGATATATTATGCGTGTTTTATTGGCAATAATAAGGCGTTCGATAAGGTACGACGTGAACAATTAATGAATTTCCTGACATCAAAGAAGGTAGAAGGTAGACTACAGTGACCTCAGGATCGTATCGAATTTATACTATAAACATATAAACAGTAAACAAAAGTACATGCTAACGAAGAGCTGTCAGAAGAAATTGAAATCGGGTCGCCAATCAGGGTCGCCAATTCTATTCAATGCCTACTCGAAAGAGATACTAAAAAAGGTCTTCTGGGAATCCTCTTGAGGGTGAAACAGCTAGAATAAAGGTAAATGGAGTTTCCATTAACAACATTAGACATGCGGATGACACTGATATCTTAGCCGAAAATATATAAAAGGATCTTCAGAGGCTGGTGACCAGAATAGCAGAGTATGGACAAGAATACGGTCTAACATTGAAGGTCAAGAAGACAAAATTTATGAGAATATCGAAAACTCAAAGAAGCCACCAAAATCTTTTCATAAACGGGACAAAAGTCGAACGAGTAGACCAATATGCATATCTTGGAAAAATGATCAATTCCGCAAATGCTCATAAACAACATTTAAACTGATGAAAATATCCCTAACGACTGGAAAACGGGGATTATATGCCCAATCAAGAAAAAACGGGACAGACTGAAATGCGGAAATTAAAGCGGCTAATTCTCTTGTGCACAGCGTAGAAAGTTTTTACCTATATTCTAAACAAACGACTTCAACAATGAAAAATATGAAAATAAGCCCATATTGACGTCCAAAGAAACGAAAATGAAGTTATACAAAACTTTGATAAGACCAGTAGATGACACCTTTGCTGTTGAAACCAGATCCATGGCAAATGAAGATGAATGTTTACAAGGCAAATACTTCGAAGAATCTAGAGAGGTATCTTGTGAAGAATAAGAAATAATTTTGAACTTCAAAAGTTGATAACACTAGAGGTCATAGTAAGGTTTATAAAACTGAGAAGACTGGCGAGGCAGACGTGGAAAGAATGGAATGGAATTTCCAAGAGGAAAATGTTAAACGAATGTATTGAGAAATAAGAGAAGAAGCAGATGAAGGAAGCGATCGATGCAGAACCTGTAAGAGGATTGTAGAGCCATCTAGCTTAGTCCTAAAGAAAAATGTGGTGAAAAGGGGAGGAAAGTGGAGGCCAAAACCCACCATGGGTTATAGAGTTGAAGATGATGATGAATTCGTAGGATCTTATTGAGTCAATAATAAGCTGGTGTCGATCAACATTGCCCAATTAATATTTTTATTTTTACGTTTATCTTATCTAGGTATTTAAGCTCTGTATTCTGTATTTGTTCGATCATTTTTATTACCTGGCTAAAAAAGTGCTTGAAATTAATAAGTTGTGTATAACTACATGCTTAAAATAACCTCAAGTTAAAAATATACAAACAAGAGTCTGTATTATACTATATGAATGGAGTTAAGTACCTACTTAAAACTAACCAACGTGTTTTATAAACGATGAAAGTTAGTTCTAGGGCAGACTACTATAATTGAAATGCATACGACAAAGCTAGAAATAGACGACCTCGTTTTGAATTAAAAACAAAGATAACTCTTTCAATTCAGATGGCAACTGGTTTAATATACATACCGGCTATTTATGTTTACCACCTGATAATATGGAGTTATGAAAATAATATTTTTGTGTAGATTCCAATCTTCTTCCGAAATAAAAATATAGAGTCAAGAAAGTACATTGGTTTAACAATAAAACATCGAGTATCATCTAAATTTATTTACAATAATATTCTGGTATGTACGAGTATATACAGGGTGTTAGTAAATAAGTGCGAAAAACTTCAGGGGATGATTCTGCATGAAAAATAATGACAGTTTGCTAGATACACGTGTGTCCGCAAATGCTTCGTTTGGCGTAAAAAATATGTTATCTACAATCAGTTAATATCTGAGCTCATTATTGAGGATCCAGCATAGTTTTCGAATTTTTTAATAGAATGAAGCCTGCTGACTTCGAAAGACTTGCTTATAAAATTGGTCTCATTATATCAAAGCTTCTTCTTCTTTTTGTAAAGACATGACTCGGTCTGTTTTTTCAATGTGCCTCTAGTAAGTTGTCGTTCCATCGTTTTCGTGGTCTTCCCACTGATCGTCTTCCTATTGGCGAACCGCCTCTGGCTGTCCTGAACCTATTGGCGAACCGCCTCTGGCTGTCCTGACTACCCTATTTGTTGTCATTCGGCTTATGTGGTCATTCCATTCTATTCTTCTGTTTCTTACCCAGTTTTAATGTTTTCCACCTTGCATCTCCGTCGTATATCTGTTCCATAGAGTCTTACCATCGAGTTTTCGAATGGTTTTCATCTCCGCTGTTTCGAGCAATTTTTTGTCCTCTCTGTGTCGGGTCGTGTTTCTGCCGCGTATGTCATTGTTGGTCTGATGACTGTTTTGTAAATTCTGCCTTTCATTTCTTTCCCGATATTTTTATTTCTCCATACTGTGTCATTCAGGCAACCTGCTGCTTTGTTTGCTCTATTCACTTGATCTTCCACTTCTGTTTCGAGCCTTCCGTGGCTATGTAGATAATGTGATGCCTAGTTATTTAATCTCCATCACTTGTTCTATTATCTGACCTTCCACCTCCAATTTACATCTTAGTGGATCTGCTGTTATAACCATGCATTTTGTATTTTTTAAAGAAATTAACATGTTAAAGTTTCTGGCGGTTATGTTAAATTGGTGAAGCATACGTTTTAAATCATCTTCACTTTGAAAGATTAGTATTGCATCGTCTGCATAGCAGATTATTTTAAGTTGTTTTTCTCCCATTTGGTATCCTTTTTTAGTTCTTACTTGTTTTATTATTTCGTCCATGCAGGTTGAACAATAAAGGACTCAAGGAATCCCCCTGTCTTATCCCATTGCCGGCTTCAATTGGGTCAGTTAGTTCATCTTCCACTTTTATTTTTATTGTGTTGTTCTGGTAGATGTTTTCGATCGTTTTAATTATTGCTAGAGGTACCTCTCTCGAGTATAACAAATGGATAATGTCCTTTAATGTGACCCTGTCAAATGCTTTCTTAAGGTCCACGAAACATAAATATGCCGATTTGTTGTATTCCAACGATTTATCTTGAACTTGCCTCATTATAAATATAGCGTCAGTGCATGACCTTCCCGACCTAAAACCTTGTTGTTCTTCCGCTAATGGTATAATTTCATTCAATTTGTTTGTTATCACTTTTGTTGCTAATTTTAATGTTGTGTTTAATAAGTTAATTCCTCTGTAATTCTCCGTGTCCGATTTGTCTCCTTTTTTGAAGAGAGGTATTAGGATTCTTGATCTCCATTCTTGTGGTATTCTGTTTTGTTATATTATTTTTTGTATTAGTTTTAATAGTTATTTAGTTAGATCTTGTCCTACGTACTTTAGGAGTTCGTTCGATATTCTGCTCTCTCCTGGAGATTTTCTATTTTTTAATTTTCTTAATGCATCCTTTATCTCTCCCTCCTCAATGTATATTTCTTCGTTTGTCGTAACTTCAGGTGTTGGTGGTTCATTATCGTCGCCTTTATCAAATAGAGATCGGAAATAGTCTGCCCATGTTTCCTTCTGAATGTGTTTCGCTTTTATTAATTCGTTCATCTCCGAGAAACTCCGCCAGTGCTCCCTTTTTATTTGTCTCATTAAAGTATTCGTTTCGTTTCTGATTCGTTTGTAGTATTTGTTTGCCTGGTGTGTTTGTTTTGTTCTGTATTGTAAAAATTCTTTCTTCTTTTCTTCACATTTTATCTTCACTTCCTCTCTAAACCACGGGGTTTTCTTCTTTAATATGTGAGTATTCGTTACTTTTCTCTCTCCAAGTGATTCTGTTGCAGCGTTGATTTCTTATATCTTTGAGTTTTTGCCAGCTTTCATCGATGTTTTCGTTTTCAGTAATAATATTCCATTCTCAGCAATCTTTCCTGATACTCTTTTCCTGTATAAGTATTCCGTGGATTCCGCATTTAATCCTTCGACTTTGATTTTTCTTTGTATTGGTGCTGCCCTCTTGGGTGTGAAGTATTTCATAATGATTTCTATTTTATATAATACTAGGATACGGTCGCTACCTACATCTGCTGAGTTGAGGCATCTTACGTCGATTATTTTTGATGGATGTATCTCTGATGGTTACAACATAATCTGGCATAATAGATTTTTGTCCACGGGTGTTATTGAATGTGTATTTCTGTTGGTCTTTGTGGTCAAAAAATGTGTTGTTTATTCTAAGTTCGTTATTCGTTCAGAAGTTTATCATCAGTTCTCCATTTTCGTTTTTGACATTTTCATTCTGTTTTTGCTTAATTCCGAGCATCCGGGTTCTCTAATGTAAAAAGACTTTCTTCTATATCAAAGCAAGATACCAAATTCAGCAAAGCATATAGTGTAAAAGAACGGCTTGCTGTATCTCGTGCCGTGTGACAACAAGGACAGTTGTTTAACACCGTAACTGCCGCACGGACAATGGATCATTCACGGATAAGGAAAAGAACAAGGTACTTGCGCTATTTTTTGAACTTTTACGTTTTCTCGCAAATTTTCTATATGATTAAAGGACTTTTTTAATAAAAATTTTGCTAAATTTTTATTTGTTTTTAATAAAGAAAGAATTATGTTTAATTATTAGATTTTCTTTACCAATCTCTACCCTTCTTCTTAAGTAACCATGCATGAAAGTAGCTACGGTAAGTACAAATATTTCGAATATGGGCCATTCCACGAACATACGCCTGTTTTGGATTACTTCGACAACGAATATTTTACTATGCAACGTAAGAAGTACGAAAGTAAATGGCGCTAATAATTATTCCAATAAACAACAAGGTAATTTGCAATTTACTTACGTGCTTCTTATTTTGCAAAGTAAAATATTCGTTGTCGAAGTAATCCAAAACAAGCGTATGTTCGTGGAATAGGGAATAGCTGGCATTCTTAGTTTTATACTTTTACAGGTAAACATATACTTTATTCTATATTTTATTATGGCGTCCACCGAGCATTCACAGTAGGAAACATCGCCGTCGCAGACGCAGTTTGGCCTGGAATAATAACAGATGATGTTCCAAAAGAGGAAAAAATCAGTACTTAACGTATGTAGTCTTTTAATTAAATTATTTCTTTGATTTTTATGACACAAGGGGGTCGCCTGAATATTTCAACCTGTAAAGGGGAGGCGAAACCAAAAAGATTGAAGAACACTGCTCTAAAGGATCGTCGGAAAAAGACTATGCTTTTAGCGTATTTTAAAAATTTATGACCGAAAAAAGCTTCGTTTCCTGTGGTAATAAAATTAAAACAGCAAAAAGAAAGATCACAACTTGATGGTCAATAATGATATCTTTTGCTGCACTAAACTTCATTATTATTTAAGTTTAAGTGCACCAGACCAAAGGAAAATTATTTTAGCGGTATTACGCCATCAAAATATGTCAGACGTAGTTTATGGAATAAAAGTTTTGAAATTGTATCAGCATATCTTTGAAGTTACCGACTAGACACTTAGTTTATAATTATATTACAGGGGACTGTTTTCTAGAGATTGACCTAGTTAACAAACTTCACTTTGGAAGTTAGGTTGTTAAGCAAGTGTTGTTTGCTGTATCTAATAGTAAAAGCCCAACAAAATAACTGTTGTGTTATGCAAATGCAACGCACGAATCTAAACGAAATCTTGTGAACAGAAAGCATGTACAGTAAGGTCTCGTTTTATGCGGTGGATACGTTCTACAGAAAAGTGCATATAAAAAAATCGCATAAAAAAGACTTTACTTGCATTGAAAAAGTAGAGATACGTTCCGTAGTTTTCTAAAATCATATAAAATGGTGGACGTTTGTCCACCAAAAATTGTATGGGTTTGATGTCTTTTTTCTCCATTAGGCCAAATAAAATCTTAAAGAAGGAATTAAAAACGCATACTAACGATATTGGAATTGCAAAAACCTCTTCTAATGAATCATAAAACTTTATGACACTTAATTAAAAGTTTCAAGCCAGAAATCAAAATGTGCTGTTTATTATACTTCTTCTTCTTCTTCTTTCTTGAAACTCCTTTAATTTTCTTGTTTGTATCTTGGTTATTATCAATTCCTTCATTGTCTAATATCTTCATTTCTTATTCTGTCCAATTTCGTTTTTTCTGCTATTTTTCTTAGCTGCTTCATCTCCGCTGCGTTTATTGTACTGTCTATTTTTGCATTGTTTACCCATGTCTTACTTGCATATATTAAAGTTGGTACAGTGATTGCGTTGTATACCTTCAGTTTTATTTCTTTATCTATTTCTTCCTTTCCAAATATTATTTTATTTAGTGCATAGTAGATCTTATTTGCTTTTTTCGCTCTGTATGAGATTTCTTGATCTATCTTTCCATCCTCTGATATTATTACTCCAAGGTATTCAAACGTCGAGACTGTTTCTATTATTTTGTTTTTGCACCTAAGTATCGTTTGGTTTACTTCTTCCCTTTTCTTTTGGGTTACTATCCTGGTCTTCGTTTTCTTTACATTTACCTCCATTTTCAAATTTTCTATTTCCTCCACCAAGATATCGACTAATTTTTGCATTTTCTCTTTATTGTCTGCTGTTATTACTAAGTCATCTGCATATAGTAACCCCTCCATTCTCACTGGTACTAAATTCCTGTACTCTATTATTAACTGTAATTGCCTTGACCTTCTTTTAGCGCTCTTCATTACTCTATCCATTACTAATATAAACAAAACTGGGCTGAGACTGTCCCCTTGTTTTATTCCTCTCCTTAGGTTTACTATTGGCGATCTGTTTCCGTTTATTTGTACTTTAGCAAGTACGTTTCTATATGTACTTTTTACCACGCTTACTATCTTTTGCGGGATTTGCAGATCTTCCATTACTGACCATATTACTTCTCTATTTATAGAATCAAAAGCAGCTTTAATATCTATAAACGTAATATATAAGTCTTCTCCTATTTCGTTTTTCCTTTCAATTATATTTCTCAGTATGTATATATTATCTGTTGTTCCTCTTTCTTTCCCAAAAGTCGCTTGTTCTTCTTCTAGTTTTCCTTCCAGTTCTTTCCTGAGCTTCCTTTCTATTATCCCGGTGTAGACTTTATATGCCACTCATGATAAGCATATAGCCCTATAGTTATCACATTCCGCTTCATCTCCTTTCTTGTGTATTAGTATCAATAAATTTTCTTCCCAGTCTTCCGGTATCTTTTCTGTTCTCCATGCTTCCCTCATTATTTCCAGTAGCCAAAGCTTGCCTCGGTCGCCCACGTACTTCATCATCTCCGGATATATGCCATCGGCACCTCCCGCTTTTCCAATCTTTATTCTTGCCAATCCTTCTTCAATATCTTTGATATGAATTTCGTCTACTCGATTGTCTCTATCCATTTCCCTTGCCTGCTGTCCTCTCTCCTCATTTTGTTGGTTACTTGCCTCGAATTTTTCTTTATAGTGCTTATTCCACATGGTTAGTATGTCTTGTATGTTTGTTTTCAATTCATTTCGCTCATTTTTAATTTCTCTTATTTGTTTCCTTTTTGTTCCTTTCATGCTTCTTATTTTATTCCAAAACTGTTTATTGTTATTCCCAAAACCTTCGTTTAATTCTTCACCGAATTCCTTCCAGCTCTTCTTCTTCGCATCTTTTACTAGTTCTTTCACTATATTTCTCTGTCTTCTGTATTCGTCTCTGTCTTGCTCTTCATTTGTGTTTATGTATCGCTTCCACATTTCTTTCTGCTTTTTTACAACTTGCTTTATTTCCTTATTCCACCATCCAGTTCTTTTATTATTCTTCCCATTCTTTCTTATTCCACATACTTGTTTTGCAGTGTTCCATAACGTGTCTCTCAATTTTTTCCATCTCTCTTCCATATTCCATATTTCCTCATTGTTTTCATGCTGTTCCAGTATTTTATCTGTCTCTCTCTCTTTGGTATAACTTCCTCATTTCCATATTTTTCATCTTATGTATTGCTATTCTTGTACATTGAGGACTCTCTATTATTTCCATTAGTTTCATGTTTATTTCTGCTGTCACTAGTCTGTGTTGGGTACCGAGTTCGGCTTCGTTCTCTGTTTTTATATTTTGTATCGTTAGTTCTGCGTCTCGAGGATATACTATGTAGTCAATTATGCTTCTCGCATTTCTTTCTTCTACTACGTATGTATATTTTTCGTTTCTCGGTTGATACCAGAAAGAATTACCTATTAACAAGTCATTTATTTGGCAGAAACTTATCATTCTTCTTCCATTTCTATTTATCGTCTCTTCTCCATACCTTCCCAAGCAGCCTAATTGGTGATTTTCGTAATTTCCTATTCGTGCATTCCAGTCTCCTAATAAAATGATGTTTTTGCTTTCCTCTTGTATCTCATCAATAAGTTTCTGTATCTCATCATAGAATAGTTCTGTTTTTTCATGCTCTGTTCCTTCTACCGGTACATATACCTGTATTATGTGACATTCTTCTTCTTCTAACTCTATATATTTTTATGTATATGGTTCTTGATGATACTGGTTTGAATTTAGTTATTCTTCTTTTCATTTCTTTCGTTACAACTATTCCCACGCCTTCTTTTGCCCTTTGTCCTATCTGAACTCCGGAATAGTATAGTATGTGCTGCCCTCCGATATCGACAATTCCATTTCCTACTTTTTTCGTCTCGCTAACTCCTATCAACTGCAGCTCAAATCTTTCCATTTCCTCTGTTAATTCACGTTCCTTTCCTGTTATCGAGGTTATATTCCATGCACCTATTCTCGTTTGACATTTGTTTTCATTTTTCTTTTCTTCCTTGTTATTAGTTTTCCTCGTTGATTGCTCTTTCATATTACTGGATGTTCCATGTCCTTTCCTGGTCGTCATCAATGTATCTCTGTCCAATTCGCTTATCAGTTTTTTGGATGGATTGTTCTTGGGTATTTGTTGCTTATCTCCGGTATTAGTTTATCCGCATCGTTGTCCCATATCCATTCTTCGTTATCTATTATTATTTTTTGAAACCTTACTTTGACTTTCTTCCCCTTGCTTCTTTCTTCTTTTGCCTTAATTCTTATTTTTCCTTGTATATCCCTCTCCTTCTTGCTCATGTCCACGTTAATATATATTTTTCCTTATCTGTACCCTCTTAGTTTGATTTTATTTTTCATGACATTATATTTTTCAGACTCGTTGCTTAGCTTGATCAAACAGGTTTTACTGCCTAACTTTTTAGCATGTGCTACTGTTACTTGCACTCCTACTCCTAGCTCGTTATCTAGGAAAGTTTTCATTTCCTCTTTTAGAATGCTGTGTTCATCCGTCTTGACATTTAGGCCTTGGATTACGATGTTATTTTCTCCATTAGGCCAAATAAAATCTTAAAGAAGGAATTAAAAACGCATACTAACGATGATGAAATTGCAAAAACCTCTTCTAATGAATCATAAAATTTTATGACACCCTAATTAAATGTTTCAAGCCAGAAATCAAAATGTGCTGTTTATTATACTGCAACTTGAAATCAGCAACATTTAAACTATTAAATACTTAAACATTTAAATTTAATTTCAAAAGAATAACAGGTTATACCTTTCAATGCGAAACTCAGATTGATGTAATAGCTACATGCTACATCATGGAACAAGGGGAATACCCGAATTGCAAGCCCTCAGATTAATGACATCTGGATGGGAATAGTTAATATTAATTATATGTATTAGTTATTAATAATAGAAATTTTTGGATGAAATACAAACCGCATAACTTCGAAATCGCATAAAGAAAATCCGCATAAAAAGAGACCTTACTGTATCGACGTATATAATACCAATTTGATACAAGTTACGCCTAACGTAAAAAAGTATTTTTAGTAGAAATAGCTTTGAACACATTGTCATTATAGCTCGATAAAAGAACAATCTGACCCAAAAAAAATAAAGGAAAGATGAAAATTTCGGAATAGGTAGTTTAAATTGTCTATTATTATATAAGCAAAAGTTTACAATTCTACATAGCCTCCATTTTACAAAAAATTGGGAAATACCCCCTTCTCTGGGGTTAAAAAATATACATTCAAAATAATTTCGGAATTGGATAAAATGACTAATTCTAAGCAACCTTTGTCCTAAAGAGTTTTTTAATTAAGTCAATACTTTTCGAGTTATTTGTGAGTGAATATGTTAATTTTATCATTTTTAACAAAAAGATCATGTTTTGGACGGTTTTCGCTAATAACTCAAAAAGTAAGTATTTTATCGAGAAAAAAAAATTGTTAGCAAAAATATAGTTTAAAAAAGTGAAAAGAATAGTGTATGGTAAAATTCTGTAGGCTCAGTAGAAGCAGAGTTGTAGCTCATGAAAAGTAGGTTCTTAATCGTCAAATTCCAAATGGAATATTTCAACGTAAAATAGCAAAAAAACGGAGCACTTTTCGGGGAAAACTATTTATAAATTTTTTAAAGTGTTTAAAAAAGTTTATTTTTGTTTTTTAGAAAAACTTCGAACATTAAAAATGGAAAACAAAAAATTCAAAATATTCAGAAAAGCAAAACGTACATTTTATTACTATTTGAGATTTTTGGTGTTACTCATAATTTTTAAGTTATTTTGAAAAAAAGCATTTTTTAAGATTAAAATTTTTTTTTAAATGTTATTTTAAAACAAATTTTTCTCAAAAATGGGAACGAATTTGGACGAATGAAACTTATAGATCATATAAACGATACATACGTAAAGTAACTTGTGAAGCGGTAACGATTAATTTTATTTGGGATGCTAATTAGGGGGTGATTTTCGTTATTTTTTTACCAAAAAAATAAAAGGGACCAACAATATTTTGAGCGTAACTAACTTACTTTTAATGTTAGAAGTTTTTTAAAAATAAAAATAAACCTGTTTTTAAACACTTTAAAAAAGTTGTAATGAGTTTTCCCCGAAAAGTGCTCCGTCTTTTGGTTACTTCACGTTAAAATATTCGATTTGGAATTTGACGAATAAGAACCTACTTTTCATTAGCTACAACTTTGCTTCTACTGGGTTTAGAGACTTCATACAGTCACCATCTTTTTCACTTTTTTATAAGCTTATAATACATGTATTTATTATATGTTCTACTTCTTTGATGTTACACTTGGAGCTTGGTAGTTCCATTTTATATGGAGCGTCAAGAAAAGAATGAAATGGCTATTCTTGTTTTAGAGGCACTATTCTGGTAAATCGACTAAATAGTGTCGAAAAATGTTCTGCGGATGTCTCGTGTTTCTCTTTTTCTCTCCTTGCCCATTTACGTTTGGCATGTTTTATAGGAGGTATAACGATTTATGACCCTTTTAGTTTCCTTGTCGGTTATACTTTTGAACGGCTTCAGATTTTCTAAATAAGTTTGGATCCCCCTGTTATATTCTTCTTTTAAAAGATTATTGAGTCTTCTGGTAATTATTGATATTGTTCTGAAGCTATTTCCTTGGCATTTTTACAATCAACTATTTTTAATGGGAAACAAGCCACAATTTTACCAAAAATGTTTTTATTAACGTTTCGAAGCCCAAATCGAGTTTCGTTGTCAAAATACAAAATACTACTAAAATAAACAAAAATGTTGTTGCTAAGTAAAAATATTCTTCTAATAATTTATTTAACATGACTCATTTATATTGGCAATTCAGACGTATATTATACATTTTACAGTAGAAGAATTTAAAATAATATCGCCAATATTTATGAGTTGCGTTCCTGGGACGACTTTACTAAAAGATAGTTCATTCGCTTACATGAAATCAATCCCAACTCAAGAATATCCGTCACAAAAAATCATAGCATGTGATCTGTCTTTAAAAAGACAACCAAATGCAACGATGACAGTAAAATTCTCGCGTTAGAGATTCCATAGTAAATCACGAGGGAAAACCAGGAAAAAACCTCGTGATAATATCCCGACATCGTAAGTATTTGGTCTTACATTTAATTTACTTTCAAAAAACTAATACCAAATTCTGACTTTAATATGTTTAAATTATAAATAATATTAATAATACATAGATATACAATCAGTAATACTAAAATATAAAATTTGTACTAACTTGACATGTTATTGACTTACTAATCGTGGTATTTTCTTTCTATTGACTTCCTCTTTCAGTATGGGTAACCACATCCTACTACATTCTACAGGGGAATTTGCGACACAATTGGTTTCATTTAGCATAATTAAAGCCGCTTCTTTGATTTTTCTCTTTTTACTATCTGATTCTTTCAGGACTATACTTGAATCTCTCCACTGAACTCTATGTTCATTATCCCATTTAGTAAGTCAGTAACATAATATCAAGTTAGTACCAATTTTATATTTCAGTATTACTGATTGTATACAGGGTGTAACGAAAATACAGGTCATAAATTTAATCACATATTCTGGGACCAAAAACAGTTTGATTGAACCTAACTTACCTTTGTACAAATGTGCATATAAAAAAAGTTACAACCCTTTGAAGTTACAAAATGAAAATCGATTTTTTCCAATATATCGACAACTATTAAATATTTTTTATTGAAAATGGACATATGGCATTCTTATGACAGTAGCATCTTAAGAAAAAATTATAGTGAAATTTGGACACCCTATAAAAATTTTATGGGGGTGTAGTTCTTTTAAACCCCCCCAAACTTTTGTGTATGTTCCAATTAAATTATTATTGTAGTACCATTACTTAAACACATTATTTTTAAAACTTTTTTGACTCCTACTACTTTTTCGAAAAGTCAGTTTTTATCGAGATATTTTGAATATTTGTCAAATCCACCACATATTTGTATATGGTTAAATACGATTATGCAGACTTGGTAATAATATGAAAATTTATGTATGATTTACATTTTTAGGTATATTTTGAACCGTATTAAAAAAGAATACATATCTCGATAAAAGGTGCCTTCTCGAAAAAATACAAAGAGGCAAAAAAGTTTTAAAAACGCTGTGTTTAACTAATGGTACCGCAGCAATATTTTAATTGGGACGTACACAAACATTTGGGGGGTTTAAAAGAACAAAACCCCCATAAAATTTGTATGTAAACATATTAAAAAATAAGCCTCAACTCGATAAAAACTGCCTTATCGAAAAAATACTAAGAGGCAAAAAAGTTTTAAGAATATTAAATTCAACTAATGGTACCACAATAATAATTTAATTGAGACGTACACAAAAGTTTGGGTGGGTTTAAGGAACAAAACCCCCATCAAATTTTTATGAGGTGCACAAATTTCACTATAATTTTTCTTTAGGATGCTCCTACAACAAGAATGCCACATATCCATTTTCAATAAAAAATCTCTAATAGTTTTCGATATATTCGAAAAAACCGATTTTCATTTTGTAACTTCAAAGGGCTATAACTTTTTTTATGTGCATATTTGTACTAAGGTAAGTTAGGTTCATTCGAACTATTTTTGGTCCCAGAATATGTGATTTAATTTATGACCTGTATTTTTGTTACACCCTGTATATATATATGTATTATTAATATTATTTATAATTTAAACATAATAAAGTCAGAATTTGGTATTAGTTTTTTTGAGAGTAAATTAAATGTAAGGCCAAATACTTACGATGTCGGGATAGTATCACGACGTTTTTTCCTGGTTTTCCCTCGTGATTTACTATGGAATCTCTAACGCGAAAATTTTACTGTCATCGTTGCATTTGGTTGTCTTTTTAAAGACAGATCACATGCTATGATTTTTTGTGACGGATATTCTTGAGTTGGGATTGATTTCATGTAAGCGAATGAACTATCTTTTAGCTAAGTCGTCCCAGGAACGCAACTCATAAATATCACTTTAAAGTCTTCTACTTTAAAATGTATAATATACGTCTGAATTGCCAATATAAATGAGTCAGATTAAATAAATTATTAGAAGAATTTTTTTACTTAGCAACAACATTTTTGTTTATTTTAGTAGTATTTTGTATTTTGACGACTTTTAACGAACCCCGATTTGGGCTTCGAAACGTTAATAAAATCATTTTTGGTAAAATTGTGGCCTGTTTCCCATTAAAAATAGTTGCTTCTGTTAATTGTGTTTAGGTTTGCTTTGTCAATTTTTTTCCTTTCTCTTCAATCAAGTTTTTTCGCTCAGAGAAAAATGTAGGCTTTCCTTCCGTATTGTTTCTTCATGAGTAGGACTCCATATACAGGTAAACATATAATATATATATATATATATATATATATATATATATATATATATTGTTATGATCTGCTTTCTATTACTTTTATATTAATTATTATTTATTTGATCAATTATTTAATTAACGCAAATCATACATAAAAATATTAAGAAAAATCTCAGGGTGCCTTTTGCCAAAAAAAAATTTAATTAAATTCTTTTAGGTTATACTTATCCTTTCTCGTGGCTTCAGTATCTCTTAGTTGATCCTTATCGGGATAAAATTGGAAAAGGAAATATATAGAAAAATCATAAATAAACACATACAAATACCTTTATTATCAAAAGCAATGCTCTATAAATTTATCAATTAAATCCTTTGGGCATAACTGTCCAAAAGAAACTTTTACTATATAAATTAATCTAATTTAAACAAATATTTATCGCTTTGTTCTTGATACCCTTAATAAAAAACAAGCTAAACAAACAAATTTGGTATTCGCAAATTAATTATACTTCCTATTAAATTTTTGAAATGTTGGAATCTTAAATGCATATGCTTTTACGTAAAAAAATTTAACTTCTGATTATAAAGAAAATCTATCACATAGGTTATTGACTGACCTTTTTGATTCACACACAATGATATCTCCTCTTGACCCAAACAGCTCCTCCTTGTTGACTATGTTAGGCTACCAATCAAAGCCCTCTCCGTTCTCAGCAAACAACCCAGCAGGATACCAGCAACTATTTCTCCAAAACACAAGCCAGGCTTCTTTTTGCCAGTACTCGTTTAATAAACTCCAAAACTCTCTCCTCTCTTTCTCTCAACAATAATCTCCTGAGACCCAAGTATCTTTCTTACTTAGTGTCACAAATAATTTTAATAACGGTAATTCTGGTAACTTACTCTCTTGGACTTTACAGAATCAAAGAGGTATTTCTTCTCGATTTGATTTGTCCCTCGTTCCACTTTTCAGCTACTCTCACTATCAAAACAACCACTAGTACTTGCTTCTGAACTACTCACGAAAACTTTTGACTGCTCTTTTCGAATGCCGGTAACACAATAATCCCTCTTTCCAAAACTATCTGAAAATTCAACCTTCTCTTCTTCCCATTCCAAATTGCCAAACCAATCAGAGACATTTCTTCTTCCCCACTCTTTTTTTCATTCGAAAAACCCACTCATACTTTCAAAAATATTCCTACCATCATAACAATTACTTTCGGGAAATTCTACAAAATTTACTCGGGGTTAAACAAAAAGAGATTAAAATTCCAAACTTTCTTTACCTTAATTTTCTAAGAGCTAATTACCTATGGCTTCTACTTTCCCGTAATAAACAATCGGTTTAAAATAATAATCCTAAATAACTTTCACTCCACTTTTATTTACAAATGTCTTTAAGTCTTCAGGGAAAAACTCATCAAGGAGAAACCTACTACGTGAAATCTAACTTCTAATAAATATTTACAAATCAGTATACAGGGTGTATCAAATTTATGTGCCCGCGTTATATAAAAAAAATAAAATTTTTATTCTATCGTTGATTGATAAATTGATACACAATAATATATACAGTGAGGACGTTTGAGTTCATTATCTCGAGAAGGGGAAAACTTGGAAGGAAATCCTGAGACAGGTCGATTTTTATTTTTAAATTGGGACTTTTTGGCATATATACCCTACTAGTGACGTCATCACACAACCCCTACTCTCATTTAAAAAAATCATCGATTACGTCATCACGCCCAGATGGATTAAATAGATTTTATGATTTTAGATGGATTTTAAATTATGCCAAAAAGTCATAATTTAAAAATAAAAATCGACCTGTCTCAGGATTTTTCTCCAAATTCGTCCATTCTTGAGATAATGAATTTATTCCAACTCCACTAACTTCCAACAATGTAGAATTCTGCATATTGGAGAATATCATTGCTTACATTCTTTCTAAATAACTTTTTTGAATATTCTTTACTAGTACCAGTGAGAATGGAGGGATCACTATATGCACATGACCTAGTAATAATAGTAGACGATAAAGAGAAAATGCAAAAATTAATCGATATCTAGGTGGAAGAAATAGAAAATTTGAAAATGGAGGTAAAAGTAAAGAAAACGAAGACCATGATAGTAACCGAAAAGAAAAGGGAAGAAATAAACCAAACGATATTTAGGTGCAAAAACGAAATAATAGAAATAGTCTCGACGTTTGAATACCTGGGTAATAATATCAGAGGATGGAAAGCTAGACCAAGAAATCTCATACAGGACGAAAAAAGCAAATAATAAGATCTACTATGCACTAAATAAAAAACAATATTTGGAAAGAAAGAAATAGATAAAGAAATAAAACTGAAGGTACACAATGCAATATCTGTACCAACTTTAATATATGCAAGTGAGACGTGGGTAAACAATGCAAAAATAGACGGTACAGTAAACGCAGCGGAGATGAAGCAGTTGAGAAAAATAGCAGGATAAACAAAATTGGACAGAATAAGAAATGAGGATTTTAGACAAAGACTGAAACAGGAATCGATAATAACAAAGATCCAAAAAAGAAAATTAAAATGGTATGGACACATTAACAGAATGGACCAGGAAAGACTACCAAAGCAGGAGATGAAATTAAATAGATATGGTAAAAGAAGAAAAGGGAGGCGAAGGAAAAGATGGATCGATCAGATTATAGAAATTGGACAGGAAAAAGGAAAAACACATCAGCAAATGAAATAGTTAGCAAAGGACCACAAGAAATGGAAGACATGGATAGAGGATGAATAAAACCTCCGACACCCCTGAGGGGCATAAGGAGTTTCGAGAAAAAAGAAGAAAAATATTCTTTACCAGAATGAAAGTATCGAGCAATGTCGCACTAAAAACTCATGCTATATTTTAAAATACATACACAAATTAGCAACATTGCAGAAAATTATTAGAGTATTTATAGTAATCCGTATGGAGAAAAAACAATCTTTTGTAATATGTAGATTAATTGGGTAAAAATACTGAATTCCATTTTCAATGGGTGGCATGAATAAAGGTTGCAGAAATTTTAAATTCAAATCATTGATGCAGTTTAATTGGCTTACAAAATACAACCGATGCAAATAAGAGAAATTCCCTCCATTGTTTTCCTCTATTTTTCTAGATTTGGTATCCTGCATTTTGTATTTAAGCTTAGCTCCACGTCTATTCAGCATTTAATTTGTAAATCAGCAGTAACTGTTTGATTATTGGAAGAATATGTGTTTTGTAGTAATTGGCAAGAAAAACCGATAACAAGACATATGAAATATACAATGAGTATCGTTGTACTGCCATTTATTAGTTTTTCTTTTAAAAAATTTTCTTGTATTAGGCTGTTCAATAAGTTTTGCGGTTCGATAAGACAGAGCGTTGCAATTAGCCAAATTTTATTTTGTTATGTTGGTACACTCTTTATATGAACGTGTGTAAAGTTTCATTTCAATATGTCTTCTTCTTCTTCTTTTTGTATAGACATGACTCTGTCTGTTTTTTCAATGTGCCTCTACTCTAGTAAGTTGTCGTTCCATCGTTTTCGTGGTCTTCCCACTGATCGTCTTCCTATTGGGGAACCGTCTCTCGCTGTCCTTACTACTCTATTTCTTGTCATTCCGCTTATGTGGTCATTCCATTCTATTCTTCTGTTTCTTACCCAATTATTAATGTTGTCTACCTTGCATCTCCGTCGTATATCTGTACTTCTAGCTCTGTCCCATAGAGTCTTACCATCGATTTTTCGGAGGGTTTTCATCTCCGCTGTTTCGAGCAATCTTTTTGTCCTCTCTGTGTCGGGTCGTGTTTCTGCCGCGTATGCCATTATTGTTCTGATGAGTGGTTTATAAATTCTGCCTTTCAATTCTTTTCGGATATTTTTATTTCTCCATATTGTGCCATTCAGGCAATCTGCGGCTCTTTTTGCTCTATTAACTTGATCTTCCACTTCTGTTTCGATCCTTCCGTAGCTAGATAATGTGATGCCTAGATACTTAAACTCCATCGCATTTTAATATGTCAATTCATTTTTTGTTCACCAGCCATTATTATCAACGTGTCACATTATTTTTTTACAATGAAAATAATCAAGTATCGTGCAGTGATTTTGATTTTTGGAGGGTTTAATAGCAAAAGAAATTTATGAACGAATGTTGAAAGTGTATAAGAACTCTTCGCCATCCATTGGTATAGTATAAAGATGGGTTCAACCCTTGAAGACGTCCAAAAACAGTAACAACACCAGAATCCTAGAGCAACAATCCTAGAAAAAATAGAGGATATTGTATTGGAAAATCGAGTGACTAAAAGGTGTTTATTAGACGCCAAGGCATCTCATTGGTCAGTATAAGCAATATTTTGGCTGAAGTAGCGGACTTCAGAAAGCTATATTCATAATGGGTGTTGCATTGGCTAACAATGGAACAAAAACACATTCCAATGCGACTTTTTCAGCCTCAGCAACATTTAGAACGTTTTCGAAATGATCAAGTAGATTTTGTGCATTGATTCATTACTATGAATTAGGTATATCACCGTGATCCTGAATCAGAACAAAAGACTAGAGTGGTTTGAACCTGGTTCTACGGTTCCGAGGCGAGTTCGTGTCTAAAAATCGGCCAAGAAGGTCTTATCATCAGTTTTTTGGGAAACGAGAGGAATTTTGTTTATGGGTTACTTGCAAACTGGTAAAAAAATAAATTCTGGATGTTATTTTAAACTTTTACACCAGCTGAAGGAAAACCATCGTGAAAAAAGAGCTTAGAAACTATAAAAGATACCGAGGACGACCACCGACTAGATAGATCCACACATAAAAAGATTAGCGGAAAACTGCCTTCAAGAGGCCCAGTGTAGAGAGCACTGGAAAGAACTGAAGGAGGTCTATGTCCAGCAGTGGACGCGATTGGCTGATTGATGATGATGAATAAAAACGTTTATTAACTTATTTAGTACTTTTTAAATATTTATATTCAATTGTATAAAGAAATGTTAATTAATGTGTTAAAATATCATAAGTAATTCAAAAAATTCTGTGCTCTATGCGTAAAGTGAGTTAAGTCCAAAAATGGTCGAAATTGGCAAATGCACTATCTGTATGTTAAAATTTGATATCTACATGTGTGTATAATTTCTCATGTCTAATTCCATTCCTAAACCGAGATATTCATTTTACACAAATGAAAAACAATCAATACTAACTGTGTAAAGCGTGTTAAGTCGCACTTTACACTAAATATTATATAAGAAACAGAAAGACTCAGTGTGTTAAGTCCCACAATTTTGCGACTTAACACACTGTACACTAATAAGTTATTACGTTGACTCTCTGTACGCCGCGCGCCTTTAAAGCTGATTTGTTTTTTTTTTACTAAAAGTATTTGGAGACAGTCTGATTTGTTTTTTTTTTCTAAAAGTATTTGGAGACAGTCGGAGATATCTATAAACTATTATTCAAAAGAAAAGATCATCTTCTTCGGGCACAATCCAACCGGATGAAAGAGTAAATTTTAGAAAGAAAAATTATAACTGAAGAAGAAAGGAATACATAAATCAATTTTTAATTGGAATCCCAGCTTATGAAAGCTACTACTCAAGACAAGATTGTGGGAAAAATTTGTTTCCACATTTGACGATAGTGACACTATAATAATATATGAAGACTACAAGCGTACCCTATCTGAAAACAGTTTAACCTGTAAGCTATAGTAAGTTTTGTGAGAAGTTCCACAAGTTAAATTTAAAAATTAAAAAGCCTAAATTAGATACCTGTTCAAAATGTGATAGGCTAGACATGCAACTTAAAATATGTTCTGAGAGTGAAAACCAGGAGTTTTTAAAACAAAAAAATGACCACCTTGATAACGCGGAGTATGCGTATGAGTCTAAAAAGTTAGACAAAGAAAATTCAAAAGTTAACGATTTAACCAAAATTGTGACATTTGACATGCAGCAATGCCTTCCCACTCCACTAGTGCATAGTTCTGTAGCCTTATGCAAACGCCAACTGTGGACTCTTAATCTAACAGTCTACGACTGCAGTGATGGCACAATTGACTGTTAACTATGGCATGAAGGTGTAGCTGGGAGAGGTGCTAATGAAAGTTGGCTCATGTGTATACAAATTTATTTCTCAAGCTTTAAAGCCTGTTGTGAAAAGTTTGATCATATAGGTACTCAAATACATGTGATTTATCATAAATTTTTTAGTACCTGGCCACACGCACATTGAGTGTGATACATCACACGTTCTTATTGAAAAAAATAAAACAGCTTTTGCTGGATGTTCCACCATCCTCAAGATTGGGCCGAACTTATACAAAGCACTGGTAAGAAACGCCCTTTGAATTTTGTTAAAAACAGTATGAGATGTACAGTGGGTGAATTTTGTTAAAATCGAGACTGGAATAATTCACTATAAGAATACCTTAGACCTTAATCAACCGTTTCAATGCATTAATTTCAAAAGAAGAGGCAAAGAAACCATTAGCAAAATGGACCCTGGTTTACGTTACCCAGGACAAAATTCTATACCCAAGTAGAAAAAAAAAGACCTCCTCAACCTGTCTCCATACATTTCACCAGTATTTCACCAATTCTATAAAGATAACCTCAAATGAAGCAGAGAATACCTACACTGATGAAATTCCTGATGAAGCAAATGAAGAGATAGTGCAACTACATAGTTGACAAAAAAAGAAAGTAAAAATGTGAAAACCACGAAAAAAATGACAGTTATAGTATAAATAAATTTGAAAATATATATTTAAAATGAAGAAAATAAATCAACGAAACAAACTTTCAGGAAGAAGGGAAAAATGTAAATATTAAATAATAAAACTTAAATAATATTGATTTGTTTTCCATACCAGTTTTTGTTTATTTTTTGTATTATTTTACTTAATTTGCATTATTACTTACTTGGTTTATGATGAATAAACAATAAAACACAAGTTTTTGTCTTGCTAAATGTTCTTCTATTATTATACAGGGTGTAACAAAAATACAGGTCATAAATTAAATCACATATTTTGGGACCAAAAATAGTTCGATTGAACCTAATATACCTTAGTACAAATGTGCACCTAAAAAAAGTTACAGCCCTTTGAATTTACAAAATAAAAATCGATTTTTTTCAATAGGTCGAACACTGTTTGAGGTTTCTTATTGAAAACGGACATGTGACATTCTTATGATAGGATCATCTGAAAAAAAAAATTATAGTGAAATCTGTGTACCCCATAAAAATTTTATGGGGATTTTGTTCCCTTAACCCTTAAATGCATGATTTTTTTTATTGATGTCAAATATCAAAAAAGGCCTTTAGCGGAAGCTTAGTAATGTTGAAAAAATAATAAAAAAAATAAAGTTTAATTTTAAACACTTGTTTTTGACAATAACAGGTTTGTTGCCAAAATTCTACATTGTGCATACAAGGTCAAGTTAGGATATAAAATCTACATTGTTAATTTACATGAAAATTATAAAAACAATTATTATTTTTATTGAAACACAGTGCCACACCACATTTCTGACATTTTGTTTGTATCCCTTACAATTGAGATATTTACACCGCTGTTTGTTATCTTCTAGAGTTGGCCAGTGTCCATATTGGTCCCTACTAATATCTTTGGGGGGAATGTACTGAGCTGGTCTTCTCTTTTTCTTTTCTTGGATGTCAGCTTCCAATATATTTGGTCTCCCTCTTTTTGCTGTGGTTTCTTCATCTTGCACAGACACTCTGCAAGTTCTGTGCGAAAAGCCGCTTGTGTTAAAAGCTTTGCCTATGGGTTCTTAGCAACCGTCGCTCTTTTATAGAGTATCCAGGAATTGGCAACTGTTAAATCAAGTAAGTGATAAAATAGCCGGAGGTACCATTTCCTACTTTTTATAGAAATTTTTTATCTTCCAATATGACTTTCCATGAGATCAACCCCTCCCATATGGCGGTTATATTCTTTAATTACAAAGGGACAGTCTACTTCGGTAGATTTTTCGCAGTCTTATCAAAGCGTTATATTTTGTATATAGGAGATATACCTGCAAAAGTGGAAAGCAAGACAACTTTTTATTATCTTTCCATATTGTAGATGAGATATCTACGCCGTCATCCGTAGCAGTATATTCATGACTATCACCACGAGGAAATTCTTCATATCCGTATGTGTTGGTAATTTGCAATACGGTATCCGTTGCCTTTGAACTGTTCCCAATGATAATATTCCCCTTTTGGCTTTATGTACAAGCAGCTGTACACCTGTTACCTGTATAATAATTATCATGATAAAGACGGAAATTTTTATGCTATGGAATAATGCGAGCCAAACGAACAACTACATTACTGGATGCTCCAAGATCGGTAGATAGCAAGCTTTCATTCTCGTGGATGATTTGCTCACTTTCTAGCATTTCCATATTTTCTGTTGTGTCTATCTCCTCTGCCATATCTTTAGCCCCATTGCACGTTTCTTCATCAGATTCGTCGCCATAGTTAGGTTCAAATTCAGGGTCTGCAATACTATCTGTGTAGGAGAAATCACTTTCATCTTCACTACTCAGGCCAGTGAAATTTGCCCAATATTCCTGTAGATCCTTTTCCGACAAATAATTCTGACGATGTATTTTGTAATAAAGAATCAGATGTAAATATTTTGTGTCAGGGATTCTTGAGTGCGCACTGTAGCAAAACGGCAACAAAGAATGTTTTTCAATTTTCTCATGAATGCGGGAAAAACAACAAGGGAGCATAATAAAAGTAAAAAGTATATACCTTACCTACTAACTAGGATATTTTTTCAATAATAAATTACTAATATTCTAACTAGATAAGACTCACAAACTTCATCAAATAATACACGACGTTATAGGTTGGCTGCCAAACAATTCAATGAGTCGAAGTGCATGTTTATGCCATCTGTACAAAAAGTGCCAAACTATTTAATATTAACACTATGTAGACTAAAAGGCAACGCTATGCAGTTACTTCAAATTCGAATCAGAATAGAAATTTCATTCAATCGTTCACCTATGTTGCCGAACGGCAACACGATGCATTTAAGGGTTAATAATCCACCCCAAACTTTTGTGTACGTTCCAATTAAATTATCATTGTGGCACAATTAGTTAAACACAATGTTTTTAAAACTTTTTTGCTTCTTAGTACTTTTTCGAAAAGTTAGTTTTTTTTGAGATATTTTGAATATTTTGTCAAATCCACCACATATTTGTACACTGTTAAGTACGATTTTAGAGACTTGGTAATAATATGAAAATTTATTTATAAATTACAGTTTGAGGTATACTTTGAACCATATTAAAAAAGAAGCCACATCTCGATAAAAGGTGCCTTATCTGAAAAATACTAAGAGGCAAAAAAGTTTTAAAAACACTGTGTTTAACTAATGGTACAGCAATAATAGTTTAATTGGAACGTAGACAAACATTTGGAGGGTTTAAAAGCACAAAACCCCCATAAAATTTTTATGTAAACATATTAAAAAAGTATTTAAGTAAACATATTAAAAACATATTAAAAGGTTTATCGAAAAAGTACTATAAGGCAAAAAAGTTTTAAAAATATTGTGTTTAACTAATGGTACTACAAAAATAATTTAATTGGGACGCACATAAAAGTTTGGGGGGGTTTAAGGGAACAAAACCCCCATAAATTTTTTATGGGCTGCACAAATTTCAGTATAATTTCTTTTTAGGATGTTCATGCCATAAGAATGCCACATGTCCATTTTCATTAAAAAAACTCTAATAGTTTTCGATATATCGGAAAAAATCGATTTTCATTTTGTAACTTCAAAGGATGGGTAGCGGATAGGAACTCCTTTGGATAGTCCTACCAGGGAAAATAAATCAATCCCTGCGCTCCGTAGATTCCAAGGGTTTCCTGACCCGGGAAACTAGTACCTGTTTAGGGTCCCTTGTCCAGGGTTACGGATGAAGTCCACAACGGCAGCCATGGCGGAGAAGAACACCTTCGGTACGGTATGGATGGCGGACGTGGCAACCCCTTGATTTTAGGGTTTGTATGGAATCAAAACAGAGCAGCGTCTGACTCAGAATGAGCGGCTGACAACAGCGTCTGACCCAGAATGGGCGGCTGAATGAAAACTCGCCAACCCGCCTGACAAGCGTAGCGTTTTAATGTCAAAAAACCCTCTTCAAAGAAAAACATGTCGAATCACAAAACAAACGGAATATTACCCCAGGTGGGTAGAGATAACAACTCACAGTCCCACACCGACAAACCGGTCCGCCTCAATGATTCTGGGGGAGGCAAACATTCGACTAAACTAAACGTAGGTACATATAACATCAGATCCATGAATGAAGACACTAAACTCCACGAATTAGAAGAAGAACTAACTCATATACAATGGGATGTCATCGGTCTGTCAGAGATAAGAAGAAAAGGAGAACAAAAAATACTATTAAACTCGGGAAACATGCTGTACTACAAAAGTAATGAAGATAACACCAACAACGGAGTAGGTTTTATAATAAACAAGAGAATCGTTAGATACATACAATCCACCAAGGGTATATCAGACAGAGTAGCCTACATTATGCTTAAATTAAAAAGAACGTCGTTGAAAATTATACAGGTATACGCACCAACAAGCACATATAAAGATGAAGATATTGAAAACTTCTACGAAGAAATAACACTCGCTGTGGAAGAAAAGAAAACTAAATTGACGCTAATAATTGGAGACTTCAATGCCAAATTAGGGGTAAGAATAGACGAAGACGAACACAGAATAGGACAATATGGATACGGCGAAAGAAATAATAGAGGACATACATTAATGAACTACTTGGAGGAAAGACAACTTTTTGCTATGAACTCGTTTTTTAACAAAAAACCGCAAAGAAAATGGACATGGATAAGTCCCAACGGCAATACTAAAAACGAAATAGATTACATCCTTACAACAGAAAAAGCCATCATCAAAGATGTTACAGTGCTGAATCGTTTCTCAACCAGTAGTGATCATAGACTTGTCAGAGCCAAACTCAGCATTAATAGCCAATTCGAAACAAAAAAGAAAATGGAAAATAGATCGAAACTAGATATGGGAAAACTTAAGAAAGCAAAAGAATATAAACAAAAAACAAGGGAAAGTATACCGGCCACTAGAGATTTGGAAAACAAAAATATCGATGAAATAAATCAGCTATTAACCGATACATTAGCAAAGGCGGGAAAAGAGGTAGCACAAACAAGAATAAAAAAGGAAAACTATATATCCCAGGAAACAAAAAACCTCATGAGCAAAAGAAAAACATTAATAGAACAAGATAAGAGAAACACAGTAGATTACAAAGAGGTAAACAAAGCTATCAGAAGGAACATTAAGGAAAGTCAAAGGATAGTACAGGAAGAAAAAATAGAAAAAACCATTGAACAAAATAAAAATATGAAGTGCTTAAAACCACAGCTTGGAAGCATACAGATTAATAGTATAAAGAACAAAGAAGGCATAGAGACCAATAATATAGAAGAAATTATACAAATAACACAAGAATATTATAAAAACCTCTACAATACAAAACAGAAACCAACACAAGAAATCCTTAAGCAATTACAAATAAAAATAAAAAATGTCAATTCCGACTTACAACCAGAAATCAGTAAGAATGAGATAAAAAGAGCACTCAAGGAGATGAAGAATAATAAATCGCCAGGAAAAGACGGGATAACTGTAGAAATGCTAAAAAATGGTGGGAAAACAACTAGAGAAGTTTTGTACACACTTATGAATAAAATATTAATGACAAAACAAATACCCAACACTTGGAACGAAGCAGTAACATTGTTACTATTTAAGAAAGGAGATAAAAAGGATCTAAAGAATTACAGATTCATAACTTTACTAAATGTGGTGTACAAACTATTAACCAAGATATTAACAAACAGATTAACAACTAAATTAGATGGATACCAGGCAAGAGAACAAGCCGGATTTAGAAAAAGCTTCAGTACAAGTGACCACCTTTTAACGATGAAGATATTAATCGAAAAAGCTAACGAATATCATATCCCGCTATACATGGCATTTATTGACTTCGAAAAAGCATTTGATAGTGTGGAACACTGGGCAGTAAAGAATTCCCTACAAAACAGCAGAATAGACTACAGATATACCGACTTAATTACAAATATATATGATAAGGCAACAACAACTATCAAGCTAATGAAACAAACGGAGCCTATTAAAATAAACCGAGGAGTAAGACAAGGAGATACTATCTCGCCCAAGCTATTAAACCAAGCGCTAGAAGATGTGTTCAAACAACTGCACTGGGATGGTTTGGGTATAAACATAAACGGGCAATATCTGAATCACTTACGATATGCTGATGATATTGTATTAATAGCAGAAAGAAGTGAAGAATTACAAAGAATGATGGAAGAACTAGATAGAGAATCGACAAAGATAGGACTGAAGATGAATTACAGTAAAACAAAAACCATAACCATCAACAAGAAGAACTAGTAATTACAGTGGCACAAACAAGAATAGAACAAGTAAAAGAATATATATATCTAGGACAAATCACTAGATTAAATAAAGAAAATCAGACCGAAGAAATAAAGAGAAGAATAAGGCTGGCCTGGGCATCATTCGGAAAACTGTCTTATATTCTAAAGAACAGAAAATACCCGCAATACCTAAAAACAAAAGTCTTCAATCAATGTATACTCCCTGTTTTAATATATGGCTCTCAGACATGGACGTTTACAAAAGAGAATATGGAAAAAATAGCAAAGACAGAAAGAGCCATGGAAAGACAAATACTGAACATTAAATTATCAGACAGGAAAGAAACGAATGGATCCGTAACAAAACAAAAGTGAAAGACGTCTCTACCCAAGTAGCAAAGCTTAAATGGAAGTTCGCCGGACACACCCTACGGCAGAAGGATGAAAGATGGACTAAGATGGTAATACATTGGAGACCATGGAACCACAAACGAAAAAGGGGAAGGCCACAGATGCGATGGTCAGATGTCCTGAAGAAACACACTGGGTCAAAATGGATGCAAATTGCCCAAGATAGAGAGGCATGGAAGAAGGAAGAGGAGGCCTATATCCAAGGATGGATGTTTAGGGCTGATTAGATAGAACTTCAAAGGGCTGTAACGTTTTTTGTGTGCATATTTGTACTATGGTAAGTTAGGTTCAATCGAACTATTTTTGGTCCCAGAATATGTGATTTAATTTATGACCTGTATTTTTGTTACACCCTGTATATTAAAGCCTGCTACTTTGCTCTTAAAAATCCCCATTATCCTGTGGGAGTTTTTTGTCAGTTCTTCTATCAGGCGCGGCCCCCTGCGAATGGGGGATGCTTTCTGGGTATTCGTAGCGCCAATACCCAGAGAGTAGCAGGGATACTTGCCGTGGAACAAAAACCTGGCAGTAGGTATAAAATGCACACCCATGAGAATGGAGAATCATAATTTATGTTTAGAATCGCTGCCTGGGGATCGCCAGGGCACGTCTGGAGCCGGCGCTCCATATAATAAATCCCCATTATTATTATTATTATTATTAAATTTTATTTTATATGCTTTTTGTTATGGTTTGTGTTATGCGTTAAGCGTGTTAAGTTCATGATATTTGTGCAATTTGTGTCCATGTCACAACATGTCCATGTTACAAGTCCATGTAAGAAAAAGTTTATTATTTTTTATAACACTTATATGGTTTGTTTGTATTATTTATTGATTATGTTATTGAGAGAAATAAATATTTAATTGATCCAAAGTATTTAACATAATTTTGAGGGATGCATTCTTGTAAAAACTCCAAAAGTATAACTCGAACATATTATTTTAAACTTTAAACGCGTTTATCTCCAAACAGTGTTTTAGGACTTAACTCTCTTTACAACACTTAGCTTCCATTCGTCGTGGTAGTCAGACGTGCGTAGGAAAGAAGCTTGTTTTTTAAAACCGGTGTCTATAAATTAGATATTTAAATAAATATTTTGTGAACTTTAAAAGTAAATTAATTACACCAAATAAAAAAGCGAAATCGGAATAAAAGCATTAAAAAGTTATGAGTGCAGTTAGCGGGGGCGACGCCCCCGATAAAAATGTTTTAGAAACCCAAATGGATACAGAACATGCAACATCTTCAAAGGAGGAGCTATTAGGATTCCAAAATCTTGTTCCAGTTACACAGATAAGTACCACAAAACTTGTTAATAATAAACCCATTATCGAAATGACTTTGCTAATGTACACACTTCAATAACAAATAACATTAACAAAGAAGTAGGAACAAAAAGGGAGGAATTTCTTTACCGACAAAACGACCTAGGACCTTTTTACGCGTATTTAGAAAATAATTCACCCGATTTTAAAGGCAGATTAAACGCGTTAAGGATAGGTGACATTATTATCACAAATTTTAAAGAAATTGATGAAAAAATTGTAAGCATTGACGCAGTAGGAAGAAATAAAATACGTATAAAATTTAAAGATTATAAATCGGCTAACTATATCATATCTAAAAAAAATGAAGCAATATTTATAAAAAATAATCTAGACATATACATTCCTAAGTTTCTTTTAGTTAGACAGGGCGTAATAAAAGATATTTCCACAGAATTTTCAGTAGAGTATGTTAAAAACAGAATAAAAATGTACGATTTACACTGTAAATTTGAAGTCCTTCAAGTCACAAGATTAAATCGAAGACAAGTAGATGAAAACGGTACTCAATACATTCCAACAAAAACATGCGTAGTTAGTTTTAAGTCACAAGTGCTACCAAAATATATAACAATCAACAAGGTACTAAAGGAAGTCGAACCATACAAACAAAAGGTGCTATTATGCTTTAATTGTCTTCGATTTGGACATACAGGTGGGCAGTGTAAGAGCAAGGCTAGGTGCGATAAATGTCAAGAATCCCACAACTCAAAAGATTGTAAAAAGACCGATCTCACTCCAAAATGTTTTAACTGTTCGGGGGATCATTTTACTACAAATTTAAGCGCGTGTCAAGAATTTCAGCGTCAAAAACTTATTAAAGACGCTATGTCTTCCAATAATATTAGTTATCAAGACGCAAACAAACAGTTCCCCAGAAACTCCTATGCAAAAGTAACATCCATAAATACGGAACAAACTACAAACCTCTCCTGCCTCAAAACTTTCCCTCCATTAAATCCCAATAATTATACACCCACCCAATTCCCATCAAATCCAATTAACAAAATGTCAACTAATAATATATTCTACAATAATAATTCAAATAGTACAAATTCTCGAACATTCAAAAGACAGAGACCAAATAGTCCAGATCCAACATTAATTTTGCATAATGAAATTATATCTTCCCCTAGATCTCAATTACCTACGGGAGGAATATTAGACAGCATTAACTATAAGGAAAATATTAATAATAACCCAGTTGCATCTCCTTCAGACTTGAGCATGATAAATTCAATATTAGAATTAGTTATAGAAATTGTCACAAAAGTTTTAGTAACAAAAAGTATAAACATAAATAAGGAAGAACTCGAAAACTTAGTCAAATTAACTATAAATGGAAACACGTCATCACATTCTCAGACCTCAACCATGCAATAAATATCCTTCAATGGAACTGCCGTTCGGCGGTTTCTAATAAAAATAACTTAGAATATCTACTAGATAGGGGCAACTACTCCGTTGCACTTCTATCGGAAACATGGTTTAAAGCAGAAAAATACTATAATTTTAAAGGCTTCAACAATATTCGCTGTGACCGGGATGACGGGTACGGCGGCTCTGCCATTTTATTAAAATCAGACTTAATATACCAAGAAGTCTCAATTCCAACTACAATCAACTTTGAGCATACTTGTATCTCGGTAAATTTTCCATATATACATAAAAAAATTTACTTTGTTTCAATATACCTTAAACCGAGAACTAGAATATCATTACAACAGTGGATTAACTTTTTGGAACAAATTCCAAAACCATTCATAATTGGGGGCGACTTTAACGCACATAGTTTGGCATGGAACGATGGATATGACGATATCTATGGCAAGATTCTTTTGGAAGCTATCGAACAATGCAACCTAGTAATTATAAACGACGGATCACCTACATTAGCAAACAATAAGAAGTCAGCTGTAGACTTGACCCTCTGTACACAGGATCTGACACAACTAATTACGTGGTGTACTTTAGAAGAACCTTATGGCTCTAATCACTTACCAATACACATACAATTTGGAAGGAATATCCCACCTGCGCAAATTAAACAGACAAAACATAATATATGGAGACTCAAGGCTGCTAATTGGGATGTATACACCGCTACCCTTGAAGCAACAGAACCAAAATCATCACTAATGGGCATTATCGACAATATTAACAAAGCTGCCGACAAAGCAATTCCGTTACGAAAATCAAACGCACAAAATAGAAATCATTGCTCAAAGGACTGGTGGAACGAAACCTGTAACATAGCTGCTAAAGCAAGAAAACAAGCTTTCTTAACCTACACACAGGCTCCAAATCTTAATAATCTAACGGAATATAAAAGACTTGATGCAGTAGCTAAAAAAACTTTTAAAGAAACTAAGAAAAAAAGTTGGATAAATTACTGCCAAAATCTAAATCAAAATACACCAATTAAAGAAGTGTGGAACAAAGTAAACCGATATAAAAACCGAAAACAAGCGAATAAACCCCTAATGGACCCCAAAGAAGACTGGATAAGCGAATTCCACACAAAAATCTCACCTCCATGGGTCGAAAACAACATTACTCAACAAATAGCTACTGTAAATAGGAACACTTCTTTCCTACAATCGTTATTTCAATTATGGGAACTCGATCATTGCATTAAATCAACAAATAATAAATCTCCCGGGGCGGATAACATTTCATATAATATGTTGCATAAAATGCCCTTAGACCATAAGAAAGCCCTGTTGGAATTGTTCAATTCGATATGGATAAATAGGATTCCTTTTCCACCGATGTGGAAAGAATACATCATAGTACCTATCAAAAAACCTGGAAAACAGAATGGAAATGCAGATTCATATAGACCCATAGCTTTATCATCGTGTATATTTAAAACCATGGAAAGAATGATAAAGAACAGGCTTGAATATTGGCTAGAAAATGAAAAAATATTACCTGACTCACAATATGCTTTTAGAAAGGGAAGATCTTCCTTGGAACCCCTAACGATACTAGTAAATGACATCTATCTAGGATTCACACACAAATACAGCACTTTGGTCACATTTTTGGATATAACTTCAGCATATGATAATGTTCAAATAAATATACTAGAAGAGAAGCTCATCAATATTGGTCTACCAACCTCCTTTGCCAACTTCATAAAATCAGCTTACTCTAATCGATCAGTTTCCTTAAAGATAAATCAAGAAATTTCGGAATCAAGAATATGTAGATCTGGATTACCACAAGGTAGTATCCTGAGCCCAATCCTCTACAGCCTGTACACAATGGATATAGAAAATGTTATATCACAAAAGTCTAAAATCATTCAATACGCTGATGATGTTGTTATTTACACCAGTAGCAAATCAGAGGACAAATGTATAGAAAATATCAACACTGAATTTATAAAAATCCAAAAATACCTAGACAACATGGGACTTTCCATATCCGAGTCCAAAACCAATATATGTATTTTCTCTAGAAACAGAAACAACTATCAAAGACAATTAACAATAGGAAAATATAAACTCTGTATTAGTAACTCTGTAAAATATCTTGGTCTGCATCTAGATAGAAAACTATTATGGAAGGACTGTATCCACCAAATTATCAAAAAAACAAGTAATTCTATAAATATCCTAAGAGCGTTTTGTAGAGCAAAGTGGGGAGCAGACCCAAATACGGCTTTACTATTCTACAAAACAATGGTACGATCAATAATGGATTATGGAAGTCAACTCTATGGAACAGCAGCAGATACACATCTAAATAAAATCGAGATACAACAAAATAAATGCTTAAGAGTTTGCCTGGGATATCTTAAGTCAACGCCCATAAACATTATACAAGCTGAAGCCGTGGAACCTCCTCTTAAACTAAGAAGACAACTATTGAGCAGAAAATTCATGATAAAAACCATTTCAAAAAAAACTTCTTACCTCAATAGTGTACAGTCACTAACAGTTCAAGTTTTGACCCATAGATACTGGCACTTCAAGAAAACCCCCCTCATAGTAGAATCTTTCTCAGAAATAGCTGACATTACAGATATACTCTATTCCAACCAACTCCCTCCAGTTTTAATTTACTCACCTGAACAAATTTTTTCACGTGAAATTAGAACCTACTATTTTGAAAGTGAAGAAGTAGCAAGTATCAATCAAACAAAGTTCAACGAAACAAAAAACAAGTACTGGCCAAACTATGATTCTATATTCACTGATGGATCAAAGTCAAAAGAATATACCAGTTGTGCCTTTTACCATTTTGAGGAAAATACTGACAAAAAATTTATTTTACCAAAGGAAGCTTCCATATACACTGCAGAACTAACAGCAATAGTGCAAGCTATGAAATACGTACTCGGCTCTAACCACGACAAATTTATAATATGTACGGACAGCAAAAGTGCAGTAGATAAACTTAAAAATGTTAAAATAAATAGATCAGTTAATCATATTGAAGCAAAAATCCTGTATTTACATAATGAGATACACATCAAGAATAAAGTCGTCATATATCTATGGGTAAAGGGACACGCAGGTATAACAGGTAATGAAATGGTGGATGCCTTAGCAAAAACAGCTCCAACATCAGGAGAAGAACTAAATTTTAAACTACCCCCGTCCGATTTATTCTTAAATCAAAGGAACAAAATAAATGAGATGTGGCAAAACCTATACAGTGCATCAACAACTGGAACAAACTTTTGTAAACACCAGCCAAGGATCCCCAGAAAACCATGGTTTCACAAAATACCAAACAGAAACTTTGTCGCCACAATAAATCGAATACGTGCAAACCATGCACTAACACCTTATTATAAGCACAAAATAAAAATTACAGACGATCCACTGTGTAGTTGTGGTAAAATGGGTACATTGGTACATGTTTTACTTGAATGTCCAATAAATATTGTAAACATTAATAATCTATATAAAAACTTAATTCACTACAAGATAAACCTTCCAATAGACCTAAATTGTATTATTTTTTCAGGAAATAATAATATACTTTATGTACTTCATCAACACATCATAAACTGTAAACTAAAATTGTAAAATTACTAACCAATTTTGTAAGCAATTCTGCAAAACAAACTAAATGTAAAGCATTAAAGGAAAAAAAAGGTGAATACAAAAAAAAAAAAAAAAATAATAATAAAAAAAATAAACCAAGTAAAAAAAAATGAACCAATTAAAAAAAAAAAACCAAAAAAAAAACCAAAAAAAAAACAAAAAAAAAAACAAAAAAAACAAAAAAAAAAACAAAAAAAAGAAAACAAAAAAAAAGAAAACAAAAAAAAATAAAAACACACACAAAGAGGGCTAAAACCTCCGCGGCGTTGAACCGGGTTGATGCTCTAGCGCGGAAGGAAAAAAATTAAACACCTTACACTTTACTAATGCTACATATTACTAACAAAACAAATGAATACATCATGCTCAAGTTTGATACTATGAAACAATTTACACAAACTATTTATACAATCTAACATAGTCTGGCTAATTGGTCCTCACCAAAGCCATAAATTCCACGAAAAAAAAAAAAGAAACTCTCTTTACGCACTGAGCACAGAATTATAATCGTTAGAAGTCGTTAACATACGGTATGCGGCAAAATAAACAGTGCTGGAATTCGTATGCCTCAAATATGTATGTGTCATGCACTGAAACGTAGAGTGGTTTCCGAACGTCGTTATAACGTATGTGAATGTCCTGATAATGCTAGGAGCTTCAGAATGGTTCTCAGTTTTGAAGAAAATTTTTTTATGATGGAGTACTATTTTTGGTCATACGAAAAAGGTCACGAAAACGGTCCAATGTTAAAATCAACAATGGTTTCAGCAGGATGGAACAACTTGTCACACTGCCAGGGAGTCTCTTTAAATACTGCGCAATCTTTCTGGGAGTTGCGTTTTTCGGACTGTTTGCTTTTGCTACCACTTTTTCGATGTTCAACACAATGCATTCACTACAAACCCTGAAGAGGACAAAATCCTAAACGGGGACACTCAATGTAAGCATTTCTACAAAGCATTTCAATCTTTACACGCAAATCTACACATTGAGTATATATCTGGGAGTTGCCACTCACCAGAACTAACGCCACGAGATGCGTACATATGGGGAACGCTAAAAGAGAAAGACAGATCCACAGTCTGGTATTTCCGAAATGCGGATTAGAATTAAAGATTTTTTCATGCCAGAGGCAGCAACGGATCTATAAATTTGCCTTGAGAAGGGAACATTTGCCTTAGGGGGAACTTCCAATGAAAAACCAACCAAAAGACATAAAAAAGATTACATAACAGACATAAATAATAACTCATAGGCATTAAGTTCCCTTAATTTTCCTAACTAGCCTATTTATTGGGTTGAATTTTTCTTTCTGTGGTTTCGGTTTCATGTCAGCTAATATATTTTTTATGGTTGAACAATGTTTTTCTTTAATTTTGGACCTTGTTAGGAGGGGAAATTTCCTCATTTTTCATCCCCGTAGATCCACCACTGGTCAGAGGGCATCTTTAACATCTGTTTTACAGGGAACGTCGGCGTCGTCGTGAATAATGTTTGCAAGGCTATATCATGTATGTACTTACATTAGATATATCAATAATCATAAACATTTCAATATTCATTTTAGTACTGTTTATTTTGCCGCATATATCATCGTAATATCATAAAATGTAAAGACAAATTAATTTCCAAAAACTGCATTTTTTCAATTATACAGGGTGGTTCATTGGGAAAGTAACATACGTTAACTGAAGCAATGGGACATTTAAGCGGTCTTAAAAATTACTGGGTGTTTCATCTATTTTGTTATTTTCTTATTTGGTTCATAACTTTTTAACCACACTGTATATTTATTTTACATTTGGCACGCAACTATACTTTAAGGTGTCCAATCAATTAATTTATGTATAATTATAAAAAACCCAGGTCTGGATTAAAAAAGATTGGAAAAATGCTCCGACCCAAAAACAACACCCTGTACATTAAAATTTTTAAAATGGATTCTGCACTTTAAAAGGAGATGAAAAACTAAATTTACTGGTATACTTTGAATTTGCGGCAAAATGTTTTTTGGTAAAATTTTTAATTTGAATTCTGAAATTATGTGAATTACGAGAGCTCGAACTAGAAAAAAATTGAAATACGACCTACAACTTTTTAACCACACTGTATATTTATTTTATATTTGGCACGCGAATATTGTTTAAGGTGTACAATCTATTAATTTATTTATAATTATCAAAATCCAGGTCCGGATTAAAAATATTGGAAAAATGCTCCGACCCAAAAACAACACCATGTACATTATTTTTTTAAAATGGATTCTGTCCTTTAAAAGAGGATGAAAAGCTAAATTTAGTGGTGTACTTTGAATTTTCAGCGAAATATTTCTTCTGGTAAAATTGTGAATTTGAATTCTGAAATTATGTGAATTGCGAGAGCTCGAAGTAGAAAAAAAATTGAAATACAGCTTGATTTTAATTATTAATACCATTTTTTAATCTAAATTGCTAAAATGTTAACATTTCAGTATTGTTGTTATTATGTGCAACGAATAATTTATAGCGAATATTCACCTTAAAATAATGAATAAATAATATAGAGTCCATAAAAGATACATCACTTTAATCAACATACCTAGTACTATCTACAAATTAAAGCAAACCACCAAAAATTTGGTATTTTTGAAATATTATGTCTGAATAAGTTTTGGTTAATATCAAAGTGGTTTTAGCCCTGGTCGATCAACAAGAGACCAGATCTTTGTGCTAAGACAAATATTGGAAAAAACCAATGAATTCAATATCGGCACATACCATCTTTTCGGAGATTTTAAATCGGCCTATAATAGTGTCCTAAGAAATAAATTGTATGAAGCCATGGATGAATTCCACATCCTTGATAAAATGATAAGATTGGTTAAGGCTATAATACCTACAGTTGTTTGCAAAGTCGAAATACAACGCGAGCAATCACAGGCGTTTGAAACGCATGTTGGGCTACGACAGGGAGATGCGCTGGCGTGTCTTCTCTTCAAGATAGCTCTGGAAAAGGCTAGAGATGCCCGAATAGACAACAGAGGAACTATTTTTAATAAATTATCCCAAATTTTGGCATATGCAGATGACGTGGACCTAGTTGCCCGCACAACAGGCAAGCTAGAAGAAATGTATACCACCTTCTCAAATGCCTCAAAAAATATGGGTCTGCAAGTAAACGAGCAGAAAACTAAGATGATGGCATTAACACCCAACAGTAGAGCCAGATAATCGGTCACCAATATTCACGGTTGATAACTCTACCTTTGAAGTGGTGGACAAATTTACAAACTTAGGCTCCCTGATCACCAAGGAGAACGTCATGATGGAAGAAATCAAGCAAAGGATCATCATATTTTGGACTGAGCAGACATATGAGAAACAGACACTTAAGCCTGAAAACAAAAATATCCATACACAAAACCCTTATACAACCAGTGTTGACATATGGATCGGAGACATGGACCATCTCTAACGCAGAAGGAAACCTTCTGCTTATATTTGAACGAAGGATCCTGAGAGGAATATTCGGTGACATCTGTTAACATGGTGTTTCGAGGAGGAGGTACAACTACGAGGTATACCACAGAAATAAACATATATTTGGTGGTAAAGACGTAGTATCTCTTATAAGAATAGATAGACTAAGATGGGCAGGACATCTAGCAAGATTACAGCAGAACAACCCTCCTAGAAGAATCCTTATGTCACAACCTGTGGGAAGTAGAAATAGGGGTAGGCCAAAACTCAAATGGAAGGATGGTGTAGATGAGGATGGGAGAAAAATAGGCGCAGCAAACTGGTAACGGTTGGCAATGGATAGGACTGACTGGCGTAATAGACTTAGAAAGATCGATGCTCTTAAATAGGGCTGTAGCACCATTGATGATGATGATGTCTGAATAAGTTACAATACGAGAAGTAAAATGAATATGCCCTAATATGTTTAAATTCTATTAACTGAGTGTGCAGTAAAAATGACAAGATCTCTTTCTTGCTTAGGTACGGTGATTGTCAGTTGTTTTAAATAGTGTAATACTGCCAAAAATATAAAATGTTATTAAATTTTTCCCGCACTGAATAATTTCTTTCTATTTTCTTACATCATTTCTGTGAACTAATAATACCTATGCTTTAGCAACGACTCCGTTACAGAATAATTCGCCAACGAATTATGTTTTAATCCGGACCTGGATTTTTTTCTAATTATAAATAAATTAATTCATTGTACACCTTAATATGGATTACGAGAAGGCTTTTGATTCTGTCGAGTTTAAAACAGTACTGGAAGCCCTAAAGCAAAGCCGAATAGACTGAAGGTACACGTCACTAATCAAAAACATCTATGAGGACGCTACATCAATTATACGACTACACCAAGACACAGAACAATAATTCAGCTTAGGTTGAGGAGTAAGACAAGGAGACAATATTTCACCGAAATTGTTGACGGCAGCTCTAGAGTCAATATTTAAGAATACTCAAAGGCAAGATTTGGACATCAATATAGATGGAGAGAGATTAAATCATCTGAGGCTTTCGGATGATGTAGTAATCACAGATAACTTACAAGATATACTTTCTATGATACATTCGCTTCTGTCTGAGAGAGTAGGATTAAAAAAGAACTTTGAGAAAACTAAACTTATGACAAATCTCGTAATATGCGGAAATATTATTACGGTTGAAAATTTGGTACTAACGTTTGTTGAGTTTTGGTTATTTAGTAACCGATTATTTTGTCCTTGTAGGATGTATAATTTGTATGTTTGGGTGTATGTATATGCTTTTTGTGTGAGTCAGTGAGAGAAGATTTTTGTTGTAGAGTTTTTTTGTTTTTGAACGCCTTGTTAGCAAATCAACAACGTTCATTCTTTTTTTTTTTTTTCAATAACGATATATTTTGAGAAAGCACTTGAAGCCTGGCCGGCGATTTGAATTCCCAGTTTTTAATTGAAAATTTTTCGATCCTTTGATGGGATGTGCTGTGAATTCTTTTGTTGAGGTTTCCGTTGGTGTGCTGGAAATTTGGGGCACAAAGATTTTTGTTTGGAAAAACCTCAAAAGATTAATTTGATGTTTGTTAATGGCTAGGCTGAGAGTTGTTTAATGGACCCTTTTGCATGTTAAAGGTAAGCTGAAGTCATTTTTGTTCAGTTTATTGGTTCTCAGTTTTAAGAAGTTAGTTCAGTTATTTTTATTGTTTTTTTCTTTTGCTAGGGTGTTCCGGTAGTACAGTAAATGTATGTGTTTTTCGATCCTGGGGCTTTGAAGAAGTGGCAATAGAAGTACATTTATTTAGTAGATTAGAAATAATAGATTTGGCAGATTTATTTAGAAGTTCTATATTTGACGTTTAACCATTTGACATTTTGACAAAATTTAAGGAAGATTGCAGTGTGTTTATCCAGGCAAATTATTTGTTATTGAAGGAAATAAGGACGGTAACAGATTTTATTTTATTTTATGGGAGAAAACAAGAAAGAACAAGGTACAATTTAGATTGGGTTAAGGGGTCTAAAAAGGGGACTAAAATAACAAGAATACTAAAGAATACTTGTCCTCAATGTAATTCACAGAATCGTAGCAATAATTCTAGGACTGGAAACAATTCTGGAAATAATTCGGGAAACGACCACCGGAGATAGTGGACGACCGGGCTATCTCGAATCGGAACAGACAGTTAACGGTCGATAAGGAAGAAGGTAGTGATAATTTTTATTCATTTAAGTTAGTTTTAGATTATATTTTAGCACAGAGTAATGACAGTAAATGTCCTTATGTAGAAGTTGATATCTTAGGTAAGACAGTACTCGGTTTATTGGATTGTGGAGCCAATAAAGTTTTTGTAAATATGCCTACATGGGAGATTTTACGTAGTTTAAGTGTACATTTAAAAACTGTTCCAGATGGGACTTGCAGAGTTGCAGATGGTAATCAGAGTCCTTTATTAGGTGTAGCTTCGGTGCTTATTAAACTTCGTGATGTTGTTAAGGTAATTGATGTTTTCGTTTGGCCACAGTGTAGACACTCTTTAGTACTCGGTGTAGATTTCTAGGTGCGAATGGGTATTGTACCAGATTTACGAAAAGGAGAGTGATTTCTCTCTTCGGAAGTTATGAGTGTTCCAGTGGTTAATTCGATACAATCGGAATCTGAACTTCTACCAGAGCAACGCAAACAGCTTAACAAACTCGTTGATTCTTATTTTTCTAGTATCGATCCAGACAAATTAACTTGTACTAATGTAGTTCAACACAAAATTGTAGTTAGTCAACAAGAACCATCAAGCAGAGATTTTAGCCGGTATCACCAATTAATCAGTATATGATAAACAAGGAGCTGGACAAAATGTTGAAGCTTGGTGTTGTCGAACAGTCACACAGCGCATATTCTTCACCAGTGTTGTTGGTACCTAAAAAGAATGGAGAATGGCGTTTTTGCGTTGATTTTAGGAAAGTAAATCGTGTTACTGAGCGTGATGCTTATCCTTTACCCTATATAAATAGCATTTTAAGTAAGTTAGGTGGAGCTAGATATTTGTCAACAATGGACATTAAGAGTGCCTATTGGCAGGTGGGTCTTACTGAAGAGAGCAAGCAGTACACGGCGTTTACTGTACCAGGGCGTGGACTTTTCCAGTATTGTCGTATGCCTTTCGGATTGCACAACGCTCCAGCTACGTTTCAAAGGCTAGTAGATAATCTATTAGGTCCTGAACTCTCTGAGTATGTTTTTGTGTACTTAGATGATATATGTCTGGCTACGTCAACTTACGATAAACATGTCGAAGTCTTGACAGAAATCTTTGCCAGATTGAAAAAAGTCTTCTTCTTCTTCTTCTTCAGTTTATTGGCCTCCACCTTATTATTGAAAAAAGTCAATTTGACCCTTAATAAAGAAAAATGTTCTTTCTGTGTGTCAGAACTTAAATACTTGGGTTATGTTGTTAACTCTAGTGGTCTCTCTGTAGATCCGGCAAAAGTAGAGGCCATTGTGAATCTTCCACGACCTACCAATGTCATTGAAGTCAGAAGAGTCCTTGGAGTTATAGGATGATATCGTAAGTTTGTAAATAGTTATTCAGATCTTATTTCACCTTTGTGTAGATTGTTACAAAAGAATAAAAAGTTCGTTTGGGACAAAGCTTGTGAGGAAGCTTTTCAAAGTATTAAAGATGCTCTTGTCTCAGCACCTATTTTGTCTAGTCCTAATTTTGACAAACCTTTCTACGTACAAACTGATGCGCCAGCGTATGGTCTTGGAGCTGTCCTTACTCAAAAGTATGATGAAACTGAACATATAATTTGTTATTTGTGTAGAACTCTAAATAGAGCTGAGAGGAACTATAGCAGTGTTGAGCGTGAATGCCTCTGTGTTTTGTGTGCATGTGAAACTTTACGAGCTTATCTAGATGGCTATAAGTTCTATGTAATCACTGATTGCTACTCGTTGTTATGGTTAGACAATTTGAAGGACCCTCAAGGACGACTGACTTGGTAGATGGGCCTTACGTCTGCAACAGTTTGACTATGAAGTACTGCATCGCAAAGGTAAGGATCACATAGTTCCTGACACCCTTTCGCGAGCTTTAGAACTACCTGTTGATAGTGTACATATGATAAATTCTGTAGAAATAAGTAATGTTCAAGCAATAAATTCCGAATGTGACGAATATGATTTTTCTTCTACCAGTGATAAATGGTATAAGAAAATGTGTAATAATGTAAATAAAAATCCTTTAAAATTTGTCAGATGGAGACTTGCAAATAATAAGTTGTATAAATATATTGATCAAGATTTTCCGAGTTTAAGAGACGATTGTGAATATTGGAAACTTGTAGTTCCAAAAGATTTTCGAGATAAGATACTTCAGAGGTGTCATGATTCTTGTGTTTCAGGTCATTTAGGCATTTACAAAACGTTTCATCGTGTATCTCGCCTGTTCTATTGGCCTTTTATGAAAATGGACATTACCAAATATATAAGGAAATGTGAGGTTTGTTTAAGGACAATGCCTGAACAGAAAAGCCCTGCAGGATATATGGGACAGGCTGTCGAACCCACAAAGCCTTGGGAGATCATCAGCATGGATTTATTTGGACCATTACCCAGAAGTTCAGCTGGCAATACTTGGATTTTGGTAGTTACTGATAAGTTCAGTAAATTTCCTCTTTTATTCCCTCTGCGAAAGGCAACTGCCACTTCTATAAGTAAAATTTTAAAAGAGAAAGGTTTATAACCAATGTGTCTTGTCTATACAAACTTATGGAGTAGAGACTTTAACATTGACGCAAAAATCCGCGAATAAACTCCAAGAGTTACACAACGAGCCATGGAACATGCAATGCTGAACGTGAGCCTTCGAGGTCACATAACAAACCAACAAATCAGGCAAAGATCAGGAGATCAAGACGTCGAAAGAATCACGACGCTTAAATGAAATTGGGCAGGGCATTTAGCTAGAACACAAGATGGACGGTGGACACGACGAATCATGGAATGGAGGCCCAGAGACTATAAAAGAAGCCGAGGATGACCAACGATTACTTAGATGACCGACGACATAAAAAGAGTGGCGGGAAACTGACTACAAGCGGCCCAGTCTAGAGAACACTGGAAAGATCTCAGGGAGGCCTATGTCCAGCAGAGGACGCGATTGGCTGATTGATGATGATGACACCTTAAAGAATATTCGCGTGCCAAATATAGAATAAATATACAGTGTGGTTAAAAAGTTGTAAGATATATTTCATTTTTTTTTCTACTTCAAGCTCTTGCAGTTCACATAATTTCAGAATTCAAATTCAAGATTTTATTAGAAAAAACATTTTGCCGAAAATTCAAGATATACCACTACATTTAGTGTTTCATCCTTTCTGAAAAGTGCAGAATTCATTTTTAAAAAATTTAATGTACAGGGTGTTGTTTTTGGGTAATGTACAGTCAGAGCATTTTTCCAATATTTTTTAATCCGAACTTGGAATTTTATAATTATACATAAATTAATTGATTGGACACCTTAAATAATATTCGCATGCCAAATATAAAATAAATAGTGTTATGATCTGCTTCTTATTAATTTTATATTAATTATTATTTATTTGATTAATTATTTAATTGTCGCAAATCATACATAAAAATGCATAAAAAAATCTCAGGGTGCCTTTTTATAATATCAAGAAAATGTCAAAATTATCTTACGTTATACTTATCTTCGCTCGTGGGTTCAGTATCTCTTAGTTGATCCTAATCGGGATAAAATAGGGAAAAGAAATAAAGCCAAATATAAAATAAACATACAGAATTGTCTTTTATTTATCAAAATCGATACCTACTCTAAAATCTATCAAATCTAAAACCTGTGGACACAGATGTCCGAATGAAATTTCTACCATTTAAATTTATTCTAGTTAAAAAATATTTATCGGTTTGTTCCCGATGACTTTGGTACAACAAAATAAACAAAAACAAATTATGTATTCGCAAGATTAGCTATACCCCCTATTTACTTTCTGAAATATTGGAATTTTAATTCCTACGCTTTTTACTCAAAATTTTAGTTCCCGAACATAAAAATATTTTTCACATAAGTTGACTGACCTTTTGCTTCAAACACTCTGATGTCTTCTCGTGACCCAAAAACAGCTCTCCCTCGTTGATTAAGTTAAAGGCTACTCATCAAAGCCCTCTCCGTTCTCCAGCTTCAAAACTATCAGCATACCAGCACCAATTCTCCAACAAGCCGGGCCTCTTTTGACACGTACTCGATTCAAACAAAACTCCAAAAATTATCTGCTCTCCTTCTCACAATAATACAGAATCAAAGAGGTATTTCGTCTCAATTTGATCTGTCTCTCGTTCCACTTTTCAACACTATTCTCCACTATCAAACAGCCACTGGTACTTGCTAACTATCTATCCACGAAAACGTCGAACTGCTCCTCAGCGATGCCAAAAACATAATGACTTCTTTTTCAAACTCTCTCAATCATTCAAACTACCTTTCCCCTTCCAACTTGCCAAGAATCAGAAACAATCTTTTCCATTCGACAAACAACATTCATTTTCAAAATTATTCCGACCATCCTAATTACTTTCGGGGAACCCTACAAACATTTACTCGGGTTGAAGCAAAGATATTAAAATTCCAAACTTTCTTTTAAACCACTTTCCCAGAAAGTGATAATTACATCTACCTGTGGATTCTATAGTCCCCGTAGTAAACAATCTTTTTCCATTATAAACCTAAATACATCGTCCTTTTCACTTTAATTATTCACAAAAGTCTTTAATGGTTCATCGGAAAACTCATTAAAAAAGAAATCCACTTACATCCAAACTAAATTCTAATAAATATTTACAGATCAATATACAGGGTGTATCAAATTTATGTGCCCGCGTTATTAAAAAAAATTTAATTTAATTTTTATTTTGCCTTTGATTGATAAAATTGAAAACACAATAATATATAATGTGGTTAAAAAGTTATGAACCAAATAAGAAAATGGCAAAATAGATAAAACACCCAGTAACTTTGTAATTATTGAATCAAGACCGATTAAGTATGGTGTAGTATGGTAAGTATTTGGTGTGAATCCATTTTGATAATCCCCGATTATATTCTTACCTATAGTATTCTAACAATCTATTGTAGATAATACCAGAAAGGATTTTGTATATTACATTTTAGCAATGTAATTGGCTTATAGTAATTCTGACATTCCCTCTTATCTTCTTTCTTATATTTTGACTGTATAAGGCCAACTGCTGATTCCTCCGGCATTTTTTGTTCTATTAGCTATTTTGTTCTATTATTAGATAATAAAATTCTTCCCCAGAGTTCGGATCCTTCATGTTTTAGTAATTATTTCGAAATTCCGTCCGTTCCTGGCGCTTGAAAGTTTTTTATTTTCTTTATTATTTGAACCACTTCTTCATAACGTATTTTCAATGTGCTGCTCCACCGTATAATATATTGTCTCGTTTTGTTCATTTTCATTGTCTGCGTTTAGGTTTTCTTTGAAATATTCTTTCAATCTCCTTATAATTTTTTTGCTTCCCTGTTAGTACTTTTCCGTCCTTGTCTACGCATATCGCCAATTTTGTTTTCTTCTGTTCTTCTATAGAACTTTCTGCTTTCGTGTCTCGTTATGCTCTACGATTTCCTGTACTTGTTTTCACAAAACCGCTCTTTTTTTCTTCTACGTATTCTAGTCGCTTTTATTCTCTGTTCGTTATAAATTTGCTATTTCTTGCATTTCTTTGTACTTATTTGGTTAAATATAGCTTGCCTATTTCATACCACCATACCATTCCGCATTTGTTGGTCTATTGACTTTTCCAAAAGATTCCGTTGTTATCGATTTGAATGATACTAGTTTTATGTCTATAATTTTTTCAGATTCCATAGAAGAAGAGTTCTTATAATCGTCATCATCAACGCGTCATCACTGCTGGGCATAGGTCTCCTTCAGATCTTTCTATATGTCTCTGTCTTGTGCGGCTTGCATCCAATTAGGCTCGCTGCACATTTGCGTCATTTCAAGCCACGTGCACGCTGCGTGCGATCGCTGGGGGTTCGGCAGTATATGAGTTGTAATCAGGCGCTGCACACTAGAGCTAAACCGCGGCGTGCAAGCCGCTTGCAAGTGACTTGCAAGCAGCGCGGACCGAGATCACGCCAGTTTCTGCTACGCCGCCATGTGCACGCGGCTTGGCAGTCTGTTCTAGGCAATCACTGAATACACGTTGACCGCGCGATGGACTTCAACGTAGATACAGAGCTGTTTATTTCTGGCGTGTATTGACGCCGAGAAACCGCTCAAATTTGTATTGACGGGAAACGACTTGAAAACACGCAAATGTGGATAGAGCCTTAGTGCACACCTACATTGGATCCGATTTTCTCCGATCAGATCAGATCAGATCAGATCCGATCCGATCCGACAGGCGGTGCCTACATTGGATCCGTCTTTCTCCGATCAGATCAGATCCGATCAGACCGGTTTTCCGGCGAGGGTGCCTACATTGGTTCAGTAATCTTCCGATCACCGACCACCGACAATGAGTTCCGATGAAGGAGATGATGAATTGAATATATTTAAGCATGTTAGCTTGCAACCCCCAACTTGCAACCAGTTTGCAACCAGTTTTCAACCAGTTTGCAACCAGTTTGCAACCAGTTTGCAACCAACTTGCAACCAATTTGCAAACAAACTTGCAACCAACTTGCAACTAAAATTGCAACTCAACTTGCAACCAATCGGAATGAAACCAAACACTTCTCGATGAGAATAGGAGAAGCTACTCCCGACGTCGGCCGATATCGGATCTGATCTGATCTGATCGGATCGGAGAAAAACGGATCCAATGTAGGCACTCCCATTTAATACTATGGGTTTATTTTTTATTCCGACGTCGGCCGACGTCGGATCTGATCTGATCTGATCGGATCGGAGGAAAACGGATCCAATGTAGGCACCCCCATTTAATACTATGGGTTTATTTTCTATTCCGACGTCGGCCGACGTCGGATCTGATCTGATCGGAGAAAATCGGATCCAATGTAGGTGCGGCCTTACTAATAACACGCTTCAGATCGTCGGTCAATCTGATTGGTGGGCGCCAAATATGTTTTGATTTGACAATATGTTTTGTTCATTGGTTGTCTGATAATCTGGCGACGTGTACTGTCAAAATCCACTTTAGCGACACGATTCTTTTGACAGCATCTGTTGTTTTTTTCTACGACGTATTTCTTCAGTTGGGATTCGTATCTCAAGCGAAACACCCAACATATGGCACTCCATAGCCCTCAGAGTTACGATAATCTTGTAAAAGTGTTCTTGTAAATGTTATTGTTCTAATAATGTATACGTTAAAACCTGAATTTACTAGTAAAAACTAGTTTTAATTATCCGCTTTAGACAATTCTAGCTTTAACTAGTCAAAACTACATTTGACTGCTAAATTCAGTTAAAACTAGAAATTCCGAACGAATTTCATTTAGATTAGTTTATCAATTCAAACTAGTTTTTACTGGAACTACTAGCGAATGCCAGTTAAAATCCTTGAGAGAAGACACAAATACGATTTTGCTTGTTCGGGGTAGTGTTAATGACGAAAGCGGCCTGTCGGTAACAAACTAGTACATATTATGTGCAACTGTTGATTTTTCCTCACCGGTTTTATTATTTGTTATATTACTCTGCTGTGTATTATTCACCATGAGTGATAATATCGAAGATTAGGTTGAGAGAAAAGATATAAGAACGTGAAGAGGACATTTTTTGGAAAATATTTTACAAAATGAAGAGACCGAGAAGAAAGAAAGACACTACTTACAACGTTGTGACCTTTATTTTTTATGACCTTTACCTTTACTGGTAAAGCTTTAACGAATGTTTCATCATACCGCCCAATAAGTCTACTTCCAATAATGTCAAAACTTCTTGAAAAGCTGTTACTTAAAAGAATTATGAGCGACCTAGAATTCCAAAACTGGATCCCAGAACACCAATTTGGATTCCGGCAAGCTCATTCTATAGTGCAAGAATGCCATCGCATATCAAATGTAATTAATAGAGCTTTGGACAATAAACAGTATTGCACAGCAGCCTTTCTGGACATCAGCCAAGCATTTGATAAAGTAATACACCCAGGATTACTTTATAAAATCAAAAAATCTCTACCCTACAAATACTTTGACTTATTAAAATCATATCTAAATCACAGAGAATTTGAAACTAAAGTAGAAGATGAACTATCAAACCGTAACAAAATTCAATCAGGAGTCCCACAAGGTAGTATATTGGGTCCACTTCTTTATGTACTGTACACATCCGATTTACCAACCTCTCCACAAACCACCATTGGAACTTTCGCTGATGACACAGCAATATTTGCAACTGAAGAGGATCCAATAACTGCAGTATTAAAACTTCAAGGACACCTAGACCAAATTGGACAGTGGTTAAAGAAATGGAAGATAAAAGCTAATGAAACTAAGTCAACACATATAACTTTCACAGTAAGGAAAGACCAATGCCCAAATATTATCCTTAATCAAGTCAACATACCACAACATAATATCGTCCAATACCTGGGGCTTCGTCTTAATTCTAAATTAAACTGGAAACAACACATTTTAAAGAAGAAGAAACAAATTGAGTTGAGAGTGAAAGAAATTAATGGGCTTATAGGTAGAAAATCTCGACTCTCAATTGAGAAAAAACTGCTGATTTATAAAACAGTCATCAAACCTATATGGACGTACGGTATAGAACTATGGAGTTGTGCCAGCAAATCAAACACAAAAATTATCCAAAGAACTCAATCAAAAATTCTACGCACCATCGCAAATTCCCCGTGGTACATTTACAACCAAACCCTTCATAGAGACCTAAACATCCGGTTAGTCAGCACAGTAATTCAAGAAAGAGCCAACAGACACCACGAGAAATTGGAAGGCCACCCCAACCTTGTTAATAAATGCTTACAAAAAAAAACGTTGTGACCAAAAGCATGTATAATAAATTAATGGCCGAAGTACAAAATGCGGTACTGTCTGCCGTTAGAAAGAAAACACCGTTACAAAATCGAAGACTAAAATAATTTAGGATTGTTGAAGTTGGCGAAATAAGAAAGTTGGCTTCTAAAATTGAACCGATCAAATATTATATAACTGCTGAAGTAATTTTTAACATAATTGAAGTAGCCCACGTTGCCATTGGTTATTGAGATCGGAGAAAATAAGCAAATATATCAATTGATAATGATCACTACTTTTATATCAATGTGTGAAGCTTGCCTAGGGAAGAAGAGTAAAGCGAAGAAGGGTTTTGTGTCTAAACCTATATTGCATTCAGAAATGAAATAGTCGCTGTCAGGTATATTTGATTGATATGTAATCACAAGAGGATCATGGGATCACGGCTACAAGTTTATTATGGTTTATCAAGACCATTTAACAAAAGTTGTTCTGTGAGACCATTACCAAGTAAGAGGGCGGAAGATATATTCTTGAATTTTGGCGCACCATGCATTTTAAATTCCTAAAATGGCCGAGAGTTCGCTAATGCAGTTTTAAATGAGGTAAGGTCATACTGACCTGAGGCAAAATTAGTTCATAAAAACCAAGGCACAGCCAAAGTCAAGGTTCAGTCGAGCGAGCCAACCAAGACCCCGAGAAAATGTTAGCAGCCTGGATGCAAGACATTAACACAACAACGTGGTCAAAAGGACTTGCATTTGTACAATTTATAAAAAATAGAGCTTTTCATTCTGTCATAAAATAGTCGCCATATCGCACTATGTTTGGGATTGAGCCTCGAGTAGGGCTTTAGACATCCAGCTTGCCATCAGAAGTGATTTAAAAATTGACTGATGAAGATGACCTTCAAAAAGTTGTTCAGAAATTGAGTTTGGAAAATAAAGAATCTGGTGTTGAAGAGGCCGGTCGTATTGGAGAACATCAAATTTTGTTAGCTAGACGAGAAGCATACGAGAGTTTGATACAAGCTAAAAAAATGAAACTAGTATCTGATGCTGTCCAGTGTCCATCCTCCTGTAGAGGATACGATAACATAATTCTACCGATTCCAGACGTCGCGTCGACAGGGTAAAAGCTGATCTGCGAAATATTATCGGAGTCGTGCTTGAAAAAGCCCAAGAGGGTCAGCACAAAATTGGAACAAAACATGGAATAATAGAAGAACTGCATTGCCGGTATGTACTTGTCCAATACATGTCCAGTATTTTACGTTTTAGAGAAATTATTTACAAACAATCGGGGTAGCAAATTATTTACAGAGTTTTAGTGGAATCTGGAAATTACTGAAAAGTTTAGTAGAAACTAGTTTTGACTGAAATATGTTAAGGTCACGGCAGATTATCATGGACTCATCGTTTCCAGCACGAAGCGTTTAGTTTTCGAAAATTATCGATTTTAATGGTTTTAAATATGAACAATTCACACTACCCGGAACGTATGGTATGAGATACCTCTTTGTAAAATCAGGTTTTTCAGAGGCTACGCTACGTGCCGGAAACGATGCGTGCATTTTAATCTGCCGCGACCTTAAGTCTCAACTAGAATTAACTGATAATATTTGATAGTTCTAGTTTTCACTAGTTTTAACTGAAGTCGGGTTTTTACGGTAACATGTATATACTCTGGGCTAATTAGCAAAATACAAGGAAAAGTTATTTACCAGCAATTTTAATGCTGGAATCGAATCTTATTATTATATGTATTAATAATATAGGTATGCAAAGTCCGCAGATAGTGTGCTACTTTTTTTTATAAACAAAATGGCGCCCGAAAATCGTGTTTTTTTCAATTTTTGCTCTATAACTCCAAAGATTTTAACTTTACAGCAAAAACACTCAAATAAAAATTCATCACAATTAAATTCTGCATAGAGATGTGTTTTTTCCGATTTACTTCGACGAAAACTTTCCCCGGAAAAAGCTGGTTTTTCCAACAAAACCTTTAATTTTCAACTAAACTTTTAGATAAGTAATTGTTAATAAATAATTAAATAACTTGGTAATGTAAAAGCCCTTTTCGTATAGATTATAATTCCAGAAGCCGATGGAAATTGAATGAACAGTTTATCAACAATTGAATTGGTAATTAAAAATTTACGGTCACTATAATAACGACAATAATTATGATGCATACGAATAACTATGTTTTTTCATAAAAAGACACTATACCTATTTAATGTACTTTACAAAATTAAAATTGGACTATTTAAGCGGCCTCAGGAATATTTTAAAATTATAAACAATTTTTTGGCTTAAAAACAAATAGAATATCTCGGGAAATATTAAACTAAATTAAATTGTAAAAACGGTATTCGAAAAGCAGCGGCAGGATGCTTCTTTTAAAAGAAAAAACGTTTAATTATGACGAGTGGTTCCCGAGATACAACCGGTCAAAGTTGACCGGAATTTACGGCAAATATATAAACAATAGGATCATAATTTTCAAACTATCACCTTTTTATTTTTGACCTATTTCTCCACACCAATTTTCATATTTTTAAAATACTCATAACATATATTATTATAATAAAAACTATCGATAATACGTGTGAAAATTGCCAAAAATAGCAAAATTCCAATCAAAAATTAAGTTGGAGAAAATGTAACCCTCAAAGTTCAAAATCGGTATACGTTAAAAAATGCATTTTCTCGGCTTCCTATAGAGCAATTTCCTTCATTCTTTTTTTGTTCCCTAATAACTCGAGTAGAGCCATCGAACTAACGTATTATTAAATGTCAAACTTGCTTTTGTTTTATTATAATAGATTAATTTATTTATAAGAACAGAAACCTACATATGTTTTTCCAGTTGTAGGCTTTTTTTAGATAAACTTACTACAAGTGTACCTTTTAAAATTAAAAACATAAATATTCTCATTTGAAAGCTGTATAATTATTTAAACAATTTTAATTTAAACAAATTTAAATTTTGTGTTATAATAAATAAATAAATTTATTATAACAAAACAAAAGCAAGTTTGACATTTAATAATGCGTTAGTTCGATGGCTCTACTCGAGTTACTTGGGAACAAAAAAAGAATGAAGGAAATTGCTCCATGGGAAGCCGAGAAAATGCATTTTTTTAACGTATACCGATTTTGAACTTTGAGGGTTACATTTTCTCCAACCTAATTTTTGATTGGAATTTTGCTATTTTTGTCAATTTTCACACGTATTATCGATAGTTTTTATTATAATAATATATGTTATGAGTATTTTAAGGATATGAAAATTGGTGTGGAGAAAGAGGACAAAAATAAAAAGGTGATGGTTTAAATATCATGATCCTATTGTTTATAATTTTGCCGTAAATTCCGGTCAACTTTGACCGGTTATATCTCAGGAACTACTCATCATAATTAAACGTTTTTCTTTTAAAAGAAGCGTCCTGCCATTGTTGTTCGAATACCGTTTTACAATTTAATTTAGTTTAATATTTCCCGAGATATTCTATTTGTTTATAAGCCAAAAAATTCTTTATAACTTTAAAATATTCCTGAGGCCGCTTAAATAGTCCAATTTCAATTCTGTAAGGTACATTAGATAGGTATAGTGTCTTTTTATGAAAAAATCATAGTTATTCTTATGCGTCATAATTATTGTCGTTATTATAGCGACCGTAAATTTTTAATTACCAATTCAATTGTTGCTAAACTGTTCATTCAATTTCCATCGACTTCTGGAATTATAATCTATACAAAAAGGACTTTTACATTACCAAATTATTTAACTATTGATTAACAATTACTTATCTAAAAGTTTATTTAAAAATTAAAGATTATGTTGGAAAAACCCGCTTTTTCCGGGGAAAGTTTTCGTCGTAGTAAATCGGAAAAAACACGTCTCTATGCAGAATTTAATTGCGGTGAATTTTTATTAGAGTGTTTTTGGTGCAAAGTTAAAATATTTGGAGTTATAGAGCAAAAATTGAAAAAAACACGATTTTCGGGCGCATTTTGTTTATAAAAAAAGTAGCACACTATCTGCGGACTTTGCATACATATATTATTAATATATAAAATCATAAGTTTCGATTCCAGCAATAAAATTGCTGGTAAATAACTTTTCCCAAAAATGGCCTATTCTCCGATAATCAGCCCAGACTAATATAATATATTATAATGTTTATTTTCTTTTTTGTGAGTTTTTTTAGTATATACATAGGCAGAACATTCAAATTATAAACATCGATAAACAACAAACACAAACACGAAAGCACAAAATACAAAGGTAATTTTCAATTTGCATTGATGTTTTGTTATAAATATATGTACAAAGAATTTATGTAATTCGAAAGGTTTATATTACACAAGGGCCGGATGCACTTTTAAAAGCTTTCAATAATTTTATACTGATTTTATTTATAGAATATATACAACTCAAAAATATTAATACATCCCTATGATATTTTATTTATGTATGGTCGTAAAAGTTGGTGAAAAATATATTTTCTTTTATGTTGTCAATTTTTGTTTTTCGATGAACTGTTGTTATTTTGTATTTCTGGTTTAAAATTACAGCCGATCTACAAAAAAGAGAAATGCAAATTTTTTGGTAGGTAACTAAAATGATTATTTTTTATTGATAATTTAATACGCGGTTTATACAGTCTGTTTAGTCTTTGATTAGATATAAGACACTACAAGAAGTGCTAAAATCAGCAACATTACTATATACTATAATAATTGTATTTTAATTGTTAAAGATGTTCAAAATTTATGTACTCGTTCCGTTAGTAACAGTGTGTTATTAAAATCACTTTATCAATTTTTCTCTTTTCTCGATTATTAGTTTTTATTGCATAGTATATAAATTACTGTAATCACTGAATACCTAATTAGTAAAAACATATTCATATTAATTAAATTAATCAATAATTTAATCGATTATGCAAGTAACAATATTGTTCCAAGAATATTCAACAACTAAACATTAGGTTTGTTCCAACTCGATACAAAACCGTTCTTGAATTGTTACGCGCATGCGCAATAACGAATAATTATGCGCAGTAACACATTTTTTGTTACTGCGCGTACTCGTAACCGTTTAAGAACGGTTTTGTATCGAGTTGGAACAAACCAATTATATCCATCTCTTGGTGAAATTTAGACTTGACGCCGTCGGCAAATAATACAACTAATACGCTGGCTAATGTTTACGTCTCCTGTATAGCTTATTGAATTTTAGTGTAGGTGGGAAGGGCACAGTGTTGTCATTTATAGGGTGTACACCTAATTTAAATTTAAACAGTCTGTATTACATGATTTCAGGGTAATAGTTGTTTATTAAGAGGGAATTTTTAAGTCTAAAATGTTTAATTAGTGACTGAGGCTTGTAGCTTGTAGATAAGCTGTAATATTGTCTCTACAAACCCTTGGCATATTCCACGATTTCTCCATAGAAAGTTTCCTTAGTTCCTCCATAAGGTCCATATTTTCCATAGTTTATCCTTAAATTTTGCTTTGGGCATAAATAAACTTCCTCCTTCCATTTCGGCGTTTGGTTATACATAAATTTTAGAGGCTCCATTTTGTCAACGTCTTTGTTTTGATTACTCTGTTAATATTCGATTCGTTGTAAGGTGGTCAATCTCAAAAATGTGCTTGGTCTATTTTTTCTTCTCTTGCACACATTTTACAAAACATTGGTCACAGGACTTCAGAATAATCCAGGTATCTATAAAAGTCCAAAATTTTGTCTTTTAATACATTAAAAAACTTCAAAATGGCGTATTCCCTAAGACACAAAATGCATTTGTTTAATTATAAGTCGTGTAAAAGTCAAGCTACACTTTTGATATTGCGCCAAATGTTGGGTATTGCACTGTTTAACAAACCCTCAGAATTTCAGATTCATCAATCATTTTGTACAAGTCATTCAATTTGTTTATCACAGAGATTTTTGTAACAACATTAGCCAAAAAATAATGAAGTTGCAGTAATTTTACGAATACTCTATGAGAGAGTCAGAATTGAGCCATTAGCAGGGCCGGCGATAACGGGCCTGCAAGAGATGCACTGCAGGTGAGCGCCAAAATAAGCTTTTTTCTGCTGGTGTTATACAAAATACCTACTGATTAAAAAAAAACGAAGACCGCCTATGCTACTTTTGCAGGCGGGCATCTTATACTCTAACTCTAGCGCCGGTACTGAACATTAGTATATGGAAAAAAAGATTTTTTTATTAATACAAAATCTTTGTGAAAGATTACTATCATTTTTAACTTTTCTAATCATTTGAACTTTTAAACTATTACTAGTAGATCAATTATTTTTATTTTCGAAAAGCTGACATTTTTACACGAATTAAAAAAAAATCAATGACAATTAGGAGCAAAGTTTTTTTTAGTTCTCACCTAATTGGCTTATGACAATTAAGATGTTTGTATATTTTTATAAATGAGACCCAAATAACAAGTAGTCACAGTGAGTGAAGGGGAACCTGCGAATTAAATTAAAATTTAAAAAATAAAAAAGCTAATTTAAATCATCAACAATTTCTATATATCAGGATCTTTTTGACAGGTTTTTAATCGTTTTAAAATTTCTGGTTAGTTTTTGTGTACACTACATATACATATTTGCTAATTATAATCAACAGTGCAATTTGTTTAAACGATTTTTGATAAACAAATTTTCCTCAAAATCAATATTTTTTATATTATTATTGAAATCGATTATGCTCACTTAATTAATAAATTATTTTTAATAAATAATTGATTAATAATAATAATTATTAGCTTAATGATTGGATTTTTGGGATGTATTAATTTTTTGGAGCAATGTATTAAAATTCAGTTAGTGTTTAACAACTGTACAAACAAACTAGTAAAGTTACGCAAAAGCTTTAGCAGAAATTTGATCTCAGCTAATACCTTTAGTTTTTTAGAAATCACTCTTGATTTATAACTTTCAATTCCTGGTAAAAGAATAGACACAAAAATTACTTATTATTTTATGCGTTATCAATTATTTCTCTTTAGGATTTGGATCATAATATATTGTTTGGATAAATTGGTCTGTGATCCATCTTTCGCTACAAAAATATCAAACCAAAAAATCATATTTGAGATAGGCCATGGAATAAGCTTCTTCTGGATGGTTAGTCAGTTCCACACAAGAAATTATAAACAAATGTAAAGATAGCTTTTAGACATACTTATTTGGTTTCTTTACAACACAAATTTAAAGAAAATAGTGCAATCTAAAACATGTTTGTCGTTTTTGTGACTTTTGTAACATATACAGGAGATATATTTGTCAAGAATGTAATAAAATTCATAAACAATTGACAACGGTCATTTGTTTAATAGACACTAAGAGAGAATAAACGGAACAGGAACCTCCATGCCAATGCCCTGCCAAAGCAGGGTGCTCTGTTCTTTATTTTTCCTTGGTATGGGTTCTCTTCCTCTGTCCCCTATTAAAATAACTTAAAATGTATTTAGTAAAAATAGAAGAGACATGGATAACATAGATACAACTTTATTACGTTATTAGGAATAAGAAAATTAAATAATTCATAATAAATTAAATAATAGCATAATCACATGCAGCGATACTCAACCTTTTTCTTTCCTGGGCCACATAGTAGCTATTGCCACAGCTTGCGGGCCGCAATCAAGATGAAGTAGTACAGAGGGTGTTTCATTGGGAAACGGAAATACTTGAATGGCGAATAGAGGTAAATGAGGCGGTTCCACACAAATTAAATTTATTGCTCCACCGACTTTATAACCGAGTTACAGGGTGTTTTATCGTTTTTGCCCATTTCTTTATGGACCCATAACTTTAGAACCACCTTGTATATTTTTTTGATATTTGGTACACATATGTCACATTTAGAACTCAAACCGCCCAACTACTAATCACGAGAAAAATCCAGGTCCGGATTAAACAAAATTATAAATTCATTGTGACCTTGAAACAACATCCTGTATATTGGAATTTTTAAAACCCGTTTGCACATTTGAAAAGATCTTTAATGGAGTTTCCATCTTTTGCACAGACAATTCAATGACTTTAATTTTGAAATTATGTCGAAATTTTTAATAACTCGAACTTTCAAAACAAAAATTTCAATATAATTTCAAAATTAATGTCATTAAATTATCTGCGCAAATAAATTGAAGCGAGCAATTAAACTTAGTTTTTTGTGCTCTTTTCAAATGTGCAGACGAATTTTGAAAATTTTAATATACAGGGTGTTGTTTCAAGATCACAATTATTTAAAAATTTTTTTGTTAACCGGACCTGAATTTTTCTTGTGATTACTAAATGGGTCGTTGCAATGTAGTAAATAAGTATTGATTATTTTTAAAATGAGTATTTGTTCATTAACTGTAATAATTTATTATTAAAAGTTAATAATACCTTGCTTTTTAATCAGAGTTCTTAAACATTTCAATATAATTTAAGATTAAAGTCATTAAATTGTCTGCCTCACGCCCAAAATGCCTCAAACACATCGACACACTATCAAATAATTTGAAAAACACGTGAAATTTGACAAATAATTTGATCACAGGGCCCTTTAGTCAGCCTTTGGGCCGCATAAAAAACGCTAGAGGGCCACAAGTGGCCCGCGGGCCGCAGGTTGAGTATCACTGAATCACATGGGTAAGCCTGTATATAAATAACAAAGTTAGTTTATAATATAGCTATTATTTTTAGTATATTTTTGATAAAGAGTTAAATCGAAAGTTCAAACATTAAAGTTTCACTCAGCTGCTATCTAGAATCCGTTTATAGAGATTCTATCCAGGCCAACAATTCTATAGTTAGGAGTTCTGCATTGCCATGATGTAAGTTACGTTAAAGTTCAATGCATTAAAAAAATAAAATAAAAGATATGACTGTATCCGGTTGCGTTCGAGATGGAGACTTCTCCTAGAGAAAACATCGCCCGCTCCACCTACCAATCCAAATCTCGCCATCAGAAATCTTTGCGCCAACCTCCACCCAAGCGCCGCTCCAGCGAACCATGGTATAAATGAACGGTCCCCAATCGGAAATAACAGTATTGCGTTGTCCAGTAACCAGTGTAGTAGTGTCAGGGGACTCCGAAAACTGATTCTCCGGAAGCCCTGAAGATGATGTCAGAGGGGCCGTCGAAAGTTCAACCAAGAGTATATCGACTCGGTTCAACCCGGAAGACTGGTGAGTTTACTTTTAAGCTTTAAGTTTTATTGTATTAACCGCGGAAACCTTTCCGAACATATATCAATTTATTTATTCGAGAATAGGCCACTTTGGAGAAAAATACCGAGATAGGTCGATTTTTATTTTTAAATTATGAGTTTTGGCATATATCATACCAGTGACGTCATTCATATGGAATGATGACGTAATCGATGATTTGTTTAAATGAGAATAGGGTTCGTGTGCTAGCTCATTTGAAAGGTTATTCAATTATGTATTCAGTAATTTAAACATTAACCTAATTATTTATACAAGGTGTCCAAAATAATTTGTTTTGAATTAAATTACTTGACACAAAATGAAGAATTTATGAACTATCTCTTGGTAGTTTAACCCTTGAATTTAAGCGAAAGCAATGTTTATTTTTCAAATAACCTTTTTTTTCTGTTTTCTGACGTAACATGTATTTTAAATTAAATAGATTAAATACATTCTTCTTTTCGTGTCAATTATTTTAATTAAAAAAAAAAGAATGTATGTGTACTTTGTACGCACGTAAGAAGTTATACTTCTGTTATATGATTTCTTAAAAATAAATATACTTTAAACAGTTTGTTTTAATTTTTTTAAACAACAAACTAATTTTGTGCTTACCGCTTTAAAAAAAATAAAAATAAGTATAGGATTGCTCCGGACTCGAACTCAAGACCTCTCGATCTCTGGCCGAATGCTATACCAAATACGCTACGAGGACTGTGTCTGTATCGGTTTGGACGTACCTAATGACAATTCACGGTAACAAACAGACAAGTATAATAAATATACAATAAAATGTTTTAATAATACTCATCTTACTCCTGAGGAAGACAAATCCAAAGACACAAAAATTGTAATAAATATATTTACTAAAAACACTAATATATTCTTTCCACACCGTTTCTTGCACTGATATATTTATACATAACTTGAAAGACTCAGCAACTAAACGCCATACTGTCTGTGTGTGCATGCGCGCAGTGTTATGAATTTTACTCTCAATCGCGCCTAAAGAAGTATAACTTCAATAATTTTTTGGACACCCTGTATAAATAATAATATTAATGTTTATATTACTGAATAGAGAATTAAATATCCTTTTAAATGAACTAACACACGACCCCTATTCTTATGTAAAAAAATCATCGATTCCGTTATCACATTGATGGATGGATGACGTCACTAGTATGATATATGTCAAAAAATCATAATTTAAAAATAAAAATCGACATGTCTCAGGATTTTTCACCATAGTGGCCTATCCTCAAAAAATTGGATTTATTAAATAATTTTGAACCTCTCTGTATATACCATATTTTACTTAATTTTCCCAAAAATGTAACGACATTTAACATGGTAACTATGCCACTACCTACACGTAGAAAGAAGCTATTCTATTGCCTCCATATTACGTTTTTATGGCTCTATCAAATCTTATAGTTCTGGATACAAAAAAAAATAAAAAAAATATTATTGGAGAAAACACTTTGTTGTGCCAATTAGCTCAAATAATGATACTACGTCAAAGAATAAACCTGAACTGAACTATAATTTTGTCGTGTATTCATCTCTTGTATTAAGTAATTTTTCAAGGATTATAAATTATTTTCCCCAAGATATTCTGTGGAATGTGAAATCAATAAATGTATGACACAAAAGCATTCTTAAAATTGTATTCCTTTGTGTTTTCGAAATGTTACTTTAAATTGCTTTTGTCTATATTTAGAGCGAGAGAAAAGAATACCTTTAGCTCTAATAAAGACTAAATACATTGGGAGCTTTTGCCAATTGATTAAATAATTAAAAATATTTTTCAGTGGTGCGAATAGGAAATCGGATGATTTATGAAAGAGAGGAATGAGAGAATATGAACTTTTAAAGAATTAGTTATTTTAATTCACATTGTGGGATTTATATGTAATGAAATATTTAATAAATGTTGAATGGGTTGCATGTGAGAGTTCATTTTTTTTTAATGAAGTAAAAGACAGACGTACTCTCAATCATTTAGAGTACGTCTCTCAATGATTGAGAGTACGTCTGTCTTTTACTTCATTCAAATATTTAATACTTTGAATGGTTGACTAGGTTTATAATAGTCCAGAGAAATAAGGTTTCTGTCGGGATGCTTGGCCAGCCAGGTTGCAAATGGGTTTTTTTGGGTACTATATACCTAATACATTATAAATACAAAAATGCCCGCCACAGTTCGGACGAGAATTTTAGCTATTAACAAATAAGGGTCAAAAATTACAGTTTATACCGATAATAGCAGCAGTTAGTGCCACAATTATAGAAAAAGAATTTCCTGTAATACTGTTCAACAAGAATACCAATTGGGAACAATATAGAAACCAAATTAATGCAGAAATTGACTTAAAAATATCATTAAAAACAAAAACAGAAATTGAAACTGCAGTAAATCAATTAACAAATATCATCCACACTGCTGCGAAAAATGCAACACCAGAAATATCAAATCACAAAAAAAATCGACACTGCCCAGTAATAATAAAAAAGAAAATAGCTGAAAAAAGAAAACTCCGAAGGATTTGGCAGCGTAATAGACACCCGACAAACAGGATAAATTATGAATACTTAGAAAATCTGACAAGTACAGAAGATACAGACTATCCGTTATGGAAAGTGGTTAAGAACTTAAGAAGACAAAATGAGCAAATTCCTCCGATTCGTAAAAGAGACCGAACATGGGCACGCACTGACGAGGAAAAAGCAAATACCTTCTGAGAATATCTGGAGGAAGTCTTTCAACCTCTTCCATCGCAAAATATGCCTGAAATAGAAGCTAAAATCAAAGAAACTCTTGAAGCTCCATATCAAATGTCGTCCCAAATTCCAAAACTCTTCAAAGTCAAAGAGGTACATGAGACAATCAGAAGAAACTTAAATCCAGATAAAGCTCCAGGGTTTGATCTGATCAAAGGCCGTCTTATTAAAGAACTCCCAAGAAAAGGGATGGTGCTAGTAACAACAATATTCAACGCGGTGCTACGATTAGGACACTTCCCTGCCCAATGGAAAGTTGCCGAGGTTAACTTATTCCAAAACCAAGAAAACCAATAAATCAAGTAACATCATACAGACCAATCAACCTGCTGCCAGTCCTTGGTAAACTCCTAGAAAAGCTACTCATAACCCGACTGACTCCCATAATAGGAGAAAACCACCTGATTCCTGAACACCAATTAGGATTCAGAAAGGATCATAGCACAATTGAACAGATCCACAGAGTAGTGGACGAAATAAATGAAGCATTTGAGCAAAAAAGTTACAGCACGACTGCTTTCTTAGATGTGAGCCAAGCTTTTGATAAGGTTTGGCATGATGGACTACTATTTAAATTAAAAAAATCTTTCCCCCACACACTGTACATTATTATGGAATCCTACCTAAAAGAAAGATATTTTACTGTAAGGTACGGACAGACAACATCAGAAATCACATTGATAAAGGCAGGGGTACCACAGGGCAGTGTTATTGGTTCACTTCTCTATCTTATGTACACAGCTGATCTTCCAGTAAGCAACCTAAACAATCACAGCTTCCTTTGCAGATGATGAAGCGATAATGGTCAAACACAAAAACCCAGTCATAGCCGCAAGAATTCTCCAACAACATCTACTGAAAATTCAGGACTGGACAAGAAGCTGGAGAATCAAAGTCAATGAAGTAAAATCAGTGCAAGTTACATTTACCAAATACAGAGGTACAGTGCCACCTGTTACACTAAATGGACAAGATCTGCCTCAATCTGACAGCGTTAAGTATTTAGGGATACACTTGGATAAAGGACTAACCTGGAGAAAGCACATTTTTAACAAACGAAAACAACTTGGCTTGAAACTCAGCAAATACTACTGGCTATTGGGATGACAGTTAAAGCTTAGTTTAAAAAACAAATTATTGGCGCATAAAGTAGCCATAAAACCAATATGGACATATGGTGTACAATTATGGAGTACGGCTGCAAACTCAAACATAGAGATATTGGAACGCTTCTAGTCGAAGGTACTACGGACCATAACAAATACACCTTGGTTTATACCTAACAGAGAAATCAGAGACGATCTTCAAGTAGCCACAGTAAAGGAGACAGTGAGTGAATACAGCAGCCGCTATTTGGTAAAATTAGAAAACCACCCTAATAATCTTGCACTAAACCTGCTGGATAATAGTGAGCAGACTCGGAGACTGAGGAGGCACAAACCACTGGAGCTACCACATAGGTTCTAAGCAGCAGTGAAGTGAAGTGTCGTGCAGTGCAGTGCAGTGAACTACTTACCCTTTCAGGGCACAGTTCAATAATTTAAGAAGCTAGTGGAGTGTTTGTTATCATTGGATAACAAATCCAAATTTATATTTACACCCCTTTGAACAAACAACTAACATGCTTATAATTTTTTTATTTATTGATTGCATGTAGTGAATAACCTATAATAAAAAAAATGTGGGAAAATAAATTAATACCAATGAATTGGCTTGCACCCGCATATGCCCGTTGCATAAAAAATGAGACAAATAGTATATAGCCTTACTAGAAATTGTATACAAAATTTTAGCAAGAATACTGGGCAATAGACTAAATTACTATACGGAAAGAATTTTACAAGAGTATCAGGCATGTTTTAGAAAGGACAGATATTTATACTATAGACCAAATCTTCTTAAAAGAGATACAGACCACTTGTTACGAAGGTAAAGTTCATCTGCATGTTTTGTTCGTGCATGAAAAAAGCCAATCAGGGCCCTGGTTCTAATTCAAATTTCGACTGAAAACAATTCGCAATCAATATGGCGACGTTGAAATGCGACTGTGCGAGCCTTGTCGATTTTAGTTGACTTAACGAAATGATGTCATAAAATAGCGACTTATCGAAATTAATTGCGACTCCAAAATAGTGGTTGATGTTATAATTTCGAGTCGAAATTATTGTGACACGGACATGAATGAATGGCTGAAAGAGAGGTTAGGTTTAGTTTATTAGATATGTTTTGTTTGCTTCTTGCAAGTAAAACTAAAGCAACCGGTATTAATATGACTGAGTTTTATGGAAATTTGCTGGCATTTAAGGAATTAGATAGAATAGTATTAAATTAGAAATATAATAATTGAGAATGTTCACAACGTGAATTATCAACTCAATGAATGAAAGATGTAAGGTAATAATCTGGGAAAATTAGTATAAAACAAGGAAAATTATGAATGAAAGATGTAAGGTAATAATCTGGGAAAATTAGTATAAAACAAGGAAAATTATGTACCAGCTATTTTATTGCTGGACATGCTGGAATCAAATCTTAAGATTTCATATATTAGTAATATAGCTATGCAAAGTTCGCAGAAAGTGTGCTATTTGGTTTATAATCATATAATTAGCGCTCCGAAATATTTTTTCAATTATTGCTCTGTAACTCAGAAGATTTTAACGTTAAACCAAAAACACGCACATAAAAATTAACTGTAATTTAATTCTGCACATAGATATTTTTTTTTCGATTTCCTTCGGGGGAAATTTCCTCGAAAAATTCGGGTTTTCCAAATAAAATCTTTAATTTTCCACTAAAATTTTAGGGAAGTAATTATTTATCAATAATTAAATAACTTGGTGACATAAATCTTTTTTGTTATGAGTGTCTCGAAGATATGAAAATTTGTATGTACAAATAGGACCGGAATAAAAAGATAATGGTTCAAAGATTGAAATCCTGTTGTTTATAACTCTGTCGCAAATTCCGGACATCGCACACATCTTATGGAAAATATAATTTCATTCAAATTCAATAAAATTTATACGAATAGATTCGTTTTAAATCAACGGCCAAATCTTATCATTGCACCAACTCTATATTTTCAATAATAAGAGCAGAAATTGATATAAATAAATCTGAAATCAAATGGATACGTACATAAGTTAGAGAGAGAAAAAATATTTTAAAACACCCAAATTGTCGGTACTCCATAAATCAGAGGATTAGTTTCACTAATTCGCTTAGGCCCAGCGGGGGGTTTAAGCTCTTTTGAATAGCACCCAGAGCAATAATGATGGTAACTGACACTTTTACTGACTCAAAAAATGTGATTTCGATAAACTTTAATTGCAATTTGCGCCGTAATTAATCATAATTAAGAGTTGGCGCAATGATAAGATTTGACCGTTAATTTAAAACGAATCTATTCGTATAAATTTTATTGAATTTGAGTGACATTATATTTTCCATAAGATGTGTGCGATGTCCTTGACCGGTTATACCTAAAACCACTCAATTCGATTTTTTTTTCTTCGAAGAAGAACTTGTGCCCTTTTCAACAGCGTTAACTTAATTTAATTTAATCTGATGTTTTCTGAGGGGTTCCATTTGCTTATAAGCCAAAAAATTATTTCTTTATAACATTCCTGAGACCGCTCAAATAGTCCAATTTCAATTCTGTGAAGTACGTTGAATATTTTTATACGTTGCTTTTTTATACGAAGATCATAGTTATTCTGGCGTATCATAATCTTTCTGGTTATTATTTCGACCAAAATTTTTTAATTAACATTTTAATTGTTGCTAAACATGTCATCAATTTATTTAATTATTGATAAATAATTACTTCCCTGAAATTTTAATTGAAAATTGCAGATTTTTTGGGAAAACTCGGATTTTCCGAGTAAAATTTTTGTTGAAGGAAATCGGAAAAAAACTTTGTGCAGAACTAAATTGCGGTGAATTTTTATTTGAATGTTTTTGGTTTAAAGGAAAAATCTTAGGCCTTACAGAGAACTAATTGAAAAAAAAAGAAGATTTAGGAGTGCTAATTTGTTTATAAATAAAAATAACACACTTTCTGCGGACTTGTCATACCCCATATTACTAATATATGCAATCTTAAGATTCGATTTTAGCAATAAAATAGCTGGTAAATAACTTTTCCCAAAATGACATTTTTTGGGAATAAACAGGAGGACCAACCCAAATTCTGAGTAGTGTCAAAATGATAACGTTAATATCCCCAGTTGTAACTAATATCGAAATAAATAAGAATCGCTATAAATTGCGACTGTCATGGCGGCGTCGAAATTAAATAGCAACCTCGAAATGAATTAGAATCAGACCCCTGGTCGGGTGTTTTATTTTTATCAGTGGGCCAATATATGGGTTTTCAAGTTGAGTGCCTATTATAGACAATACCAGATATCACTTAATTTATCAACGAGATAGCATATTTATATCAGTTAATAGACTGTCTCGTTTTGTTCATTTACATTGTCTGCGTTTCGTTTTTCCTCGAAATATTCTTTATCTATTTATAATTTTCTGTTTTTCTGTTGGTAGTTCTCCGTCTTTGTCTTTGCATAACATCAGTGTTGGTCTAAATGAATGTGTGCTTTGTTTTAGTCGTTTGTAGAATTTTCTGCTTTCGTGTCTGTTGTTATGCTCCAAAATGTTCACTCTTTACTGAGATTTGGTACTATCTTTTGGGGAGAATCTTGAGATGCTATAATAATTTTTATATTAGAAAAAAGAGCAACAATAGCATTCAATAAAATGAAATTTCAGAAATCATGTAGGGGTTATTTCAAGGATTTAAATATTTCGACAGTATATGGACTGTCCGTTTGAGTTTTATGGTTAAACATCAAAATAAATGTCAACATTATGAGAACAATTTTCATGATTATAACACATGAACATTCAATGAACATTTCTGTATACAGATTGAGTTTAACAGAAAAAAATGCATACAAATTTTATCAACTATCTGCCAGTGACCTAGAAGAAAGGAAAAAACAAGCCATGTCTTTAAAATTCCGACTATAACCAAAAATTAAAAAATTAGTATACATACTATGGAACAACCTAAATGATACTTTTAAAAGAACTACCCCAAAATGTCTGCTGGATGCTTCTATATGCAATTAGTTTCATATTAAATCTCTCTCTCTCTCTCTCTCTCTCTCTCTCTCTCTCTCTCTCTCTCTCTCTCTCTCTCTCTCTTTCTCTAGTTCCATCCCTCCTTGTGGAGTATTGGGCGCTTATGCGTTTCTTGGCCAAAAGTGTAAGATTGCTGTCTGGCCGGGACAGCGCATCTTCTTTTGTTTTTATTCTCTGGATAAATTGTGAACTAACTCCCTCCACTCTCTTCTATCTTTTGCTCTCTTTTTGACTTCGCCCCATCTTAGTCCAATTCTTCCGTGTTCTCTCGTTGTTGTTCTTTTCCAGCTGTTGTCTGGTCTGCCCCTCTTTCTTTTCCCCTCTGGTTGGTATTCAAGTGCTTGTCTTGCTATGCTGCTTTGGTCTTTCCTCAAAGTGTGGCCGATCCATTTCCATTTTTTTTTCCTTGATTGTAGTAGATATGTTAGTTTGCTTTGTCCTTTCCCATAGTTCTGTATTAGTTATTTTTTTTGGCCAATATATTTTCAGGATTTTTCTTAGATATTTGTTTACAAATGTTTGTAGTTTTTTAGTTGTATTTTCGTCCTGTTTCCATGTTTCTGCTCCATAGAGCAGTATACTTTTAATGCAACTATTAAATATTTTAATTTTTGTTGTTTCCGATATTTCGTTTGTTTGCCAAATTCTATTTAAAGCGTTGAATGCGTGTTGCGCCTTTGTTATTCTCGTCTGTATATCCTTTCCATGACAGATCCCAGATATGTGAACTACCTCTTCTATTTCTTTACCGTTTATCATTATTTTATTATTTGGATGGTTATTATTTTTTAGAAGTTTAGTTTTTTCTGTGTTTATTCGAAGTCCGATCGTGTCGGAGTACTGTGCCAATTTGTTAATTTTTACTTGCATATGATTTCGGTGTTCAGTTATCAGGCAGATGTCATCTGCAAATTCGAGATCATCTAACTGTTTGAAAAGGTTCCACCTGATGCCTGTTCGATCGTCTATTATTTTTCTCATTACCCAATCTATCATAATAAGGAAAAGGGTAGGGGATAATACACAACCCTGTTTGACTCCACTTTCTATGGATATGTCTTCTGTTCCTTCACCTGAATGTTCTAGTTTGGCTTTGTATCCTTCGTAGAAGAGTTTAATAAAGTTTATGATTTTTAGTGGTATCCCATATAATCTAAGGATTTTCCACATCTGTGCCCTATTTACACGGTCAAAGGCCTTTTCAAAGTCGATAAAACTCACATCTATATCTTTATTCCATTCAATTGTTTGTTCCAAGATAATTCTAAGGGTGCAGATGTGATCAATAGTGGAATTGTTCGAACGGAAGCCTGCTTGGTTGTTTCTCAGTTTTTTATCTAGTTCCGGCTTCAATCTTTCCAATATTATTTTGGTCAGCACTTTGGATGTGGCACTTAGTAGTGTTATTGCACGCCAATTGTTGCATTTGCTCAGGTCTCCTTTTTGGGTATTTTTATAATCAATCCCTCTTTCCACTCCTTTGGCAATTCTTCGTCCGTCCATATTTTATTCAAAAGTGTATGTAGCATCTCTACTGATTGCTCGGTGTCTGCTTTTATTATGTCAATGGGTATATTGTCGATTCCTGCGGCTTTGCCATTTTTTAGTAGTTTTAGGGTGTTTCCAATTCCATCCCTTGTAATTTCTCCAGTATTCACTTCTAGCTCTGGTGATTCTACTTCATCTTCTATGATGTGAGTTTTTTCATGCTTAGCATATATCTCTTCGAAGTATTCCTTCCATCTTTGTATTATTTCTTTCTCATTTTTAATTCTATTTCCTTGTTTATCCTTCTCGTATATTTCGTTGTGCTTTTCCTGTTGTTTCGTATGATTGTATATTGTGTTCGTAAGTCGTTTTCTTTCGTTGCCTCTTCTGATATATTTAGCATCTCATTTATATAGTTTCTTTTATCTTTTCTGGCTTGTTTTTTTACTTCTGCGTTTTTTGCCTTGTATTTCCTTTCAAGTGCCCTCTCTTCTTCCGATCCTTCCTTTTGTAGAATTTCTTCTTTGATTTTTTTCTTTCTTCTATCAGTAGTAGAGTAGCTTTGGTAATCCATTTTTTATTTTGTCTTTAATCCGATTGTTTCTTTTGCTGTATTCATCATCACTTCTTTAAAATATTTCCATGTTTCTTCGACTGACTCTCCAGTTTGTTGTGATACTGTTCGGTTAATTGCCAGTTTCTCACTGAATTTATTTCTTATAAATTCTTGTTTTAGGGCATCAACGTTGTACTTGTTCCTTCTGCTGATTTTTTGGTTTTTATCTCTGGCTAATTCCATTTTTAGTCTCGCTTTGATTAGCATGTGGTCTGATCCCACATCAGCACCTCTTAAGCTCCTGACATCTTGCAGCCAGCTTCGCCATTTATATTCAATTTTTATGTGCTCTATTTGGTTCTTGTATCTACCTCCTGGTGATTTCCATGTTTCCTTATGTATCCGCTTATGTTTAAAGATACTTCCGCCTATTAAAAGCTCGTTTTTCTCACAAAATTCGATTAATCGATTTCCATTGTCGTTTCTCTCTCCGATTCCCTCCTTTCCCATCACATGTTCATGTCCTTTATTATCATTTCCTATTTTTGCATTAAAGTCTCCGATTACTATTTTTATATCTCTTCTATATTTATTATTAATCCTATTAAACGTTGTTTGTAGTTGCTCGTAAAATTCTTCCTTCTCATTTTCGTCGTTTTTATTAGTGGGAGCATATACATTTATTACTATTATGTTATAATATCTTGCCTTCAGTCTCGCCCAAATCATCCTTTCTGACACTGGTTCCCACTCTACTAGAGCCTTTCTCCCCTTTTGGGCTAGCAGTATTGCCACTTCCTTTTCGTGTTTGTCATTTACATCCGTGTTCCCAGAATATATCATTAGTTGTTGGTCACCTACTCGGGTTGATCCACTACCGTTTCATCTTGTTTCGCTTAGCCCGACAATGTCTAATGTGTACTTATCAATCTCTTGGCTTACCTGCTCCAATTTGCCGGTTTCGTGTAGGGTTCTTACATTCCATGCACCTATAAATATGTTCTCTCTTGTGTCTATTTCATGTTTATCTTTCGTTTTTGCTCTATTTCTATTTTCGTCCTTGCTCAATTCCTTTTTCTGTTCCTTGTCTGTCGTGATTTGTGCTTTTGTTTGTGTATTTTCATCTTCTGTTAGTTTTTTGGGTTTCCCTGGTCTTCTTCTAGTTGGTTGCTATATTGATTCCATTTGTGTGTTTTTCCATCTATTATTAATTTATTATATTTTATTGTAACACTTTTACCCTTACTAATTTCTTCATTTGCGACTTGTCTTATTTTTTTCTGTGTTTGTAGTTCTTCTTTTGTTATGTCATTAGTTATATACACTTTATAGTCTTTTATATTTTTTTTTGGTTTAGCTTTATTTTGCATTATCTTTTCTTTTTCAAACTTGTTCTGTAGTTTGATCAAAAGTGCTACTTTTAAAAGAACTACCCCAAAATGTCTGCTGGATGCTTCTATATGCAATTAGTTTCATATTAAACCTAATATGTACTTATATTGGAAATTCTGCAATTAAAAAAAGGAAAATATAAGATAGGTGAAAAAAAAATTACAAAAAGAGGATAACTTGTTCTCTAGGATAACAAAGAGGTGGCCCGGTGTAATTTTCTACAGTTTGATAAATATTGGCGGCATAACTGCTCAAATCTTACACAAATTGGCCTGTCTAGCCGAGGCTCCTGAATATCGAAAATTTTCCCGAAAAATTTGGCATTGAGCCTAATGAAAGAGCATCTTATCTTCAGATCAATCCTCAGATATTTACCTCAAGATATACGTGCTTTCCTCAAGGTGACTTATGGTCCGAAGGTTGAACCTACCGAAGAAGAACAAAATAGAAACCCTCTAAAGCGCAGTGTGCTCCGGCAATGTGTAGTGGAGAAGAAGAGATCCTCAGCTTCAGTGAAAGGTTGTCGTTTTCAGTCATTTACATCCAAGAAACATTCTGTCATTGAGGTGGCAGATCCTTTTAAAATATTATATTTTTAGAGCGGTATTAGATTTTTTTGTAAACAAAAATAAAAAATTTTAGTTTAAAATATCGTAAAATATGTTTCTTTTATATTATATAGACCGGGCCCTGGAAGCATTTGACTATGAACATATGACAATGATTTCATTTGACAATGAAAAACTGAATCTTGGCCGAAGGTGCGATGATGCCTTGTTAAAGCTATTTTTATTGTTAAACAAAGCTATAAACAAACAGTATTTGAGCGTTTTGTCGCATGTCAGCACCGCGCCAAGGATTAAAACTGAATGGAACCGACTAGGTAGGACTTCCTTGGCGCGGTAAGGACATGCGACAAAACGTTCAAACACTGTTTGTTTATAGCTTTGTTTAAGAATAAAAAAAATAAATTTTTAGGAATGCAAATAATCCTACAGGGTATAATTTCACTTGAACTTTCAAATGCTGCAAGCAGAATTGCCATTTTATTTTTTAATCAAAAGTTATTCGGGTTCAAAATTGCAATTTTTCGATTTTTTTAAAGTTTAACCGCGCGCCGCGTTTATCTCGAAAACTATGCATTTTACGAAAAAACTTTAAAGAATATTTTTTGCTTAGAATAACCCAAAAAATATGATCTCCCGTTATAGGGGCGGGGGGAGGGTAGGGGGTAACAAGGTACCATCGCACTTTCGGCCAAGATTCAGTTTTTCATTATTTAAGGTCTCAGGTAAAAAAATAATCCGAACATAGTTGCCGGTTCTCAGGTTTTGCATACTCAAATGCTTCCAGGGCCTGCACTAATATTCTTGTAACAGTTTCCCAACATATTAAAAAAAACATTATTTACAAAGATACTACGACATGCGCCCGTTTATGTGAAATTATAGGGCGCGCCCGGTGAAAGGTTAAATTAAAACATTTAACAATAAAGAAAAAGGATTTTATACAGTGTCTGCGTTGGTATAAAGTACAATGCGGACAATATTTTAAATGTAAAGTTAATAAGTAAAACCTGAACGAGTTTTGGTGAGAGGCGTTAATAGTACGGACGGTAAGACCGATAAAATGTAAATTTCAAGGTTTATTCTACGCCATTTATTAGTTTGTTAAGATAAAGATTCTACAGTAATCCAAACAAGACCCAAGAAGTCATATTATTTTACTCTATTGCTAAAGAGACGCTTGAACTCATAAATGACGTAGTGTAAACAAGTCGAATTTAATATTGTAATCTGAATTCACTACGTTCTTACTCCAAGCAGTGCTGTCGGTACTGCCATTTGTCAAGCGAAATCAGCTGTTTCATTTCTCGTTGCACTTACCATTAGGATATTATAACTTAAGACTATTCTACTATACAAAGATTAAAAACTACGCTAAGAACTAATGAAGGAGTTAACAGTATTTTTTGTTGGTCGATCTCATGAGATTTTCATGATGGTTTCATGTGGTTTTTTATTTTATGATTGTATTAGTTTATTAGTATACAGGGTGTCCAGAAACTCTACCGACAAACGAATACAGGAGATTCCTCAGATAATTTTAAGACAATATAACCCAATTCACCTAGTCCGAACATGCTTCCTAAGGGAGCTAGAGCTCTTTGAAGATGGCGTCTGGTAATTAGTTTTTCTTAAATACGTTCGGACCGCTTCTATTTAGAAAAACAAAAATTGGTATGCGTATTTATCTTCCAGAGATAAATCGATTACATCTATTGCAAATTTCTAGTACCTATCATAGGCGTCCGTTTTGGGTAGGGCAACGGTTACTTTATCGCATAACTTTTTTGTCTTTAACTTTTAAGCATTTTTGACTATGGATTAGTAAATTGTGAGGTATTCTTGTACTAAAAGGTACTCTTGTTTTAAGTCGATAAGATACACAGTTTTCTAGAAAAATCAATTTATTTTTCGTTTTTTAAATAAAAAAAAAAATTCAAAAAAAAAACTATTTAGAAAAACGAAAACTTGTTCGTTTAATTATATTCTAGAGATGAATCGATTTCAATAATTGCGAATTTCTAGTACCGGTCATATGCGTCGGTTTTGGGTAGGTCAACTGTTATTTTATCGCATAACTTTTTTGTCCTTAATTTTTAAGCATTTTTGACACTAGATGATTAAATTATGAGGTATTCTAGTAGTAAAAGTTACTCTTGCTTTAAGTTGGTAAAATAAAACGTTTTTTTTTTGAAACTTTTTTTCAATTTATTTTCAAATTCAAGAAACGAAAAATTGTCAAATCGATTATTCTAGAAAACGGTGTGTCCTACCGACCTAAATCAGTAGTACCTTTTAGTACTAGTATACCTCGCAATTTAATAATCCAAAGTAAAAAATGCTTAAAATTTAAAGACAAAAAAGTAATGCGATAAAATAACCGTTACCCTACCCAAAACGGACGCCTATGACCGGTACTATAAATTCGGAATGGATAGAATCGATTTATCTCTGGAAGATAAATATGCGTACCAATTTTTGTTTTTCTAACTAGAAGCGCTGTGGAGGTATTTAAGAAAAACTAACTAAAAGACTCCATTTCAAAGAGCTCTGGCTCCCTTAGGAAGCATTTTCGTACTATGTGAATTTGGTTAAATTTTCTTAAAATAACCTGAAGAATCTCCAGGCTTCGTTTGTAGGTAGAGTTTCTGGACACCCTGTATACAAGGGGGGTCAAAACATTAATAATTATTAGTAAACAACAACGGAAAAGTGGTAACGTCATGGCTATGCTAAGGGCGATGCTTTTGGCGGAAGGAAAAGAAGATAGCAAGAAAGGAAATAAACAAATTGAAAATAGATTGAAACTGGGAACATGTAATGCAAGAGTGGCCTACGAGGAAGGGGCAATAAGAAATTTAGATGAACCGCGTGAGAAATATAGAATCGATATATTGGTTTTACAAGAAACCAAGTAACTAGGAAATGAGATAGTAAAAGTTGGAAAAAGTACTCTTTTTAAAAGCAGAGGGCTAAATAGATACCTGGGAATGGGTTTTAAGGTGGCCGAGAGAATAAGCTGAGTAGTAACTGACTTTAAAGCAATATCAAAAAGACTGTGCTATTTAAGATTGCGCTAAAAATATAGAAAAATAATTAACGCACATTTTCGTACAGAAGAGAAAAATATGGAAATAAAAAATGATTTCTATAAACAACTCGATGAACTAATTGAAAAAGTATCACAATAATATGTCATAAAATAATTTTTAGAGATTTGAATGCAAAAGTAGGAAGAAAAGATATTTAAATGAATATAACAGGTGATAAAAGCCTGCATAGACAAAACAATGGCAATGGAAAGAACTAATAGAATTTTCATTGGAACATAACCTTAGGATATCAAGCACACAATGCAATCATAAAAATGTACATAAAATAACCTGAATCTCTCCCGATGAAAAAAACCAGAAAACTTTAACGCCAATAGAGAATTAAAACAGAGATCCCCCCTTTCAACAGATTTATTCAACCTAGTACTAGGAAAAAATAGAGGAGCCAATATCCAGACAAGCAGCATAATTCTGAACAAAAGACAACAATGCATAGGTTTCGCAGATGACTTGGTCTTTCTGACACGTTCAAGAATAGAACTTCCAAAAATGTTGACAACATTTGAAGAATTATCAAGAAAATATAGCCTGACTAAATCTAAAAAACTAAAAACTAAAATAAAAAATAAAACTAAAAAACCAAGTGTATGGAAATCAAATGCAGAAGAAAATAAATGGACCACTCTAAGGACGAATGAGAGTACAAATTTGAGAACGTAACAAAATTTGACGAACCTTGGAGTAACAGTACAGATAAAGCAGGTGAAGAAAGAGAAATATATAAACGGTTTTTGAAAGGTAGCAAAGCAGTAGGATCATTAAACACGCCATTGAAGACAAAAGCGGGTCCAGGGCAGCGAAGATTCGAACTTGTCACACAATAATGAGATCAGCGTTTTTATATCTGAAACTTGGACAAAGAATCAGAAAGAAGAAAAAATAGTTAGACATTTGGGAGAAGAAAATCTTAAGAAAAGTTATTGGTGGTATAGAGTAGTCTGACGAGGAATGGTGCTGAAGAACAACTCAGACGCGAATGGAGTTATATAAAGCAATAATTATAAGAAGGCAACGTACCCCTAAAAATATTGTATAAAAACCCAAATCCCCCTGGAAAATTCGATCAAAAAGTGGAATCGATTTCTTATATCACTTAGAACAAAAAACCTAATATTTTTTAGGAATGGCAGATAATTTGTTATCAACAATTTATTGCACTATTTGTCTACACCAGTTAGATTGTAATGGGTGGTTGGGGTAGGAGCAATTCCATCACTAAAATACAGTCTATACACCTGCTATCAAGATTTGCACGACAAAATCGTGCTCACCGTGTTACCCGTAGAATACGCATTTTTACGTAATGACGTGGTCTATCATAAAAATATGCTAATTTTATGACCATCTCCTCTTTGTGTGACTGAATTTTAACCGTAGAAAAGATCGTATGTTATAAAGTAGGGAAAAAATAAAGAACGACTAACGAAGACCGGAAATAATTTTAGATAATTCTTCAGATAATTTTAAGACAATTTAACCCAATTCACCTAGTCCGAAAATGCTTCCTAATGGAGCTAGAGCTCTTTGAAGATGGCGTATTGGAATTAGCTTTTCATAAATATTTGCAGAACGCTTCTATTTAGACAAACAAAAAAATAGTACGTTTATTTATCTTCCAGAGATAAATCGACTACATCAATTACGAATTTCTGGTACCGGATAAGCGCCCGTTTTGGGTAGGACAACGGATATTTTATCGCATAACTTTTTTGTATTAAACTTTCTTGATACTGGAATATTAAATTGTGAGGTATTCTAGTACTAAAAGGTAATCTTGCTTTAAGTCGATAGGATGCAACGTTTTCTAGAAAAATCGTTTTGAAAATTTTTCGTTTGTTGAATTTGAAAAAAAAAATAGAAAAAAAAGCATTTTTGACACTTAATGATTAAATTATGAGGTATTATAGTACTAAAAGTTACTCTTGCTTTAAGTCGGTAAAATACACAGTCTTTTTTGAAAAAATTTTTCAATTTTTTTTTCAAATTCAATACACGAAAAATTTTCAAATCGATTTTTATAGAAAACGGTGCATCCTACCAACTAAAAAGAAGATTACCTTTTAGTACTAGAAAACCTCACAATTTAATAATCCAGTATCAAAAATGCTTAGAAGTTCAAGACAAAAAAGTCATGCGATAAAATACCCGTTGCCCTACCCAAAACGGGTGCGTATGACCGGTACTAGAAATTTTTAATTTATGGAGTCGATTAATCTCTGAAAGATAAATAAGCATACCAGTTTTCGTTTTTCTAAACAGAATCGTTCTGGAGATATTTAAGAAAAACTAATTCCCAGACGCCATTTTCAAAGAGCTCTAGCTCCCTTAGTAAGCATTTTCGGACTAGGTGAATTGGGTTAAATTGTCTTAAAATTATCTGAGGAATCTCCGGTTTTCGTTTGTTGGAAGAGCTTTTGGACATCCTCTATAAAATGTGCGATTTAAAGCATTGTTAATTTATTCTGCTGTTATTTGCTGTTTACAGCAAAAATCTAATAGTCTTTTCATCTTCATAGTTATAAGCAATCCTTCTTTAGATAAATGTGTAAATTTTAGAATACTTAGAGAGCAAAATCCGTATATCATTTCCATTGTTTTTCAAATGAATACAAATTGTAAAAATGACCACTAACATTAATAAGAAGATTTCCTCTTAAGAGAAAAAAACATGAACGTGTTAGCAAAGTTCGATCTTCAAGACTTTTTTTATTTAATGCTCAATTTTCAAATCAAATCGGAGAAATAGAACAAAAACCATTCCTCATAATTCACATTATTCAGATTTTTCCAATAATGTATTTACACACAAAAAATTGTTATTCTATTTGTCTTAAAATTATCAAAATTAGATCATAAATAAAAAAGTTATTTAAGATCAAAAATTTGTTAAATGAGTGTAGAATAACAACAACACAGATAAAGAATAGGATGGTAGATTCAAAAAAGTTTATTTTATTCAATAAATTATTTTTCTTAAATATAAGCTCAACAGGCACATTGCGCTCGCACTTTGGCACTGGATGGATTCAGAAGAACAATCTATATCCAAAATCTATTACCCCGGATTCCATAGACCAAAAAAATGAATATATTCAATGAATCTAACAAAACAATTAAAAAATGGTAGACTGGTCATTGAAGAATATAAAAATACTTCACTTAAATAAATAATATTCTTAAAGGCTGTGGTCACCAATAAATGCCGTAGGTTGGGTACAGCGTTTTTCGATCGCCGGCAACAACATTTCGATCGTTTGCGATATCAGTCAAGTACGATATTTCAACTTGTTGATAAGTAACTCGTCTTGTGCTTTTTTACTACTTGTTTTACTCATTTCGCTAGGTTAAAACCTGTACCAGCCGTGCGTTACAATGCTCGAAAATAACTAAAGAGGCTCCTTCCAACATTTGAAGTCGCTCATAGCAGATATACACTGCGTTCGACATCCAATAGGGACCGTATCCATTATTTATTGTATAAAGCATACATACGCAACCTACTGCGTGACAGTGTAGGTAGCGTACAGCGTTTATTGGTGATCACCGCCTGTGAAGCCGGGTACAGCAGTTTGATGCTACGTTCGGAGTACGATAACAGACCGCAACTATAATTTATTGTATTAAGTATGCAGACGCGACCTACGGCGTGACTCTGTACGCAACCTACGGCATTTAGTGGAGACCACAGCCTTACATAAGTTTATTGCACAAAATTTTATTCTCTATGAAGATTTTCATAAACACATATTTTCTACGTATATTTATACTTTTATAAAATACTTATACAGGCTATTATTTTGTTAATAAGCAATTTAAATATACTAAAATGTAGTTGGTCAGTTGAGCGGCACTCACCCCTAAAGTAACTTGACTGTGACCACAGCATTCTAATATCTGATTTTTGGGTTTCTTTGTGTTTGATGGCGCTGAAAAAGAATCTGGAATTATTTTTGTTCTAAATTTGTAGAGAAATTGTCCAAAATGACTTTAAAAGAAAAACATTTTTATATTTTCTTAACTTTAAGATGCTGCATCATATGTCATTGTCTATATTTACTTTTCAAATTTTAAAAGAATATTATTTAGCGTATTTCAAATATAAGCAGATTTAAATTTTTTTCTAAGAGGCGAATTTTCAAAAATGTTTAAATGACTTTTGCGAATTTTCTTTTATCATTGACACGTGATTTACAAGCTCTGATTTGAGAGTACACAGATACAATGTGTGAAGTTTGACTCTACTATACACTATACAGGGTATTTATCGAGTTATTATCATTTTTATTTTGAATTCGCTATGAAATAAACACACTATAATATAAAGAAGGAAGTACCTATTCATTTTACATGATAAAGTAAACAATATGTTCTAGTTTTCAAATTATTGCCAGAAATCATTGACCAATATTCGTATACAGGGTAAACTACAAAAGAAAATTAGGATTTTTGCATATTTTTTAAAGTACAACTTTTCAAAAGATTGCATGTACTCTTTCATTTGACGAAGCATTTCCTATACATAAACTGTGAACCTAAATGCAAAAACAAAAACCCTATTTTTGTCAATCACTTTTGCCAAAAATAAGTGAAATCCAACAAAGCACAGCGAGATACTCTTTTCTAAACACTACTTTTATTGGAAATATTCAAAACGTAATGTAAAATTCTGAAAATAAATATAAACCATTACCTCTCGCTAAGTTCTAGCACGTTCAAGATGAAAAATCATTAAAATATTGCTTTTTTGAAAATACCTTACAAAAATTATTCCAGATATTTTGTTCGACAACTCCACAAACACCCTAAATCTGAATTTAAATTTGAGAATGCCTTGGTGATACTTTACTAAGTCACAGTCTGAGTTGAGGGTGTGAGCGATTGTGCGGTTGGCCTATTTAAATTATTTTCTGTATCAATGATCTACAAAATGATGTAATATTTATTAACGTAATGTTGATATTGATTTGGATGAGAATTTAAGATAGGTATTAGTTGAGATGGATTATGGAAAAATATAGGAAGATTGATATTCACATAACGAACTCCCAACTGTACATAATACAGGCTGCATACATGATTGTCTGGACATGCCATTTGGTTTTATCATCGAGTCAATTAGACATTAATAATGACCGTTCTTGTAAGAGTTATAGGGGCTGAACATATTTATAAAATATACAGGGTGCGGCATTAGTATGAGGAAGTCCAATTACTCATTGGTCGTAAGACATACGAAAAAAAATAATGTGGCAAAAAGTTGCAGCATAGATAGGACCGCAATTTAAAAATATTTTCAAATATAAAAGCCACCTGTATTGACAGAGTGAAAAAAATTGATGTCTTTTTTAATGGAACACCCTGTATATTTTTATATTTTTGGACTCCCCTCGATGTTTTCCTTCTTAAAATATAAGACTTTGCAATGTTATACGAGGTAGTTTATAAGATAATTACGTTTTTTTTATTAATTTCATAGCAATATTCACACCCTGTAAAATTGTAACGATCTGAATTCAAAAAATCTACTTATGTTCAAATGAATTTTAATTTAGTCTACTATTGTCAAAAATTATTAATATAGCGAAATATTTAATTTTGGTATATAGAATTAGTCGAAACTCGAAATGAGTATTGAGACATTTAGAACACCCTGTAATTTAGTATTGCAATAAAATGATATTTTATAGTATTTTATTATTTATTAAGCATTCGCTACACCTAATTACTTAAATTTGTGAGTTATTCGTGATTCTTTGAGCCAAACATTAATTGCAACAACAATTACGTGAAATTTTATTAGGTTGGTCGTGAAAATATTCAATCAAAAATATTTTTTTGGAAAGAATTACATATTAATTTAGACTGATCCTTACTTTATTAATATTGGCTGAGATGTCAAATACCTAAGCAGTTAAGATTGTTGGTGTGTAAAATAGTAATAAAAAGAAACAATATTCTACCTAATGGGCTATGACTTTGATACTAAACTTACCTAAAAGTTTGATATTAGACTAATTTTATGTTACTATTACTAGCTGAATTGTAAGTATAAATTGATTAATATGGTTTTTGTGCTAGAAGAGCACTGCTAGCAATAAGAACTCAGTAATTTGCTGATAGACGACAACCAAGAAGAGAAAGTTTTCAAAGTTTTCTAGAACGATTTCAACGGCCTGGACACGTAGATTACAAGAAATCTGATCGAACAATAACCATTGTAAATGAAGAGAATAAATTAAACGTAATCCCTAGTGTCACTGAGAATCCGCATCTTATTATGACAGTTCTCGTAATCTACATGGCCAGTCCGTTCAACCGTTCTAATAAACTTTGAAAAGTTTTTGTTTTTGGTTGTTGTCTATCGAGAAATTACTAATGATAAATTCTTAATGTTAGTAGCACATTTTTGTTACATTCTCCTGATACAAAAATCATATTAATCAGTTCCTCCTTAAAAAAAATCATGTTAGTAATAGTAACAAAGCAACTGGAACTATAAAAATAGTCTAATATTAAACTTTTAAGTTTATTGTCAAAGTCATAGCCAACTAGATAGAAGACTTTGTTCGTCTATATTAATATTTTACACACCTACAATCTTAACTACTTTGGGATTTTGATATGTCATCCAATATTAGAAAATTATTTATCCATTTAGATTATTATGTATTTTTTTCTAAAAATGATTTTTGCTTAATATTTTTATGCCTAACCTAATAAAATATCACCTAATTGTTATAGTAATTGATGTTTGGCTCAAATAATAACGAATGACCCACAAATTAAAGCAATTACGTGTAGGGGATGCTTAAGAAATAAAAAAGTACCAAAATTGAATTTCATTACAATATTAAAATATAGGGTATTCCATTTAAGAAAACTCAGAAAATACTCATTCTAAGTTTCGACCCACCCTGTATACAAAAATTAAATATTTCGATATGTTAATAATTTTGGATAATAGTAGACTACACTAAAAATCGTTTGAATATGAATATATATTTTGATGTTAAATCTCCACAACTCTACAGAGTGTTAATATTGCTACGGAATTAATAAAAAAATCGTACTATTGGATATCAAAATTGAGTCAATACTCGCAATCTTAAAGTTTGTATTTTTTAGTTGTTACAAATTATGGGGCAACCGGTTTCGAGGCTTACAATTTCTGCCTCATCATCAGGCCCAGTACATAAAGTCTTCGCAATTACAAACTGCAAGCTAATAATCACAAAAAGACAAAATGTACATATATATAAAAACATTTATGTCTTGATTTAAATTAAAATACATACAATAAAGCAAACAACTGTAGAGTATTGAATTTAGTAGTCTATAAAATGTATATTGAGACATTTTGCCATTGGAAGTGACCAATCTGATGAGAATTGTATATGTGGTTAAGGGTTGATGGAGTCTTGACAAGATGGTATATGATCAAAATACACATAAAGTTATTAGTCTTCCAGTCTCGTTGGAACTTTACCGCGCTGAGCAGATGTGACGTGAATTGTAAATTGTAGAATTCCCTCATCTTCCTTAGTCTCAGCATCCGTATGGCTTGCAAATTGTAGAAGCCTCGGAGGTGTAACCAGAGAAGGTTCCCATTGTTTTCATTCTGGTGGGATATGTTGTATGCCATTAGAGTGAAAACTTAGTCTTTTTATAAAGTTATTAATATGTAATAGGTATGTACTTACATATCAGTGACAGGACTGTTCTAGAGCCAAAGATATTCATGAATGTCACCAGCCCCATCAAACAGCAGACTAGTTTAGTAGCTCTAAATATGTGGATTAATATTAATATTATGAAATATAGATTAGTTTTGTATTTGTTTGTTCTCAAATGATGTATGTCCTCTACAGTTACAGTTGTTTTTTTGTCCAGGTTTTTTTGCAGTTATTTTTAGTGTTTATAATAAATAGTGTAAAACATGTAAAATGGGGATTGGTTATGATTACTACCCACCCCCTTTTTACATATTAAGAGCTACTAAACTAGTCTGCTGTTTGATGGAGCTGGTGACATTCATGAATATCTTTGGATGTAGAATAGTCCTGTCACTGATATGTAAGTACCTACCTATTATTAATAACTTTATGTGTATTTTGATCATATACCATCTTGTCAAGACTGGGTCTAGGACGTTTCATCGCCGCCGTTTCGATGCCGCCAGTTCATCGCCGGCCGATTAATCGCCAGTCAATTAATCGCTATCTGATATATTTCCGAATTTTCGACAGTTACAATTATTATTTATTTTTAGTGTTAATTAGGAATTCTAGGAAATGCGAGATATGACGGCGATGAAATGGACTGGCGATGAACCGGCGGCATCGAAACGGCGGCGATGAACCGGCGGTGATGAAACGTCCCATTCCGTCAAGACTCCTTCAACCCTTAACCACTTAAGGATTAATGGTAGTATATATTATATTATATACCAAGCAATTCTTATCAACTTGGTGACTCCCAATGGCAAAATGTCTCAATATACATTTTATAGACTACTAAATTCAATACTTTACAGTACATTGTATGTAGTTTAATTTAAATCAAGACATAGTTGTTTTTATATACAGTATGTCCCTGTAAGTTGTATCGATATGGAAAACTTTTTTATTATTAATTTTACAAAAAAAAGTTATTCATCATAAAAAGCTCTGCATGGTCCAAAACCTAAGATTTAACCATCAAATATCAAATTGTTTGGATATTATACGAAGTATGTCAAAAAGTTTGAATTTCACTCAAGAGTAAAGTAGCTTTATTTTTCACAATATTGAAAATTGCTATTATGAAAAGTTGTTTGGAATTAAAAACTGTATTCTAGTATGCAATTACATCCTTCTAATTGAATTTTTTTTTGTAAAATTATGGATAACCAACATTATTTTCAGTTATTTCAATTCAGATAACTCTTTTATTATTAATTTTACGAAAAACAGTGATTCTTAATAAAAAGTTCTGCATGGTCTAAAACCTAAAATACAACCATCTTATGTAAAATTTTATCAATTTTATACGAGGTATGTCAAAAAATATGAACTTCGCTCATGAGTAAAATACGTTTATTTTTCACAATATCGAAGACTGTTATTATGAAAAGTTCTTTAGAATTAAAAACTATGTTTCAGTATGTAATTACATCCTTCTAATTGAAATATTCTGAACTATAAAGCTACTTTAATTTTGATCTAAACTTATCTTTTTTGACATACCTCGTATAAAATTGATAAAATTTGATATAAGATGGTTGTATTTTAGGTTTTTAGATCATCCAGAACTTTTTATTAAGAATTACTTTTTTTTTAATTGAAATAACTGAAAATAATGGTAGTTATCAATAATTTTTCAAAAAAAAATTTTTCAATTAGAAGGATGTAAGTGCATATTAGAATACAGTTTTTAATTGCAAACAGCTTTTCATAATAGCAATTTTCAATATTGTGAAAAATAAAGCTACTTTACTCATGAGTGAAATTCAAACTTTTTGACATACCTCGTATAACATTCATAAAATTTGATATCTGATGGTTGAATCTTGGGTTTTGGACCATGCAGAACTTTTTATAAAGAATAAGTTTTTTTCGTAAAATTAATAATAAAAAAGTTTTCCATATGGATACAACTTACAGGGACATACTGTATATGTACATTTTGTTTTTTGTGATTTTTAGCTTGTAGTTTGTAATTGTGAAGACTTTATTTACTGGGCCTGATGATGAGGCAGACATTGTAAGCCTCGAAACCGGTTGTCCCATAATTTGTAACAACTAAAAAATACAAAATTTAAGATTGCGAGTATTGACTCAATTTCTATACCCAATAGTATAATGGACTCGCATTGGCAACCCTTTCATCATTTAAAAAAAATCGTAATTACCTCTTAAACTATCTCGTATAACATTGGAAAAGCTTATATTAAAAAACGAGAACATCAAGGCAATTTCAAAAATGCAAAAATATACAGAAAAGTTTGTTTCACCCTGCCAATATGGGTGGCCCTGTATATTTGAAAATATTTTTAAAGTACGGTCCTGTCTATCCTCCAAATTTAAATTTAACAATATTTTTTTTCGTATATTTTTACGACAAATGAGTAATTGGACTTCCTGCACTAATGTCGCACCCTGTATATCTTATAAGCTGGTCTTTGCCTGTATCTTTGTTTCTCGGTTATATTTTATTTTATCTGTTTGTAGCTGGTAGTTTGTTATGCGAATATATAATAGAAAAGTTAAGTTATCATGCAAAGAACTATCATGCAAAATGAAGGTAGGTAAATAAAAAGTAAAGTAAATAAAAAGAGAACATAGAACAGCATAGAATGCAAATGCTTGTGATCTACAGAGCGTATAATCACCGGGGCTGCAGCGACAGCTCGCGCCACAAAATCTGCATGCTCGCGCTGGTGCTGGTGCCCTCATTGCAACATCACCAATCATTCACCATCACCATCACCACCATCACCAGTTGGCTGTTGGCTGTTGGCTGTTGGGCCTGTGCAAGTGAATGCAATGGCAATGGCCATGGCCGGGTTAGTACAATTATTTGCAACACAGTTAGTTGATATAGATACATTTTTACACTCATCCAAAATACTCGACATGACTGGCAGACCGCGCACTCACCATTTTATAATCGTCTATTTTGCTGATAGAACGTAGAAAGAAGTTGATGTTTACTATGGTCGGCCCGTCCGTCCGTCCTACTGCGTGTGAAAAAAAAAGTTTTAATTTAGATTATAGATCATTTGGTTAAAATTAAATGATTATTATTGGATTGACAGACAATAGCCTGAACAAATTAAATTAAATCAAGATGTAATTCGACACAGTCTATAACAAATTTTATATCAAACTTTATAGGCTAAGCAATAAAGCACCTAAAACCGGCCTTACCTCCAAAAAAAAAACGACAAAACGGATCTTAATAATTTTTATTGCATTCGATTCGTGAATACACCAGGAAACTTTGTGACCCTAGCCATGAAATAATATTGAAAAACTGCATTTGTGCATACAAAAAATGCATTCTTAAAGTGCATCTCAAACAGACATTAAAAAAAATTCAGAACTCGTCAATTATCGGCGGAAATGAGTTCAATTTTGTTACTTGGGGGGTTTTTAAGGTCGCTGAAAACTAATATGATATCGTAAATGATCTCTGGAGTACATGGTGCCCAGGGTACCTACTGTTTACCTCGTGTTGTGGATTTTTCGGCAAACTCATTAAAAAATTAGTCACAATTCATTACTCGGGGGTTTTTTGGGGTCTCTGACGACGAATATGACATCGGAAGTGAGCTCCGGAGTACCTAGTACCCAGGGTACCTACTGTTTACCTCGTCTTCGGGAGTTTTCAGCAAATTAATTAAAAAATTAGTCAAAAATAATTAGTCACGGGATAAACAGTGTGCACCCTGGGCACCAGGTACTCCGGAGATCACTTCCGATGTCATATTCGTCTTCAGCGACCCAAATACCACCAAGTAATGATTTTTGACTAATTTTTTAATGAATTTGCCGAAAACTCCAGAAGACGAGGTAAACAGTAGGTACCCTGGGCACCAGGTACTCCGGAGATAACTTCCGATGTTATATTCGTCGTTAGCGACCCCAAAAACCCCCGAGTAATGATTTTCGACTATTTTTTTAATGAATTTGCTGAAAACTCCACAAAACGAGGTAAACAGTAGATACCCTGGGCAACAGGTAGGTACTCCGGAGATCACTTACGACGTCATATTCGTTTTCAGCGACCCCAAAATCCCGCGAGTAACAAAATTGAACTCATTTCCGCCGATAATTGACGAGTTCTGAATTTTTTTTAATGTCTGTTTGAGATGCACTTTAAGAATTCATTTTTTGTATGCAGTTTTTCAATATTATATCATGGCTAGGGGTCAAAAAGTCCCTGGCGCATTCACGAATCGAATGCAAAGAGAATTATTAAGATCTGTCTTGTCGTTTTTTTTTTCGGAGGTTCAGTGCTTTATTGCTTCGACTATTAGGTGAAAACAAAAGATAGATTCAAGAAAATATATGCATTTTGGCACAAAATTTTCTTTTTTAAGTGCTGCGGCAATTCATGTTTTTATTATAAAAGTTTTTACGATGTTTTTCTGCAAAATTGAAGGAAAAATCTTTCATGTAAGATTTACTAAATTAAATTTCACCCTTAATTTATTTAAATAATTATAAATAAAACTGAAAAAACAAATTTGCAAAAAATTATTAATTTCATTATAACTAGGCATTATAAAATATTTTATTTTGCGTGAAAATGTGGGTTATATATTAACAATATAAAGCAAAAAAAAATTGGTTAAGAAATATTCATCAGTTATGATATATTAAAAGATGTGTTTTTGAAATGTAACAATTTTTTCATTTGCAAAATAGCAGTTCTTGCCGATACAATATACAATTTTATAAAGTCTCATTTTTTTTGTTTTTGGGTATATTTTGGACAAATGCATTGAGAAATCTAATTTCAATTAAACTCTGCCGTAAAATAGGTTTTAAAAATTGTTCTAATTTGGTTAAAGCTTGTTTTTTAATAACGTCGCGGAGATTTAATAACACTAGAAAGTCGGAGGGGCCAATTTGGCCCCTGTTGCGATTTAAAGTTATTGTAGTTTTTTTTATTTGAGGCAATAATATTTTCATATTTTATGACTTTTAATATTTTGATACAAAGCCTTATTTAAAACAAAAAAATATTGTTTACTAAAATTATTTAATGTTTTTTTTTAACAAATCTACCATAGAAGTCTAAAGGGACCAAATTGGCCCCGTGTAAGTTATTATCGTTTTCTGGGAAATTCGACGATCCTTTCTTTCAAATTCCTGTCGAAAGGGTAATATTATATTTATGTATGTTTATTGTAAATGGTTACCCTTATACTGGTACTGATCATCTACGTAATAAAGATACAATTGTTGGCGAACACAAGTGAACACAAAGATGCAATTGTTGGTATAATAGAGGACCAAATGACGCGTCTTTATACTACAAAAGTAACTTCAAGACGATGGCTTATGTACATGTTTTATAATACTATTGACTTGGAAGCAATAAATGCATGGATTATTTATAAAGAAATAACTGGAAGTAGACTCAGTTTTCGTAAGTTTATTCTTCGGCTGTGTAAAGAATTATGGGCCCCATACCTTGTCTCCCGAAATCTGGAACTACGTCTACGTCTAGCAACACCAGGTCTACCAACAACTATCACTGTTACTATCAAAAAACGAAAAAAATATCAGTTGAAAATATTTTGTAAAGAAAATCGTACTTCCAATCATTGCCACGGTTGTAACAAGGCAATGTGTGGCAAATATCAAAAACTGCAAATTGTATGGTGTTCCGAAAGTTTTTGGTGGGCAGCAAATGTGTTAAACAATAAAAGTAAAAAATAAAATTAGATTCTACCGTCTAGAGTAGATTTAATTTCTTTAAACTGAGTTTTAATTGATTAAAGAACGTGGAGCCAAAATGATCCCTTCCGGCTTTCTAGGTAGGTATGCTAAGCCCGACTTTCTAGTGTTAAAAAATTTGAAATACCGTTTTCATATTCGTATTCCTGACTAATTTTCACACATTTAAAAAAGTTTTCCTAGGATCCATAGGATCAGTTTTTGCTGAGATAGCTTTTTCGAATTTAAAAATTCATAATTTGTCTATTTATTAATATTAACATTTAAAACTGTCTGAGTACATCTATCAACCATACTACTAAGAACACCATTTATACATATTATAGTAAAAATTGTTGAATATTTTGAAAAATAACGATTTTCAAGGACCTTAAATGAAAATTTTTTGCATGAAAAGTGGTGGGGTAAGTAGTTTGCAACAACCGCATTTTTGCAATTGAAAAAATAGTATCATTTCATAAACTATTGAATATTTTTAAGAAATGAAATATCTGATAAACTATTCAAAATTTTGCAACCAAATTTTTTTGCTTTATATTGGTAATATAACGTAACTTCTCCTGCAAAATACAATATTTTATAGTGCTTATTTGTAATGCAAATAATCACTTTTTGGAAATTTGTTTTTCAAGCTTTATTCAAATTCAATCCAGAACTAAATGGAAGCTTTTTCCTTCAACTTCGTTGCGGAAAAAAATCGTAAAATTCTTCATAAAAACATGAATTACCGTAGAAGTTAAAAGGGTAAATCGTTTGCAAAAATACCCATTTTTTATTATTTAAACAGTGATCCCCCTATATAAAACAGATACTTTCTTGAAAATATGTTTAATTTCTACCTAAAATTTGATATAAAATTTGTTCGAACTTTTACCGAATTAAGCCGATATCCAATGGAGTGTGTTGAGGCGCGCTCGTTTACCAATTTAAACGTCGACAAAGAGAGATAGAAAATGTATAATAATGAAAGGGAAAGAGAGCACAGTTGGCACCTCATGTTACTGTGAAGTTAATAAATATTTACTTTTTAATAAAATTCTTTTATTTTATCAAAAAATACATAATAACACAATAACTTCTTTGAACCGTGTTCTTTTACAGACAAATGACGGGACAGTTCACGCCACACCTCGGCGGCCATAAATAGGGGATTCGATCCTACCACAAAAATCGTAAATAATCATAAATTCTGATAGACCAGGGTAATAAGACAAAAATATACCCTGTATACTTCAACAGCCAGGATATTGAAGCGTTTTTTCCACAGTTAATACCCATAAGAACAAATTGTAACTATTTCCTGCGTAGGATCTGACGGCCATTTTTATTAAACGCTTTTATTTAGTTCAATAGTTTGCGTCAAATCTTTAGACGTTAATTTGACTGCCTTTTCTTCATTGCAAATGAATGAAAATTTGCAGACATATGCATTCGCGGGAACAATACACGAATAGTCAATAAAAAAAATGTATGTTTATTAATTGTTTAAACAAAAATAAAACGATTTTAATGGAAAATGCTTAAATTCTCTTGTTTTTTGCAATGTAGAAACTTGAAACTTTTACGGATTATAGCTAATGATATGAACTATACATAATTTCACTTTTTACGTTAATTGTTTACGTTATGCTTCATAAGTAAACAATAAAGTTTCAAATTTTTTGCCGATTCCGACTATTTTTCGTATTAGTACATCATATGTTTTACACATATTTTAATAAACATGACGATATATTTTAATAACACATGAAAAGTGTAAGACTAAAAAGTAAAAAATAAAAAAATATGAAAAAAATTTTAAGAAACGCTTTTCTTTAGTTACGAGTGACTAAAATCAAAAATATTATAAAAACATCAACTAAAAAGCAAAAAATAAAAACAATTGAAAAAATCTAACACATTCGTTAAAGAAAAGCGTGGGGCGAAAACCGTTTATTCGATGAAGACGCGCCACGCTTTTCTTTGACGAATGTGTTAGATTTTTTTCAATTTTTTTTATTTTTTGCTTTTTAGTTGATGTTTTTATAATATTTTTACCTTTAGTCACTCATAACTAAAGAAAAGCGTTTCTTAAATTTTTTTTCATATTTTTTTATTTATAAACAATTTAGTGTAAAAAACGGCCTTTTTCCTTTTTTTTCAGATCAATGGAAACCAAAAAAATCCATTTTTTACCGTGTTTTAGGTGCACAACTACCAAGTAATGTTATGTATATGATAATTGATAGAAAATTTTAATAAATATGTATAATTTATTAAATAAAAAAATTAAAAGTTAATAAGGAATAATTAACCATACTTTTGCATAATTATTTATTACTAATAATTGCATTTTTATTCACTTTTTTTAAACCAATTTGAAAATGTAGCTCATGCTCTTTCATTTGACACCTCTAATGGTTGTACGAAATAATGACGGAACTCTTCAACAAATGTATGTTGCAGCGTTGCAGGGAGAAAAAATACCAGAAGATTGGAATTATGCATACATTAGCTCGATTTACAAAAAAGGAGACCAAACGTTGTGCAAAAATTACAGAGGTATAAGTATAACCAGTGCAATGGGGAGGTTGTATGGCCGAGTATTAAAGAAAAGGGTGGAATTACAAATTCAGGACATGGAAGAACAAAGCAGTTTTCGCGCCGGTAGATCTTGCGCAGATAACATATTCGTGATGCAACAAGTAATAGAGAAAAGAAGAGCAAGGAATCTATCTACTCACCTAACATTTATTGATCTGGAAAAAGCCTACGCCACGGTATCTTTAAAGATACTCTTTGAAATTTTGACCATGGTAGGCATAAGTGAAGCATATGTGCGAGCAATTCAAAATATGTATCAAAACTCGAAAAGCTGTATTAAACAGGGAAAATTTTTGTCGAAACCGTTCCCTGTTACCAAAGGTTTAAAGCAAGGGTGCTGCTTATAGCCAACACTATTTAAAATATACATCCAGAAAGCTCTGGAGCAATGGAGGAAAACAGTTGCTGGGATGGGAATAATGATTGAAGAAAACTGCTTAACAACTTTGTTTTTGTTGATGAACAAGTAATTCTTGCCAACGATAAACATGATATGGATTTTATGCTAAGAAAGTTACAGATCGAATATGAAAAATGGGGCCTATGTATGAACATGGAGAAAACGGAATATTTGAGAATAGGAGAGGAAACCGAAGATCCGGAATTAGAGTTAAGAAGTATAAGAAAATGTAAGGAATATAGATATTTAGGAAGCATAATATCAGAAAAAGGAACTACAAAAAGAGACATACAGCATAGGATACAGTTATTGCAAAATACATTTTTTTGAAATTTGGACTTTTTTCGCAATTATATTAACAATAAATGAGTATATTAAACTTTGTAATACGCCATTTTAAAGCTTTTCCCATTCTCTGGAAGATGTTTGTACTAAGAAAACGACAAATTTTCCTGTTTTCCATTAATTTGAAAAAAAAAGGAAAAAGGCGGTTTTTTGACACTAAATTGTTTATAAATAAAAACGGCCGCCAGATCCTACGCAGGAAATAGTTATAATTTGTTCTTATATGTATTACCTGTCGAAAAAACGCTTCAGTACACTGGCTGTTGCAGTGTCATGGAAAAAACTTTATTACCCTAGACTATAAGTGAAATAACGTTATTTCACGTTGCGTTGATTCCCGTCTTTCATTTTTATTTTTTTTTTATTACATATGTTCTATTTATCAAGGAGTGCTACGCCACGTTCCAATGGATGCCAGATTTATATAGGATACCAACGGAGTGTGTTGAGGCGCGCTTTTGAGAGAAAAGTTCTCTCAAAATTTGTAGTTTATGATCTTTAAGCTAATACCTAACCCTCTATTTATGGCCCCTGTGAAGCGACGTGTTATTTCCCGTTAATTGTCGGTAAAACGACACAGTTCAAAGAAAATCAGAAGCTCAAACAAGACCCTTCCAACTCGGCAATGGAGGGTACGGTCAATTCCGTGGTAATTTTGTGGTCTAACGACGTTGTGTTTTAATTTTTATCATTGTGTTGATTAACCAACCTACTAATAGTCCACAGTACATCGTCCTTTTTGGAAGATGATTACAGAGGTCTTAAAAATGGTCTTAGCTGCTCGTTTGAGCGAGTCTACCAATTTCTTAAAAATTTTAGAGTGCAGGTTGGACGCGTTTCCGCGTCCCGCGTCAATAACATATTTACGTTGTCGACTTATCACGTCAGAAATGCGGCTGTAAATTGGTCGGCCAAGAGGTCAACAATATTTATTGATTAAATATAAGTAGGTATTTACTTTAAATTGACAATAAGAGTTTTGTAATAACAAAACTACCGCGCTAGAGTGACATCTTGCGGGTGTCGGACTCGACGATTTTGTGAAGTATTACAAAACTCTTAATTTTCAATTTACAGTACTTATATTTAATTAATAAAGATTGTTGATCTCTTATCCGACAAATTTACAGCCGTGTTTGGTTAGTCCGGCAACGTAAATATGTTAATGACGCGGGACGCGTAAACGCGTCCAACCTGCACTCTGAAATTTTTCAGAAAGTGGTTGGTAGACTCGCTCAAAGGAAGCAGTTAAAACCATTTTTGAGACTTTTGTAATCATCTTCCAAAAAGGACAATGTAAGTCCTGTGGACTATAATATTTTTAACGCTAACACTGGCGGTATACCTTGATATTATTGGAGACATGATGGTCCGACCGATTTTATAGCAAAGTAAATATTTATTAGTGTTACAGTGTGGGATGCCAACTGTGCTCTCTTTCCTTTTCACTATTATATATTTTCTCTTTGCCGACGGTTAAATTGATAAATTGGTGAAGCGCGCCTCAACACACTCCGTTGGTTCGGACCTTAACATTTTGATTTGATTTTATTTGATTAGACTAAAAAGGTAGAAATAAAAGCGGTGCGGGCCACGGCCACGCCAATCACATCTCGTATTGGCCAATCCGCATGCAGCACGCGGCACGTCGCCCGCCACCCAAAACACACGAAAAGCATCACACGCAGGCAACGGCTCCGGAAAGGAAAACAATCCGGCACTCTTGGCATTTCGAATCACATCTCTGAATAGAAACTATACTACCATCCAAGACTACACAAACAGAGATGTTCATTCCCTGATCCATACCACTTACCATTGTCACGTCATCTATCTTTGAGATACTTCTCACAAATATGTTGACACTGACAATTGCCGGACCATCTAGTGATTTAGAAACAAAAACGGCTTAGTTAGTGAACTTCATCACCGGAGCCATCGATCGAATTTTCGTCGATCGATGCAATGGCAATGAGGCACCTGCACCCGCAACGACTTGCGTCGGCACCTGCTTTTGCTGTGCCCTAGGCCCTAGGCCGCGGCCGTAGCCAACTCGGAAATTCAGCATTCAGCAATCAAACCCTATCCTACAAGCTAGACGGGGTCAGCTATTGGATGATATTTCCCCTTAACCTTGCTCTCAAGCTATTTCCTTGTGACATCTAATGCAATTTACTTACTTATTTGGTGTTTTGGTTTATTAAACAAATTTTGTTTTAAAAAAATGAATAACCATTTTCAATTTCGTTGCAACACGAAACTACAACCGCATCATATTCTAGTTCAATCCGAGAGTACAGCAAGCACCTCTACCGATTTCGAAACTTATTAGTCTCTTATCAGGAGGCACATATGCTGCTCTCTCTGACCCAACCAGGACAAAACCCGGCCTACAGTTACTAATTGCAACGAACGAAATGGTAGGGATGCTTTAGCTGCAACTGCTAGCAAAAGACTAAGTTTTCAATCTAATAGCACATAAAATAACACTAAAATATTACTCTACATCCCACCAGATTGAAAACAATGGGAACCTTCTCTGGTTACACCTCCGAGGCTTCTAAAATTTAATGTCTTGTTGTTTTTGTTTTTGTTACTTGGTAAAAAAATTCTTCTAATAATTTTATTTTATCTGACTCATTCATATTGACATTTCAGACATACATTATGCATTTTAAGTGGTAGGCAGGGTATGGTTCAAAAATTTGTTAATTTTCGAATTTTTTAAATTATTTTAATAACAGTAAATAACTTCAAGAATACTGTCTGTAAATTTCAGATTGATCGGAGCAAAATTATGGGCAATACAGCATGTTAAATATCTCTCTGACTCATTTGGCAGCAGCTTCGCGCTTGAGCGTAGTGAGAAACGTTCAACATCTGTTGTCCTCCTCTTGTGTAAAGCACTTTGCAATTCAAAAAGATATTCCGGTGTGAATCACTTTACGATTTGACAGACAAAACAGAAGTTGAAGATAAAAGCTGTCAAAACTTTAAACTCGTTTTCCTCAAAACTGCTTTTTTCAAAGGCGGTATACATTGTAACTCAAAAACTACTTGACCGATCCATCTGAAAGTTTGCATAGATTTTCTTTAAATATTCGTGAGATAAAACTGTCGAGATATTATTTGTTGCATGTTTATGTTTTGTTTAACCATAATAAAATATTATGTTGATTTTTACCCATTTTCAAAAAGTATTTCGTTATTTTGACTTCTGAATGATACCAAAAATCGTTAAAACTAAAAAAAGTAGACAGCGTTACCTCTCTAAACTCAGGCCAATAAAATCTTTTTGAATGTTTTGTTTCACATAATCTAACAAGGAGTTCTGATGTCCACCGAAAAATCCAGTTTTTTGGAGGTGCCAAAAAATTGACCACCGTTGGCTTATTTTTTAATATTTTGCTTTGAATTTTTTTTAATATTCCTTGAATTGTACAGAATATTATTTTACAAATAAAATAATTCTGATAGTTTACAAAAAATCCACAAAAATGTTCTTTAAATGTTGATTTAAAACGATATCCCCCCTCTTAAAATAAATGACTTTAAAAAAATTATATTGCCACTAGTTATGAGTTGCGTTCCTGGGACGACTTTATTGGAAGATAGTTCATTGAGTTACAGGAAATCAAATTTAACTTAGGCATATCCATCAGAAAAATCATAGCATGTGATTGCTTTTTAAAAAGCAACAGTAAGATTCTCGTGTTAGTAATCCCATACTGAATCATGAAGAAAAAACCAGGAATAAAACTTCATAAATAAATGTAAGACCCAATACTTACCACGTCAAAATTTTTTCCCTGGTTTTTTCCTCGTCATTTACCTACTACGGGATCTCTAAAACGAGAATTTTACTGTCATCATTGCATGTGGTTGTCTTTTTCAAGACCAATCACATGCTATGATTTTTCTGACGGATTTCTTAAGTTGCAGTTGATTTCATGTAATCGAATGAACTATCCTTCAATAAAGTCGTCCCAGGAACGGAACTCATAAATATTGGTAAATAATATCATTTTTAAAGGCATCTACTTTAAAATATAAATATACCATATGTGTGAATTGTCAATTTGAATGAATCAGATAAAATTAAATTATTAGAGGAATTGTTTTAACAAGTAATCAAAACAAAGTTTGTTTAATTTATTAATGTTTTGTACTTTGATAACGATTTCCAAAGTGGAAGTCGAAACGTCAAATAAGTTTAATCTCAAACTTAAATTGTGGCTTTATTTCCAAATAAAATAGTAAATTCCTCTTAACATATACAACAGTTCTTTCCTCTTTCATTGATCTATAAGTTTTGTTACCAAAAGAGTATCACTAATTTAAACGTTTTTTTATTCTAACCCCTAAAAGGACATTAGTTTTTCCAGATCGGTCTATAAAAAGCCTTAACCATTCTAAAATTGGCGCTCTGCAGCTAGATCCAAACCCAAATAGCACACATTTATTTAACATTGTTTTTGTTTTAAATATCGATAGAAAAACATAATTTTCGAATTATTTCAGTATAACCTTTATACATTATATTTCTAAACTAGGTGTTTTTGATTTAAAAAGTAAAGCCAGAAACGACTTCCAAATGCGTTCATGAAGATTAAAAACAACGTAAAGAATCTGAGCAAGACTAGTCCGCGACTTTCTAATGCGTTTCTGCCTTTAGAGAAGATTTTATCTGTAACATCTTAGTCTTATAATCCCTGATGTGGTTATTACACTATATTAATAATTATTCATTTATAAATTTTCCGAACGTTTTCGGAATGACAATTCCATCTTCAGAGTTGCTTCCCTAGAATAAGTATAACCACTGAAATTAAAGCAAACGTAAAAGTTAAATTTTAAGTAAGGTTCAAGCAAATGTATTTCCTTAAACAGCATCGCAACTTTTGAATCTCTCCCAGCTTCATGTTTAATCATTATTATCAGTGGCGTTGCAGCCCTTTATGAGCCAAAGCCTTCTTCAGAACAATCCTCCATTCGCCCCTGTCACTGGCAACTTTTCTCCATGCTCTCATTCCAATAGATTTTAAATAAGTTTCTATGTTGTCTTGGTACCTAAGTCTCGGTCTTCCTCTTGCTCTTTGTCCTATCGGCCTTCGTCAGTCAAAAACTTTTCTGACATGGCATCTTTCTCTGGCCTGGGTACTCACTTTGTCCTGTTTATTTTTATAACTACCTATTAGCAAAAATTTTAACCACACATTTTAAAATTATTTTAGAGTATACATATTAAGAAAATATTGGATTGTATAAAAGAAACTCCTGGTAAGGCGCCCTCAAACAAAATATATCCAGGATCATTTCTATGTAAACACCCTAGGATATCTGTGTAAGTACTCTTATTTCATTTGGTAATAGTAGTTGATACTCCCTAGTTCCTTAAACGAACCTATGACCTGCCACCGCACAACCATGAGCTGCCGCAGCAAGTAGCTTTTAGAAATATCCCCTAATTTTTCTCCAGACCCCTTTCTATTTAAGAAATAGTATTCATCCTACTAGAACTCTTCTTCCACCCCATTTCTAATTGTTACATATTTATTAAAAACTTTTCCTGTCAAAAAACAAAACAAAACATTAGATTTTATAGGTTACATTGGCGATATTTACCTGTGACTAAAATATATCTACTTTCTATAAAATAGATATGGTGCACCAAAAAATAAGCAAATTTATTGTTTACTGACTTGATATCTGACACATTTAAAATATAGCATTTATATTATTAAAAAGGAAAAAATGTTTATTTTTACTGAAACTTGAAAATAACAACTGTCAGTTACGTCACTTGTCAAATATCATTCCAAAAATATTTATGTCTCAATTAATTTTTATGTGGTTAAATCACAATTTTGATTTAACAATCATTTTTATAATGATGGAAGCAAATATCTTTCTGATCCAATCAAAAGTTTACTTGTTATATTTTTATTTTAAAATTAAAAAAAATTTATTTATATTTATCAAAAAAAAAATTACTTTAATCCTTGAATCTAAATTTTTAATTAAAATAGTCACTATACCTTAAACTTTGAAAATATTCATCTGTCACAATATTACTTCACCATCGGAAAGTTTTGACAGATCACTCATACGTCACCATACGTCACTCGACGGATGACTGGAAAATTCCACTGGTATGGTGGATATGTAGGTATTATACCCTAACAAACAGGAAAATACTAATTTACCTCTAGTTTTCTAATCCAGGAAACTTAGGTTTAATCCATTACCATGTAACCATAACCAATATTATTATAACCAGCTATAAAGGTTTCATAATAGCTCACCGGCTTCATAAAGGACTAAATACGCCATACCATAAGTTTACAAAGCGTATAAACCAAAAATTCACTAACCAACAGAACTGCTACACTATTAAACGATCAAACCATTAATTATCTTCACCAAAAGAACTTTAATATATCCCAAATTTAACTTGGAAATTCTTTTGTGGAACAAAAATATGCCGGTTAGAATCTAACTTTTTGACATGTTTATCGGTCAAAAACTATTTTGAGACCCCCGCGTTCTTTGCAATACAATCTAAATCTTCCCATCGATGTCGAACTAAACTTCGGGTTTTCGTTCGTCGCAGCCAATCACGACTCACGATTTTTACTTGACATTTGAATAGGCCAATGACTGCTTTCTGGTTCTGTCATAATTCTAGTATATTCTGGTGTCAGAAGTGGGAACCAGCGGAAATATAAATATATTAATTTATATAGTTTTTACAATACTTTTCTAAGTAAATCCAAATATTTTTGTCAGTTCTTTATAGAAATTCAAGTCAAATAAAAATTTCTAAACCGCCCCTGAACTGTTTCACAATATTAAATAAGCTGTTATATTCTTAGAAGAAATGCGTGTTTTGAAAATCCAAGTAATTTTCCAAGCCTTCTTCTTGTAGCTAAAACTGCGTATTTGTCATAATTCTAGTATATTCTGGCCCCACGTTGGGCGCCAGAATATACTAGAATTATGACAAATACGCAGTTTTAGCTACAAGAAGAAGGCTTGGAAAAATACTTGGATTTTCAAAACACGCATTTCTTCTAAGAATATAACAGCTTATTTAATATTGTGAAACAGTTCAGGGGCGGTTTAGAAATTTTTATTCGACTTGAATTTCTATAAAGAACTGACAAAAATATTTGGATTTACTTAGAAAAGTATTGTAAAAACTATATAAATTAATATATTTATATTTCCGCTGGTTTTATAAATGTTATAACTTGAGCACGAATACGCATGAGGCAAGCCGAGGCCGCACGGAATGCCTCGAGTCGGGAAAAATGTATGAAGACACGCATCCCGCATGAGGCTTGCCACAAGGCCACAACAGTGATCCTTTATTGGTCCTGAGGCAGCGAATATGTCGAACGGACAATTATTTTTATAATAATAGCTAGGGTTACGAGGATTCCATAGTATTTCCATATTTCTGTATTTATCAATAAGTTCTAAACACAACTCTTGGCTCCATTCCATTTTTTATAGGTAGATTTATAAATTTGTCTTTAATTTTTAAGTGTATAACTTTCCAAAAGAAAGTATAGTCCGTCTAGAAAGTATCCGGAATTTTATATTTTTCCTAATTTTAACAGATTTCCTTTTTGTAACATTTTAAGACAAAAGTAATGCATCAAGTAGGTTGTGCCGATAGTAGGTCATGGACAAAATCGCATGACAACACCATCTGTCAAATATTGTTGTTTGTAAACAGACTTAAGATTTGTGAAATAATGTCGCAAATAGAAAAAAGAAAAGTGGTGGAATATTTGTATAGAAAGGGTGTCCGAAACGTTAAAAAATTAGTGCAATTGACTGAACTCGGAAAAAGTGCAATGTATGAGACAATAAAGGGGATAAAAAATGGCATAGATATGAGACATAGACCAGTTTCGGGTAGACCGCGTAAGATTCGCGGAAGCAATTTAAATGCTTTAGTGGCTTTAGGACAACAAAATCCTCGCCTAGGGTTTCGAAAATTAGTGAACAGATTTGGAAATCAACGAAGAATAAAAGTGTGCCCAGAAACTGTCCGCATTTTACTGAAAAAGCAAGGCTACTGTTGTTTCCAGCTTGGTGCAAATCATCTAAACGTCCTATCAAGAGAAAATGTTACCGTTCAAATTTCCCACTAAAATAATGGTTTGGGAAGCAATATCTCAGCGTGGTGCTACACCTCTCTGTATAGTTAATGGTACTGTTGATAGTGCGAAATATTGTGACATCCTAAATGGTTTTCTTCTTGAAACGGCTCATGTTTTATATCCAGAGGGGTGGCGTTTTCAGCAAGATAATGCAAAATGCCATACTTCTGCTTATACTCAAACTTGGATGCAAGAATACGAATTGGCAACAATTCCGTGGCCAGCAGCATCTCATGATCTTAGTCCCATTGAAAACATATGGGGACTGATGAAGATTGAAGTGGAACGAGCAGCGCCACGAGATAAAGAAGGTTTGATTCGGTCAGTTTTACAGGCCTGGAACACCATTACCGAAAATTATGGCCTTGACCTAGTTTCGGGTGTACCTGGACGTTTAGTTAAGTGTTTAGATTTAAATGGAGGTTGTATAAGTAAATGAGATGAATTATTATTTGTTAAAATTTTATATTTCAAGTGATAGAAATAAATACCGTAAAATTATAATTCTGCTTTCTTTTTTCCGGATACTTTCTAGACGGACTATATATTTCAAGATAAGAAATAAAATTCAACAAAATCCAAATCTTTTAACACCCTTTTGTATTATTATATTATATAGCTACATTCCTTGCTTGTACGGTCTGTTTAAAAATGTATAAATATGAATCGAAACGCAACGCCCTGTTTAAAAATACTTAATAAATAAACCGTCCACACTGAGGCATGAATCCCTTTGATGGACCGACAACAAATGGATCGCTCCGAAGCGTGCGGCGAAAGATTTGAGCATATTTGCCGCGCCTCGGATGACGTCCTTACTGACTGCCTCGTACGGTCTCGGCTTGCCTCATGCACGTTCTTGCTCAAGTGAGTACCCAGCTACCTTAACCCGCGAGTAGTCGCGCCGTTAGATAGAATCTCGAATTTTATCCTTTTTCGCGATAACTTGATGAAAAATTTTGCAATTTTGAAAAAATTTCGTAAGTGTCTCGAAGAAGGGTGTAGTAATGCGTAGGTATTTTTTTCTTCTTCTTTTTGTGGAATTGATGGCTTTGAGGAGAGCCAATTAGCTTTAATAATTATTGTTAGAAATAATATGGAAAATAGCTTATATATCAGCGATTCATAAAAAGGGCAATAAACTAAAATGTAGCAATTATCGCGGAATATCAGTAACAAATACAATAAGCAGGGTATATACAAAAATTTTAAGAGAACTGATTGAACAAGAATACTCAGGATACGAAGAAGAAGGACAATGCGGGTTTAGAGCTGGAAGGTCCTGTACGGATAATGTATTTTCGTTAAAACAAATCATCGAAAAAAATTAGAACGGAATAGGCCATGCACCTAGTTTTTATAGATTTGCAAAAAGCATATGACAACATACCGATACCGAAACTATGGGAAGTACTGCAAAACTCCAACATTAACTTTACTCTCATAAAAGCTGTCCAAAATAATACAGTGACATGAAATCTGCAGTAAAATTAGGAAACAAAATAACAGATTTGTTTAAGTCAACAAAGGTCTACGACAAGGATGCGAGTCTGTTTAAGATTTATGTCGCCAAAACCCTTACAATATGGAAACGAAAATGCAGTGGAATGGGCATCCAAATCGACGACAACACCTGCATGTACACCCTTCAGTTTGCAGACGATCAGATAATATGTGCAACCGATAAAGAAGATTTGAAATATATGACTCGCAAATTGAAGGAAGAATACGAAAAATGGGGATTGCAGATGAATGTAGAAAAAACACAATATTTATGCCTAGGTGAGGATTCAACTGATATGATATTGGACAATAATCAGAAAATAACTAGCTGTGATAAATATAAGTATTTGGGCATTAATTTCAACAAGGAAGGTACTGACGATGCAGAAATTAAGAGCAGAATAAATAAAGCAAGAACGATAATTAAATCATTGAACGGAATTTTGTGGAGTACCGAGATAGGGAAACAAAGAAAAATGCGAATATACAACACCATGATTAAGAGCACATTGGTATACGGATCCGAAACATGGAGAATAAAGGAACACCAAAAACGAAAAATAGAAGCTACTGAGATGGACGCCCTAAGAAGAGCAAGTAAAACATCGAGATTGGACCGGGTTAGAAATGAGGAAATAAAGCGAAAAATGAATTTACAGGAAACGGTTGTAGAATGCATTGAGAAGAAACAATTCACGTGGTACGGACATGTTCAGAGAATGGGGGAGGAAAGACTGCCAAAGAAAATTATGAAATGGATACCTACAGAAAACAGGAAAAGAGGAAGGCCAAGAACGACATGGATACAAGGAGTAAGACGATCAATGAGTGTACGAGGATTAGAAGATGAAAACTGCAATGATAGAAGATATTGGCAACAAGGCATCGGACAACGTCGGAGGACGTTTTGAACCCGAATTTATATATACATATATAGAAATAATATTTCTAACAGCACGTAAATAAAAATACTATAAAATAAAAAATTGTTGTAAATTCGTATTTAAATTCGTATTGTGAGATGAAATCTAACACGCGACTGTTCACGTTACAGAAGTGTGCGCGACTACTCCCGGGTTAATGAATTTTACAACGTCAGGTTCTCTAAAATTTCTATACAACTCAAAGTTGTAACGCCTGCGCCACAAGCCTTGTTCTTTTACCCCTCCATATATTCTTCTTAGGATTTTTCGCTCAAAACGTTTCAGCAGTTCTTGGTCATTCTGTGTAAGTGACCAAGTTTCTGAACCATATGTTAGCACCGGCCTTATTAGTGTTTTGGAGACAGTCAATTTAATTTTTCTAGGTATTTTTGAGGCCATCTTCTTAAGCCATAGTAATACTTATTACCGAGCACTATTCTTCTTTTAATTTCTTCACTGACATTGTTATCTTTAGTTAGCAGCGAGCCTAAGTATATGAAGGTGTTGACACCTTCCAGTTCCTCTTCTTCTTGCAGTACCGTCTCCTATCGGAGGTTGGCTACCATCACAGCAATCTTAACTTTGTTGACTGCAGCTCTGAACAACTGTATTGAACTGCACCCACACCACTCCCTTAAATTTCGCAACCAGGAAATCCTCCTACGTCCCACATTTCTCTTTCCCGAGATTTTTCCTTGTATTGTGAGTCTTAACAGAGAGTACTTTTCTCCTCTCATTATGTGGCCTAGATACTCCAGTTTTTTCGCTTGTATGGTTTTTATGACTTCGCATTCCTTCCCCATCTTCAGCAAAACATCTTGATTTGTTACTCTTTCTGTCCATGGTATTTTCCACATTCTCCTGTAACACCACATCTCGAATGCCTCAATGTTTTTGATGTTTATCTTTTTAAGTGTCCAAGCTTCCATGCCGTACAGCAGAACGGAGAAAACAAAGCATCTTAACATTCTCGTTCTTAAGTTTATATTTATGTCCCGGCTGCATAGGAACTTTTTCATTTTGACAAACGATTTTCTCGCTATTTCAATTCGCCTCTTGATTTCTCTTGTCTGGTCATTAGTATCAGTGAAGCAAACCCCTAAATATTTGTAGGACGTAACTCTTTCAACTGGCTGATTATTTATGGTTAAATTCACATTGGTGTATAGCTTCTTTGTTACAATCATGAATTTAGTCTTTTTGATGTTCAGTTTTAGACCATACTTATTGGTCTGAGTGTTTATGTTTTCCATCAAATACTGTAAATTTGCTAGGTTATCTGTTACTATTAGCGTGTCATCAGCGTATCGTATATTGTTAATGAACTCTCCGTTAATGTTCATACCAATGTTTTACTCTAAGAGCGCTTCCTGACATTGTTTCGCTATATATATTGAATAGTAGTGGAGAAAGCACACAACCCTGACGCACACCTCGACGAATCTCAATATACAGTGCGCTGGAATAAGTGTTATCCCTATTCCCCTTATTAACTTATTTATTTTTAGTACATGAGCAAAACGTTCGGACAGGTCGATTTTTAAAATAATCATAGTATATTATAGCATCAATGTTTCGAACTTTACGCGATCCCTCTTCAGGTGACAGGCACAACTTTGATTTTTTTGAATGGGAAAGTAGATCGTGTGATACCTCATTTAAAAGCTTTTTAAATACTGATTACAAAAATATATAACACTTTAATCCTCTTTAAGAGCGCAGGCGCAAAATTTCCTTCGAATTATTTTTAAACGCTTTTATTTGTAAAAAGTATTTGTAAAAAATTTAAACGCAAAATAAAAGATTACATTACTACCGAGGGCTGAAATTCCGTTAGAATAAACAAAAAGTTTCTTTTGAATGATTTGTTTGAAATTAAAAATCAGACTAAATTTTCCCTTTTTTTACCCCTGTCTCTTATTAAAATAATCATTATAGTAGTTTTCAGGGACTTTAGACCCTCGGATAATACTGTAATATTTCATTTTGCGTTTAAATTTTTCAAAAATACGTATTAGTTTTCTCAGGATTCGAAAAAAATGAATACATTGAAAAATAATTCGATCGAAATTTTGCGCCTACGCTTTCAAAAAGGATTAAAGTATTATACATTTTTATAATCAGCATTTCAAAAGGTTTTAAATGTGGTGTCACATGATGTATTTCCCATTTAAAAAAAATCAAAGTTGTGCCTATCACCTGAAGAGGGATCGCGTAAAGTTCGAAACAGTGATGCTATAATATACTATGATTATATTAAAAATCGACCTGTCCGAGCGTTTTGCTTATGTGCTAAAAATAATTAAGTTATTAAGTACCGGACTGTATTTGCAGCAGCATTGTGGCCCTCTGACATCTTGACATGCAAGAAGACCCATTTATTTCACCATACTCATGATTGATGTGACTGAGAGTATAAGACGTGAAGAAAGAGCCACATGGCAAACTGAATGTGAGGCAACTGTGGATGTAGCACAGTAAACCACGTCACTCATACCAGACCTGAAGACGTGGCTCTAATGTTCAGCGGCGTTTGTATTATTTCCTGGTGCAGGTGCTCACGGGCCATGAGTGTTTCTGCTCATACTTCCGCAAGAAAGCGGCTACATACTAAGCTGTGTCACATACTTACAAGGCAAAATTGGAAATTAGGAATGGAGATGGGCGGGACATATTGTAAGAAATAAATACGACAAGTGGACAAAAAACGCTTGAGTGGAGATTACGGGCAGACAAGCGAAGCCAGGGAAGACTGCTCTGGTTGATGATGATGAAGTGTCACATACACTGTTGGAATATGCAAGGTGAAGTGTAAATAGATTAGAATTCGAAAGAAGCAATATTATTCGTTTTGATGCTGTAAGTAATATGATTGTGTGAGATGTGTGACACAGACGCTCCAGTCCAAGGTGACTGAAGAAAGACAGCTGTAGTCAAAAAGTTAATGAAAGGTGGGGGTTAATGAAAGGACAGCGTTAGATACAAAGGTTTCATAAATAAGTGAAGAGCTAGAAAAGAGATGAATATACCTTAGATCGCACACATCAGACTTAGACCAAAGCAATCGTTTTATGATAAGCCGTTATTACCGGCTTAACTTCAAGTGAGAATATGAAGACACGATCTGATTTAATTTCAGCAGTTTTATGGGCATGTAAAGTACTCACTACAACGAAGGCACTCTACTTAATTCCAATCCAATTCGCATAGAATTTTGAAATGATATAGTTTAACTCCATCTCATCTGAGGCCTCAGATGAGATGGAGCGACGACCTCAAAACGTATGCCGAATCCAGGTGGATGACCACAGCGCTGGATAAAACCATTGGAAATGAGAAGGGGAGGCCTATGTCCAAAGATGGATAGATTAAGGCTCGAAGATAAGATAGATAAATAGGTTAACTAAGTTGTCAAGCAAGTTACGTAATTTTTTACATGGTGAATTCAATTTTACTCAAATACAATAGTTCATCTATAATCATTATGGATTTTAGAGAAATAAAAGGCATATATCGAGCACTATAGTTTATTGAACCTGGCCCAAGTATACTACCGCTCTTAGAGCATCATGGGAGCATCATACAGTACAGTCATCACTGTACCTCCAACTTCAAGCAATTGTAATGATATGATGCCACTGCTGGCGATCGGGGCCGGTCGACCGTAGATGATTGAAGGAGTATCCGTGTTGACGCATCCCCTCTTCATACCCCAATAGACGAAACCGAAGGAGAAGTGGCACGGAGAGCGTATTTAAGACGAGGAGGAGAATCATAAGGAAACCCTGAAGAGGACAATATCCTAAACGAGGACACTCAATGTAAGCATTTCAACAAAGCATACCAAATCTTTTCATTGATGATCATAAGATCAGTTATTCCTGACGTGTTGAATTAGAAATAGCTCAATGACAGAGATGCACCGGTTTGAGGTGGTACTTTGCCTAGGTAGGCCCCGCAGTATTGACGTGGCGTTCCACCGGAACCGTTACCGCAGTGAGCAGTAGTAACGATGGACGGGTGACTGTGTCGCTGTTTAATGTTATTGCATTGAATTGAAATGCGATGTCTCCGAGTCTGAATGTATACATAGGTTGATTTCATGTAGCGAGATTGTTATTGTATATAATGTTGTGTTGTGAATTATATCGTTTTATTATTACTATTATGTTTTGATGACAGTAATATGTATAATGTTATTTTTCCTTTGCAGAAGATAGAATTATATTTTATTTTATTTATTTTGAACTCTATATAAATATCTTAAATATATTGGCTTTGTTTTTAACCTGTGTTTTACTGAGTCTGTCGTCCGGAAAGAGCTACCCGTTACACAATGTAGTAGCATTATTTAAATTTTACTTTGTTATTTGTTTAGTGTGTCTTATATGTTAGTTTTATCATTCATTTTAAGCAAATGTCTATGACATTCCGGGATATCTTCCTATCCGACGAAATTCCACTGATGATTCTGCGATAGCGAAAGTATACTTGGTCAGGATTTAATAAATTAGAGTGCTCGATATAATGCCTTTTATTTCTCTAAAATTCATATATTCGAGCACTCAACCATAACCAATATTATCAATATGTCCTCATGCTTTTTGGATTTACCAAATTTAACTTTATATCAATAGGTAGAGTTTTAATACCTTTTTATTTATTTAATTATAATTAATATATCTGGTCATTTTCATTCGTTCTCGAATTTTAATCTTCTGATCTCTCTTTTAGCAGTATTTAAGCGATTGTAGATTATAGAATCAACTATTCTAAATGGGAAATAAGCCCCAATTTAACTAAAAAAAATGATTTTTTTTATTAACATTTCGGCGTCCAAATCCGATGTCGTTTTCAAAATACAAAATATTAATAAAATAAACCAAAATGTTGTTGCTTGATAAAAAATTCTTCTTATAATTTTTTAATCTGACTCATTTATATCGGCAATGCAGAAATATATTATATAAAACTCATACAGAAGTAAAAACTTCAAGTTATATACTGGTATAAAATCGTTTATTAAAAACTTCATAAAATGTAATCCAAAAGGATTGCAAAACGTTTTCGTTCTAATTCAGAACATCTTCAGTGCATTCTGCTGAGTAATTGGAACTAGCACACTATTTAAAGTGGTAACCTCATAATATATGGTTTACATAGTATATTTTAAGAAAATATGGTGACTACAAGTCGATGTTAGTAGATTAAATTGAATGCATGCTCAAAGGGCAACATGTTTCCCTGCTCGAAAATACTAGGTTCTTGCCAGTTCAATGGGCACAGACCAACTAGGTCTCAACTCAGTTGGTGTGTGGTTTTTTGAGTTGGGGTTGATTTCATGTAATTGAATGAACTACGTTTCAGTAAAGTCGTCCCAGGAACGCAACTCATAAATATTGGCAATATCATTTTAATATTTTATATTTTGATAACGACATCCGATTTCGACGTCGAAACGTTAATAAAATAATTTTTTTTAGTTAAATTGTGGCTTATCTCCCATTTAGAATAGTTGATTGCAAAAATGCCACAAGGAAATAGCTTCAGAACAACATGCAGATTATAGAATCGCAATATGCAATTATTATCTTTGTTATGTGCCCATTAAAAAAGTTACAGCCCTTTGAAGTTACAGAATGAAAATCGATTTTTTCCTATATATCGAAAACTGTTAGAGATTTAATATTGAAAATGGACATGTGGTTTATTATGACAGAAACATATTAAAAAATATATAACAGTGATATTTGTGCATCTCATAAAAATTTTTTTGGGGTTTCGTTCACTTAAACCTCCCAAATGTTTATATACGTTCAAATAAAATTATTATTGTGGTACCATTAGTTAAACACAGTGTTATTAAAAGTTTTTTTACTCTTAGTACTTTTTCGATACGCCAATTTTTATCGAGATATTTTGCACATTTGTAAAATTCACCAATATTTTTAAATGGTTAAGAAATATTATAGACAGTTTAACTGGAAATAATATGAAAAGCATAAAAAAACTTATGAAAAAAGTATCAACAAGAGGCAAATAAGTTTTAAAAGCAATATGTTTCGCTAATGGTACCAAAATAATAATTTAATTGGAATGTACACAAACATTTGGGAGGGTTATGGGAACAAAAGCCCCATAAAATTTTTATTGCACAAATTTGTTATTGTCTTTTAAGATTTTCCTTCCACAAAAAAGCTACATGTCCCTTTTCAATATAAAATATCCAACAGTTTTCGATATATTGAAACAATAGATTATTAAAATATTTGATAACTTTTAAGGGCTGTAACTTTTTATGTGTACATTTGTACTAAGGTAAGTTAGGTTCAATCGAACTATTTTTGGCCCCAGAATATGTGATTTAATTTATGACTTACCTTTTTGTAACACCCTGTATAATCGTTAGAGGAAGCTTGTCAAATGTTATTAATTACAAAAATACCTTTTATTTATATTAACTAAAGGGGATAGCTATTCGTTTATCTAACCACCTACATAAATTATTCTATATTAATATAGCACTTTTGAAAGGGTGTAATAAATACTATTTTAAATCTTTGAAATAACAATATTAGGTTTGTTCCAACACGACCAAGAACCGTCAGATTACCGTTTCGTTACTAGATAATTAACGTTCTATGGGTTCCATGGGAACGAAATAATACGTTCCATGGTACTGCGCAGGACGGTGATCGTCGTGGACCGTCCAAAAGTTCATGTGGGAACAAAGCTATTATAAATTTACATTATGTGCTTCTTGGGAAAGTGATTTTTTAAACTACTGCGAAAGCCTTCCCAAAAAGTTTGCGTTATTAAAACAGCCTAATATATAAATAAGCATTAATAGCCAGTTTTATATAAATAACTTGAGAGCCAGTCTGATAAAATCAACGTCAAACTTCCCTAACTACCCTGATGGTAACAAAAGTTACAGCACAATGTAATGAGATAAATTTTAAAATTGTCAAAGGATTTTATCTTTTCATATGCTGGATTAATATTGATTTCGTATATAATCAAGAAAATTAGCGGATGATGGCAAAAGTTAAGTCGAAAGCCATTAATTATATAATAAAACTTAATTATATTTAGGTTACTATTATTATAAACTAACTCAATTCCTAGGTTTAACTGCGTTGGTATTTGTTGTGCCGAGATTTCGACAATCTTTGTGGTGTTATGCTCACATTTTAGTATTTTTCCGGTTTCAGTATGCTAAGTTTACGTTTATTATGAGAAAAACAACTATTTTGTTATTGTTGAGGCATCCCTCGCTTTTATGCTGTGAGTAGAGGACCAATTTGCCCCAACTGACCCAAAATTAGCTTTAGAAAGACTGCCAACAGGAATCATTTTAATATGGTATGTGTTGTGGCAAGCGTTATCATGAGGTTTTGTGATGATTTACGAAATATTGAAACTATTTATCCAACTGATCTATTTTGTTGAGATAACTAGTGTTTTTGGTCTCTAATGGAATTATTTCTGTGGGTTGTCAAAAGTCTTATACTGGTCGGCCAATAACAATCCAACCAATCAACGCAATATCCGTCCTCTTTGCTTCAGCTTTCTGCATACGACGTCTCTTTTCACAGTACTGAATCTGTACTAAAAAAAACAAAAATTAGCGCTTTTAATGTAAATGTACTAGCAGCAGACCAAGACCACGGATCAAAATTAAGTCCTAAATGAGATGACACCACAAAGGAGGTGAAAAGCTTGACACAGCATACATACTTCGTTTGAAGTAAAAAATGTGCTTTAAAAATGAGTTTTTGAATATAGATTACATAAATCTTTATGAAAAGTGTTTTGAAAAACAAGAAATGCATTTAAGATGAATAGATTTTGCCCTTTTTAGTTTTTTTCTGCGCATTCTCGATGTTTTATTACTTTCCCTATTTGATAAGTAGAAATTTGTCCTATCGATCACCGATCGCCAAGCGGTCTCGTCACCTTAAGAAAAAGAAGAACGCGAATGTTATCATTTGGGTGCCATTTTTAGTATTGGTTTTCGCAGTTTTACCAAGTCTGTCTATTTACTTATTCCAATACCAACATTAGTTTGTTTTTGCTTTCATTTTGCCTTTTTAACCTATTAATATTTTTAAGAAGCTTGTATTTATGCTTTCTATATTCTGGATAGCATATAGTTACCATTTCCATAATATCCAATTTCTTGAATTATTCTCTAGATTTCTTAGACCCATTTTTCTATATTCTGGATAGCGTTTAGTTTCCATTTCCATAATATCCAATTTCTTAAAACATTTTTGTATGTTTAAAACATGTAACACATGGACTAGTAGTTTTTGAACCATCACACAGATACTTTTATTCTAAGTGTGATTCTACTATTCTAATATCCGTAAAGTCCGTGTTTATGTAATTCTAAAAATCAAATTGAACTTTTTATTGTATCCAGATATGCTCGAGTAGAAACAAACATTAAATTCAGTATCATATACCTTCCCTTTTATTTTAAAAAGGGTGTGTATTTCAATTTTTATTTCCCTATGCGGTACGTTGACGAGTATATCTAAAAATTGCTCACGTATACAGTTCGTAATCCTCTTTTACTGTGCCAATTGAATCGCAGTTTTATGACGCAGCATTTATAAAATGTACAAATATTTTTTTCGAAAAAGAGCAACACCACGCAATATAATCATTAGGCTGGTTTTATTCTACCTCCATTCCCATCACGGTTTTAAAGAAATAGAGAATTTCTCCAATTTACGTTAATGTGGCAACTGTATAAAATATTTGGTATTTTATAATAAGCAATCTTGAACAGAATGCAAAAAATACCAACATAAGAGTTTTTTTTCTAAAAGTCATTATCATCAACGGTGTTATAGTAGAGCGTCGATCTAACTACGTTAATTTCGCCAATCAGCCCTATTAGACCAGGGCGCATCTGTAAAAATATTAGTACATTTGGATGTTGAGAGGTGACTTATATTTTTTTGCAGAAATTGCTTGAAAATAACTCATATAATAATATTTGATTTATCCTCCCACTCAAAAATGTCCGGAACATTGTTTAAATAATCAAAATGTCAAAAAATGAAGGAAAAATTCAATTTTTTTCTTGGTTTTTGATTATAACTTTAAAAGTATTCTTTTTCGGGAAAAGTTGCACGAACATAAAAGTTGCGTAATTAAATTTCCTATAATACAGGATTAAATATATTTTTAAAAATTGTCACCCTTGTTGCAAAATAGCAATAATTTCAAAAAAACCATAAAAAAAACAAGTATTCGCATTTTACGTTTTTCAACCATTTCAGCTAGATTTAGGACCTTCAAATTTCACCCAGAAAAACTTTATGATAAAACAATACTGTAAATTGTATTAAGATCGGTTTAATAAATTTTGCAAAATAAATTTTGCAATCCAGGTTTCGCAAAAAAATTCATTTTTTCAAAATGTTGCAGCACTGAAAATGAAGCAGACAGCAAATTGAATTTTTTTACATATAAAAGAATACTGTACCTTTCATTTACAATTACAAAATTAAAATCGGTTAACTACCACGGCGTCAGGAATTTTTTTAAATAAATATTAATTTTTGGTGCGACGCCCAGGACAGCAGATACGTTCGCTCTGATTGGGCATTTCAATGACCTTTGATAATGATTGATAAATTTTAATTTGTAGTACACTTCGAAATAAATAAATAAATTTGTTTATTGCAAAATAAAAATACATACTCTGTTCTTTGAAATAACACTTTTTTTAGCAAAAACTTTCTTTGTTCATAAAATAAAAGTGTATTATTTTTAAACATATGCAATTGTTTAAACAATTTTTCACAAACAATAATTAAATTAGTTTGATTTTTGTGTCAATTAAATATGAACATACAACAAAATATAGAGTAAGAAAATAATACATTAGATAAAGATTGCTGCCGAACACCGCTGTCCTGCGCGTAGCACCAAAAACTAATGTTTATTTAAAAAAATTCCTGACACCGTGGTAGTTAACCGATTTTAATTTTGCAAATTGAAAATTAAAGGTACAGTATTCTTCTATTTGTAAAAAAAATTAACTTGCTATCTGCTTTATTTTCAGTGCTGCAACATTTTTAAAAAATGATTTTTTTTGCGAAAGCTGGATTGCAAAATCTATTGGACCGATCCTAACTAAATTTACACTATTATTTTATTATATTATAAAGTTTTTCTGGGTGAAATATGAAGGTCCGAGGCGTAGCAGAAATTGTTGAAAAACGTAAAATGCGAATACTTTTTTTTGTGTTTTTTTTTCGCAATTATTGCTATTTTGCTACAAGGGTAAAAATTTTTAAAAAAATTGAACCAATCTTTAATTATGCAACTTTTCTCGGAAGTAAATACTTTTAAAGTTATAATCAAAAAACGAAGAAAAAAATCGAATTTTTCCTTCATTTTTTGACATTTTGATTATTTAAACAATGTTCCGGAACTTTTTGAGTGGGAGGATAACTCCCGCTCAATTATTATTATATGGGTTAATTCCAAGCAATTTCTGCAAAAAAATTAGAGTCATCTCTCAACGTCCATCTCAAAACAGATCCGCCCTGGACTATATGAATTGCCAACCATAGCCAGTGTGCTGCACCTATGTTTCTAGCATCATCGTCTACCCTACACTATCCTTGCATCTAAGTTTGGTCTACCTCTTCGTTTACTTCCCACCGACTTTGATATTATGATTCATCTAGGGGAGTTCTTCTGCTGTGATCTTATCTGATATCCTGCTTATTTCAGTCTTCTCTTTTTATGATATACGACATACTTACTTACTAACAGATATCTGTTTGTATTAATTTGTTGTATATCTCATAATTGTACCTCCTGCTCCAAATTCCGTTTTCACAAAGTCCATCGAATATTCTTTTAAAGGTTCTTCGTTCAAATATGAATAAAAGGTTTTCATTTGTCTTGGAGATAGTCCATATGTCAGCACTGACAGTATAAGATTGTTGTTTTCTGGTTTAGCGAATGTCAATATCAGGAGTATTCATTCAAATATGAACAAGAAGTTTTCATCTGTCCTGGAGATGGTCCATGTTTTTGATCCATATGTTAGCATTGGCAGTATAAGGGTTTTGTATATTGTTATTTTTGTTTTTTGGCTTCTTCTTAAAGTTTCTACTTTACATGTGTATACGAAGCCTAAAATAATAACATTTTTTTGTGAGCATAATTCTTTGTTTGATTTCTTCCGTTATATAGTATTATAAAACAATTTAAGTATGTATATGATTTCATTTTATAGTTGAGTACATGAGTACATTTCATACAAAGATTTATGCAATATTAGAGTATGCAAGAGAAATTAACATGAGGCCTTTTGAACTTAATTTGAAAAATATATGCATAGATAGTCCAGGTTGTGGTTCTGCAAAATACCTGGGGATACATTCTGATAAAAGTCTGCGTGGTAAAGTTCACATTAAAAGTAAGAGAGAAGAACTCAACATAAAATTTAGAAAGATGAACTGTATGCTTGGAAGAAATTCTAAATTATCTATTGATAATAGCCTAAGACCAGTATGGCCATATATGGCATACAGCTGTAAGAATGTGCCAGTGAAAATAACATTGAAATAATATTCAGAGGTTTCAGAATAAGGTACTAAGCACTAGATTGATGCTGGATGATATGTAAAAAACAGCTGAATTCACTGAGATCTGCAGATCAAATAATTGCCAAATATGTCAGCAGCCATGAACAACGTCCATTTAACAATTGAATGTAGAGGTCATCCATCTCCTCGAAAACACATCTTCTTCTTGCACGGCACTACAGCTCAAATTGGGCCTTAGCCTCCTTTTTTTTTTGCCTCAACCCTTGTTTGTCTGTGGCTGCTCTTTTCCATACACGGACTCCTAAAAGGGCTTGTGCGTCGCTGTTTACTGTGTCTTCCCAGCGCTTTCTTGGCTTTCCAACCGGTCTCTTTCCCTGCATTCTAGCATTCAGTGCTCTTTTTGGTAGCCTATCCTCTCCCATTCTTATCACATGTCCGGCCCATTGCAATCTTTTATTCTAATGAAGTCTTGACAGGGGTGTTTCCTAATAAAGTTGATAAAGCTCGTTGTTGTATCGGCTTCTGAAGATTCCGTTTTCCCTCACAGGTCCTAGTATTCTCCTCAGTACTTTCCTTTCGAATGTGTCGAGTTTGTTTTTGGATGTTTCTTTCAGGACCGATGCTTCACTGCCATAGCATGTGCTATTGGTCGAATTAAGGTTTTATAGATTCTCATCTTTGTATTTCGCTGGAAATTTTTAGACCGAAATATATGGGAGAGGGCAAAATAAGCTCTGTTTGCCTGTGTTATTCTCTTTCGTATTTCTCCATCTTTTGATCCGTCGGCATATAGTTCTACTCTCAGGTATGTAAATTTTCCAACGGTTTCAATATCATTTGCAAGTATAATGTTTTGTGGGACTATATTTCTTCTCGTCTGTATCATTATTTTTGTTTTTTCTGTGTTAATTTCCAGACCTAGCCTTTTTGTTTACGTTTTTAACTCTACGTATGTTTCCTGTGCTCCTATTGATGTTCTACTGATACACATATATATGGTCGACAACGCATTGTAAGTATAGAAATAAAAGCTCAAGAGGACAAAACCCTTCGAGTTAGTGAACTGAAAATGGGTGGGGTAAAAGATGTGAGAGCATAAATACATAATATGTGAAACAGAAATATTACTGTAAGTAATAATAAACTATATTTCTTAAAGTGACAACTGTAACAATTTAAGTTAACAGAACTGCTCATTCACCAAAAAAAAAGGAGTGGAATAACTTTGTCATGTGAACGATTACTTTTTTAAACGTCTTTCTATCTGTAGTAACCATTATTATAATGTGTCTGGAATAACCCAATAATTCATCAATCTAAGCCTCATTTCGTTTCTTTTAACATGTTTGCCTTGGATTTTGTAACTTTTATCGAAGAAACTGTATTATTATACTTTTATGAAAATAACCTGTAAGAATCGTTATTTATCTTTCATATTATTTTTCTAAGAAAAACTTTTTACGAAATATTGCTAGTTATATCTCTTTAAGTTTTTTGAGCGTCTAAAATATATAGCTTTTACTTAAAATATAACTTCTCTATTATTTCCCTTCCTTTCACCCTCATGTGATCACAAAATACCCGCTGTTTTGAACCATTATCTTTGTATTGCATTGTTCCAAATATACCAGACCAACAGACTTTCACCCGTTTAGTACTCGCCCCTATTATTTCGCCTAGAAAATTTCAGTTTATACAGCGACACCCTTACAATTCATTTCACGAGAAATTTATTGTTCGAAATAAGACAGAATCGCATACACATTTTAGTAATTCGTTAGTAAACTTTTCCTCGGTCTCCAGTTCTTCCTGCTATACACTTTTAAGAGGAAAGGAACATTTTGACGCCTGTCAAAATTTTCAATGTATTTTAAATGTAATCATTTTTTTCGATCCCTGAGAAAACTAAAAAGTATTTTTGAAAAATTTAAACTCAGAATGAAAGATTACTTTATTACCGAGGGCCGAAAGTCCCTTAGAATGAATAAAAAGTTTCTTTTGAATGAGATATTTGAAATTAAAAATTACACTACATTTTCTCTTAGTTTTTCACCCCTGTAATTTATTAAAATAAACATTATAGAAGTTTTCAGGGACTTTCGGCCCTCGGTAAGAACGTAATCTTTCATTATGCGTTTAAATTTTTCAAAAATACTTATTAGTTTTCTCAGGATTCGAAAAAAATGAATCCCCATTTGAATAGCATTGCAGCCGAAAATACGTACCCATCCCCTTAAGTTTGTTATACAAACAAAGGACACACCTTATGGAAAATATAATGTCACTCAAATGAAAAAAATACACAAATAGACTCGTGTCGAAATTACATTCATGTCAGATTATTGCGGTAACTCTGAATCTGGATTAATAACGGCGTAAATTGATATAATTAAATCTGAAATCAAATTTATAAATATTACGTCAGGTATTCAGGCAGAGGCTTACTCTTATCTTATACATAATAAGTAGGTATAATTTGGTCAATCTTACAAAACTATATAGTTCATCTAATCGGCTTAGTATCTAATCGGCTTAGTATAGCTCCCGCTGGGTTGCTGTTCTCTATAGCCACTAGCTAGACTAATAGTAACTATGAATGGCAGTTTTATAAACTACAAAAATATGATTTCGATCAATTTCAGTTGCAATTTTAGCCGATATTAATCAAAATTCGGAGTCGACGATAAGAAATGATTGTAATTTAGAGACGCGTCTATTCATGTAAATTTTATTGCATTTGAGTGACATATTCTCCATAAGATGTGTGAGGTGTCCTTTATATGCTGTTTATATTATGCTGTGTGCTGGAAGTCTATAGGATTCAGTGTTGGTGGGAGTTTTCCCCGGTTTAGGGATCATGATTGTGCTGGCTATTTTCTAAGAGATAGAAAAATAATCTAGCTGAAGACTTGCATTGATGATTTTGGTTAGCAACAAGAATATGGATTCGGGGAGCTGTTTGAGGCATCTTCTGTGTTGAAATATCGACATACTTCAATTATTGTAATATTTGTGTAACAGTTATTCTCTCATCTAAACAAGAGAACAATCTGCTATAAACAAGAGAATAAGAAAAACTAATGAAGAAGTACTAAGAAGGGTCAACAATGATAGAGAACTTCTAAAGACTATTAAACATCGAAAAATGTCTTATCTGGACATAATATTATAGTGAGGGGAAATCGCTATAAAATATTACAACTGATCTTTAAAGGAAAAATAGATGGCAGTAGAGGTGTAGGAAGAAAACAAAGGTGTTCTTGGTTAAAAAACATTCGTGAATGGACTCAGATATCAAATGTAGGACAATTGTTCCATATTGCCGAAGATCGAGAAGCCTTAGCAATAGTGATCGCCAACGTCGGATAATTCTGATATGGCACGTGAAGAAGAAGAAGAATTTGTTCAATTAATATTTTGCATCTGGATTTCCTTTGGTAGAATTCTCTTAGCCTGCTGGAAATTAAGCAAATATTTTTTCTTTTTGGGCACCTTACCTTGACAGTTTAGACTTACGGTGTTTGACTTTTGGGCAGTTGACAGACTTGAGATCTGTACTGCCGCAGTTGGGGCAGATGGTTTGCTGATCTGACATTCTGTGATGTCGTTACTATTTTGGCAGCATCTACTGCAATATTTAGTGGCTCGTTTGGGTATATTTTGCGAATGAGGGGCTTCACATCGCTTAATCTGGCCTAAATTTTGATGCCATTGACAAAGACATTAGTGTATTGCTCCTCAGAACTAAGAAATACTGGTAAGATTGCTGTCATTACGGACGACAATGCGATGAACTGAAGAGAATTGGTTTAAGAGGACGAAATGGTATTGGAACAAAATGGAAAGAGATACATAGAACTAATGAAAATCGAAGGAAAACGAGGTCCTGGTAGACCAAAACATACCCTAGCTAAAAATCACTTGCGACTCGATGTAATTAAAAACATAGACACTTTTGAAAAAACCGAAGATAGATATGAATTTATAATGGTTATAGCAAACTTTCATTAGTGGAGTTGACACTAGAAGAAGAAGAAGTGGAAGATGAAGTAAATAAAGCAAACAGAGCCGCAGGTTGCTTGAATGAAACATATAAAAATCGGTGTATCTAAAATATATACACCGTTATTAGGCGTCAACGCCCTTCGGTAGGGATCTATGGAGGAGTATCACCAAGCCGCAAGCCCTTATCCCTTGCCGTACCGCTCCTTCATAGGCCGATCAGACGCCAGTTTATTCCAGATCAAGTCGTAGATTACATAGAGAATTTTATACTACGACGTTGGCCTTTTTATTTTTCAATGACCGGGCTGGATCTCGAACCTCGATCGTAAATCCACTAAATTTGTGTCTGAGCCGTGTGACCGACCTGAATGAAACAAGATGGAGAAATAAAAATATCGGAAAATAAATGAAAGGCAGAATTTACAAAACAGTCATCAGACCAATCATGACATACGCGACAGAAACACGACCTGATACTGAGATGACAAAAAGAATGCTAGATATAGCAGATATTAGAACCCTTCGAAAAGACTGTGGTAAGACACTATACGATGGAGATGCAAGGTGGAGAACATTAATAACGGTAAGAAACAGAAGAGTAGAATGGAATGACCAAATAAACCGAATGACAACAAATAGAGTAGTAAGGACGGCGAGAGATCGACCCCCAATAGTAAGACGATCAGTGGGAAGACCACGAAAACGATGGAATGCCAACTTACTGGAGGCGCATTGAAAAAACAGACAGTGTCATGTCTATACAAAAAGAAGAAGAAGATTAAAATCAATCTCTGATTTATGCTCAAATATTAGTAGGTAGTGCCTGCATTGTATTTCTACTTTCTAATTTAAAAATGTTTTTTTATTGTAGTCTTCGTACATCAAAAGCTCACATCTGATTTCGATATACAAACAAGTTTTATTATGCGCAACAAAGTAACTGTATAAAATAAGGACTTCAAAAGCATTATAAATTTATATGCCATCGAAATAAAGACAAAATAGACCAGAAATTGTATTTATTCTCAAAGTTTCGAGAAAATATGGCTTTGATCTCATCAATAGTGTGGTGTAAACAGGATATATTTTACGAAAACTTTGCCTTTCGAGATCTTTCAAAGGAAACTTTCTAAATGTTTGTTGGTTTTATATATGAAAATCAAGTTTTCGTTATGAATTTTTATTTTTCTTCTTCTTAAGGTGCCGTGCATTTCTACGTAGGCGTTCACCGTACATTGTCCATCAGGTGAGATGTTATGTACTCAGGATAAAATTTTTCTGTTTTTAGCAGCATTGCGAAGCATTTCATAACTGTTATTCCTGTCCATTCGCGAATATTACGCAGCCATGATATCTTCTTACGTCCCAGACCCCTCCTACCCTCTATATTTCCTTTGAGCATCAGTTGCTGAAAAGTGTATCGTTCTCGTAATATGTGCCCCAAGTATGCAGTCTTCTTACTTTTAACATAATTAAAAACTTCCCTATCCTGTAAGCACGCTCTTCTTAGTACACACACCCAAACTTATATGGAATCACCATGTATTTCAAAGTAATATTTATTTCTTTTGAAAAAACTTGTTATTGTTGCGAAGAATAAAGATTTTTATTGAAAATAAACAAATATATAAGACAATCGGATAGTACAGCTCGGTACGGTTAGGTTATTTGCTTGAGTTGCAAATTGAACGAAAATAAATAAACTAACTTTTGCGTCCAAAAACTAAAATATGCCTGATGTGGGGTTATAGAACTTACAACGAGGAAAGATTATTGGTCTTGTGAAGTAAGTAATGTTCTCATGGACATAGCTGTAGAGTGCTAGGCGTAATACAGGGAGTTATGTCCAAAACCTATGCTAGGTAACAGGAACTAGGAAAGCTCAAAAATAAAGCAAGGGAAAGTCGACAAAAGTAATAACGCCCCTCCAAGATCGTTTAATTGTCCAATCAGCTGGAAGACACCCAACCATTTCTCACCTGCAGCTCCAAAGGCAGCTTTTGGAAGCTACAGGTGTAACTGTTTCAGTTGAAACGATAAGAAGGAGAGTTCGTACTAAAAGGTATACAGCAGGAGACAGTTATGGGTTTCCGAGTTATCCAGGCAGTACAAGATTGATCGCCTAAATGGGTATCTTCACCACCAAAACTGGAACATTGGGAATTGACAAAATGTGCTATTTTCAAATAAAGTCAGGATTTGTGTAAAATCAGATGACCCATGAAATCGTGTACTTAGAGGTCGAGGAAGACAAGCAAGAACGAAAACTGACAGATCTGTTCACAAATATATAAGGGAAAGTGTAATGTTCTGGAGAGGAATTGTGATTCGTAAAGCAACTCCTTTAATTTTCATCCAATTAACTTTAACTGCTCACAGGTATGTTGATAAATTGTAGTCAGGCTCTGGAGAGCTGCAACAGGAAAAAATTTAATTTTATTGCATGATAATGGACCTTTACGTACCATTAGAGTGACTACAGACATCATTGAAGCAGAAGGTATCGCTTGTTGGAGTGGCCTGCTTGGTCACCCGAGCTCTTAAAGAATGGAGCAACCTACCACAACAAAATGTTGATAATTTGATTAGGAGCGTGCCTATGCAAACTGAAGCTTGCATAAGGACTAGAGGTGATAACACTGACTACCACAAAATACAAAAAAAAAATAAAAACAATTTAAACATTATTCGTTTTATATTGAAATTTTGTATGCTATTGACTTTAAAACAACTACTTTCAATTTGTTTGTTAAATACTTTATTGTTTTATTTAATTGTTATGTATTTGTCATTAAATTGCTTTAAAATAAATATTGTTTGACTTCGTGTGTTTGTTTTTTTAAATTCGCAAGAAATAGTAAGAAATATCAGATGATTCCATATAAGTTTGGGTGTGTGTAGTTCCTCATTTCTGATTTTGTCCGTCCACGATATTCTAAGCATTCGACGCAGGCACCACATTTTAAAGATTTCAAGTTTGTTAATGGAACTGGTGTTTAATGTCCATGCTTCTATCCCGTACAAGAGCACAGGCCAAACGTATAACCTTAGCCATCTTATATCGGAGGTTGAAATACAACTTGTGATCAAGTATTGCGAAAGAAAATGGAGTAGTAATACTACAGTAAGATTGGAGAGACGGCATCCAGGAAGGAAAACAAATTTCTTTGAGTCTCTCCATACGTTTTATAACCACACAGGTTTTAGCATAAACAATTTGTGTGTTGGACAAGAGCACGACGACGCATATGGAGAGACCACGTAGATCGGATGGACCCAGAACGTATGGCGAAATAGGCGAAGACACAGGAGTCCAACACCAAGCGATCCATAGGAAGACTCCAAAAACGATGGTACGAGAGCTGTAGCTCCGAATCGCAGCAGAGACTTTAACAGAAGAAACAGGACATAGTCCTATTACAAGAAGAAGAAGAATTTTTGTGTTATTGTCGTTGATATTTGTTTCTATCAGAAAACAAATGACATAAAATCTATAAAAATATTTTCTCTTTTAACACTCCTCTGCAAAAATGAATCGTCCCTTGTTCCAATTTTCAGCAACATTTATCTTTTATATTTCCCAAGATCGTTTATGACTGTCAGAGGAAAAACAATATTAGAATGATATACGTGTTTTTTAAGGACGCGTACAAGATTTTAAAACATCAAAAATATAATAACAACGAACACAGGTATTTGTTTCGGAATTGCTGACTCATCCTATTTTCATCCCCAATGATGTAGGCTTCGAAACAAAAAAAATTGATAAATTTTCTTTTCACGTTGCTATTTTTTGTGCCCCGACGTATTCGATGAAAAATTAAAAGCGGGGAGGAAAACAAGTAAAGGTAATTAACAAACTATCTGAAGCATTTTCGTTATTATTGAAAAAGATAGATGTTTGAAGTTTGCTAGAATTACGTACATCGGAAAAGTCTAGGGATGTTTTTAAAAGAGTTTATAGGATGTTTTTTAAACTTAAACCAGTTTTCTTTGCCTCTACATCCAATTTATTGAAAGTTTCCTTCACATTGGTGACTGTGTTTACCAGAATGTCAATGTCATCCGAGTATTCTAATAGTAATTTTGGTCCATTTACAGTCAGTAATTCTGTTTTAATTTGTGCTGTTCTTACTACTTTCTCCAGGATTATATTAAAAAGGATAGGTGACAGCGCATCGCGCATCTCCTTGTTTCAGGCCACTGCTTATTTCGATCGATTCTGAGAATTTGTTACCTATCCGTACTCTGGATCTACAGCCGTTTACGCATATCGTAACCAGTTGGATAAGTTTTTTTGGAACTGAAAGTTCTGCCATTGCATTCCACATCTGATCCCTTTTAATGATATCATAGGCTTGTCGGAAATCTATGAAGAGATTATGGATAGTTCTATTGAATTCCCATCCTTTTTCAAGCAGCTGTCTTAGAGTAAAAATCTGAACTATGGTCGATCTATTTTTTCCGAAGCCGGCTTGGTATGCCCCTATGAAATCTTCTACAAACGGTGTTAGCCTACTTAATAGGTTTTCGATAAGATTTTATACGACGTATTAAGTAAAAAGATGCCTCTATAACTAGAGCACTTGGTTTGTCTCCCTTTTTAAGGATGGGGAATATTAGACTCTCGTGCCATTTTGTTGGTATTTTCTCTTCTTTCCATATAAGTGTTATTAGTTTGTTTATTTGTCTATGTAAAGTTTATCTTCCGTACTTAAGGAACTCAGGCGGTATGTTGTCGGAACTTAGAGCTTTTGCGTTCTTTAATTTGTTAATTGCTTGCAATATTTCGTCTATGTTTGGGTCTTCTACCGGTAGGTCCACTCCAAGATATATATTTATCTTCTCCATGATCTTCCTCTTGATGTATGTTTAGTAAATTGTTGAAATATTCTTGCCATGTTTGGAGCAGTTCCTCTTCGTTGATTATTAATTCATAATTTTTTCTGAGTACAGACACGTATCTAGGTCTGAAGCCTCTCTTTTTGTTTGACACTGATTTGTAAAATGCCCGACTATTTGACTGTTGTCTATTCCTTTCCATTTCTTCATATGGCTGCTGTTCGTATTTCCTTTTTTTCTCTCTGATTACTTTTCTTGTTTCTCGGCGTGAAGTTGCATAATTTTCTTCACTTTCTGTTAAAAATAAAAATATTCAACCAAACCATAATTTAAGGAAAAACAATTAAAACAGGACTGTAATTACTACAGTCTTGTGCCCTTTACACCTAAACTGACTAATTCCCCACCGATCCAGTTAACCCTTTCCAGGTGGACTTTCACATGCGGAGAATTCATAGCGTTCCATTGTTCCTCAGAATATGTGTCATACTCTGAAGTATCTTAATTAATTTATAATGCTTTTATGATAACTACATGTACCCTGAATTCGCATCAGCAGTTTCTTTAATAAACTTCACATTTTAATGATTAATTAATTAAACTTCCTAAACAGGTTCCCTCATTAATTTATTGCTGATAAATGGAAATATTTTACTGAAATGAAGCTGCTTTGACGATGTAGCTACTTTGAAATTACCTAAATTAAAAATTAAGCAGGTTATAGATCAATCAACCAACTATTAATTGCGTTAATACCAAACTAGACTGGCTAATTAGGCCATAAAAAAACCAAATATTATAAATTTCCTTACAACTAATAATACAAAGTATGTACAAAAAACTCGAAGAAGTACCACAAAGTTTTTTATTAAAAAGGTCAAAATAGGACGCATTTCGGCTCAGCACGAGCCATCATCAGCTTAAGTACAGGAACACAAACATCAAGGAGTGGGACTGCAGCAGTGGGACTCTATAACTTTTATAGCGAAAGCGTAAGCAAGTCGTAGCGAAGCGTAGCAAAGCAACGGTTCAGTTCGAATCGTACTCTGTATTGTGTGACTTCGCTTCGCTATACTATCGCAATACTCTACGAACTGGACCGAATTGAAACGAAAGATGGGGTAAAAATTAACGGCAACACAGCACGTCGTTTCAAGATTTTAGAGTTCTGTAATAATTGTCTTGTTCTATGCCACAGATAAACTCCGTCCTGTGGAAATGTGATGTGATTCTACACATTTGACAGATTTAACTAACCAAAAAGCATAAGGTAAACAAAAACAAGTGTTTATTGTTGAAATTAAATAAAATGTTGCCTATAAATTTAATAATTTTCGACGAACAAGAACGTAGGGATCAGTTACGGCTGATTCCTGAAGAAGGTAGATTTTTAAGGGATAGAAGTGATTATTTTGGTTTGCCGGATTTACGATTCGTAGAGTTGTTTAGATTAAATAAAGATTTATTCCATTACCTTTTTAATGAATTGCAACCGTTGATGGATAACATTATATATATTTCCATGTTAAAAAAATGTATTTGTGAAAACTGAAAACTCGAGTATATTATGTATTTGTAAACAACAACGGCCAAAAAAACGAAACGTGGTAAAAAACAACCTCAAAACCAAGTAAAATTGTCAATTTCTTCTTCTAATACGTCACTCTAAGCGCTAAACGTGGTGAAACGAAACCACAAATAATCACGTTTCGCTTTACTTCCGAACTCCATTCGGTGTTGCCGACGTCATCCGACAGCAGTTTACAGAGTATAACTTGATGAAAGCGTTCGGAAATCACGCTTACGCTTTCGCTATAAAAGTTACAGAGTCCCGCTACTGACCTACAACGTAATGTTAATAAAGAATCAAACGTGAGTATTTAAGCATATGTGGTGACAACCTCAGTTAAGGAAATTACCAGAACACGAAGGAGGAAGAATCAACTAGTTTACATGACACATATTGTTACACAAACATTCATCGTTATTGGTGTTAAGAGATTTTCAACATTTTGTTATAATTAAAACAGTAAAATTATGTAGGACATCTACATGTGGAACACAATTTCAAAAACAACGAAATTAGACGGGCATACGAATACCTAAAAAAGATAAGAAGTGAGTATAAACCTCAAACAAGTCTATGTAAAGATGAAAGTGGGCAAATAATCAGTGAACAACAGCAAGTCACAGAAACCTGGAAGCATTATTTTCAGACCCTACTTGGAACACAAGTAGACATGGAAGATGAAATGGGTATGAAATACGTAGAAGAGAATGAAGTAGATAATGGAGAAGAAGCTCCAACTATAGAGGAAGTTCTCGAAGCTATTAAGGCCCAGAAAACCAATAAAGCTCCGGGAGTTGACGAAATACCAGCAGAACTGTATAAGGTAGGTGGCGACCACCTATAGCAAGTCACATCCACGCGCTCATCAAAGACATATGGCAAGAAGAGAAAATACCCGACGACTGGAAGAAAAGTATAGTATGCCCGATCTATAAAAAAGGAGACAAACTCCAGTGCAAAAACTACCGTGAAATTTCTCTACTATGTACAGCATATAAAGTCCTCACGTATATTATAAACCAGCGGCTCCAACCACTAGCAGAAAATATTATTGGAGAGTATCAGACGGGCTTCCTACGGGGAAGATCGACACTGGATCAAATATTTACAGTCAAAAAGATCTTGAGCAAATCATGGGACACGATATTGATGTTCACAACGTGTTTGAAGACTTCAAACAGGCATACGACTCAGTCAAAAGGAACAAACTACACTATATATTGGCTGAATTGGCAATACATACCACACAAGCTAATAAGACTCATTAAAGCCACAATGGATGAAACTCAGGCATGTGTACGAATACAAAACCACCGGACAGACTTTTTCAAAATTTCGCAGGGACTAAAGCAGGGAGATGGGCTGGCCACAACATTGTTTAACCTGGCACTGGAGTATGCGGTTAGGCAAATGCAAACTGGACGAGGAAACTCTTACTGACCAACCGAACGGTTCAACTGGCCGCTTATGCCGATGATATTATTATTATGAGTAGAACATCAACAGTTGCACAGGAAACATACGCAGAGTTAGAAACACAAACAAAAATGCTAGGTTTGGAAATTAACACAGAAAAAACAAAAATAATGACTCAGACGAGAAGAAATATAGTCCCACAAAACATTATACATGAAGATGACATTTAAACGGTTGGAAAGTTTACATACCTGGGAGTAGAAATATATGCCGACGAATCAGAAAATGGAGAAATATGGAAGAGAATAACGCAGGCAAACAGAGCTTATTTTGCCCTCTCCCATATATTTCGGTCTAAAAGTGTCCACCGAAATACAAAGATGAGAATCTATAAAACTTGAATTCGACCAATAACATTCTATGGCAGTGAAGCCTGGGTCCTGAAAAGAAACATCCAAAAACAAACTCGACACATTCGAAAAGAAAGTACTGAGGAGAATACTAGGACATGTGAGGAAAAACGGAATCTTCAGAAGTCGATACAACAACGAACTTTATCAACTTTATAAGGAAGCGCCCCTGTCAGACTTCATTAGAATACAAATATTGCAATGGGCCGGACATGTGATAAGAATGGGAGAGGATAGGCTACCAAAAAGAGCACTGAATGCTAGAATGCAGGGAAAGAGACCGGTTGGAAAGCCAAGAAAGCGCTGGGAAGACACAGTAAACAGCGACGCATAAGCCCTTTTAGGAGTCCGTGTATGGAGAAGAGCAGCCACAAACAATCAAGGGTGGAGGCAAAAAATAAAGGAGGCCAAGGCTCAATTTGGGCTGTAGTGCCGTAGAAGAAGAAGATTTACATGTGGAGGAACCATCTTGTGAACAGATCAGGTGTAAAGGGCTTTCCGGTGAAATGTCAAATTACTGTCAATGATGACATATATTACTCTATGACAGTAATTTGACATTTCACCGGAAAGCTCTTTACACCTGAGCTGTTCACAAGATGGTTCCTCCACATGTAGATGTCCTACATAATTTTACTGTTGTAATTATAACAAAATGTTGAAAATCGCTTAAGACCAATAACGATGAATGTTTGTGTAACAATATATGTCATGTAAACTAGTTGATTATTCATCCTTCCTGTTCTGGTAAGTTCCTTAACTGAGGTGGGCGTTATCACCACATGCTTAAATACTCACGTTTGATTCTTTATAATTTTATAACATTACATTGTAGGTCAGTCCTTGATGTTTGTGTTCCTCTACTTAAGCAGATGATGGCTCGTGCTGAGCCGAAACGCGTCCTATTTTGACCTTTTTAATAAAAAACGTTGTGGTACTTCTTCGAGTTTTTTGTACTTTGTTACCTCGAGACCACATTTGAGAAATATGGATACTTCTCTTCATGTTAGCTAATAATACTATTAATAGCAATAAGAAAAATAGTAACACTAACGGACTGTCCTGGAAGTGTACCATTTTTCTGTAGCTTGGAAACCTAATTTTTGTAGGTGGAAACCTAATTTTTGCTTTAAATTTTTCATGTTGATATTTTTCTTGACTGGCTTTATAACTCGGGATGAGTGTTCGCCGCATCCACTATAGCCTTCTATCTTCTACGATCTTGAGCTTCAATTTCCCATTATTGTATCCCAATCCTAGAGAAATCGGCTTCAACATTATCCTTTCATCTTTTTCTGGGACGGCCTACTGATCTTCTACCGTCTGGTCTCCCAGAAAATACTGACTTAACATTATATCTTCCTCTGACCTTACCATATGACCTGTTCATCTTAGCCGGTTAGCTTTTATATGTCTGACGATGTTTTCAGTACCATACAGAGCCACCAATTCAGCATTACGGCCCTGCTCATCTCTCCTGTCACTTCATCTTTGTAAGGGCCAAATATCATTCTGAGAACCTTCCTTTATTTATTTACCGCTGATGTAAAGTCCATGTTGATCTACTCTTACGAAATCCACTTTGTTCATTAGATAGAAGAAATCTTTGTTCAAATAACCCTGCCAGTATTATAGTCACTGCACATGTTAATGAGACAGGATGGTATAAATTTGGATCTGAATGTGGTTTATTAGATTTTAGAATAGGTATTGTGTAGACCTCATTCCGAATATTTGCGGCGTTGGCTTCCCAGACTACATTTCTCCATAAGTCTATATCTTGGGACATACCAATATCAACCCCCTTTATCCAGATGTCCTGTTGAAGAGCCTCCCACAAGGTCTTCTTTGGTCCAATCTTCCGAGGAACATGCAGATTAGCAATTCCTCGTTATGGGTGATTAATTGCTCGACGTTGAACATGACCAAATCATCCTAACCTATGATCTCTCATTTTAGCATCAATTGTTGCCACCCTTAGTCTTCCTCTAATAAACTCATTCTTAATTTTATCCTTTTTTGTCACTCCACTCATCCATCTAATGCCACATGCATTCATTGTTTCCCTTTCATTTTAACTGCCCAACATTCAGTTCCGTATATCATAGTTGGTCGTATGGCTGTTTTACAGAATTTTCCCTTCAGTCTCGTTGGATTTTTGAAGTTATACTTCTTTAGGCACGAGGGTGAATTTTTACATTCCCTGGCGCATGCGCATACCGACAGTATGGTATTAGTTGCTACATCTTTAAAGTTATGTAGCGCAAATAAGGTGTGCGTGAAAATAATTTATTATTAGTGTTTTTAGTAAATATATGTATTTATTATAATTTTTTATGTCTGTGGATTTGTCTTCCTCCTAATAAGTATTATTGAAATCGTTTATTTTCAATTAATGTATCTGTCACCGTAATTATAATTATGTCCGAGAAATGATCGACTGAATACAAAAACGATGGTAATAATATGAAGTTAGTAAATTAGTTCTATTATAATAAAAGTATAACTTCTTACGTGCGTACAAAGTACACAAACATTCTTTTTTTTTGTCACAGCACATCTCTCGCTTCTCAAATTTTCAGGTATTGTAAAACCTTCTGAAGCAGTTAAGCAGTTAGTAGTTAGTATAACAATAGAAGGCTGGTTGCAACTAGATGTTAGTGATTAGTTCAATACGTGGAAGAAAGCAAAGGGCACCAGTGGGTAATGTTGAGCTTAAGTCTTAGACTACACTAAAATAAGTAAAGTACATTTAATAATTACTAAATTGCAGTCTCTCCGGCAAAAGTTTAGAAAATTCCCAACTTTTATCTTTATTTGCGTAAAGAAATAATATGAAAAATCGGAAAGACATCCCAATTTTATTTTTAAGGCACATTTTTTTCTTAAACATTTTTAATTCTCAAATTCAACTGCTTAGAAAATATATATTATACTCTTGTAACGTTAAATTGGAAGAGGAATAAATTGTACACCATTTTAAAAGAAGACAGATTTACTCTCCAAAGCTAGCCTTAGTTTATATCTTTTATTCAGAAGTTGCCAAAAATTCGCGTTCATAAATTAGATAAGAAACAGAAATTAGAATCTACAAGAGAGACAGAACGTTTTAAAAAAGCTACTGTCAATGAGAATGGACGCTATGGAGACGTTGCTGTGGGCTATCCCTTCAGGATAAAATAAGAAATGGCTAGATATGGATAAGAATGGGTATTGATATGCAACAATAGTAGACACTATTAAAGCTGAGGACGTGACATGTTACCAAATAGTTGGCCAAAGAAAATGATGGTGTGAAAACCAGTGAAGAGAAGAAGACTTCCGAGAAAAACATGGCAGGAGGGCATCAGACAAGTTATGATCGAAATCTACAGGCTGGCGACTTTCCAGATAGAAAAAGGTGGAAACTAGGATGCGCAATGAAATCAAGTGACCATATGGTGTTCATGAGGGGAATGGAGTAGAAGACACAAATGATTCATACTAAAGGGTTATACCTGGTATACAGATGGTTCTAAAACTGCAGAAGGTTCGAGTGCAGGAATATTCAGGAAAAAACATAAATGTTTACTGAAAATTTTTTAATAAAATAACGTTTATCTATATTATAATCTTGAAATTAATAATCTCAGGGCAGGGAAGCCTTAATTATTTCCATGATTTGGAAAACATTTTTGGTACTGCTAAAAAATTTAAATGGTATAAGTACGTTTATGAGGAAGTTCAACTCTAATGGTTAAAAGTTTTCACTTAAAGTCTACGAACTAAAAATAATATTAACCTGTTTTTATGATTTTCCATATTATTTACAGAAGAATTTTTTTTTTTTTTTATTTAAACAATATAAAACACCTAATCTACAAGATTAATCAGTATTTTTTCTTTAACCTAATTTCCCTAAAAAATGTTTGTAAACTAGATGTCACCTGGTCCATCCTAGCTTTTTTTTACATGAAATGTCCACTTCTTTGTTGTGGCTACACAGCACAGCACTGACTCTGCTTTTCACTAATTGCTCACGTATTTGTTGTGGCTACAATACAATGCACAACACTAACTAAGCCCGGCACAACTTCACACATTACACGAGCTCGAACGGTTTAGTCCTCTTGAGCCTTCGCATCTGGGGTTCGTTGACAAGAAGCTGAAGTGCTTCATGGTTGGGATGCTTATGGAGCCTGTCTTCATGTCTCCTGGCGACTTTCTTGATTTCATTTGGAATAGATTCGATTTTAAGATCTCTACGCAAATCGTCGTTCCGAACATACCAAGGAGCACATACAATATTCCTTAATATTCGGTTCTGGAGCGTTTCTAAATTTCGGTAATTACTTTTTTTGGTACAGCCCCATAATTGTAGGCCATATGTCCACACAGGTTTCAATATCTGTTTGTAAATTAGTACTTTGTTCTGGATGGAAAGTTGAGAGTACCTACCTATTAGCCAATACATATTTTTGTACTTTATCTTCATCTGTTCAGTTTTCTTTTTAACGTGCTCCTTCCATTTTAGTTTGACGTCGAGATTTAAACCCAGGTATTTCGCTGTTTTTTTATTAGGAACAACGTTGTTGTTTAGGATAATTGGAAGATTATTGATTTTCTTGTTAGTGAAGTTAATATGAACTGACTTCTGTTCATTAAACTTTATACGCCATTTTTTGGACCAGCCTTCTATGCCATTAATTGCATTTTGCAAGTTAATCGTAGATTCCTCTATAGTTGCTCCTATTGTCATGACTGCTGTATCATCAGCAAATGTGGCCAGTTGGATGTTTTCCCTCTCCGGAATGTCAGATGTGTACAAAAGGTATAGTATTGGTCCAAGAACGCTACCTTGTGGAACCCCTGCATTTATTTGCTTTAACTCAGAGTACTCGTTTTCCATTTTAACTCTAAATGTTCGCTGGTGTAGGTATGACTTCAATATTTCAACGAGTTGCATAGGAAATATTTTCTTTAGCTTCATTAACAGACCGTCGTGCCATACTTTGTCAAATGCTTTTGCGATATCCAGGAATACTGTCGAACAAATTTTGTCCCCTTCCAGTGCTTTTTCTATTTCAGTTACTATTCGATGGATCTGGTCAATTGTGGAGTGTTTATCACGAAATCCAAATTGATGAGTTGGAATAATATTTTTTTGTTCAATTATATGGTTCATTCTTCGTAGTAGTAATTTTTCAAACACCTTTGAGATTATGGATAGTAAGGAGATTGGCCTGTATGATGTTAATTCATGGTTATCTTGTCCTACTTTTGGTATCATTATAACCTCTGCAGTTTTCCAAAGGATGGGAACATGTCTAAGCCTAAAGGATGCATTTATTAGTGTAGTAAGCTTTACTATGGCTTTTCTAGGTAATTTTTTTAGTATCTCACCATTGATCAGGTCAAACCCAGGCGCTTTTTTTGTATTGATGTTTTTGATTAATTTTTGAACTTCTTTTGTAGTAGTCAGTTGTATGTTAACAGAATCAAAAGCTACTGGTTCATCGTCTACATGAGTTTCCCCAGGGTTTGGCTGAAATATGTTTTCTAAATAATCAGCGAACGCATCCACTTTCTCTTTGGGATTTCTTGCCCATGTTCTGTTTTCTTTTCGTAGAGGAGGTACATGCTGAACTGGCTTATTTATCTTTTTGGCTGCCTTCCAAAGGGAGTAATCGGTGCATTCATCATCAGTTAGTTCTCTCAGGTACTTATTGATTGATTCGTTTTTAATTTTCAAGATTTCCCTTTGCAGCTGTTGTGTGAGCCTATTAAGCTTATTTTTATTTTCTTTAATTCGAGTTCTTTGCCATATCTTCCGAGCCTTTCTTTTTTCCTGTATCAAGTCTCTAATTTCTTTGGGGTAATTGTTTCCTACTGTTTTTCTTTGGATTATAGGTGTGTTGTTCCACGCTGCCTGCTGGATGTTTATCATAAATAGATCGGTTTCTTGTTCCAATTGTTCTGTCGTTTGAATAAATCCACTGAACTCAATTTTCTCATTAATTTCTGATTGGAAGTTTACCCAGTCCGTAAACTTATTGGTCAACGCGGGTTTCATTTCAGTGGTAACAATTTGCTCACTAATTGTTAGTAGAATTGGAGAGTGGTCAGATATAAGCTCCTCTACATCCTCTACTTTTATAAAATTTGTTGCTACACCTCTGGATATGAAAAAATCTAGGAGGTCTGGGATTCTGTTTGCATCACTTGGCCAGTAAGTGGGTTTCCCAGTAGAGTGCCATCTACAATTGTGTCCGGTCACAACATGCTGCAATTCTTTACCTTTAGGTGTTGAGAGTCTGGAGCCCCAACAGGTATTTTTTGCATTAAAGTCTGCGCCAATTATGTATTTTTCACCCAAGGTTGACAAGAAGTTAGCATAGTCTTCTCTTTTGAGGTTATGTCTAGGAGGGAAATATGCAGCTGCAATGTTAAGTGTGTATTTCTTAGTTTTAACACTGATAGAGGCACATTGTATTTCTTCGGTTTCAATTTTTTCACGTTCCCAGTGGAGAATACTATTTTTAACAGCGACAGCAGCTCCGCCTCTGGCTGAATTTTGTGGATGTATGGCATGATAGATTTGATAACCTTGCAGCTTAATAAATGATTGTCTAGTTAGATGTGTTTCTGCAATTAGGCATATGTCTATTTTTTGTGTTTGTAGGGTTACTAATAACTCTTGCTGGTGTTGTAAGAGTCCATTTGTATTCCATTGGAGTATCCTAAGGTCCGGGGGCATTATAGTCTTATTATGATCGGCTTCTGATATTTTCAAGTCTGTCCAGCCTTTCAAGTACTTTTTTGTTAAATTCTTCTTGTTTGCTCATTTACAGAAGAATATGAGATAATTTTCATATCACGAGTAGGTACAAGTGAAAGTTTGTCTCAGTTTTGTTTTGTGTCTCATTCGTAATGTAATAAACAAAAACTATTCTGATGTTTAGCAATATTAATAACATGCTTTTAGAATTTATTGTTTTTCAAAAATTTGTGAAGAATTTTATATTTATATTTATACAAATCATTTCATTTTTTAAGTTTTGAAAAAAGGACGTTTTTCTACTGAAATATTGTATCTATTGATTGCACATTTTTTAAAAAGCACAAAATAATCTTCGATTGCTCAAGAGCTCCTTAAATTTCGAAAAAAACAATCTTTCGTACCTTGTTCGTACTTTATTTCAAATGTATAATCTCGCTACTTTACTCTTTCGATTTTTTTTTGGATGTTTTAAATAATAATATAATATGAAATCGAAATTGAAAAAATAACTGCTACGTAACATAATGTGAGGGATATTTGAACTCGAGTAAACAAATCAAAATTCTCACGTAATATTTTTCTAAGAGAAACTGTAAGCAGGAAATAAGAAAGGCAATATATATCTCCAAAGATGCATTGTAGAGTTTAGGATTCGGACAGTTACCTAAAAGGTTCTACACCTCTAATATATAAGGTGTCCCATTTAGAATGGGACATAGATTAACTGAAGATACTCTGCTTCAGAATGAATAAGACATTTCAATAAAAATTGCTTAGTTAAAATGTTAGCAAAATACAGGGTGGTAAAGTTTTTTAACCTTATTTATTAAAATTTGATATGATCTGGTCTCAAAATTTAGTCATTAATGCTAAATTTAGTCATTAATGCCTGGTTGCACCAACAAATCTTAAGTTCCAGCTTAGCCCTGCTCAGCTTATAGATAGAGCCGCATTAAATCTCACTTGGGCTGCACCATATATTTAGGATTCTTATCTAAGCAATCCACGTGGCAATCCATTGTGGCAGTCCGAAAATTGATCTAAGACTCATTGGACATGTACCAGGGAGCATTTACTATCATCTGTAGAACTGTAGAACTTTATTTTGAAGTCTTTGAAGAATTTTTTATAAGGTAGAATTACAGACTGTACCTTATAATTGTACCTATCCCATAAGTCCGAACAGGATTTATTATAGATTTGTAGAAAAGTATTTTGCTTTCTGTTGTTAGTTGCGATTTTCTGCCAATCATCCAATAGAGTTCATGTAGCTTGAGTCCAAGTTGTTTCCTTTTAGTAAGGAGATGTTTCCACCAAGTCCGTCTTCTATCTTTATGAATAACTATATATTTTGTGGAGTCTTCCTTTGTTTGTTGACTATCATTTAAATAAACTAGAGGACAATTTTGAGGTCACCTAATTTGATTTGTTTGATTTTCTTGACGTGGCATTAGATAGAAAACAAAGTGTTTTAATTTTCGCCTGCATTTTACCCGATTTTCGCGTGGTGCAGCGAACATTGAATGCTGAGTGAGTGAAAAAGGTAAGGTATAAACTGTGCCCTACCTAATGCAAGAATAATATAAGTAAAAACGGTAAAAAATAGTATAAAATACTAAACGGACAAATAAAAGTGAGGTTAACAGCTAACAGATAAGCTTATAAACACTGGCGAACGCTGGTCAAATTTCAAGCGGTGTTGCCGGATTTAAAAAAAAATAGAAACACCTGCCGAAAAACAAAAGCAATTTTGGTGCGTGGATAATTGGGCATACCTCCTCGTGGTTGAAACGGGTGTGCCCAGTTAACGCTACGTACAAAATGGCTGAGAACGAGTATAGTGTGGACGAAAAGACAAGAAAAAGAGGAGATGAATCGGAAGATGAGGCAGACGATAGCAGAAGTAAAAAAGTACATCGGTCGCCTGGGAATGATAGGCAACTAGAAAAAATATTGGAGAGCCTAAATATTATCACAATGGAAATAAGGGAACTAAGAGAAGAGCAAAAAGAGTACAGAGCGGAAATGAAGGAACTCAAACAAGAAAATGAAAAGCTGAAACAGGAAAACAGAGAAACCCAACAAAAAGTGGAAGAATTGGAAAATAAAATAGACAGAATGGAAAAGGACAAAAGACGAAATAATATAATACTGCAGGGAGTAGATATGGATACCTACGATCAAAACATAACAAAAGATAACGTCCAAGATTTTTTATGCAATGCACTAAAAGTTGAGACAAAAATAAAAAGCGCAAGAAAAATTGGAAGTAAATCCTGCTTGATTGAGCTCGAAAATGCAACGGACAAAGAAGAAATTATGAAAAATAAAGGCAAATTGAGAGACATAAAGGGAAAAGAAATATATATTAATGACGACATGGACAAAAATGAACGGATGATACAGGGTAAAATCAGAACGAAGGCAAAAGAGGCTAAATTGGAAGGAAAAAACGTCAAGGTAGGATTTCAAAAAATAAAAATAAATGAGGAGGTATGGACATGGAATAAACATCAGCAACAACTCTTAAAAATAGAAAACCAAAACAGAAACCAAAAAAACTAAACGACGTAAATGAAACGGTAGCAACAACGGCAATGGACAAGGAGACGATTGGGATTAAAAACAAGAAAATGAAAACTAATTTGGGAACATGGAACGTAAGAGGCACTTATGAAACGGGAAAACTTAAAGAATTAATTAGAGAAACAAAAAGATATGAAATAGATATATTAGCTTTACAAGAAACAAAACAATTAGACACAGAAATAGTAGAAATAGATGATATAGTATTTTTTAAAAGTGGGGGGAATAACAGATTGCTAGGAACAGGCTTTATCATACAGAAAAGATGGAAAACCAGAGTGATGAATTTCAAGCCGATATCAGATAGAATGTGCACAATCAGGTTAAAAGGGAATCAACGAAACATAAGCATAATAAATGTACATGCACCAATAGAAGACGCCACCGAAGAAGACAAAGATGCATACTATGAGCAACTAGAGAGAGAATATGACAGATTACCAGCATTTGATATCAAAATAGTAATGGGAGACTGCAATGCTAAAGTGGGAAAAGAGGATATATATGAAAATATAACAGGAAAATACAGTAAACACGATGTATCAAATGATAATGGTCAACGAATTATAGGTTTTGCCACAGAAAGACAAATGGTAATAAAAAGCACATACCAACGCAGAAAAGATATACATAAAGGAACGTGGATTTCCCCTGACAAAAGGACAATAAATCAAATAGACCACATATTAATAGAGAAGAAGCACGCCCATAATATAATAAATATAAAAAGTATGAGAGGAGCGGAATGTGACTCAGATCACTTTTTGGTAAGAGCAGCCTATAGAATAAATGCTAATATAAAGAAAGACAATCAAAGGGACAAAGAAATCAAAAAACAATTCAACACAGCAATACTAAAAGATAATATGACACAGAAGAAGTACGAACAACAAATAACCAGCAGACTAAACGAAGAACCAGAAACACTAGACCCGGAAGAAAAGTGGGAAAGCATAAAAGAAGCAGTTTTAAACACCAGTAAAGAAATATTAATTAAAGGTAATAGAAAACAAAAAGCAAAAGAATGGTATGATGAGGAATGTCAAAAAATAGCAGAAGAAATTAGAAAAATAAGAATAAAAAACTTAAGAAATAATAGTGACATTAGCACACAAGAATATAGAGAATTGAAGAGAATTATGAAGAGAACATGCAGAAATAAAAAAAGAAAATACAACGAAGAAAAACTCAAAGTGATAGAGGAAAAATTCCAAAAAAAGGAAATAAGATCCTTTTACCAGGAAACAAGAAAAATGGAAAGGGGATATCAGAAACATAACCCATATATGAAAAATGAGGAAGGAATATTAATAAATGAACCCGGGGAAATAATGAGAAATTGGCAAACTTATTTTACACAACTTTTAAACAAAAACGAAGAAGAAAGGGGAACAATCCAGGAAATTGAAGATGACCATATAGTAATAGAAACACCTACGAGGGAAGAAATAGAAAATGAAATAAGAGGGCTAAAAAACAATAAAAGCCCAGGAATAACGGAAATATCGGCGGAAATGATAAAGGCAGGAGGAAAAAGACTACACAAGGAGATACATAGCCTGATAAAAAGTATATGGGAAACAGAAAGAATGCCAGGAGAATGGACCAGGGCAAGGATATGCCCCATACATAAAAAAGGTGATAAAATGAGATGTGAAAATTATAGAGGTATCGCGTTGCTAGAAGTCGTGTACAAAATATTGACAAACATCTTAAGAAAAAAGCTGAATCAATACACGGAAAAGATATTGGGCGAATATCAGGCAGGATTCAGAAGTAATAGGTCGACGACAGACCAAATATTTGCGTTAAAAGAAATCCAAACTACGTGCTACGAACATAAAATAGCAGTATACGTCCTGTTCGTCGACTTTAAACAGGCCTATGATACGGTAAAGCGGCAACAGATGTACGCACTAATGAAAGAAATGGGCATACCAAGTAAAATCGTCAGGATGGTAAAGATGACTATGGATAACTCCACAAACGAAATAGCATGGAAGGGACATAAATCAAATAATTTTGAAACAAAGGAAGGATTAAGACAAGGAGACCCACTATCAACGACTCTTTTTAATGTAATACTGGAAGGAATAATCAGGAAAAGTAAAATAAGCACACAGGAAACGATTTTTAAAAATGGCCACCAATGTATTGCATTCGCAGATGATCTAACATTATTATCGACAAGTAAGAAAGAGCTAACAAAATTAATGAGCAATATAATAAAACAAGCCAAACCTTTTGGTCTTCTCATAAATAAGGAAAAGACAAAATACATGATAATGGGAGAAACAGATAAAGAAAATGAAGACAATTTCACATTGGAGATAGAAGGAGAAAATGTATGCGCATTTAAAAGAGTTTCAGAATTTACATACCTGGGTGTAAAAGTAGATGAAAAGGGACATGGGGAAGGGGAAATAAAAGCAAGAATAGCAAAAGCAAACAAAAAGTATGGAGCATTGCGTCCATTAATGAAATCCAAAGATGTGTCAAGAAAAACAAAAATAAGAATCTACAAAACAGTTATCAGACCTACAGCTACATATGCATGTGAAACATGGGTGCTTAAAAAATCAGAAATAGACCTTTTAGAAAGATGGGAGAGGAAAATACAACGAGCAATATATGGAGGCGTGAAAATAGACGGTCAATGGAGAAGAAGAAATAATAAGGAACTTGAAGAACTATATAATGAACCAAAAATAACGACGGCAATCAAAGCACAGAGAATCCGATACTTAGGACACATAGAAAGAATGGGAAAGGCGAGAATGCCAAAAATGGTTCTATTACGTAAGCCAATACAAAAAAGAAGAATAGGAAGACCAAGAAGGAGATGGAAGGACAGCGTATATGAAGACTTAAAACAAAGTAATATTGTAAACTGGAAAGAAAAAGCTTTGGACAGAAAACAATGGAAGGAAGTGGTGAAGAAATGTATGGAAAGACTATAATGTTAAGTGTAGTATTAAGTGTTTTATACAAACAAATGTAATATTGTATATATTATAGTAGTATAGGATATAGCATTATATATAAATATGTAATAGTAATTGTAAGGAAAAATTAAATCTTTCAGCCCTAGGCCTTCACGGCCTGTTGAGCTTAATAAATAATATGATTTTCGTGACTTTGATTTTCCATGCGTTAAGCCATATTTGAACTTTGTTCAGATTAATATGCAAGTTTTGTGTTGCTTTTTGAGTAGAACGGCCGTTTCGTCAGAATAAAATATTTGGCAGCTGTAGTTAATATGGTAGTTGGTAAAACAGCAGTAAATAACAAATATAAAACAGGGCCTTTGGGCACATCAGACTTAACTTCGAATAGCTCGAACCAGGCTTGTAGACCTTGCTGTTTTATTACAGAATAACAGAGGAATAAGTCCTTATCAAAAGCTTGGCTGATGTCCAAAAAGGCTGCAATTCAGTACCTCTTATTCTCCATGTCATTATTTATGTGTTTTAGTAAGCATGAACTTGTTCTATGGTAAGATGTCTGCTGCAGAAACCAAATTGGATTAAGTTTCGCTGTATGAAGATCGGCTCTGACCGTTTTATGAGAAGTTTTTCGGAGACTTAGAGAGATAAAATCCACAAGGAAAAGAAAATTTTTTCTTTAGTTGGCTGTACACCATCAATCACAAAAATTGGAAAAAATCCTTTGTAAAAGGTATAAAATTTGTATTAAAAATCCCTTTAAGGGCTACATCACAACAAAACGTTTTCGATTTTATAAAAAATCATCATCAGTGTTCGACAGATTGGATGCAAGCTGAGCCACCAAAGAAATATTCGGGTAAAAACCCTTTAAATATAATATGGATGCATTAAAGGTCCATACTTGAATAAAATGCCTTAGGATGGACACATGGCAACAAGGATAATGCCCTTAGGTAAGATATTGAATTTCCCAACACGTGGGATGCAAATTGAGTTGCAATTAAATCATTGGAATGTAAACAACTCAATTTGCATCCCACGTGTTGGGAAATTCAATACCTTACCTAAGGGCATTATCCTTGTTGCCACGTATTCATCCTAAGGCATTTTATTTAAGTATGCACCTTTAATGCATCCATATTATATTTAAAGCGTTTTTACCCGAATATTTCTTTGGTGGCTCAGCTTGCATCCAATCTGTCTAACACTGATGATGATTTTTTATAAAATCGAAAACGTTTTGTTGTGATGTAGCCCTAAAAGGATTTTTAATAAAAAATTTATACCTTTTACAAAGGATTTTTTTCAATACTTAGAGATAATCGTTAGAAAATAATTATAGGCCTGTATGATGTCAAGTTACTGGCACATTTTCCAGGTTTATTATCATGCGAATTTCCGCAACTTTCCATTGGTTAGGAAAATTATTATGGATTAGAATTGCATTAAATACTTATGTTAATGTCTTTGCTGTCTTTTAGGAAATGTTCTGTAATATTTTTCCGGTTATGTCACAGCCGGGAGCCTTTATAGGATTAATTTCGTTAATTATGACATGTGAGATTTCTTTGCAAGTAAATTGTCGAATCAGTAAATCCATCTGATGAGGTGTTTCCAGGAATCTTAATATTTTTAAGCTTCCTCTCTTTGTACGTAGTCAAAGGGTTTAAAAACATTTTTTGTTCCACGCCAAAGGGAATAACCTGTTGCCACTGTTTTAGGTATTAGACTTTTCAGGTATATGTTTATACAGTAGAGTCCCTCTATAACGAAAACTAAAATGGCAGACTAATTATTACCTCATTATAATCCGATCTCGTTATATCAGACAATAATAATATTGTGCATAGTTTTCTAAGACATTAATTTTCTATAGTGATGCCATTCCGAGCAATATAAGATGCTAAATATTGTTTAAATGGCTCTTTTGAAAAAGAGTTGGTGGATAAACAGGAAAATTTGACAGGCAGTGAAGTTTATTACATCACTGCCCTCGATAAGCATACAGATTTTAGGCATTTCTGTATAGAGGCAGCTGGGTTATTAAGTTACAGCCATCACTGTGCCAAAAACAGGTAAAGAAACATGTTATTCGATCTCATTTTTTCTCATTATAACCAAATGATATGACTTTATTATAGTTTTTTTTATGTTGACATTGTAGTGACATTGGTAGTTGGCAGTTGACAAACACGTCCGGTAGGTCTAAAGGTGGGAAACAATGAATAAAATGTAAATTTATAGGTTTCTATAGCTAAATTTCCCACCTCTACTAGTTTCATCTCTTTCTATCTCACAACTTAATATGTTTTTCATCTTTTGCGTTATCTTGCCGGTTATTAGCGCGTTCATCACTGTATAGGTACTCCCAATTCTCCCAATACTCCCATTCACCCAATTTGCTGAATAGATGTTGATCTTATTTTGCACTATTTCAGCTACGTAGCTTAAAAAGATTAAGGAACAGCGAGTCCTGAAAAGGGAAACGCTGAGAAGAAGAAAACGAAGATAAATATATACCGAAAAATCACAAAAGACATCAATAAAGCAACGAAAAAATCTATGAATGATACAATTAAACCTTAGAAGAATCTTACAGAAAAACCAATATGAGTAACAGTTATTTTTTTGAATTTTGGCTAGGTACATTCACTTAAAAAAAGTAAAAAAAAGATATTTATGATTATTTTTCAAAAAAAGGTATTAATCGGGTATCAAATTATTAATAATATTAAATGTACCTATAATTAGTAATTTTTATGACTTTCCTCATGTTTTTATTCTTAGTTTCTAATTTTAAAAATATATATTTTCATAATTCTGTTAACGTAATTCCTATATAATTTCGATTAAATTATTCTTATTATATGGATTCTAATACTCGTAAAACTATCTTTTGTTTATTTCTTTTTAGTTGGAAATTTTAACATTGGTTAAACTGGTTTCCTGTTCAAAAAAGTATTTTTCAATTATTATCACTCAGTTAGAACATGTAAATTTTTTATAAAATTTCACCAACATCTACAATAACTGCATTTTTGCTCAGGATCGGCATGTAAAGTCAACAAACATGTTGTTTGAAAATTGCTAAAAAGACTATGAAACTACACATCACACCATAAAAAGAGGATGCTGATATTAAACCAAAACATGTATTAGGAAAACAGGATGAAAAAATGGATCAACAGAAAATTATGAAAACTAGGAGCCGAAAGGCAACTCCTTTCGCAGAGCCTATTTTACCACTAGACCCATGAGGCACCTGCCTCGGGCCCGTATTTTAATGGGGCCCGGAAGATCACCAAATTGTAATTGTTTAAATATAAATTTTATTTATTGTTAATACAAATTTAAATTTCGGTTGCAACTATATACTTCTATTAAATAATTAATCATTTAAAAAAGTTATTATTATTATTAAATTAATAATATATTATTAAATTTTGTTAAGTCCTGCACTGCATTTTGTTTTTGATCTATTTTCGTTTGATCTGACTATGGTATGTCCATCACGTCTAGAAAACGTGCTACGGCTTGGTATAATATCGATAAGTCCCTATTATTCAAATTTTGTTTGGTATAGTCCTGTTAAAATATTATATCATGTACCCGAAAACAAAACTAGAGATTAACGTTTTGGTTCGTATCTGATAATTGGTACTTATCATGTCTAGATCAAATAATATGCAAATTCTTTTGGTAAAACATTTTGGTCCATATGTGATAATTGGTACTTATCATGATTATATCAAATAATATGCAAATTATTTTGGTAATTTTATGCTATGTCCCACGTAACATCTTTGTTTCAAATAAATGTTAGATATATTTAAGTAGCATTTTCTGTAAGTTTTTTTTATGTAAGTGGTAAATAACATGAATATATCAAACTTTTCTTTTTGTTGTTTTGTACTTATCATAATTATTCATGAGCAAGAAAAACAAAAATTAGAAAATGAACGCCAGCAGCACCATGATAAGGCTTCCTTTCATTATACAACAAAACTAGGCGACAAAGAAGAAAGTATGCGGAGCTTAGGCAAGCTTGTAGTAGTTGCATTTGATTTGCAGAAGTGTTTGGCTACACCTAATTTGACATCTAGTGTGGCTTTCTATAAAAGAAAGTTATGGACTTTCAATTTGACGATCCGCAATATCACCACAAAACGGACATCTTGTTATGTGTGGCACGAAGGCAACGAAGGTGTAGCTCAACGAGGAGCTGATGAGATCGCATCTTGCTTATTTCAGTTTATTAAAGACTTCCTAGAACAGGTAGAAAAACAAGTCCTCTATTCTGATACGTGCCCAGCTCAAAACTGAAATAATGTATTACCGATTATGTTTTTAAAAGCACTTGAAGAAAAGAAAACTCTAAAAGAAATTTATCATAAGTTCCTAGTTCCTGGTCATACTCATTTAGAATGTGATACAGGCCATGCTGCCATAGAGAGATTTGTGAAAACAAGAAACGCCACAATTTCAGTTCCACAGGACTGGGTATCAGTAATTAAAATGACGAGCCCTCGTTTTGACGTAAAATTTATGAAACAAACTGACTTTTTCGGATTTTCCAAACTTGTGATAAAAAGAAATGTTGATAAAGATAAAAATTCTTTTGTTTGCAACAGCGTATTTTGGCTACATTACAAAAAGGATAGTGATATAGGCTTCAAATACACATTAGATTCCGATGAACCTTTTCGTTTAATGTCCATGCTAAGAAGAGGCAGGTCAACTTCCATGTCTAATATTTAGATACTGCTTATAATTATCTTCTACCCATAGACTATTTCAAATATAAAGATATTCTCGACCAAAACTGATTTGTATCAGAAAAGATCTAGTTTACTTGAGGAACTAAAATCTCAGCAAACAAGTGGCCCATATTTTAAAACTTTACCAGGATGCCGCTTGCTGATTTTGAATATTTATTAACATGGTAGATTTCATCTAAAATAATAAGACAAGATACTGTTATGAAATCTGCAATTTCACAACAAGATAGACTGGCACTAACATTAAGATTTTTGACAACAAGAGATTCATATTCTTCTTGTTCTGGTTCCTATCCGTTTCGGATGAAAGAAATCATATTGGCAATCATAACCTTGCTCGCTGCGGTTCGAAACAGTTCCTTGAGGTTTTCTTTAATGATGTTATTAAATTCCTCAGCCATGATATTCTCCTTCTACCGGGTCCTCGCTTACCTTTTACTTTACTTTGGAATATGGACTGCAGCAGGGAGTAACGGTGCTGATTTCTCATAACGTGTCCCAGATACTGTAATCTATAAAGCAACATCTCAAATGCTTTAAGTTTTTTAACATTGGTGTCTGTAAGCGTCCATGCCTCCGCTCCGTACAATAATACAGCGATAACGTAACATCTCAAATGTCTGGCTTAAAAATGTCTCAAATTGTTGTATTTAGGGATATGTTGTGGCTTTTGAAGATGGAGCTCATTTCGTTAAACACCGTTCTTGCCTTTCCTATGCGGCACGTTATTTCCTGTACATTTGTACATTGCTCCACTGCTCATTTATAATAGTTCTCAGGTAGCCATACTGTTTTATAGCCTTCGTGCCAATCAAAAATAATACGATAACTGGGATATTCTAATAACCGATCATTGCTGGATAGTAGAAATAAATGTAATGCAAGGTAAAATTAAGGCTAAAAGATCTATAGATAGAAGAAGAATTTCCTGGCTGAGAAACTTAAGAGAGTGGTATAGTTGCAGCTCAGTAGATCTTTTCAGAGCAGCCGCCAATAAGGTACGGATAGCTGTGATGATAGCCAACATCCGATAGAAGAAGGAACTACAAGAAGAAGAAGAAATAAGTGTACTAAATATAATTATAATAATGATAATAGTACATACGATGTACATACTAGTATATGTACATACATACATATATATTTATATGGTTTTAGGCCTTTTTATGTTAATGATACAGCAATGTAACCTATTTTATTAAAAAACCAAATTACGTTTTCTGTACACGCATCTATTAATAAACATGAAATGCATGCGATATGTAGATATGAAGCATTTTATGTAGGTACATATTTTCCTATTAAAATACATACAGCAGAATTCATAGTTATTTATTCTCGACAAATTTTTTGGATCCCAAATACCAGGCTTTTGTTGGGATAAATAAGCAGGTAGATTCGTCAAGCGATTCTTCGCCACACGGTACAACTTTCACAAACGCCGTCCAAACGAGTGCTGCGAGCGCCTTTGTGTTCACGAAAAAACCGACTGGCGCCGGGTCCCGGCGAGCTCCAGCACGAATGGTATGTACATGTAATGCTCGCAGTGCCGTCCAAACGCAGAATTCGCGTTTCATTACACGTTACGTTACGCATTACATTACACGTGTCTGGACCCGGCTTTACCCTTTATAGATCCAATCTCTCATGGATTATGGATTTTACCATTCGCTTAAACACACTCAAACCAGTACCACAGAATATACAAGCGACAGTGATATAATTTCGACGCATAAGTTTTAATTTGGTACAAGTAAAGCATTATATTTCCACAGCACTGTTTTCCAATACAAAGAAATTGACCAATAATAGTTTAAGTTCTCTCCTCTATGACCGTTAACTCCATTAAGATGGAGTTAACGGTCATAGATACTTTTTTAAATCTCTATATTTTTGATACAAATAATGATATGTGCCATTATATCAAAAACAGAAATGTTAAAACATATTTCGTTTGTTATATCTCTTATATCACTTAGGCCCGGTCTTTTCACCTCCGAATAAATATTTATTAGGAAGTTTATCCGGCAGATTACATGTAAATCTGTCAAATAAACCTCCGAATAACTTTTATTCGGAGGTGAAAAGACCGGGCCTTAATAAAGTATTCAATGAAATATATTTAGTTTTTTATTTTGTTGCGTTTGATTTAAGAAACCTTCTTGAATGTTAAAATTGCCCTACTGAAAAACATTAATTTTGGAGTTATTACATGTCTCCCAAATACCACAGTTATATTTAGGGGCCCGAAAATTGTGTAGTGCCTTGGGCCCGATTTGAAGTAAAATATGCTCTGCCCTTTCGACCTATGAACCCGGATTGTATTTTTAACAAAATTAACAATTTTTCAAGATGAAAAATATCGTAAAATCAATGACAAATGATATTTGTCGCGAATCTATAAAGCCTTATAAATATGGCAAGTATTAACGTTTTCAATCGGTTACTGCGAAAAACAAAATTTAAAAAGTAAAGCTTACAGACGTAAGTGATGTTGTTTTCCTAACTTGTACTCCTTTTTTGTGGTCATTATATAAAATATCTTCTTCTTTTGGCATCATAACCTGAATGGATCTTTGCCTGTCTGGATATGTCCTTCCATTGAGACCTCTCTTGTGCCCTTCTACTCCACTGTCTTATATTCATGGTTTTCAGGTCGTCTTCCACGTCATCCAACCATCTCGTTCTGGGCATTCCTTTCTTTCGTCTTCCTTGTAATATTTTCTTTTTTATTTTTATATCTTCTTGTCTCTGGACATGCCCCAGTGATGACAGTCTTTGACTTTTCACAAATCTTACAATATCGTACCCTTCATTTAATTCGTTAATTTCGTCGTTTCTCCTGATCCTCCTCTTGCACCGGGCCGTACACATTTCGCAGTATGTATCTTTTTTGTGGCCATTATACAGGCACAAATACTGCCGTCCTCAATTAAAACGCGGTATCTGCAAAAAGATTTAAAATCGAGTTTTTGCTGTATGTGGTTTCCTTTTTCCTTGTGACCTTATTTATGCTTCTGCAATGACTGAAAACCGTATCATTTTATTTACTACCAAAATAAACAAATTGGAATATGCCGTATGTGCTAAATTTCAATAGCTTCTTAATTAAAATGCGGTATCTACAGAGTACTCAACGAAAAAGAGGTATGTGGTAGCGAGTATCATCTACTTGCCGCGTTTTAATTGAGCACAGCGCATTTACCGCGTTTTTATCGAGATACGTGTTGCGACCTCGTATTTTGAACATTTATGACATGTAGGTATTTTGCGTATATAATAAACAATTATAAGCTATTTATTTTTCTTTTTTGGTAACTATTCCTCTTTGTAAAAAATCGTATTTGTAAATAAAATGCAGATACGGCACTATTTCTGATCCAGTAATATGTCCGCTGCTCAATTAAACGCGGTATATGACTTTTTTTTACAGCTTTGATAAAAACATGATTTTTTTAAGAATATATTTTTAAATAATGTTCAACTATCATTAGAACATGTATTGCGTTAAAAAGTTGTCAAAACCTATAGAGTCCTGAGAAAAAACTTTGAGAGCCGATTTCTCGGTTTTAAGTTGGCTGCACATACCGCGTTTTATTTGAGGACGGCAGAATAACTGAGGCACAAATAGCTGAAACGGCCAAGGTCATTTGCGCGGTAAATCGCAAATAGTGAGTTCTGCGCGATGCTATTATATTGACAGCGTTTGCATCAATTTAAAAAACATTAGATAGACACAAAATTTCTCGTATAAATATTTTTTTTTCTTTCATCTCTTTTTTTTTATTGGATATTCTTTCTTTAAATTTGGCTTTATGCAGGGTAGATCAACAACAGATGCAATTTTCATTATAAGGCAGTTGATGGAAAAATACAGGAGTAAAGAAACAAACGCTCATATGGTATTCATTGATCTTGAGAAAGCATATGATAGAGTTCCTCGAGAGATTCTGTGGTGGGCACTCAATAAGAAAGGAGTCCCTGGTGAATATGTAAAGATTGTGAGGGATATGTATGAGGGAGTAACGACGAGTGTTAGGACAGGTGTGGGAGAGACTGATAAATTTCATGTGAAAGTAGTCACCAAGGCTCTGTGCTTAGTCCGTATTTATTCTCATTAGTTTTGGACCAGATAACAGCGAAACTACAGGGTAACATTCCATGGTGCTTAATGTATGCTGATGATGTCGTGTTAGTAGGAAATAGTGAAAGAGACTTAGAACAAAAACTGGAACAGTGGAGACAAGCTCTGGAGGAAAAAGGTTTAAAACTTAGTAGGACAAAAACAGAGTATTTGGAATGTTCATTTAAAGATGGAGCTACTACAAATAAAATGGTATCTTTGGATGGTGAAATGATTGTGAAAAGCAATAGTTTTAAGTACCTAGGATCGGTATTACAGAGTAATGGAGAAATAGATGGAGATGCATGCAGTAGAATTAGGGCTGGATGGATGAAGTGGAAAGAAGCGAGTGGTGTGTTGTGTGACAGAAAAATTCCAATGAAGCTGAAGGGAAAATTCTATAAAACAGCCATAAGACCGGCTATGATGTACGGAACTGAATGTTGGGCAGTGAAAAAGAAAGAGGAACAACGAATGCATGTGGCGGAAATGAGAATGCTTAGATGGATGAGTGGAGTGACAAAGAAGGATAAAATTAGAAATGAGTATATTAGGGGAAGTCTAGGTGTGGCACCAATTGATGCCAAAATGAGAGAGCATAGGTTAAGATGGTTCGGTCATGTTCAACGTCGAGACGTTAATCACCCAATACGAAGAATAGCTGAAGTGCAGATTCCTGGAAGGAGTAGGAGAGGAAGACCAAAGAAGACCTGGGGGGAGGCGATAAGGCAGGACATGTTGGTAAAGGGGATTAACATTGATATGACCCAAGACAGAATTGTGTGGAGAAATGCAATTAGGGAAGCCGACCCCGCATAGGGATAAGGCAAAGAGAATGATGATGGATATTCTTTCTTTAAACCGTGAGTCTGTTTGTACTTTTAGGCTCTCTTTACCAATGGTTGGAGGAAAGATATTTTCTCTTCCAACTATGGCATTCAAGTCTCCCGCTAATATTTCAACATGATTTTTGGGCACTTATCATAGATATCATACAACATATATTTTTAGAAAATTATAAGAAATACTTTTTGTTTAAAGGAATTTATTGCATTGTGAGATATCTGTAACTCTTCTGATAATAATTATTATTGTTTTTTAAATGTAATTATAAAAATTTAAAAAGTAATTATAAAGATATAATGACTTTATTTGTTATAAAATTAATATTAGTAAATTATTAAGTAGAAAGTATTGAAGTACTGTCGATGTCGATGTCGATGTCGCAAGGAAGAAAAGCACCTTGAATAGAGAAATAGCTCAATCTTTCTCTGCCTTCTATTGAATATACTTTATAAACGAGCAAAATGCTTTAAACAGTCAAATTAAAGGGACCAACTACTGAGAAATTATAACATATGTATATTAACCTCTTATCTATAATATTTGATTTGACCTCTAACGAAAAATACCAAAGTATAATAAAATTAGTCTCCTAAGCAGATTCTCCTAAAAATTCAAAGCAAAAATATATTATTTTTTTATTGAAAACGCCTTAGAATCACCAGATTTAATATAAAATTTTATGAAATGCTTTTTCATTAAAATCATTTGTCTGTATTCAAGCTTGGTACACACCACTGCTTGTCATAATCTTCAAAGCTGCCGCCCTGGCAAGATCGATTTAATTATATCTAAGCCACTCATATTGATAATTAAGTTAAGAAATTTTCCTTCTTTTTGAAATCCACGTCTTGTAATCAATTGTGAATACTTTGTTTCTTTTTAAAGAAAATTTTTTATTGTCATAGATGTCTTATTTAATAAAATATACAAAACAGGCATAATACCAAATGATTCGCTGACATCGGTGTTTATACCACAAAGAAGAGAAACTCAAAGAGAAACAAAGAAGAAAAGATAGGTTTATTAGGGTGATGAATCATATGCTGAAGCTTTTCCTACGAATAATACACAATGGAGTATACAATAAACTAATAGGTGAACACACAGGTCAACTTGTTTCGTCTATTGTGTTAGTCTTTAGTATATTTGTGAATGCTTCATAAAAGGTATTGTCGAGTGAAAAGGTCATAGACTTGATTTCAAGAGTTAGCCAGTACTCTGTTAGTATCAGAGGCGGATTTGAAGATTTTGCCGACCCTGGGCTATCCACAATTTTTTACTTTTTAACCAAAAGTTGTTTTCCCCTGAATTCTGCCGCCCTGGGCTATAGCCCGTTCAACCCATGTGTAAATCCAGTCCTGGTTAGTATCTGCATATAAAATATTCGGTAACATACTTTTTAAGAGGCTTAAACTCTTTACAGCGTTATAAAATGATACTGTACGTTTAGTTTTCAATTAGAGATACGCGACTGAAGGAAACGCTAAAATCGGCAACATTGCTTCAGTTAATGAGTTGCATTGCCACTGTAGAATCGACGAATGACTACATAAATCCACGCGACTGGGGTGTGGGAAGCGGTGAAACAGTGTTGCCATGTATTGGGTGTACTCATATATCTAATTTAAAAGTAAACACAAGGTATAACTAAGGTATAACTAAGGTAGTTAGCGCTGTTTCACATTATAAGAATTTAAACGTGTGAGGGTTAGAACACACGACGACATTCCAATGGTGGCTCATGTAATCGTATGGAGCCTTTCTCACTAGATGGTGATTGAAACGTTCGATGAAGTCGCCGTGTTTAAACCGTCCCTCGCTTACAACAACAGACGGCAGCCTTGCTGTCTTTACTCACCCAGTAGCATTGGGAACTTAATGCATCCTTTCATATGATAAAGTCGTTCAGTCGCACGAAAGTAGTGTACTTGGTTGTTTGGTACATTATTTTCATTTACATTTTTGTGGCAGTTTGAAGTAAGTGCATATATTTTATATTATGGTGTCTCAGATTGATAGTGAAATATTAATAACATTAATTGAAGCGAGACCTGTTGTTTGGGACAAAACAATAGAAATATATAAATATAGAAACTTGACGAGAAATGCTTGGAATGGTGTATGCCGTGCACTTAACAGTGAATTTGACGAATTAGGTGATAAAGAAAAAACACATTTGGTAAGTACAGCAAAATTAATTATATGTTACTGATAACAACAGTAATTAAAACTGCTAAGTATATTATAATAAACTTTATTTTACATAGTTGCAATTAACGTTGAGTATAGAGGGTGTTCCATCAATATGTGTGAATATAAAAATATATAAATCGTATCTTTTTGCGTTCATAGGATGAACCCAATGAATTCGGTTCCTATTATTTCTCTTTCTTCGACGATAAAGTAACCACAACGCTATAATTTGATTTCGCTCCATATAATATAACTATACCTTTTATTCTACGAAATTATATTTAGTTTTATAGGGTAAACGACTCGGTGAAGACTGGAGCCGTCAAGTCTTCTGTGAAATGATCTAAAAACAACATTTAAAACGAGGGGAATAACATTTAAAAATGAGTGGAGGGACTTTTAAATTATGTACATGAAAAACATAGATTGTAATGTTGTTCTGAAGCTATTTCCTTGTGGCATTTTTGTAATAAACTATTCTAAATGGGAAATAACCCAAAATTTAACTAAAAAAATGATTTTATTAACGTTTCGACGCCCAAATCGGATGTCGAAACGTTAATAAAATAATTTTTTTAGTTAAATTGTGGCTTATTTCCCATTTAGAATAGTTTATTACTTTATTACAAATATAGTACAACAACAAATATAAAAACAAATTAAGACTTTAAATTAAAATCATAAGAAATAATAACTGACAAAATATAAATTGCAAATGAATTAAATACGCATTACAGTACGTTAGGACAAAAGTATGGACAAAAAATACCCTCTTGTAATGATACATCGTAATGATACATATCAGACATCGGATCATGTACCTACCTCAGCCACAAAGTGTAAATGAAAATAATATACCAAACAACACAGCAAAATATCTTCGTGCGACTCAATTCTTATTGTGTGAAAAAATTGTGCGTCAAGACTACCGCACGAGAAACCCCTCGCACGTTCAAAATTCTCATAATGTGAAACAGCACTTACTGTATAAGATTACTTCATTTGTGGTTCCGCCAACTATAGCCAGAAGAAAGATAAAAACAATAGCTCCTTAACGATACATCGTAGACAAACTTGATAGATAACATTACAAAATAAAAAAAACATTTTCTTCCAACTTTGGTCAATTATTTAGTATAGCTGTATCTACGACTAGGATATGAATGGTAATTGATGATAATAAAACTTAGTAACAGAGACAGATGCAAATTAAAATGAAATAGAAACAAGGTAACATGAGAAATAAGCAAATGGAAAAAAGATCGATAACGGAAAACAGTAAAGGTATTTAAAATCAGTAAAAGAAAAAGACCGGTGAATAATATCTAAGCCACATAAATAAGGTGAAGAAAAATATGTATATGATTTAATAATGCAAGAAATACAATCAAAATTATATATAGATAGAAAAAATGGTTTGAGTTTTGTCTTACTTAAATACCAAAACAGATAAACAGAAAAATATAAGTAAGTGAAAGGAGATTTAAAACAACCATGTTGAAGTAGATGGTAACTCAAAGTCGACAAAAGTACTACTTAATATAATAAAAGTAATGGTATAAATAGAAAAAACTAGAGATTAAGATGGTACCAATAATGCAAATATTAACATATTTTTTATATTCACCTCAAATGAGCAACCAACCATAATCATATAAAATTTAATGCCAAATATGTTTCAAAAAGTGTTTTTGCACTATATTATTTATCCCTTTTTTAATAAGTTTATTAAATCATATTTTTTAAGTTATCAGTGATATGAAGGAAATCAGTTTAACCAGATGTAAAAATCCTGTTTTTTTTTGTTGTTATGTTTGACTTAAGATCGACAGTTGTATTGTTAATTGGGTTTGGAAAGAACTGTTGTATTGTTAGTTGCGGTAAAAAGCTACTATCACCAATTGCTGTCACCCCATGCTGGCTCGTATAGCACCTGGAGCACCTCTACACTATCCTACAAAAATTCGAGGGGGCTCCACTTACCATCTTGATGTCGCTTATGGTTGCTATGCTGCGCACAAACAGGTTTACCTGGACAATGGCAGGCCCATCTAGAGTGATGATTATTATGTGTTACATTTATATATATGTACAACAAGCAAACAAGTAACAGTGGCATCTCTCGTATGTGGTTAGTCGTCTGGTCTTCCCTACATTGAAAACAATTACTTATGTTCTAATTGATAACTTACCTGTGCCGTTTACACCAGATGGACGAATTCGGGCGTCGTAGCGACCTGGTCCAAGTATTTGATCCAGTACTTCTTTCTCTTTTTCTCTAAAGTTGATTTTGACATTTATACAACTGAAAAATAAGTTAAATGTAAGTAACGAGACATCTAAAAGAATAAAATCTAAAAGATTTCTTAAGTCGGAAACAAATTCTGATTTTTACCTGTACCCGATCCTTCCTTCTACAATTTACAAGGAAAACGGGCAATAAATGAATAGACATGGGGAATCTACGATATGCATTCCACAACACGTCGATTCATCTAAGTAAAGATCAAACGAATTTTGATTCCTAGTACTCAATTCGTGTCTAACAACGAATATAAATGAAAGACAGTTAAGGTAAATCATTTTGTGATTTAATTAATTGTATTTACATACTTTTATAATTTATTTTGAGGTTATCATATATATTTTAGCTTTTAAATTATTTTGTAATAATGGGTAAGGCCCGTAAATAAATAAATAAATAAATTTATTTTGAAAAGCCTCTGGCTTTGATGGCATTCATGCTGAGTTCCTAAAGCAGAGTGGCAGATTTACTAGGCAATGGCTTGCAAAATTCTTCCCAGTACAGGAAATGTTCTTCATCAACTAAAAAGGGCAAACATCGTCGCCATTTTAAAACCAAGGAAAGCTAACGTTTTACAAACAAATTACGGTCCAATTGCCCGTCTATGTTCTACAAACTTTTTCAAAGAATGCTATATAATAGAATTAGTGAAACAATATTCCAATGTACAGGGTGTTTCATTAATAATTGTCCATATAGTAACTGGAGAAACCTTAGCACAAAATACGAAGATTTGACCTAAAACACTTAATAAAATGTGCTTCCTTACTGAGTTACAGGGTGTTTTATTTAAAAATTTTGAAACCATTTTTTGCTCAGCATTTTAAAACTATGCTGAGCAAAAATAATTTTTAAATTTTTAGATAAAACACCTTGTAACTCAGTAAGGAAGCACATTTTATTTAAGTGTTTTAGGTTAAATCTTCGTATTTTGTGCTAAGGTTTCTCCAGTTACTATATGGACAATTATTAATGAAACACCCTGTATACCCGTGGAACAAGCAATATTTCGACCAAATCGCAGCTGCACAGACCAAGTCGTTGCACTGAATAACTATATAGAAACAAACTTTAAAAAACAACTAAAAATATCTACGGTTTCATTGATTTGTCAGCAGCGTACGATACCTTGTTGATACAAGATGCCATAGGTAAATTAATGTGAGCCATTTCATGCAGAAATATCACTGATATCATTAACGCTGTGCAACAGAAGTTTCCAAGTCGTCAAGGGCGATAAGACCAGTACCCAAATGAAAAACAATGGTCACCTGTAAGGATCAATGCTGGTCCCTCTACTCTTTAGCCTTTATATAGCAGACATGCCCGAAACCACATCAAAGAAGTTAGGATGCAAAGGGATGGGTGTTTGCTACGAGACATAAAGAATTCGAAAAACTGAGCAAATATTTACAAACGACGTGGTTACCCTTGGAAGATATTTTCGCCGCTGGAGATTGTAGCCCAATGCCACCAAGACAGAAGTATATTACTTTTATTTAAATAACAGACTTTGCTGGTTTGTTGGCGGGAATATCGGGGGAAGAATGGACCTCCATACACCCGGACTACGCCTTGTATTATAAGCAAGCAAGAGTGTTTGGACCAACTAAGACAAATCTGGGCCACGAATCTGCTTGTTCTTCTGATTGATAGAAATCAATCCACTCTGCCAGTATTCGAGTAAAGAGCTTGTATACGTAGTTTAGTAAGTTAATGGGCCTATAGTTTTCAAAATCTAAGTTATCTCCTTTTTTATGAAGGAGATTCTTTAGGTTTTTTCGACCATTCTGGGCAAAAACGGTCTCTTGTAATTTTTCTCTAAAGTTGATCGTTTTTGAGTTATAAGCAAACAAATTGAAATTTGAAAAATGCGAAAATGGCCATTTTTAAGACTTAATAACTCGGTTAAAAATTATTACATATTATGAAAGCCAGAAAGTAACTAAATCAAAGTTTAAAGCCCCCTACATGATCGTGAAGAAATTTGTGTCATTAATTTATTACTAAGCTGTTATACAATGAGCGGTAAAATCGTATTGACGCGGCTGTAAATGTAAGTGCGAGTAAGATTCATTGGACTGCCGGAATGGCATCTCTTTCGCACTCACCGTTGACGGCCGCCTAATACGTGCATGGAGCTCATTATAATTGCTTAAAAATAACAACTTAGTAATAAAATAATGACCAAAATTTCTTCAAGATCTTGTAGGGCCTTAAACTTTGATTTAGTCACTTTCTGACTTTCATAATAATAACTTTTAACTGAGTTATTAAGCCTGGAAAATCGACATTTTTCGTTTTTTTCAATTTTAAAGCGCTCATAACTCGAAAACGATCAACTTTGGAGAAAAATCATAGGAGACCTTTTTTGTCCAGAATGATCCAAGAAACCCAAAATAAAATTTGTCCGGGCCGAAAATATTTATTTTTGCAATTTGATTTAAAAAATTTGTTTTTTTAATTTGGACCACTTTTCGCCTGGGCGACTTCTTGAACCTTATTCTGGGGTGTCTCACGAATGTGATTATGCAAGAAAATCTCATGGGAATATTTTTTCCAACGAACTTGCCGTTTTAGCCTTGTCTATAATGATAACATTCCCTCATTTAAAAATACCTATACTATTGTAAATTAATTAAGTAATAATTGTACATTAATGTAACATGTCGCTAATGGCCATTAGTAGTTGATGCGACTGATGTTACTAAAAAAAACCTAAAGCTAATTTTTCAGCAGAAAAACTACATATTATACGTTAACGTACATTTACGTAAACAACAAAAAGTAAAAAACAATGGAATTATTTAAATTTTTGTCTTCTCAAAAAGCTGTTTATAAAACAGTATTTTATATCACAGCGTAGGTATTTAATATGAATTTCCGTGTAACGATAATAGTCCAGGGTAATAAGGTTTTTTCCATGACACTTCAACAGCCAGGGTACTGAAGCGTTTTTTCGATAGGTAATACCATTGATTATAAACACACACATTGGTGTTTTTAATCAATGGTAATACCTATAAGAACAAATTTTATTGTAACAATTTCCTGCGTAAGATCTGGCGGCCATTTTTATTTATAAACAATTTAGTGTCAAAAAACCGCCTTTTCCTTATTTTTCAAATTAATGGAAAACAGTAAGGCTTATGGTTTTCTTAGTACAAACATCTTCGAGAGAATGGAAAAAAGCTTCAAAATGGCGTATTACAAAGTTTAATATACTCTTTTGTTGTTAATATAATTGCGAAAAATTGTCGAAATATAAAAAAACTAATTTCGCAATAACTATTGTAAAAATAAGTTTACAGTTTTGAAATTTTTGTCAAATAAGGGATCTTTGGTGCTTAATATATGACAGAAATTTCAAAGCGGTTCATTCAATTGTTTAAATTTTATTCAAATTGTTTATCCCAAAGAGCTCTTTTTGCAATAACATAAATCAGAAAAAAATACTGTTAGTACCATTCTACAGCGTATATTTTTGTCTTATTACCCTGGCCTATAATTCCATAAATATAGTTACAATGGTACAATTTTAATACACCTACAGAGGCAACGTTATATTTATATTATATTATTTTGAGTGCAGAAAGCAGAAACTACATAATTGAATGATATAATTTTCACATATTCAAATGAAATTCCCACAACATAATTTCTGGCATTTCTGTAATGGAAAATATTGTGAATGATATCCAGCTTTAGCACGGTAATACTGAATTTTCGACAGCTATTCAAAAATGTGTTTGAATTTATAATTAAATCTCTCCTACACATGTGAAATAATTGAATCAAATCGAATAAGCAACATGCGAAACCACATATTTTAAAGGTTTTTAAATTGCCTTCACAACAACTGCTATTTACATATTTTGCAAGGATATCAGCAAACCCAAATAACCTGGTAATAAATCTAATCAAATCCATACAGCCTCCCTCAGCAAATGCATCCAATCACACTCTCACGTTACCTCAAATAATATCTCCTTTATCGGATTCTATCAACCTGCCACATACTACTACTATTTGTACCTCTTGACTACACACACAATCTACTAATACTCAATTCTGATTTATGCAGATTCGATAAAACAGAAACCCGAAACTCACTCCTCAGAAAATCCTTTCAAAACATCCTCAATTCGACACAATTTGGTGAAATCTTATACACCGATGCGTCCAAGAATGAAGACTGTTGTGGCTGCACCGTGTCCACAACGACGAGGACAATAAGCTCTGTGCGACTACCTAGAAGCTGTAGTGTTTACAGCACAGAATTATATGGAATACTTCAGGCACTAAAGTCTTCACTCCTATATACTAGCTACCAACTATATACTAATATCTGCAACCAACTATGTACTAATAACATAACAGTCACAATGATCTGGACTCCATCCCATGTTGTGGTATATTCAGAAATGAAAAAGCAGACCAGGCCGCTAAAGCAGCATGTTCTTCTGACTCAGCTTTCAAAGAGGTCCAAATTCATACGGACTTTAGGATATTGATTAAAAAAATCTTCAGCTCATGGGCAGTTCAGTGAATTAAAACAAAAAGTAAGCTGCACGAATTACAACCCAACCTATCTCGCCTCAATATGTCATCCATGAACAGGAAAGAAAAATCAGTTATTCGCCGAGTACGAATAGGGCATACCTCAGAAAACCCTCCAGTATGCCACTTCTGCAATACTCTCCTTTCAATCAAACATATAGAGGCTGTTTGGTAAAGAATGGGCCATAGCTTAACGTTAGATTACTGAGGTTAAAATAGGTCGATTTAAGCTAACTTACCTTAGTACAAAAGTTGATAATATCCTAAATACAGGGTGTCAAAGTTAAACTTTTATTTTATTCATTTTTGAATATTTCCTGACAGGCATGGGACAACAACATGAAATTTGGTAAGTGATACTGGTATTGCACAATCTACTAAATTATGTTAAACAAACGTTTCTGGCTACTACCAGAGGCGTACTACGGGGGAACGTGAATGGTTGACCATTCCCAAATTCTACGCAACTGGCGGAATTGCTATTTTAGTGCAATTTTTTGATTCTCCAATACTTTCTATGTAAAAAACATACTCTTCATTCGTAACGATAAAGCCATTAGTTTTCGAGATATTTGAAGCTAGAAAGGTACACTAATCAAAATAAATGTGACTTTTTATATTTAACTTCAAATATCTCGAAAACTATTGACTTTATCGTTACGAATGAAGAGTATATTATTTGCATAGAAAGTATTGGAGAATCTAAAAATTATGCTAAAATAGCAGTTTCATCAGTGTCGTTGAATTTGGGAAGGGTCAACCATTCACTGTCCCCTGTCGTAGGTCTCTGGTATTAACCACAAACGATTATTTAACATAATTTAGTAGGGTGTACAGGGGTCTAGGACATTTCGGCGTCGCCGTTTCGGCGTGGCCATTTCGGCGTGGCCGTTTGGGCGTAGAGCCGTTTCGGCGTAGGCCGTTTCGGCGTCGGCCATTTCGGCGTCAGAGATTTTATTTTAGTTGACTAAATACCTACATTGGAGTCTATTAGTAAGACATTATTTTGAAAAAAATCTTTTAATATAGTTATTTAAATAGATACATTGGAGTCCATTGACCACAAAATTTTAATATTAATGGTAGATTTGTATATGTCAATTTTATACTTATGTGTGTGTGCTTGTTATTTAGCTCATAGTTAATGTAATATCTGTAATTGGCTTCTAGCTGTAGATATTATATATAAATAAATGAATAAACAAGATTTTGGAAAAATGAATATTTTATTTTAGTTATTATTTACATGTTATAATTAGATATGTGCTAGTCCAATTAAAAATCCTGAAACATTTATATTTACATACAAAACATTTATATTTAACCTACAAAACTTATTCACGAAATATTAATTAAAATAAAGTATTTACATGTTATAATTAGATATGTGCTAGTCCAATTAAAAATTCTGAAACATTTATACTTACATACAAGACATTTATATTTAACCTACAAAACTTATTCACGAAATATTAATTAAAATAAAGTACCTACTTACATATTATAATTATGTGCTAGTCCTCTTAAAAATTCTAAAACATCCCCGTTTGCATCAAAATTTCCCACAAGCCGTGAAATGCGATCATCTGCGTCTCTGTATTTTCTTAATTTCAATGGTGGGAGATTACCTGCCACAAGTTGCTCGAAATAGACATCTCGACCTTTCTGCACCTGACGCAGGCCATCTATAAATTTCCATATGGTTGGATGATCTGCTCCCAATTCCATCTTGAGTCTTCTATGGGCGGCCTCAGCGTGATTATTTGTCCGGTCTTCTCCATCCAGAGTTCTCTGGTAGAGGTTCCACATCCTTTGGGGAAATAAACTTGGTCTTCTGCCATTTCCTCTTCTGTTCATACGTCCAATATAGTAGTCTTCAAACCAGTCTACAAGTGGTTGGTGTTCAGCAGGTAGAGCTTCCGCTAGAACGGCAAAGGCATCATCTAAATGTTCGATAGGAACAAATGCTAATGCTGTCAACATTCTGCAATTTAAAGCGAATTGTGGATCAGCATTATACTCTCTCGTATATCCCATAGCAGCCACTTGTTTCTTCATATTTTGTGCCAAATGGAAAAAACATCCATTGATGTCGACGCCTGGAAAACAATCTTCCATTGCCTTAAATGCCGCCTGTTCGAAATCGCAATGGATTGCTCTGGGTTGCAAATTTGGTACAATTTGTCTGATCAATTCAAACATACGGGTATATGTGGATCTTGTTTTATTCGGCAGCATGGCATAAAATATTGGATGGACTCCATTATATTTTGTGGCCATAACTGTGTATACTTGTAAAAATAGAGATGGTGCTATAGCAAATGTACCGTCACCATACCACACATCTGAGGTCTGTAGATGTTGCAGCCACGATTCTCTCCCGAAAATCAAAATTCTTTGCAATCCTTCTCCATCATCTGCTAATAAAAAATTTTCTTCTACACCATCTTGTAACGTGTAAACACGATAAGACTCGGGAATTACTAACTCTTCAGCAGTTGTCGGATTTGATGGGGCTGCATGAACTTCGTTACGTTTTCGTCTGATGAATTTTCTCATCGCGCCAGTGTTTGGGAGCCGACCATGACAAGCTTGACTTGTATTTCTCAGGCACTCATTGATTACCACTATTGTCCCTTCGTTTGTTTCTGTAGCACGCTTTTTCATTTTTGTAACAACTTGTGCTACTTCCACGTCCATCGCCGAGGAGTCGTGAGTGTGAACATTTACTTTCTTGATGACTTCACCATCTCTTGTATGTATTCTTGCTTTGCACGTTTGTTTCCTCTCACACCTCCAAAATTTTAGGGATTCATCGCTTTTACTAACAGCGTCAAAAACATACATGAAACCATCAGTGGTAAATTTCTCTCTTCCTCTGGTCGATAAAATTTTTCGTTCCATAGCTTAAAAATTCTTCGTCTGTATATCGTATAAATACTACTATGAAATATTATAAGACACTACATAAACTCTTAAACTGATCTCTGTTTATATAGCTGTACCCTCAATAATCCAACCAATCAAATCAATAATAGGTAGGTACCTACTTAAAATTTCCCTTAAGATTAAAAATCAACAAATTACTTGCATCTCTCGTTAATGACATTATAATGTAATTTTTGAAATCAACAACTAATTTAGTTTTCGAATATTTAAAATCAACAAATAACTTGCATCTCTCGTTAATGACATTATAATGTAATTTTTGAAATCAACAACTAATTGATACATGATAATGTCATTTGGAATTAACAGGTAATTTAGTTTTCGAGGAAATGTTAATAACATTATTATGTGATTTATAGAATTTTGTATTTAAATTTTCGAAGAAACTGCAATAAATATAGGGATAACTATTATTATACTAACTAATGGTAAATATTTTAAAAGCAGATTCCTTTCAAGAAAATATTGTATAATTTAATTTTTTTTAAAAATATACATTCTGCAAATATTTTTGCTTAAAAAAGATATTTTAACAATATTAAAATTCTCCGTCTATATACCATATAATGTATGTCTAATTAAAGTTGAAAAATGTCAGTTATCATCTAATTAGCTCTGGGACAATTAAGAGAACAGCAATTATTATTAATATGCATTAATAAAAAATCCAATATAGGTATTTGCAGAATAAAATATAACAAAATGTTTATAAAAGAAATATATTTAGTTTATTTTTCTACTTGACCATTAATGTTAAAATTGTGTGACCAATGAACTCCAATGTATTTAAATAACTATATTAAAAGATTTTTTTCCAAAAAATTGCCTGACCAATAAACCTCAATGTAGGTATTTAGTCAACTAAAATAAAATTTCTGACGCCGAAATGGCCGACGCCGAAACGGCCTACGCCGAAACGGCCTACGCCGAAACGGCTCTACGCCCAAACGGCCACGCCGAAATGGCCACGCCGAAACGGCGACGCCGAAACGTCCCATTCCGGGGTGTACAGTACCTACACTTTCTGCCAAGTACCATAAGGATATGTCAAATAGTTTTATAGTACCGGGCACACATAGTTCCTAAAGTTTTAAATAAAGAATAAATTATTTAAAAAAAATACTTTAAAATAATTTGACATATCCGTGTGATACTTGGCAGAAAGTGTAGGCACTGTACACCCTACTAAATTATGTTAAATAATCGTTTCTGGCTACTACCAGAGGCGTACGACAGGGGAAAGTGAATGGTTGACCCTTGCCAAATTCTACGCCACTGATGAAACTGCTATTTTAGCATAATTTTTATATTCTCCAAAACTTTTTATGCAAATAATATACTCTTCATTCGTAATGATAAAGTCATTAGTTTTCGAGATATCTGAAGTTAAAAATGAAAAGGCACACTTATTTTGATTAATGTATTATGCTCCTTCGTTTTTAGCTTCAAATATCTCGAAAACTAATGGCTTTATCGTTACGAATTAAGAGTATGTTTTTTACATAGAAAGTATTGGAGAATCAAAAAATTGACTAAAATAGCAATTTCGCCAGTGGCGTAGAATTTGGGAAGGGTCAACCATTCACGTTACCCCGTCGTACGCCTCTGGTAGTAACCAGAAACGTTTGTTTACCATAATTTAGTAGATTATACAATACTAGCACCACTTACCACATTTCGTGTTGTTGTCCCATGCCTGTCAGGAAATATTCAAAAATAAATAAAATAAACGTTTAACTTTGACACCCTGTATTTCGATTATTATCAACTTTTGTACTAAGGTAAGTTAGCTTAAATCGACCTATTTTAAACTCAGGAATTTAAGGTTAAGCTATGGCCCATTCTTTACCAAACACCCTGTATACTAATGGACTGCCGTCGGTATGATTCCTCTAGCTAGAAGCAAACAAAACCTAGAAATGAATCTAAAGGTACGTATCCATACGTTGGTGCTCCGTGTAGCAGCTCCACATAGTGGATACATTGGTGCTCGCAGCTCGGCGTTCACCCTCTTTGATTCAACCGGTTTGTGGTTTATATGTAGGGGAGTGCATGCCGTATCCATTTGAGCAGCTACACGGAGCATGAAGCACCAACGTATGGATACGTACGTACCTTAAAAGACATCCTTAGGCTAAGGCCACACGGGCGATAATTTTCGGCGCCGTAAGAGCAGTAAACCTGACTTGGCATTGGTTGACAAACTCCTATTTCATCTACAATTGTAGTGTAACCTGTTTGTCAAGTTTAAACAAACAACATAGGAAGGTGTTAAAACAATGGGCTAAAATCAATTTACAATATTTGTAATAAAATACGCTCTATCTCGGTAAGGAGGAATATTGTATTTAAGTGTTTTAGGTTAAATCTTCGTATTTTTTGCTAAGGTTTCTCCAGTTACCATATGGACAATTCTTAATGAAACACCCTGTATATAATAGCGCAACAGCTGCAGTGAGAATGTATTATGGCGACACAAATGCATTTCCCTTGGAGAGGGTTATTAGACAAGGAGGCACTCTCTCCTGAACTTTTCAACGCTTTGTTACAGAGTGCTATGAGAAACAATAATTGGGAAAATATTGGAGTCAACATAAATGAGGAGTTTCTGAACAACTTGAGATTTCAGATGAGATAATCCTATCGCAGACCGGATATATCATGCCTGCCAACTTCTTCAAGACTTTCAGAGATCTTGTACACGAGTTGGCCTTAAAATTAACTTTTCCAAAACACAATACATGACCAACCTTGTACTGGTCAAAAATATCTCAACTAATGGCATGCAACTTGAACAAGAGTATAGCTATAAACATCTGGAGTTGCAATTAAATTAGGAAGATATAATCAAACAACAAAGTTAAACATGAGAATAGGATTGGCATGGGCTGCTTACGTAAAACTGAGGGAAGTCTTTAGATCAGATATTCCCATGTGTGCTTGAAAAGGAAGGTCTTTGATCAATATAATGTACTGCCAGTTCTAACGTATGGAGCAGAAACATTGACCATTACTAGAAAAGTAACCAATAAAATAAAAGTGGCACAGAGAGCAATGGAGAGGTCAATGTTCAATATATCCCTCAGAAACAAAGTTCCAAACTAAATAGTTGGGAGAAAAACTGGTGTTACGGACGCAATTCAAAGAATTACAATGCTAAAACAGAACTGGGCGAGACATGTTGCCAGATTCATCTGCCAAGATGGTAGGACGATATCAAACGCATCTAGCACAACTGCATTCAGGGTGCTCAAGATTAGATGTAATGGAATTATCTATGGGAGCCCTATATCCAGCAGTGGACTCAAAACGGCTGCTGATGATGACTAAACACCAAGGAATGTTTCGTGCTTAACTATTCATTTTTTACTGTTAAATGGACAAAAAGGGATATACCTAGATGAATTGACCAAATTGTGATGGATTAATAATTGTGATGGAAACGTTATTTGAACTAATTTGGATGAAATATTATTCTTTAATATTTTTCAAGGTTTTATTATTTTGCTAGCGAAACGTCTTGTTAACGAAGCCATTCTCTCTGAGAGACATTTTTTATTTCCATTTGTGTGTGCAAATTTGAAAATTAACCCGTATATGTATGTTGAGTTAGACTTGCTATGTTATACATTCTCCTTTTGTTTCTTGATTTTAATAAATAAATTACCATCCTCAGCTAGTAATTTAGTTTGCCTTTGTCACCTCGTTAAACTTCGTCTTTGACATTGCCATGGCTGACGATATTTGAATAAAGCCAGCTACAATTTTATATGAAATAAAAATTATAGTACTTATTTGTGAAGTAAAAAAGACAACTTACTTCACATTTTATCTGGATTTCAAGAAAGAAATCACCAAATAATTAATCCCTAATTAAGAGAAATTTCCTTCCCAGAACATAATGGTGATGGAAATTACAAAATTTAACGCATTATTAAACGTATAACGTATATATAAATTATTTAATAAAAGGCTATAGCAGGATAAGATGGTCAAAAATGCCCCCGCACCGATCAGCCCCGCTACTTATTTTTTCGAAAAAGGATATACAATTATGCCCTCATGCAAATTTTTAGCTTCCCAGAGGTCCTAGAACCTCTTAAATCGAGAAAAGAAGAATTTTTATTGCATTGAAGTATTGAACCAATTAATGTGTAATAATATAATATACAGAGTGAGGTTTATGTACGGAAACCTTCAATTATCTCGGAAACGGTTAGCACAATTTTTATAAATTTTTCTGGGTAGGGGTTTTCTAATGAGCCCGATATTATAGTGATAATTACATTGTTGTCAGATCTTCCGTTTGTCTAAAAATCTATTTTTTTACTTCAATTGGAATACCCTGTATATTTTTTGCTTTTTTAAGTCCTTAAGAAATACTAATTATCCTTCATGTTATATTCCCTATACCTAAAGATCATAATTTCGGAGTTATTGCTACATTTATTTAAAAAAAAAAATTAAACAAATTATAAAAATCAAGTTTTTCGGCCCGGGTAGACATTATTTTCCTTTTTTTGGACTATTGGAAACAAAAAAAGTTCTTTTGTAATTTTTCTCTAAAGTTAAACGAGTTCGAGTTATAAACAATTTAAAACTGAAAAAATCGAATAATGACGATTTTCAAGGTTCAAAACCACAAATCAAAAATATTATTTTTGAAACTGTACAGTAGACAAATTCAAGTTCAATCCTTATTTTATCAGTTGTTTAAGCTGTTTAAGCTTGTTTCATTCTAAAATATTGTTTTTTAGTTGTTAATTCTGCCCGATCGCCCGTCCTCTCATATGCGCTTCACTAACAATTATTAAAAAGCAATGTTTTAGAATAAAACGGACCAAAAATTTTTATAGCGAGCCCCTAGAAGAAGGGCTTAGCTTAAATTTGGCAACTCAGCAGTTTTAAAAATAATATTTTTTATATGTGTAATATCGTCATTATTCGATTTTTTTTCAGTTTTAAATTGTTTAGAGCTCGAAAACCATTAACTTTAGAGAAAAATTACAAAATACCTTTTTTCTTCCCAATGATTTAAAGAATGTAACTACACGGACCGAAAAAATTGATTTTTATAATTTATTTAATTTTTTTTAAATACATGTAGTAATAACTCCGAAACTATGGCATTTAGGTATAGAGAATATAACATGAAAAATAATCAGTATTTCTTAGACTTCAAAACGCAAAAAAAATAAGAAAGTTCATTAGATTTCCAGAAAAACGGAAGATCTGACAACAATGTAATTATCACTATAATATCGGCTGCATTAGAAAACCCCTACCCACCAAAACCTATAAAAATTATGCAAGATGTTTCCGAGATAATTGAGTGTTTCTATACATAAAACTCACTCTGTATATTATAATTATTATAATAATATTATATTAATACGCATTAATTGGTTCAATACTTCAATGCAATCAATTTGACTTTTTATGATAAAATTAGTGAATTAGTCAGTATTTTGAATGTATATTTTGAATCTAGTTATAAAAAATACGACTATATTAGTTGCAATAAATGATCAAATTGATAATATACGTGTGTCGCATTTAAGATGAAGACACCCCTATATTTCGGCTATCAAAATATATACAGATTTGAAATTTGGTACAGTCATACAGGTTAATGGTTCACAATTTTTAAAAGGGTCAACTGACATTTAAATTGTAAACGCGGTCTACTGCGAATCCACGAACAGGGTAAATTTTCGATATGCGATTCGATTTGCTTCTCGTTAGAGATATCGAAAAAAGTTGTTTGGGAAAGCTATTCCAAATATTATTATAATCCCTCATACCAAATTCTATGACAAAATTCACACTTTTAGTGCTTTTTTTAGTTGTTGAAGTCAGGATCCTAAATCCTAAAATTGGCTGTACCGAGATGCATCTCGAGACAGCCAAAAACGGTTTTTTAAATTTTTTCGTTCTTTCCGCTCAGATATTAAAAATTCTGCCTCTGCCATTCAAAAGAACGACAAAAGATACACAAAAAATACTATTTAAAAGTTGACCAAATTATATTTATATAACCTAAAATTTTTTTGAAAATTACAAAAATTTTTCCTGGGCTCATTTTTTACTACAAAAATCTAAAAAAAATCAGGCTGTTTTGTATTCAAAATATACATACTCTCGAATTTTTTCAGATTTTTCAGATAAGTTAAAATTGCGCTCACAAAAAAATAAAACCTAAAAATTCTTCTTTTCCCGATTTAAGAGGTTCTAGGAACTTTGGGAAGCTAAAAATTTGCATGAGGGCATAATTGTATATCCTTTATCGAAAAAATAAGTAGCGGGGCTGATCGGTGCGGGGGCATTTTTGACCATCTTATCCCGCTATAGCCTTTAATAAAATGCAAATGCATAGTCTACCTAGTAATTAATAAGTTTTAAAGTTAAGCTGCTGCATATGACACCCAAATATAGACAAAAAATAATAATAAAATGATGGAGATGGTTGTAAAGTTTTTTTGCGGAATATAATATAGATTTCTTTACTAACTCAGAGGACGGGGTCGGCAAAGAGACGTCAAACGTAGAATTTCTCGTGAAGTAGTCATGATTAGGTCTTGGTGGAAAGACATGTAGATGTTTACGAATTAAGCAAACAGTTTCTAAAATATACAAAGATGGAAGGGTTAAAATTCCGTGATATTTGAAGTAACTTCTGCAATGTGTTGTTCTTCTGAGGCCAAACAGATATCTTATTGCTCTTTTTTGTAATTTGAAAATAACATCGAATTGGGCAGCTGTACCAGAACCCCAAAAAGGAAGACCATAACGAAGATGTGACTGAAACAAAGAAAAATATGTTATTTTGAAAGATGCTAAATTGAGTTCATTCGAAACAGATCTTATAGCATAGCAAGCTGAGGATAGTTTCTTCCTTAACAAATCGATATGGTGGGACCATTTAAGGTTGCTGTCTAAAAAAATACCAAGAAATTTTAGAGAATCAACGGTACTGATCTGGCTGTTATTAAGTGGTAAGGGTTGAACAGCTTCTTTATAAGACAATGCTACTGTTTTATCTACGTTCAACGAGAGTAAATTAGAGTCAGACCAGGTTTTTATTGTAAGTAGATCAGAAGTTATAGTAGCATGAAGTGTTGCAATATTTGAGTTGCTCCAAGTGATCCTGGTATCATCAGCAAAAAGAAAGATTTTTCCATCGATGTTTAAACTAGTGATGTCATTAATAAAGATAAGGAAGAGTAGAGGACCCAATACTGAACCTTGAGGTACCCCACATACAATGTTTTTGAGACTAGAGTCTGTATCATTTGCTCTAACCAGTTGTTTCCTATCATCCAAGTAAGATTGGAACCAATCCAAAGAAAGACCTCGAATTCCGTAGAAATTTAGTTTTTTTATCAAAATGTTGTGATTTACACCATCAAAAGCTTTGGCGTAGTCACAAAAAACGGTGGCAGTGTGAAGATTATTGTTCAGTGCTTGATAAACCTCATGTAGTACAGAAAACATGGCATCAGTGGTGCATTTATTATTTAAAAAGCCGAACTGATTTTGTGATAAAATGTTGTTTTCAACTAGAAAGGACATAAGTCGGGCTTTTATGAATCTTTCAATAATTTTGGAGAGTACCGTTAGTAGTGCAATAGGTCTATAATTGCCGGTATTAGATATTTCACCACCCTTGTCAAAAGGAATAATGATGGCTGTCTTCAGGCACTCTGGAAATTTACCTTTCTCAAAGGTATCATTAATTAGTGAGATGAGGACTTCTAACACATTTTCTGGGAGATTAGAAAAAAATTTTATCGATAGATCATCAGTACTACAGGAAGATTTGCTTTTGATACTATTGATTGTTTGGATCAGTTCAGATTTATCGACTGGTTTTATAAATAATGAATTTGAGACCTTTCTTGAATTAGGGAGATAGGCAATGGGATCTTGTTGTGGCAAAATAGTTGATGTTATATTTCTACTCACATTAACAAAGTATTCATTTAGATTTTCAGGGTCTGGAAGGGAAATTTTTTGAGCACTGTGGGTTTTATTTCGAAGATCGTTTATTATGGACCAAGTTTCTTTTGCAACACTTTTTGAGCTTCCCAGACGGTTATGGTAGAAGTCTTTTTTATCTGATTTTATAAGTTTAAGATAGGTTACCCTGTACTTGGTGATATATTCAGTGATAGAGACGTTAGTAGTAAATTTCTTGATATAGAGAAGAGAACGCATATTCTTGGATTGGAAGGTATTCTAATACCTTTAGTAGTCCAGGGTTTGCGATGTTTTGGCTTAATTGCAATTAAAAGAAATGCTTTATTGAAGACACAGACAAGCTTATCTAAAAAAGCACTGAAATTATTATCCACGTCCATAGCAGGAAAGATGACAACTGAACTTAATTGGCTCTCTGAGCGATATTAGCACTAGTCTGTCAATCTACCTTGACAAACTGTAATACCCTGTATAGGTAATTCATATATACATATTATTACAGTTTGTCAAAGTACATTGACAGCCTAGTGCTAACATCGTTCAGAGAGCCAATTAAGTTTAGTTGTCATCTAAACTCTGCCATGTAAGGTCCTACCTTCAAATATTCCAACCAATATGGTTAATGTCATGTGATGCCAGGAGTTAATCTGTAAATATTTTTAACATCCTATATAAATTTTATAATATAATGTAACCTTTACAATTTTAAACAACTTAAGGTTTTTTACCCGTATATTTTGGTGGCTTAAAGCATGTAAACCTGTAAGTATAACTATCTACTAACTTTTTTACCTTAGTCAAAATTTAACCTCACGTTTGCTTTACTTAAAGAGTTATACTTGTTTTAGGTTAGGTGATAACACTGATGATGGAATACTGATTCCGAAAACGTTCTGTTGTGATATAACCCTTTTTAGGGATTTTAAATATACCTTTTACAAGATAAGATTTTTATTTTTGTGATTTTTGGTATACAGCCAGTTACAGGAATTTTTCCTTGTGATATGTTTAATAAAATATACCACGACGGTCAAATCCCTGATGAATGGTTAAAATATACCATTTTACCCTAAGGTATCCAAGAAAAATAATCCTAAATATTGCGATGAGTACCGATTAATTAGCCTTATGAACAACACTTTAAAAATACTACTCAAAGTTATTCAACAGCGTATATTATAAAAACTGTGAAGAACAATTATATTAGACAATACACAGTTTGGATTTAGAGGTGAAATGGGAACAAGAGAGGCATTGTACGCAATGACGGCACTATTACAAAAATACATGGAATCTAATAAAAACGTATTCATATGTTATATACATTTGCAAAAAGAGTTCAACATGGTAAACTCATACATGCATTGCAACACATACACCTAGATCTCAAGGATATTAATTTATTCAACAATCTACACTACAATCAAACAGCGGTCGTACGGGTGGAAGATAGTGAGACAAATCAAGTAGAAATTCAAAGAGGAGTCAGACAGGGATGTGTACTGTCGCCACAATTATTTAGGGTCGATTTCGCATACCTGCGGTAATCTATGGGAGCGTTCAAGTATTACGTAACGCGATTTTTGAAGATTTTTAACCCCCCCCTACGTAACGCACTCTTATGGGAGTTTAACTATTGCGTAACGCAATTTTTGACGATAATTGTCCCCCCCCCCAACCTGCGTTACGTAATACTTGAACGGTCCCTATGGTTCTGTTGAACCAGGTTCACCGGTGATTTTCGGTTTTTTTTGGAATGCATTTCTCATTGCACGTTCATGTCAGTGCTCGTTCTACAGCTTTCGAGAAATGCCCACAGATGGCAAAGGGTAAAAAACTGTCGCCATTTTGAACTTCCTCTTTTATGCTGTTTTTGAATAAAGTTAAATTTAAGTATTTATAGTCAAATAGTAATTTTAATAATTATAAATAAATATTATAAAAACAAAAATAATGTTATCGTTTATCGTTAGGCTTAATATAATATAATAGGATATATTTATATTAGAGAGATTTTGCACCTCTTATTTTGCAATTCCGTTATGGTTATCGTTATACTACGTCTGCGCAGTAGCGAATATATGATCCGTTATCGTTATTAAACATAAGGGATTCCGTAATTTACGGAGGTTTAAAGTAGTGGTTATCGTTATCGTTATAGTAATGGTTAAATTGCTTTGTTGCCAGAATGTAAAAAAATCAGTAAAATTACATTTACATAGATTCTAATTTTGATGACCTATAAATTAAAATATCAAAAACTGTTCAAGTATATGCTTCAAATTACAATAACGTTGTGAAGTGAGGTTATGTTTAAATAACGATGACACGAAAAACCTACTTGACAGGCTGCAAAAACTCTGCTTTTTAACGTTGCCGTAATCGTTATGCTTAATAAAGTTAACCATAGCGGAGCCAAAATCAGCGGTTATTTTAAGGGTCGATTTCTCATACCTGCGTTAATCTATGGTTCAGTTGAACCGGGTTCACGGGTGATCTCCGGTTCTGTTTGGAATGCATTTCTCATTGCGCGTTCATGTCAGTGCTCGTTCTACAGCTTTCGAGAAATGCCAATAGATGGCAAAAGGCAAAAAACTGTCGCCATTTTGAACTACCTTTTTTATGCTGTTTTTGAATAAAGTTAAATTTAAGTATTTATAGTCAAATAGTCATTTTAATAATTATAACTAAATATTATAAAAACACAAATAATGTTATCGTTTATCGTTAGGCTTAATATAATAAAATAGGATATATTTATATTATGACAGCGTTTCGTGTTAATACAACGCATGCGTAGTCCATGAAATCATCTGAACTGAGTTCTGAAATCTTTGAACGGCCGAATTCCACCGTTCAAGCATCGTTCAAGTTTAAACTGCCATCGGTTGAACGGGAATTGAGAAAGACGATTTTGACTTTAAACTGACGTTTACTTAAAGTTCAGGTTAAACTGGAGTTGAACTCGATATGAGAAATTGGCCCTTAGAGGTGCAAAATCTCTCTATTATGACAGCGTTTCGTGTTAATACAACGCATGCGTAGTATATGAAATCATCTGAACTGAGTTCAGAAATCTTTGAACGGCCGAATTCCACCGTTCAAGCATCGTTCAAGTTTAAACTGCCATTGGTTGAACGGGAATTGAGAAAGACGATTTTGACTTTAAACTGACGTTTACTTAAAGTTCAGGTTAAACTGGAGTTGAACTCGATATGAGAAATTGGCCCTTAGAGGTGCAAAATCTCTCTATTATGACAGCGTTTCGTGTTAATACAACGCATGCGTAGTACATGAAATCATCTGAACTGAGTTCAGAAATCTTTGAACGGCCGAATTCCACCGTTCAAGCATCGTTCAAGTTTAAACTGCCATTGGTTGAACGTGAATTGAGAAAGACGATTTTGACTTTAAACTGACGTTTACTAGAAGTTCAGGTTAAACTGGAGTTGAACTCGATATGAGAAATTGGCCCTTAATGTGTATTCTCAATTAATATTTCAGAAGGCACTATGGGAAAGAACTGAAGATATAGGATTGGAAGGAGCATCATTAATAACATAATATTTGCAGACGATACCGCAATCATGGGAGAGAATATAGACGATTTACAAATTCTCATAGAAATCTAACAGAAAGCAAAAATATGGGACTAACAATGCATAGAGATAAAACCAAATACATGGTGATCTCGAAAAATCCTGTTGACAACATCCATCTGAACTTAGAGGGTAAACCTTTAGAGAGGATCGACAAGTATAAATAACTCGGAACAAGTACAAACTCACAGTTAGATCAAGGTGAGGAAATAAAGGTTAGAATAGAAAAAGCTCGAAAAGGATTTATAAAATACTAGTCAAATAAGAAAATCTACGGTTTCGTTTTGATTTAAATCTGTCTCCCTCCATCCCCCGATAGTACTATTTCTAGGTCTACCTGTTGTCAAGGAGGCTCTGAGGAAGACAAATTTATACCAACACGACCGTAATTTCTCGATATAAATTAAAACTCTATATCGCAGTATAGCCCGATCAAAGAACAATCTGACCCCAAAAAAAATAAAGGAAGGATGAAAATTTGGGAATAGGTAGTTGAAATTGTCTATTATTTACTTACTTACTTAAGCCGTCCTCTTGTACCTTACGGTGTCGAGGTGAAATTGTCTATTATTATATAAGAAAAAGTTTACAATTCTACATCCCCTCCATTTTACAAAAATGGAGGAGAATACCCCCCTCTGAAAAAATACATTCAAAGTAAGACCGGAATTGGATAAAATGACTAATTCTAAACAACTTTTCTTTTATAGAGTTTTTTCACTAAGTCAATACTTTTCGAGTTATTTGCGAGTGAATATGTTCATGTTTAACAAAATAAAACATGTTTTTCGACGATTTTTCGGAGATAACTCAAAAAGTAAGTATTTTAGTGAAAAAAATTATTCTTAACAAAAATATAGCTCATCAAAAATTGAAAAAAATGGTGTTATACATGAGGTCTGTAGACCCAGTAGAAGCAGAATTGCAGCTAATGAAAAGTAGGCTCTTCTTCATCAAATTCCAAATCGAATATTTCAATGTGAAATAACCCAAAAACGGAACACTTTTAGGGGAAAATTCATTTGAACTTATTTAAAGTGTTTAAAAAAAGGTTTATTTTTGTTAAAAAAAAAACTTATAATATTAAAAGTAAGTGAATTACGCTCCAAATATTGATGGTCCCTATTATTTTTTGGTAAAAAAATCGCGAAAATCACCCCCTAATTAGCATCACATATTATACATTGTAACATTACCACTTCACAAGTTACTTTGTATATGTATTATTTATATGATCTGTAAGTTTCATCGGTTCAAAGTGCTTCGTTTTGAAAAAGCTGTAGTTAAAACGGCTTGAACGAGTAACTAATCACGAGTTTAGGCAAATTTTGAACAACCATCGCATAACCAATTTTTCTCTAACAAGAAAACAAAAAATCAAAAATATAGAAAAGCAAAACGTACATTTTATTACTCTTTGAGGTTTTTGGTATTCCTAATTGGTTTTAAGTTAATTCCATGAACAATTACGATTTTTTTCAAAATAAAAAAAATGTTTTATTTTAATCCCAATTTTTTTCAACACTGAGCACTTTGAACCAATGAAACTTATAGATAATATATAAACAATACATAAGTAAAGTAACTTGTAAAGCGGTAACGATTTTTTATTTGAGAAGCTAATTAAGGGGTGATTTTCGCCATTTTTTTACCAAAAAATAAAAGGGACCAACAATATTTTGAGCGTAACTCACTTACTTTTAATGTTAGAAGTTTAAAAAAAATAAATCTTTTTTTATACACTTTAAAAAAGTTGTAATGAATTTTCCCCGAAAAGTGCTCCGTTTTTTTTTGGTTATTTCACATTGAAATATTCGATTTGGAATTTGACGAAAAAGAACCTACATTTCATTAGCTGCAACTCTGCTTCTACTGGGTCTGCAGACCTCACGCATACACCATTTTTTTTCAATTTTTTATAAGCTATATTTTTACTAAGACTATTTTTTTCGCTAAAATACTTACTTTTTGAGTTATCTCCGAAAAAACGTCCAAAAACATATTTTTTTTGGTTAAAAATGAACACATTCATTCGCAAATAACTCGAAAAGTATTGACTTGGTAAAAAACTCTATAGAACAAAAGTTACTTAGAATTAGTCGTTTTATCCAATTCCGGACTTATTTTAAACGTATATTTTTTCATCCCCGAGGGAAAAGTTTTTCACCCCGTATTTTCCAATTTTTGTAAAATGGAGGGGATGTAGAATTGTAAACTTTTTCTTATATAATAATAGACAATTTCAACTACCTATTCATAAATTTTCATCCTTCCTTTATTTTTTTGGAGGTTTTCGTAAAATTTTGCGTTCCCTGATCGGGCTAGTATGATTAGAACGCCCTCTAAACTCATTTCACAAAATACTAGTCAATGTTTACAAATAAGAAATTGAGTATGGACATTAGATTGAGGTTCATCGAATGTTATGTTTGGTAGCAATTACTGTATGAGGTAGAAGCTTGGACTCTAAAAGTCTAATTAGTAAAAAAAAATGGAGACATTCGAAATGAGGATAAATTCTGAAAATTCCTTGGACTGCAAAAGTATCAAACGAAGAAGTGTTAAGACGAATTGGACATGGCAGAAAGCGTATGAACACAATTAAAATAATAAAAACATCGTATCTGTGCCACATACTTTGAAACGATAAATATTCTCTGCTACACGGTATAATGCAAGGAAGAGTAGAGGAAATAAAGAAAAAAGATGGGAAGAGAGAAGATATATTGGCTAAGGAATATCAGAGATAGGACTAACCTCAGTGTTGCACATATATTTCATGTTGCAAAAGATAGGGAAGCGTTAAAAGAAGTGATGGCCAACATTCGTTAGAAGACGACGCAATAAGAAGAAGAAGCGCATTATAAAATACACCAACAATCAAACATAATCCCACTTGTTTTTACATATTTTTCTTATTTATTATTATTTCACAAAAATTTAAAAATATAAAGTTCATTTTGAGAAAACATATAACTCCACAATAATAAAAATATTTTGCAATATTGGGTCATAACCTTAAAATTACAACACTCTTTCCAAAAGAACGTGGCTTTCAGCCAAGTTTTCAAAACTGCCGTCGATTTTAGCAACCACTTTCACTTTTTAAGAACATACACATATTTTTAGCTGGACTATGCAGCGACAAACTATTTTTATCTATTAAATGCAACATTTAAACAAACCAGTGTTTTTGGGTGCAATTCATTTTTGCAGCAATGTTTGTTATAATATCCATGCTTTTAAATATTCATAAGAAAAACTTAAAAAAAAAATCGAAAAATCATGTACCAGATTAATTGCATTGCTATATATTGCTTGACTTTATTTGTCCCTTTTCTTTAATACTATATATGGCGCATAAGATTTATTATAAAAATATCTAACAACTCAGTTAAGTAGAAATAATTGCGACTTTCTACTTTAAACAAAGTATAAAAGTAAAATGTAAATAGTAGGTATACGAAATATTCACACCCAGTCTAACCTGCCATTCTGTGACACGTGTTTCGCTATTATGAGCTCTTCAGACAGAAGTTGCTGGTAAAGACGAAGTAAAAAGAATATCCTTTCGTATATCGGTGGTTAATACAGAACCATGCAGTCATTCACGGACTTACTCCAGGGTAATAAGCTAGAAATAGACCATGTTCGGGACACTCAAAGATACAGGTAGCTGACTACTTTTTTAGTTATTGTAGACCTATAGGAAGAAAACCTACCTGTTTTCTGCCTAGAGTTCGCGTCCGTTTTTTAATTATTGACAATTTAGTGCAAAAATCGCGATTTTTCGATTTTTTGCGCCCCATTCAAAAGCTAAACAGTTGACATAAAACTACAAAATTTAATTTTTGAAAGTTAAAAAGTTAATTTGTTGCTACACAAACTGCAAAATAAATGAAAATCGTTATTTGTTAATAACTTTTACTAAAACTAGATTTAGAACTTTAGTGTTTCACTCAAAGTTGTGTATTGGGGTATTTAACAAACCCTCAAAATTTGAGACCGATCCATTAATTAGTTTAAAAGTTATTCTATTTGTTTATCCCAGAGACCTTTATTTTGCAATAACATAAGACAGAAAATAATGAAGATAAGGCAATTCTGCGTATGTCAAATGAGAGTAGAAAAGTGATACTATCAAAATATACTAAAAAAAGATAAAAAAATTTCTAATATAGTCAAAAATACTAATGCCAAATTTTTGAAATTTTGTAGTCTATAAACATTTAGAACAACTTTAAAAATATTATCCGTAGAAAAAATCATTTTACATATTCGAAAAGTTGGTATTTTACACGAATTTTTAAAAATGTTGTTTAGTTGGTGACTGGTCGTGGTAAGTGAAGGGGAACTGAAAGCCGACAAATGCCCGAGTTCAAAAACTAAAACAGGCAACTTAAAACTACTATCATTGTCTATATCTCGGTATCTACTAAATATGTTTTGATCTTGCCCTTAATATAAATATTTTTTGATGGCTCATATTACCCGTATGCGCGCCAATGGTGAATATTAAATTCTTAATTGTATGTCAAAAAATATGCAATAACTACGTCATAAAACCCACCACATTGCATTTGCATATCTCAACCGGTTTTAAAGCAATAAATAAATCGTCAGTTTGTCAGAAAAATTTCAACACCCCCTATCTCGAAAACGAAGCATTTGCGGACCTAAGTTTATTAAGCACACTGTCATTATTTTTTCATGCAGAATTACCCCTTAAACTTTGCCAAAATTTTTTAGAAACACCCTGTATTGATAAAAAACTTGTCTAGTTGTTAAAGCACCTAACTTTTTTATTATCCAACTTAAGCGAATAAATCAAACAACAAAATATTGAAAAAGCATGAGGCTATAGTTAGGTTTTAATTTCAGTATTCTACAAACGCTAAAATATTCCACAGGATGATGCAAACTTTAAGAAAAAAACAGTTTGATTCGGACACCCGGTATACAATGAAAATTTACTTGTATAGCAACAATATTATTATAACGATATTGGCAAGGAATAAGGCTATAACATATTAAAAAAATCACTTAAATCGGACAACATATTTAGGAGATATAAGACATCAAAAATGACCGATTTTTAAGGTGGCCGGTTAATTTTGGTCCAGAGTGTATGTTGAAAAATTCAAGTAGGTACCGCGCAATACCATAAAAGTGATCTTCTTCTTTGTGTGCCGTGCTTGGTTTCAAACGTTGGGTATCGTCGTATTAACAAGCTGATGAAATGTTTCTCGGTCGGCAACTATATGAAACAGTTTTTCGACCGTTCGACCTGTCCATGGTCTAATGTTACGCAGCCAGGACAATTGTTTTCTTCCAACCCAGCATTTTCCTTCGATTTTGCCCGGAATGATCAACCGGAGTAAGCGATATTTAGGTCATTATATGACAGAAGTATTGAACCTTTCTCATTTTTATGACGTTGATCAATTCTCGCTCTTTGTGCATGGTCTCCAGCACACATTCGTTGGATATGTGTGTTGTCCACGGGATTCTGAGCATGCGACGGTAACACCACAACTCGAACGCTTCTAATTTGTTGAGATTCTTCACTTTTGTTGTCCAAGTTTCACATCCATAGAATAAAACGGACCAGACGTAGCACTATAATAAAAGTGATGCTGGACGTATAAACATTATAATGCATACTTTTGTTCACGTATATAAAGCCTACATAGTGAGAATAAGTGGCTAATGAATGTCGTTTGGTAGAAGCAACAGTACTGCCTGTCACCCTGTCAGTCTTCACGGTTTTTTTAGAAAAGTAAGAAGAACAAGAGGAAGAAATGAGTCAGCGCTCCTTCCTACCCTCTCCCTCACTACCCATGCCTTTCTCTCTAGTTTTCTGCAGAATTTATCATTTACGCTCTTTATTTCTACTTAGTTTGGTTTTGTTCTTTGGAAGAGAATGACTGTTGTCGTTGTAGTTATGTGCCGGAGTTGATTTTACAAATTTACACATCAGATTGATTAGTATTTTATTCTAACTCTCCAGAAGGATTACGTCACTTAATGCAAATGTTTAATTTACGATATGCAGTCATTAAAGAAGTAATGGGAAAACACGTTTTGAATACAGTTGTTAAAGAAAAGAAGGAAGCCTTAATTGTCGGTTCAACACCAGATTTGTCTCGTATTGACCAACTGACTGTTATATTAAGATATGCTAATTCATTTGATGGCAAAGTGTATGAGCGTTTTCTCACATTCATACCCATTAGTAGCGAAACTGAAAAAGATATTTCTTCTGCTGTTTTAACCTATTTAAATGACTGTGGCATTCATGTAAACGACATGAGGGGACAATCATACGACAATGCAGCAAACATGTCAGGCAAATACAATGGTCTCCAGGCTTATTTGTCTAAGATTAATAAACTTGCAGTTTACATTCTTTGTGCCGCACACTCACTTAATTTAGTTGGAGTAAGTGCTGCTGAAAGATGCGTTGGAGCAATATCGTATTTTGGGTTTGTTAAGCCGTAAAAACATTGATTTATTCCATATTGCTATACGGAGTGGAAACATGGACTCTTGGAATTACAAGTATGAGGCGTATAGAAGCCTTTGAGATATGAGTTTTTCGAAGAACGCTCAAGATCTCTTGGACAGAGCACGTGACCAACAACGAGGTGCTGAGAAGAATGGGGATTGAGAGAGTACTCCTAAATATTGTAAAAAACAGAAAAACGAGTTATTTAGGACATGTTTATAGAGGAGAAAGATACAACTTTCTACGACTCATAATGAAAGGGAAAGTGGAAGGAAGAAGAGGTCCAGGAAGAAGAAAATGTTCCTGGCTGAAGAATGTAAGAGACTGGACAGGCATGGACACACATTCGATACTAAGAACAGCTCAAGATAGAGAGATTTGCTGTAGTTATAGCCAATCCTCAGCAATGGAGAAGGCACCTTAAGAAGAAGCATCTTATTGGTGTTATTAAAAAAAACTAATAATTGGGTTAGTTTGTATGGCTTCCTAGATCAATTCTTTTAGAATTTTTCAATTATCGGTCATATTATTAATTTAATCGAATTGTTATAACTTAATTGCCTAAATTTGATATAGTGTTTCTAAATTATTTATGTTTAATTAAAGGGCCTAGTCGGGTAAGATGATGAAAAGTGCCCCCAACTCGATTCGAATTGCATATAGTTCAACGTTTAGTACATATAGAGAAACTCACTTTCTGAAATTTTTAGCACTCTAGGTGGTCACCTGACCCACCTAGAGCCTAATTAGGCTTTTTATGTTTTTATTTTTTATCTCAGCCGCATCGAGAGCTAGTGAAAAACTTTAAATAAAAAAGTTATAAGTTCCAAAAAGTTCAGTTAGAATAAATTTTTTTTTATTTTTTGGCGGGAAATTCAAATTTTAGGACGATTTTAAAATTTTAAATCAATATAAAAAAATAACTAAGATATTCGTTCTCACGAAAAAAATTTATAACGTGTATTTTTGCCAAATGTTTCATTCTAAATTTTTTCAGATTTTTAAAATTGGTGAAACGTACTTTTAAAAATAAAAAACCACATTTTTTCGCTTTTTTTCGCTTTTTGATACAATTTTATACAGGGTGTTTAAAAAAGGTAACACCGTCACTAGGATAGGTAAAAACTGAAAAATAATTGGGGTTTGTCTAATAAAAATTTTTTGTAATGTCATCCATTTTCAAGATACAGGGCGTTGAAGAACACAAAATTTTACACATTTTTTACGATTTTGCTGAAACTACTGGCAACATTGTAATAAAATTTGGCAGGTTTTAAGAGGTATTTATTGTTCATTTTTTGACATACAATTAAGAATTTTATATTCATCATTGGCGCGCATACGAGTAATGGTCTGAACTTTTAAAAATGCGGTTTTTTATTTTTAAAAGTACGTTTTACCAATTTTAAAAATTTGAAAAAATTCAGGGTGAAACATTATGCAAAAATACACGTTATAATTTTTTTTCGTGAGAACGAATGTCTTAGTTATTTTTTTATACCTATTTAAAATTTTAAAATCGTCCTAAAATTTGAATTTCCCGCCAAAAATTAAAAAAAAAATTTCGGACAGAACTTTTTGACAGTTGCAACTTTTTTATTTAAAGTTTTTCACTAGCTCTCGATGCGGCTGAGATAAAAAATAAAAACATAAAAAGCCTAATTAGGCTCTAGATGGGTCAGGTACCTAGGGGGCTAAAAATTTCAGAAAGTGAGTTTCTCTATATGTGCTAAACGTTGACCTATATGCAATTCGAATCGAGTTGGCGGCACTTTTCATCATCTTACCCGGCTAGGCCCTTTGCTAAATTTATTTATGAAAGGAAATGGATGAATTGCATCAATGTTATTTTGAATAATTTGATTTACTTTAATTTAACTAAAGTGCTATTGATTGTTTGTTATTCACACACTGCTTCAGTTAGATTTATGTATAAACATTCTTCTCTTGCTTAATGAATGATTAATCCGTCTTTGTTTTGATTTGGATTACGCCCAATTTATATAAAATGACGTACATAAAGATGAGTATCGTCTGACGATTATGATGAAGGAATCTTGGTAACCAGAATGAATTCAATTCCACTCGAGAGTAGTTGCTTTTTATGTCACTATTCTTGATTTACTGTTACAATAATTTACATACAGAGCTCTGAATTGCGCTCGGTATACAATCCGTTACATATTTATCACAATTTGATTACAGATATTCGGCGAATAATTCATGATTTCCATAAAATCGAAAAGTGTTGAGTTAGCATCAAAAAATTAAAAGAAAAAATAAAAAAAGATTTAGATCTTTCTCTCTCGGCGATGTCGCTAAGAAGAATTCTGTGTAAAATGAATTTTCGGTCGAAAAAATTTAACCCTGCTGTCCTGTTCGGGTCTATTTGACCCAAAAAAAATTATTTCTTATTTTACAAATTATTACGCGGCGTAACGATTTGATGTTTCGTGACTTTATTACCTAATATGAGGTCTTTCAATTGCATATGAGATAAACAATCAACTGCCTGATTTTTTTGATAAAAATTAAATTGTTTAGGGTACGTTCGGGTCAATATGACCCGCTTATTTAAACCGTTAAAAATTACCTGTGTATGTATGTTTAGTTGGTAGTGTTCTATGTTTTCTAACAGTATTTGTTAGTCGGGTACATCTATAAATAAAAACAGGTTTCTGCAAGCTAGAACTTGTAAAAAAATTGTTGTAAGTATAGCTGGACGATGTTGCAAACATAGTTGCAAACCAAATTATAAATATGACCAACATGGAAAGACTTTGGAACCAACTGGAAAGACTTGGATAAAATTAGTTTCCAAGCATATGTTGGTCTTTTATTTTTAGCTCGAGTTTTTAAGTTCCATGGTGAATCAACTGAAAGTTTGTGGAATGAAGAAACGGGTCGTAGTATATTTCGATCAACAACGTCCCTTGAGGTATTTACAAAAAGTTCGCCAGTAATACGTTTTGATAACAAAACTACTAGACAGTATAGGAGACGTTCTGATAAACTTGCTGTAATATTTGAAATTTGAGAAAAATGGGTAGAAAATGTACCAAAATTTTTTACCTCTGATGAAAATGTTACCGTCGATGAGCAACTAGTTGCCTTTAGCGGCATCTATCCCTTCAAGTACATTCCAAGTAAGGCAGCGAAATATGGCACAAAAATTTGGGCTTTATGTACTTATGAACAGTAAAACTTCTTATGCTCTATAATTACAGATCTATACACAAACAACGAAATCAGGGAAGGCGTGTGGTGTGTGACTTGAGTAGTAGATTTGGAAGGCCACAATATTACTTCTGATAACTTTTTTACATCATAAAATTTAGGACAATTTCTTCTAAAAAAAGTACAATGTCGGGGACTATAAGAAAAATAAACCGGAGCTTCCAGTAAACATCGCGGATAAAGAAGTTCATAGTTCGTCTTTTTCTTTCATGCAAGATACCACTGTTGTTGACAATATTCCTCAAAAATAATAAAAATGTTGTTCTTATGAGTACATCATGAATCAATGCATCATGCATCACTTTCATCAAATGAAAAAAGCCCCAAATTATTTGAGATTACAATTCCAATAAGGGAGCAGTGAATACTCTAGATTAACTTGTTGGTAGGTACATATAAATGTAAGAAGAAGACAACTCGCTGCCCAATGAATGTTTTTTATAATCTGCTGGACATTTCTGCCTACGACGCGTTCGTTTTATGGACACCAATAAATCTCCAGTGGAATACCAATAAACTGGCAAAACGGCGAATTTTTCTTGAGGAATTGGGAAAAAGATTGGTGGAACCAGTCAGCGTTTCCAGAAAAAATATAGCAATAACTAAAGACACATAAGAACTGGTAAAAAGGACACGAGCAGTAACGAGTAGACAAGATGGAAATGCTAGTGAACCAACCGTCTATGGACAATTTAACTCCGCCTACTAAACGAGCACGCTGTAAACTTGCTCTAAAAACGATATCATGACTAATTTTAGTAATTTTGATGTTGTATAATATATCATAAACATATTTGTAAAACACATTCGCTGTATTACTGTCCCAGTTGTAAACTGAATTAAATTTTTGTAGATATTTGTTACTAGGCTTTTTTGAAAGAAAAAAATACCTTTTATTTTTGTTAATAAGGTTTAATTTACATTAGCAATATAATTTTTGTTTAATTAACCATAATTTCTTGTTAATAAAGTTTTATTTATCACCATTAGTTTATTTTATTTCGATTAAGGAGCGTAAACCATAGTTGGGTCATATTGACCCGAACAGTACATTTGTGTAGTTGACTCGAACGGGACAGCAGGCTTAATATAAAAATCTGAAAAAGCAAAACCGTTTCATAATATTTCTTGTTGAGTCTTAAGTACAGTTGACACAAAAACTATGAAGGGTATGAATGGACCGTGATAGTCGTGATGTCAAATCAATGTTGGCTACTTACTCTGGAAAAGTTTCCAAACAAAGCAAAAATTCACACGTGGTGTTTGTTTTGGGTTTTTATAATTGGAATATATTGCTTGTGAGATGTTTCATTTTTACAAAATGGTAATCTGTTGGGTAACCGTGATTGTAATCAATGCTCATAGTAGGTATATTTCCCACCATATTTCCAGGACTGGTTAAGAACCTGAAGAAATATAGTAAGTACTATTACTATGTAGTGGGTAAATCCTTGATTTTGTGTGAGGACATTTATAAAATTAAAAGCAATATTATTGATATGACTAACAAGGATTGTGTCTTTAGAAAAAATGTGCAGATGACTGTTATAACAAAATAAAATTAAAAATGATTACACAAATCACGTGTATAAACAATTCACAGACGTCAAACTTTTGCTTTGTTTGGAAACGTTTTTGACGTTTTGACGTCACACTATCACGGTCCATTGGGTACGAGTATTGCAAAAAGGTCAACGATTGACAGTAGTGCACGCCGGTGGTAAAATGGAATTCATTTCACTTCATAGACTTTAACTATAAAAAACTTTATACCCTAAGTAAAGACGAGTTATACAGGGTGTAACAAAAAGTCAGGTCATAAATTAAATCACATATTCTGAGATCATAAATAGTTCGATCGAACCTAACTTACCTCAATACAAAAAATGTGCGCATAAAACAGTTACAGCCCTTTGAAGTTACACAATGAAAATCGATTTTTTCCAATAATATCGAAAACTATTAGAGATTTTTGATTGAAAATACACATGGGGTATTCTTATGGCAGGAACATCTTAAAAAAATAACAATGAAAGTTGTTCGCCCCATAAAAATTTTATGGATGATTTTTTCCTTAACCTTCAGATGACTAAATGGGGTCAATTTTAACCCTAACGTATGTTTTTCTTTAATAAATTTAGAAATATTTTTAATTATTAACTCCTTATTTTTTTTTATCTGACTTGAATATCATTCTAGATACCCTCACATTTTTGTAATAAACAAAACTCCTTATATTTCACGAGTAAAAAATATTTTCTGAATTTGGCGTCACTCTTAGCTTTCCATGTTCCAATTTTATATTAAGTAAATACCGTCTATTATGTGGAATTCAGAGTAATTTTGCACTGCGCATTCTAAAAATCTATACATATTTGTATGTACATGTACATACATGAATATAAAGACTAAGAAAAAGAAAAATATTTTCGAAGGAGGCTGTTTCTTCAAGATTTGGACCTTGAGCTAGTTACACCCTTTATACAGGGTGTAACAAAAATACAGGTCATAAATTAAAGTACATATTCTGGGACCAAAAATAGTTCGAATGAACCTAACTTACCTTGGTACAAATATGCACATAAAAAAAGTTACAGCCCTTTGAAGTTACAAAATGAAAATCGATTTTCTCGAATATATCGAAAACTATTAGAGGTTTTTTATTGAAAATAGGCATGTGGCATTCTTATGGTAGGAGCGTCTTAAACAAAAATTATAGTGAAATTTGTGCACCCCCTAAAAATTTTATGGGGTTTTGTTCCCTTAAACCCACCCAAACTTTTGTGTACGTGCCAACTAATTTATTATTGTGGTACCATTAGTTAAATTCAATATTTTCAAAACTTTTTTGCCTCTTAGTATTTTTTCGATATGGCAGATTTTATCGAGATGCGGCTTCTTTTTTAATACGTTTACATACAAAATTTATGGGGGTTTTGTGCCTTTAAACCCCCCAAATGTTTGTGTACGTTCCAATTAAACTATTACTGCGGTACCATTAGTTAAACACTGTATTTTTAAAACTTTTTTGCCTCTTTGTATTTTTTCGATAAGGCACCTTTTATCGAGATGTGCCTTCTTTTTTAATATGGTTCAAAATATACTTAAAAGTGTAAATCATAAATAAATTTTCATATTATTACTAAGTGTCCATAATCATACTTAACCATATACAAAAATGTGGTGGATTTGACAAATATTCAAAATATCTCGATAAAAACTGATTTTTCGAAAAAGTATTAGGAGGCAAAAAAGTTTTTAAAACATTGTGTTCAACTAATGGTACTATAATAATAATTAAATTGGAACGTATACAAAAGTTTGGGGGGTTTAAAGGAACAAAACCTCCATACAATTTTTGAGGGGTTTCCAAATTCCACTATAATTTTTTCTTAAGACACTACTGCCATAATAATGCCACATGTCCATTTTCAATAAATAAGCTTTAATAGTTTTCGATAAATTGGGAAAAATCAAGTTTCATTTTGTAACTTCAAAGGGCTGTAACTTTTTTTATGTGCACATTTGTACAAAGGCAAGTTAGGTTCAATCGAACTATTTTTGGTCCCAGAATATGTGAATAAATTTATGACCTGTATTTTTGTTACACCCTGTACAATCCCGACCGCGTCAAGGTTTACATAAACACATTCAAACAGCCCTAGATATGGTACGCACTAACAAAATTTTCAGAAAATTTTGAAGATTCAGAGCCAACTGAAAATCTCAAGAAACGTGGCCGATGTAAAATTTGAAGTCGATCATCCGACAAAAATTCACATCAAAATGCGATAAATGCAAACAGTTTAACTGCAAGGAATAATCCAATGTTAAAAAAATTGTTTGTTATGTCTGTGGTAACGTACATTAGTCTATATTTTCTAATTTCTTTAGTTTTAAGTTCAGAATGTTGTTTCCTGTTATTGTTCAGTTGTAATAATTAGAAATGGGTTTTACTAATACTTATTAATCATTTATTGATACAATAACAATACTAACATTAAAATTATGAATACATTATTTTATTCCTTGAAACAACTTCATTTTTTGTCAATTGTCATTTCTTTAATAAATTCAGAACTATTTTCAATTTTTAACTCATTATTTTTTTTATCTGACTTTAATATCATTCTAGATACACTCACATTTTGTAATAAAAAAAATTCGTTATATTTCACGAATAAAAATATTTTCTGAATTTGGGGTCACTCTTGGCCTTCCATATTCCAATTGTATATTAAGTAAATACCGTCTATTATGTGGAATTCAAAGTAATTTTGCACTGCGCATTCTCAAAACATATATTTGTATGTACATAGATGAATATAAAGACAACGAAAAAGAAAAATATTTTCGAAGAAGGCTGTTTCTTCAAGATTTGGACCTTGAGCTAGTTACACCCTTTATACAATCCCGACCGCGTCAAGGTTTACATAAACACCTTCAAACAGCCCTAGATATGGTAGCCACTAACAAAATTTTCAGAAAATTCTGAAGATGCAGAGCCAACTGAGAATCTCAAGAAACGTGGCTGATGTAAAATTGGCAGTCGATCATCCGACAGAAAATTCACATCAAAATGCGATAAATGCAAACAGTTTAACTGCAAGGAACATTCCAATGTTAAAAAAATTGTTTGTTATGTCTGTGGTAATATAAATTAGTCTATATTTTCAAATTTCTTTAGCTTTAAGTTCAGAATGTTGTTTCCTGTTTTTGTTCAGTTGTTATAATTAGAAATGGGTTTTACTAATATTTATTAATCATTTTTATTGATACAATACTAACATTAAAATTATGAATACATTATTTTATTCCTTGAAACAACTTCATTTTTTTGTCAATTGTCATTTCTTTAATAAATTCAGAACTAGGTATTTTCAATTTTTAACTCATTATTTTTTTTTATCTGACTTTAATATCATTCTAGATACACTCACATTTTGTAATAAAAAAATTCGTTATATTTCACGAATAAAAATATTTTCTGAATTTGGGGTCGCTCTTGGCCTTCCATATTCCAATTGTATATTAAGTAAATACCGTCTATTATGTGGAATTCAGAGTAATTTTGCACTGCCCATTCTCAAAATATATATTTGTATGTGCATAGATGAATATAAAGACAACGAAAAAGAAAAATATTTTCGAAGGAGGCTGTTTCTGTAAGATTTGGCCCTTGAGCTAGTTACACCCTTTATACAATCCCGACCGCGTCAAGGTTTACATAAACACACTCAAACAGCCCTAGATATGGTAGGTACTAACAAAATTTTCAGAAGATGCTGAAGATGCAGATCCAACTGAAAATCTCAAGAAAGGTGGCCGATGTAAAATTTTCAGTCGATCATCCGACAAAAATTCACATCAAAATGCAATAACTGCAAACAGTTTAACTGCAAGGAACATTCCATAAAATGTTAAAAAAAATTGTTTGTTATGTATGTGGTAACGTAAATTAGTCTATATTTTAAAATTTCTTTAGTTTTAAGTTCAGAATGTTGTTTCCTGTTTTTGTCCAGTTGTAATAATTAAAAATGGGTTTAACTAATATTTATTAATCATGTATTGATACAATACTAACATTAAAATTATGAATACATTATTTTATTCCTTGAAACAACTTCATTTTTTTGTCAATTGTCATTTTTGGCCGGGGGTCATTTTTGACCCACGTTGGTCATCCGTGTAAGAAAAAAGGTTGTGGAAGGTTAAACCCTCCCCCAAATATTTATGAACGTTCCAATTAAATTATTATTGTGGTACCATCAGTTAACACAATTGTTTTAAAACTTATTTGCCTCTTAGTACTTTTGATAAGGCAGTTGTTATCGAAATATTTTGAACATTTCTAAAATCCACCACATATTTTTGTAAATAGTTAAGTAAGATTCTTCTTCTTCTTCTTCAGCCTTCAGTAATCCAACTTTGGACATAGGCCTCCCCCAATTCAATCCACTATTGTCTATTTTGCGCCACCTGTTTCCAGTTGTGTCCTCCAAACTTCTTTATGTCATCGACCCATCTCATTTGTGGCCTTCCTCTACTTCTTGTTCCTAATCGCGGTCTCCATTGTTGTAGTTCGTGATTCCATATTTTATCCTTCAGTCGGGCATTTTGTCCTGCGAAGCTCCATTTTAATTTGGCAGCATGTTCTCCCGCGTCTTTTACTTTGGTTTTGCTTCTAATCCATGTATTTGTTTTTTTGTCTATGAGCCTCACCCCGAGCATTGATCTTTCCATCGTTCTCTGTGCCTTTACTATTTTATCCATATTGACTTTGGTGAGTTAGGTAAGATTATAGAATACTATTTTCACATTATTACCAGGTCTGTATAATCTTACTTAACCATTTACAACTACAACTAGTCGATTACAAATGTTCAAACTATCTCGATAAAAACTAGCTTATCGAGAAAGTACTAATAGGCAAAAAAGTTTTAAAAAAGCTTTGTTTAACTAATGGTACCAGAATCATAATTTAATTGGAACGTACACAAATATTTGGGGGGTGTTTAAGGGAACGATTCCCCCATAAAATTAATTTTAATAGGGTGCACAAATTCACTGTTATCTTTTTTAAGATGTCCATAAGAATGTCACATGCTCATTTTCAATAAAAAATCTCTACCTAATAGTTTTCGACATATTGAAAAAAATCGATGTTCATTTTGTAACGTCAAAGGGCTGTAACTTCTTTTATGTGCACATTTGTACTAGGGTAAGTTAGATTCAATCGATCTATTTTTGGTGCCAGAATATGTGATTTAGTTTATGACTGCCTTTTTCTTACACCCTTTACAGCGTGTGACTTCAACAAAGTGCTGCGTTTCGATAAGAATCCAATAAAATTGAACATCTAACGTAAAACGTAAGAGAACTGTTAAACTTCCAGTAGAGTCTCTCTAATAGAGCCTCTAATAGAGCTCAACTAATTTAGCTTGATTCAGTTTCACGTTAAGTATCTTTTAAGTATATTGATTTAAGCGGACTGTAATTATCCAAAACTACTTGGAATTAAGTGTTTTATGGGCCAATCTATTTAAAAACAGAGCAAGCTGCTATTTGGAAATCAATTTGCTAAATGGCTAGCACTAAGTTTGTTGAGGACATTATCCCTAATCTAATTATTAGGACCCTACGTTCCAATTTAGTCGCTTATTTGGCGCCTCTATAAAGGATTAGGGTAGGGTTTGTACACTATTCTCTATAAAGACATTTGACCTTAAGAAACAATAGTAAACAGTTGCCGAATTTGTGTTTTTGGGAAGATCTTACAACAATTTAACGAAACATTTTCAAAAAAATAGAACTAAAATGGCAGCCAGCAATATTTTGGATCTAGTTATTTGTCGTCGATATCTGGTGTTCCAAAAAAGAATTATCGGATTTAAAAAATCATATCAGAATATTTTAGGCTTTCTAAAGTAGTTAATTTAATTCTCTCTTGTTTTAAAAATTAAATTGTACAATTCTTTTATTTATCCAGGTACTGGTTTAACAATCAATATAGTTTTAGATATAATCCAAGCCCAGTGTCATCTGCCACTGGTGCCCCAGTCGCAATTGGGGTTAAGAAGTGATCTTGTTTTTTTTTGTTATGGTAATGTGTTCTGTAAAATACAAATTAAATTAAAGAAGTTAACAAAGCCAACTAAACTTAGAAAGATATGATATAATATGAAGAGTCAGAGGGAAAAACGATGAATGTAAATTTTTGGTCATTTTGCGATCTTTGTGCAATCTGTTAGTTTAAAAGGAGTACTATCAACCTGTGAATGGCCAAGGGGAAATAAAAATGATAATCGCCTTGAAATCACGTCACAAGATTGGACGCAAGGGGGAAAAACAATGAATATGTAACTTTGTTTCTCATTTTACCGAAAATGTTTGCAGATAGACATTCATCGTTCTTCCCCCTGACCCTTCATATGTATATCGATCACCTTGGAAACCCCCAAACAAGTGAACATATATCACAGCAGATAACATCTGAACAGCCGTAGTGAAGCGGTATGATACTGGCCTCATAAGCCAGAACGCGCTGGTTCGAGTCCCGGCATAGACAATCAATTTTCATTTCTAAAAATGATACGAGCCGTTTCACCGTGCCTCGAAGAGTACGTTAAGCCGTAGGTCTCCCTGGGCTAGTGTACATCGACACTAGTTACTTGAAACAGGGTTAAAGATGTAATTGGCGCCGGAACAATCCAAAAGGATCTCCCCGGCAAAAATGCCATATGATATTATTATTATTATTATTATTATTACAGCAGATAAATGTACACAGAATAGCGAATATACCAAACGAAAACAGAACCATTAACTAATGTTGGTACGACATACAATACTCGATTTTAGAGGAGTAAGAGAGTCTTTAAAAACACCTACAATATTGGCAAAAAATGAGTGGATAAAACAGGAAATTCTAGACCTGATGGAAGTTCGACGGAAACATAAAAATAGTAATAATAGCAATGCCGTGAAATCAACAAACTCGTAAACAGAAAAATTAAGCAAACCAAAGAGTTTTAGCTCGAGATCGCATGTAACGAAATAGAAGTCCTTTAAAAAAATGCACGAGTTTTAACCTCCACAAGAAACATTAGAGAAAAATACTCATGTACTTAAAAACACAGACGAAAAAATGTATGGTCACGAACAACAGTTTAAGGAATATGAGAGAAATATCAATGACCTTTTTGACGATAATTCTCGAGAAAATTCTACAAATTCACATACCTACTACCTGTGACAAACTGTTAGACAAAAGTGTCAGTATACTGAAATCAGAAATCAGAAAAGCAATACAGCAAGAAAAAAATAATAAAGTACGTGGGCCTGATCAAATCCCTGTTGAGCTACTTAAACTTTTGGACGAGGAAAACGTTACTTACTTAACCAATTTCTTTAACAAAATTTACAACGAAGGAAAAATACCAGATGATTGATGGGTAATACTACCAAAGCACCAAATGCAGCGAATTTAGACTAATCAGTTTGATGAGCCACACACTTTCAAAATCCCAATGTCTTACTCATTCTACCCTAATTTTCGCACAGAAGGAATACTCCGTTTTGTATAATTCGTAAAAGTAACTTTAGGGTGTACTCACTACGGAGAGCAATGGATTGTATCCTCTCTCCGACCCTTGCTCCCTGGTATTTATATTCGTGAATTCTCGCATTTAAAATAATGTATTTATTTTACATAGCGACCGAAACTATATTATCGAATATAAATACGAGGGAGCAAGGGTCGGAGCGAGGATACAATCCATTGCTCTCCGTAGTGAGCACACCCTAAAGTTACTTTTACGAATTATACAAAACGGAGTATTCCTTCTGTACGAAAATTAGGGTAGAATGGGTAAGATATTTGGATTTTGATATGGTTTAGATCTAATAGTACTGGAGAGGTACTACTTTGTATGCCCATTCTCTTACAAAACAGTTGTGAGTTCCGAAAGGCACTCAGAAGCACATCAAAAATGGAACTCTGTTATTTGTAAGTGGAAAACACTTCCCAAATCGGGAATACACAGTGTGTCCTAAAAGTAGCGGAACGGGGTTGAATATTTCACGAAATCAACATCCGATCGAAAAACCCAAAATTATGTGTTCAATAATTTTTAAAATCTATAAAATGACACCAAACACGACCCCCCCACTCCACCCCCTGGAGGTGGGGTGTGGGGTAACTTTAAAATCTTAAATAAAAACCTCTAGTTTTTATTGCAGATTTCGATTAACTATGTAAAAGTAAGACACTATTATTCGAGACATTTTTTCGAATTGTGAATAGTTGGCGTTATAATCGGAAAAAACGATTTATCGTGATACTATAGAGGTGAACTACAGAAACGGTTTAATATCTCGAGAAATACCGTATGAAATAAAAAACCAAAAAATATGTTTTTAATATTTTTTAAAAACCTATCGAATAACAGCAAACATGACCCTCAACCCCACCCCCTGGAGGTTGGGTGGTGGGGTAACTTTAAAATCTTAAATAGGAACCCTCTTTTTTATTGCAGATTTGGATTACTTATGAAACAATAAGTCACATTAAATTTGTTCGAAACATTTTTTAGAAATGTTGATAGATGGCGCTATAATCGGAAAACTACGATTTATTAGCGTCATCTATCAACAATAATTTTAAAAAATGTTTCGAATAAATGTTACTTATTGTGTCATTAGGAATCCAAAACTGCAATAAAAAACGCGGGTTCCTATTTAAGATTTTAGAGTTACCCCCACCCCACCTCCAGGGTGTGGAGTGGGGGTCGTGTTTGGTATAATTCGATAGGTATTTGAAAAATATTAAAGACATATTTTTTGGGTTTTCATTTTGTAGTGTATCTCTCGAGATATTAGACCGTTTCTATAATTTACCTATGGCATCACGATAAATCGTTTTTTCCGATTACAGCGCTATCTATCCACAATTTGAAAAAATGTCTCGAATAAGAGATACTTACTTTTACGTAGTGAATCCAAATCTGCAATAAAAACTGGGGGTTTCTATTTATTATTTTAAAGTCACCCCCTACCCAATCTCCAAGAGGTGGAGTGGGGGTCGTGTTTGGTGTCATTCGATAGATTTTTTAAAATTATTGAAGACGTATTTTTCAGTTTTTCGATCCGATGTTCATTTATATATACCCTTTATACACCCTATATAATATTTTTTAAATAATACGATTAATACGTAGAACTAGTTTATAAAGCAGGGTCTAATTAAAGGTGTTTTATTTGGAAGTATTTTAACCACTGCTATATCAACAAAAAACTTTCACAAGACACTTTAAGGTTAAGAGTTTCAAACATTTTATATATAGCGGGAATTTTAAAAGTTTTCATAAAGGGAGAGATATATTCACATTATTCTAACCACTATATTTTTATAAAAAAAAATCCACAATTATTAAAGTAATGAAAACTGAAAACGTGTTCCAAAAATAGGACAATATACCTAATGCGATACCTATAAAACCAACATAGCCTACGACTTTTAGTTTATTAATAATATCCTTAAATTCAACTTATACTATAATTAAATTAAAAACTCAAAATATGTATATTTTTCAGGTTATATCCATAATAAACATGATACAATAACTGAAGATATGACAAGGAGTCGGTGGGCGGGGCCCACGTAGCTACGTCACTCTGTGAGTAGAGCAGCATTAAATTCAGTGTTGTCTTAAAACGGTGTTTATTTTTTTGTTTAAGGAGAATTTTACTTATAATTTGTTAAACTATTATTAAAAATGAGGTGTGCCGTGTTTGGTGTAATGTGGACAATCAATTACAAGGTTTCGATACGAATATCAAGTTTTTTAGTTTCCCGAAAGACAAAAAAGTGCGATGTGTGTGAAAACAATTATGTAAACGTAAACGTTCAGACAATTTTAACGTTAACAACGCTCGTATCTGTTCCAACACATTGTAACAGCGATTATTATGAACGCAATCTGAAACACGAGCTGCTTGGATATTCTCCTAAAAATTTTCGATGCCTTAAAAAAGAAGCTATTCCATCCCAAAATTTAGCCGAAGCAGGAAAAGGCAAAGTGGATTCTGGTAGAGAGCAACTAACTATTTTTAATGGGAAATAAGCCACAATTTTACTAACAAATGATTTTATTAACGTTTTGACATCCAAATGGGATGCCGTTGTCAAAATAAAAAAATATTATTGAATTAAACAAAAATGTTGTTGCTTAGTAAAAAATTCTTCTAATAATTTATTTAATCTGACTCATTTATATCGGTAATTCAGACATATACTATCCATTTTAAAGGAGAAGACTTTAAAATGATATTGCCAATTGTCAATTCGATTACATGAAATCAACCCCAACTCAAGAATATCCGTCACAGAAAAAAAACCATAGCATGTGATATGTCTTTAAAAATACAACAACATGCAACGGTGACAGTAAAATTCTCTCGTTAGAGATTTCATAGTAAATCACGAGGGAAAACCAGGAAAAAAACTATCCCGACATCGTCAGTATTAGGTCTTACTTTAGTTTACTCTCAAAACTAATACCAGATTATAATATAATACTTACGATAATAATAGTAAGACCTAATACTTACAATGTCATGATAGTATTACGAGGTTTTTTCCTGGTTTTCCCTCGTGATTTACTACGGAATCCCTAACGCGAGGATTTTACTGTCACCGTTGCATGTGGTTGTCTTTTTAAAGACAGATCACATGCTATGATTTTTTTTGTGACGGATATTCTTGATTTGGGGTTGGTTTCATGTAATCTAATGAACAATTGGCATTATCATTTTAAAGTCTTCTACTTTATAAAATGTATATTATATGTCTAAATTGCCGATATAAATGAGTCATATTAAATAAATTATTAGAAGAATTTTTTACTAAGCAGCAACATTTTTGTTTAATTCATTATTATTTTTTGTATTTTGAGAACGGCATCCGATTTGGACCTCGAAAATAAAATCATTTTTTTTTTTGGTAAAATTGTGGCTTATTTCCCATTAAAAATAGTTTTTTACGAAAGTGCCACAAGAAAATACCTTCAGAACGACAGTAGAGGGCAACGCTGTGTATTTGATGCAGTATAATATATATTGAGACGTATCTTGCCTAATAATAAAAAATCATGTTTGTAATTGATTTCTATTATTAGATTATGTTCTCAATAATTATATTTAATCATACTAAACAAAACAGCACTTCTCAAAAATTTGACAATTGATTTTAAAAGCTAAAATCTCAAAATCCTAATGGCAATGCATTCGAAATGTAAAGGATCTACTCACAACGTGACGTCATGCGCAACCTGAACGAAATTAGGAACGCTGCGTGTCGTATCTTGGGTTATTGTATCATGCATAATAAATGTATGCAATGAACTACTGCGTTACTGCATACACAAATCACCTCGACACGCAAACCAAATATTATTGTTTACGTTTTATTTTATCTCATGGCTAGTGTCAAGGTTAAACAGTTAATAAAATTTGGTGTAGGTCAATCAGAATAGCATAATTGGATTATAAATTATTATTATGGACATAATCATTCTTTTGATCAATATTAATAAATCTAGATAAGTTGGTGCAAATAATAGAGCAATAATTTAGTGCAAATATTAAAAGATTTATAACAGCGGTTTTCAACCTTTTTAAGTCACGTACCACCTACAGTTTTTTTGTATTATTTTCGTTACCACGTATATTTTTAGATTGTATTATCAAGACTTACTAAGTACTACTATTTTAATTTTTTTTTGTGTTTTGTGTACCACCGCTAATGATGATATATACTACCAGTAGTACATGTACCACAGATTGAAAACCGCTGATCACTAATATTGTTTCTGAATTTAATCTGTTTATGTATGAAGTATTGTTTACATTTTCTTGTTTGTGTCTTCGAAAATATAGTTATATTCAGCATCTTCAGTCTAACATGTACTAAGAGCAATAAGACCGAATCGTGACCGTGTTTCCCGAATCTTTGAATCTTGGTGAGGTTTTTTGCACACGACGTGATCCATGGTCAAAGGCTGTATTAACATGGGCGTACGCAGCATCAAAACTAGATGAGCAGATTTAAGAAATAAAAAAATTGGTTTGATAAGCAATAATAAATATAGACGTAAATTGAGAGTCTTCACTTAGAGGGGAGAGGGGGAAGGGGTTTCCCCCAGAAAAGTTTTGAAAATAACGTTTTTGGAGCCAAAATTATAACTCAACGCCTTCATACAAAAATGAAGCAAACTAAATATAATGTAAAACTTTCTCTACAAACTCTTTCATTTTTGATAATATTTGTTTCCGATGAATGCTCATTAGAGCTAATCCATTAAGGCGATCTTCGACCATTATACTCCGCAAACATGTTTTTATTCTTCTAAGACTGTTGAACGACCTCTCAACTGTACACGTAGTGCAAGGAAATGTTACGAGAATTTCCAGCAATTTCTTGTTAATGGATAAAAAGTAGTGGACGCTCGAACCAGTTCAAAATTTTTAAGGGTGTTGAAGTTGTCTAGCTCATTATTAAGGCGTTTTTTATTCCAATGTTCTACCCATACTTCTAGCTCTGCATATATTTCATAGTGGTTTAAGGATTGTCTCAGTTCTAATTTAAGGCAATTTAAATCAATTTTTGAAAAATGCTTGGGATGCAGAAGACTCAGAGCGAAGGCTGGCATATTTTCTTCGGAAAACCGTGTCTCTAGAGAAGATATGATAGAATCCAGATACGGAAGAAACATGGACCGCCTCCAGTATTCACTAGGAGTATCAGCTGGTTGATTGCTTCTATGCTGTTGCTTGTTTACAGTTCTAGGGGTAGATAATTCAAAACCACATTCTTCGGCTATCTCATTGGCTTCATGCAATAAAGTGACCCGTGTTGAGCTGCCCCCCCCCCACTTGCAAAAACTAAAAAACAAATAGCCCTGATTTATGAGCTATTTATGAGCTTTCAATTTTGAGCTCGTTCCACGGAACAGGAATTTAATATTTTAGTGGGGGGGCTGACTCAGCCCCCCCCTCCCACTACAGAAAAATAGGGATATTGAATCGATTTTTGCGGCAGAATTACGAGCTACTTATGAGCTCTTGAAATGATATAGAGTCGATTTTTGAGCTCATCCCCTTCACCCCAAACAACTCTTTAATTGATTTTATTTAAGAGAAACATGCTGAAAAAAATTAAAATATATTGTTTCACGGATATTATTCCAATAGCTTATATATTCTAAGAATAAACTCTTAAATCATGCGCATTTTGATTATTGAGCTACAACCCCTTCACAAGAAAACCACCCCATTTCCCAGGCTTAAGAGAGAGTTGTACTTAAACTGCATTAAATGAATTATTTGGCGACTAAATATCGTTTAATAATTTATGAGCTCCCAAAATCCGCTCCATTAGGTCATTAAATTGCAATTTCTTTTGTATATTGCAGTCACTGAAGGTAAAAAGCAACTATTACCTTCAATTTCGGCGAACCTTCATCGATTTTCACGAGAATTGGTGAGTGGTTAGAGGATACCCAAGAAACAAAGGTGACATAGTGCCACCTTGCTCCTTTATCCTGGGGGTGGATACCACCCCTTCTCGGGGGTGAAAATTATTTTATTAAAAATAACTCCACAAATCGATAGAAGGACAAAGTATAAAAATTTGTTATATAAAGTTATTAAAATAAAGTAATACTTTTTGAGTTATTAAAGATCAAAGATTTTAATTATTCGTGAAAAAAATGCATATTTTAAAGCAGTTTTTCGCAAATCACTGAAAAACTGTAAGATTTTACAAAAAAGTTAATAGAAGTTTAATTGGTATAGCTTATATTCTAAGAATAAACTCTTAAATCACGCGCATTTTGATTATTGAGCTACAACCCCTTCAAAAGAAAACCATCCTATCTTCCCGGCTTAAGAGAGAATTTCACTTAAAATGAATTAAATTAATTATTTGGCGACTACATATCGTTTAATAATTTATGAGGTCGCAAAATACACGCATTTTAATTATTGAATTGCAATTTTCTTTCTATAGTGCAGTCACTGAAGGTAAAGATCAACTTTGACCTTCGATTTCGGTGAATCTCGATTCATTTTCACGAAAATTGGTGAGTGTATAGAGGATACCTCAACAAACAAAAGTAACATGGTACCAACTTGCGGTTTTAGCCTGGGGTAGATATCACCCCATCTCGGAGTAAAAATTACTTTATTAAAAGTAACCCCACAAATCGATAGAGGGACAAGTTCTAAGCAACATTTGTTATATGTTATTAAAATAAATCAATACTTTTTGAGTTATTAAAGATCAAATATTTAAATTTTTGTGAAAAAAAATGCAAGTTTTAAAGCGATTTTTCATAAATAACTCAAAAATTTTAAGTTTTTATAAAAAGTTTTCATCATTAAAATTGAAGCTAATAAAAAATATAATAACTATAATAAATATAAATAAAAACCATTTAATGTTAATTAATTTAAAGTAAGTTATAGGTAATTGAATGTATGTATATTTTTTTCTGCGAGTATTCAAATTTAAGGATCCAAGCTTAAATAACGGGAATGCGATGCATTTTATAACACTTAATAAATACTTGTCAAAGTACTTAGAAATACCTATCAAATGAGCTCCAGAAGAAGTTGATAGCATCAAAATTTATACTTCAAAAAATTTTCCAAAAAAATTATATTGTTTTTTTTTGGAATAACTGTTAATTTTTATGATATCAGGCAAATCCAACTATTTGAAAGTTAATTTCAAGAGCTATAAAACTATTACATTTTTAATCTTTCAAATATTTTATTTGTTTAGGATAATAGGTTAAAAGGCTCCAGTTACATTGTTCTCGCAGTAAAATGTAGGCTTAAACGTTTCTATCTTGGTTATTTTGATTCATACTGAAATCAAAAGACAATTAAAATCTTTGCTAATAAAAAAAACTCAAATTTCGTTATCTATCATTTTTTACGTGTACTGAGTATTGTTGGAGTTATTATCAAAAGCAAATAATTTATGAAAAGTTGAAAAAGTTGGTTTTTTTAAATTATACATATATATATTTTTTAAAAATATTCTAAATCGGTAAAAATGTTTAAGGTCATTACTTATGCTAAAATAAAGAAAGTCTTATAGGGATTACTAAAGATTTTAATTTTTGTGGAAATGGCGTTCGTTTTATTTTTCACTTTTTACTAGAAATTTGAAAGGGTTCTATTACTTTCATGTTCACTTGCTTAATTTTGATATCAACTTCTTTCGGTGATCATTTAATAGGTATTTCTGAGTACTTTGACAAATATATATTCAGTAAGTATATTTTAAGTACACACATTACCACAAGTGTTATCACTCCTACGATACACACATTACAAGTGCTAGCATATAAATAAACATTATATTCGATATGGTATATGACGCACCGATGCGTCATCCGCCCCTCTACAAGAACTAGTTTGACGCATCGGTGCGTCATCAGCACTGAACGTGTTAATAATAAATGGTTTTTCAAAGCTTTAATTTTGGCAATGATAACTTTTTTATAAAAACTTACAATTCTTAAGTGATTTGCGAAAAACCGCTTTAAAGCATGCATTTTTTCAAGAAAAATTAAAATGTTTGATCTTTAATAACTCAAAAAGTATTGATTTATTTTAATAACTATATATAACAAATTCTGCTTATAATTTGTCCTTCTATCGATTTGTGGAATTATTTTTAATAAAATAATTTTCACCCCCGAGAAGGGGTGGTAACCACCCTCAGGGTAAAGGCGCAAGGTGACATACCTTTGTTTGTTGGGGTATCCTCTAACCACTCACCAATTTTCGTGAAAAACTATGAAGGTTCACCGAAATTGAAGGTAATAGTTAATTTTTACCTTCAGTGACTGCACTATACAAAAGAAATTGCAATTTAATGACCTAATGGCGCGTATTTTGGGAGCTCATAAATTAATATTAAACGATATTTAGTCGCCAAATAATTGATTTAATGCATTTTAAGTACAACTCTCTCGTAAGCCTGGAAAATGGGGTGGTTTTCTTGCGAAGGTGTTGCAGCTCAATAATCGAAATGCGCATGATTAAAGTTTATTCTTAGAATATATAAGCTATTGGAATAATATCCGTGCTACAATTTATTTTAATTTTTTTCAGCATGTTTCTCTTAAGTAAAATCAATTAAAGGGTTGTTTGGGGGGAAGGGGATGAGCTCAAAAATCGACTCTATATCATTTCAAGAGCTCATAAGTAGCTCGTAATTCTGCCGCAAAAATCGATTTAATATCCCTATTTTTCAGTAGTGGGGGGGGGGGCTGACTCAGCCCCCCCACTAAAATATTAAATTCCTGCTCAGTGGAACGAGCTCAAAATTTTTAATTTGCGGAATATGAAAGCTCATAAATAGCTCATAAATCAGGGCTATTTGTTTTTTAATTTTTGCAAGTGGGGGGGGGGGGGCAGCTCAACACGGGTAATAAAGTGTTTGTTACGTTATCTGCGTTCTGTCTGTGTTCTCTAAAAATATCCATGATTTGACGAATATGTTCCGCTACCTTTAAAACATTAGTTTGCGTAGATTGTAGGCGGTTAACTATAGGCTTTAGGTATTCAGAATATTTTGCAATCAAAATGACAGAGCGACGATAAATCCTGACCTGCATGCCGCAGAATGCAACTGATAAGATGTTTTTCTGGTGGCCAAATTTGCTTCAACGGATAGGGTTTGCAAGGCCTGTACAATTTGAATGAAATTTTTTCGTAAAACCCTAATTACTTTGTATTTCTCGGACCACCGTGTTTCGGAGAGGCTAGGGATATTTGTATTCATATTCCTTCTTAATACTGATTCACGGAAGAAATTGGTTATATCTTTAAAAGTGGCAATAGTATTTCGCACTTCATTTAAACGATTCAAATCGTTCATAACTAAATTTAGTCTGTGACGCACGGTGAAAAAAAAAAGATTTACTGTATTTTTTCCTTAAAATTGCTTGAACTCCGCCTTGCTTTCCCGACATAGTGGAGCAACCATCAAACCCCAGGCCGACACATTTGAGTGGATCAACTTCATGATTTGTCAGGAATTTATCAATTGCCTTTGCAATGCTTGGTGCATTCAGAGCATCGAGCTGAACAAACCCTGTAAATTCTTCACGAATTTCTTCTGCTTTTTCATCAAAATATCTCAAACCAATTGACAACTGTTCTTTGCCTGAAATATCAGCGGTTTTCACATACAGAAAATTTCACAAGTCTTGGAAAACACCCTCACTCGACTCTTTCCCATGGAGAGGTAAATCATGAGTGCCTGAGAAGACGAGACATGAGATAACTGAACATAAGACATTAGGTAAATAAAATACATAATAGCAGATTTCAAATTTTCATTAAAGTTTTGTTAAGTTTATGTGGTTTTTTCGTCCCAGCTAGAATGTAGAAACAGTGTGGTTGCATTCAAAATCAAGATTAAGTTACAACTTTGTATTTTTCTATATTGCTTATTCACCAATTTTACACTCGCCTCGTCCTCTCTAGGGGGGCAGCTGCCCCCTGCCCCTCCCTGTGGACGCCCATATGTGTATTAAGATATGCTCAGTTATCCACAACTGAACGTCATGTTATTGAATTTGGTCGTGTTGTTGTGTTTCACTGCAATAAGTATAAATATTCAGTTTTCCAACCTTGGTACATGATATGAGCAATGAGTTAAAACATTTTTGAAAGCTGAACCTTTTTATTTTTTATCTTTAAAGATCACCGTAGTCCTGTCTTCACCCTTCGTTTACCGTATTCTATAATTTTTTGTATGTAGCTCCATGTGTTTTTACCCTTGTACAACATTGTCTCCGATTATGGGCATCCTATTCTGCCCAATGAGTACTTGTGCTGCCATCTAACTGGTTTTGAACAAAATATTTAGTTTGTGACATTGTGAGTCAACGGAAAATTATTTTTAGGTAAATATAAAAACGCGCACTGCCCAAGAAGTATTACTAGATTGATTTTATCATTGGCTAATAAACGATGATAAACCTAATGCATCCAGATATAAATTTCCTGGTTGTAAGGGCAATTCACGAATGATATGCAACAAATGCAATGTTCATCTCTGTATAAATACAGAAAGAAATTGTTTTGTAGAATAAAATACTTTGGGTTTTGTTTTTTGTCAGTATTTAAAAAAAATTTCACTCCATTGGCTCACGATGTTCTCAAATAAGAACATATTGTAGTGACCAAACTCTGCATTTGGAAAATGTAAAACTAATATAAAAAATTCGCAAAAAAATCATTCTCGCTATGTTGCAAATTTCAGATTTTTATAATTCGTGAACGACAGGGTTAAGTTATTAACAGTGACTTTTCCGTTGAGCTCAGGTCTTTTGGTGAGTTCACTGCTTAAGCTAAGCAGAAGTTCCAGTTCATAAAAGAATCCTCAATCACAGAAAATTTTAGAGCCATTAAGTCTATAGCAAGGTCCTAAAACTGTTTTTTGTAACATGTTTAATTTAGTATTATATTAATATGGGATTGAACCACAATTGTTGGTGTAATGAAAATTACATTTCTTAAATAACTATTGCTTGGCTATTTCGACTTCCACTCTGGAAACCGTCCTCAGAAAATTTAAAAGAAATTAGGTTTAAAAATTCTTGAGAATTCTCATAACCTTTTAATTTTCGGAGGACTATTTCCGGAGTGGAAGTCTAAACATCAAACAGTAGTTATTTAAAAAAATGTAATTTTTATTAAAACGGATCCCAAAGAATAAAAAAATACAACAATACTTAAAAACAAGAGTGTTTGACCAGTGCATACTCACAATTCTCACATACGCATGCCAAACATGGACCTTGGCCAAGGCAAACATGGATAAAATAATGAATACACAATGAATACACAATAGGTGGAATGCCACGATACAACAATGGAGACGACATGAGATGGGGAGACGACATTAAAAAGATAGGAGGAACGCACTGGAAACAGAAAGCATTAAACAGAAGTGAATGGAGGAAACTGGGGGAGCCTATGTTCAAAATTGAACGAATAAAAGAAGAAGAAGAAGAAGAATTTTCATTACACTAACAATTGTGGCTCAATCATTAATTCTACAGGTGATAACAGGAATCTGTCGGATATTAATAATGCAGAGCATGATAGGATCCAGGGAATCAATAATATTATCATTTCTATAGAACCACTTGGTGGTGGTCTTTTAAGTCCTAGAATAAAGGCCAAGTCCTAGAATATGGTCTTTCAAGTCATAAAATAAAGTTCAAGTCCTAGGATCTAGTAACTCAAAAACCTACTGATTTACACCCTCAAAATTCTTCAGTGCATCAAACTTCGAAGTTTATGACAAACAGTGAAACTTTTGCAATTACAATTTTGATATATTTGTTGGAAACGTAGCTTACATCCACTGCTTTGGATGCTGAATTGGGAATGAGTAACTTTAATGTATACTAGAATAACAGAATGTTCAAACTAGTTTCGAAGTCTCATGGGTGTGGTATGTGTTCTTATTGCCGTGCATAATAGCCTGCTTTACATTCTGGTTGCACCTACTGATTCCTCTGTTAAACATATAGTTGCCCGTGTATAATGTGAAACAGAGTTTATCGGTAGTGCTATTTCCCACACAATCAACTAGTGCTATTTATGTAAGGCAGGGGTGTGTAGAGTAAGGGGAGTAAGACAGCGGTGTGTCTTGTCACCGACGTTGTTTATAATAGTATAGATTGGATAATGAAGCAAACTGAAGATAAAAAACAGGTATACAATGGTCAGCATTTAAAAAGCTATAGGATCTAGAGTTCGCTGACGGCATATGCCTCATAACATCAAACAGACAACACATGCAAAACAAAATTACCAGATTGAACAACATAGCAAAAACAACCGGCTTAAAAATAAATCCCAAAAAAACGAAAATATCAAATTGGGAAACGAACGGAAACAATATATATTTAGAAGGGAAACAAATAGAAGAAGTAAAAGATTTCTGTTATTTGGGCAGTCTGGTAAGCACAACAGGGGGCACAGAAAAGGATATAACACAAAGAATAAGCTTGGCACAAAACGCTTTCAACCCTTTACGCAAGATATGGGCCTCGACAAACATCAGCAGAAGAACAAAGTTACGATTATTTGAAACTAATGTAAAGTCTGTCCTGTTATATGAAGCAGAAACATGGAAACACCATAAACAATTCTTTCAGGAAATACAATCCTTTATTAACAGGTGCCTACGTATTATACTGAGAATATTTTGGCCAAACAAAATTACTAATGACGAATTGTGGAGAATAACAAATGAAGAAATGATAGAACATACAATAAAAAACGGAAATGGAAGTGGATAGAACACACTTTACGAAAACCAGCAACAAATATTGATAGACAAGCTCTACATTACAATGCTCAAGGCAAAAGAAGAAAGGGTAGACCATCTTATACGTGGAAAAGAACATTAGAGAAAGAACTTAAAGAAAATAATTTAACATGGAACGATGCAAAAAAGATAGCAAAAAACAGTAAAGTATGGAGAATGGAGAAAACTAGTAAACAAAATTGGACGGAATTCAACAGATGATGCGTGGGACTAGCAACCTCACCATCATTCCTCATGCTACTTGAAACACCGCAAGATGCCCTTGGAGATGTATGATTATGATGATGATTTATGAGGAAGCTCTATACATACTAGTATTTTGAAGTTAGCTCAAAAGTTTCAGTGATTGTGAATTCTGTTTCTGTTGATTATAACCTACCTGAAGCATTATGGTAGATACATGTACAATTTCAATAATGTTGTCACAGTTGAATATCATTTGTACTAACTATAATTTTCTAAATTTGTTACAAGTAAATTTTTACCTATCCTTGTTATTAATATCTTGAATTTTGTATTGTTTTTCTTTGTCAATTTTCTGTAAATTTATTATCTGCTTTTTAAAAGCTAATTTAACTTGTACTGCGTCCTTCAGCATTCCCCATATGTACCCATCAGCTGGCGTTAGGTCTAGTGGAAAATCACTCCCACGTGAAATAAGCCGATCCCTAAAATGATCGCTTAGTATTCGAAGAGACTCCCTGCTGGCTGTATGACAGGTTGCCCCGTCCTGCTGAAACCATTACTGAAACAGTCCTGCTACAAGGTTGAGCCATACCCGTTTCAGTACTGTTTATTTTGCCGCTTACCGTAGATTGGAAATTCGTAATGTAGTTCCAGAAATTATCCATAATATTCAAGAAGATTGTCCTCATCGTTTCAATTACTGCCAAGTAAGGCAGGTACACCCACTATTAGATTGGTGGCAGTTTGAACATTTAATTTAAGTGAAAAGAAATGGCTATTTATTAAATAAACATTTTTGTCTATTTTCTGACAGCAGTAAAATCTATTTTGAATTAAATAAATTACATACATACTTATAGTTGTGTCAATTAATTTAATTCAAAAAAATTTTTGGCCACCCTGTATAAATAACTATATTAATTATATTACTGAACAGAGAATTGAATAACTTTGCAAATGAGCGAGCACACGACCCCTATTCTCATTTAAAATATCAATGACTACGTCAACACACCCAGATAACGTCACTAGTATGATATACCTACTTATGCCGAAAAATCATAATTTAAAAATAAAAATCGACTTGTTTCGGGATTTGTCTAAAAAATCGTCCATATTCGAAAAAATTCTACAATTTGCAATCATATAACAGCTAGAAATAGAAAATCTTCTAATTTTTCCTGTATATTTCTTCATATCTTCTTTATAAATTTTGGCCTTTAATAGGTAAATATCTTCAAAAAATTAAACTTGATCAAAAAATATTTTTTAAAAGGATAATCTTTTTATTCAGATCTTTCAGGTCTTAAAATAAAAAAAAATTGGATTGTTAAAAAAACAAAATAACTAACTATTATATAGTCTAATTTTTTTTATTATTCAATATCAATATTCTTCCTTTAATTTCTAACAGTACGTAGATATTTCTGAATGCAGGATTTACAGCTCCACCCTTTCCGCAGGAGCTATTAAGCATTCAGAGCACTCAACACTACCGTTGCACATCGACCTCGACACATTTTCTGTTGCATTGAAATACTATCAAAATTAAAACGCCGGTTTACTACGGAAGCCGTACCTTTGATGCAGCAGCAGCAGACATACAATGACGATCCGTAACGTCACGGACACGTCATCACTGGCAAGCTCGCCACGTGGATTCGGAACGAGGCGATCAATACAACGTAGTAAAATAACTACATATACCCTAATCCTCTTCGCTTCGCCGTTGTCATAGAAATGGCAACGCGGATGGAGATGGAGATGGCAACTATGCAGGGGACAGAAACGCGGCTGGAGTAGTTTATGCACGGAGAGAAATATTGTTTTCTGAATCTGGGTCTATTCGTCCAGGGACAATTTTTAAGTTTCAGGAAAAGAGCTATTTACAGTTCAGGTATACTCAGGGTGTCACATACTGTCAGGGTGAAAATAGTGCGTTCTTTTAAGATATAGATATAATACACAATTTAGAACAAAAAAGTCCTATAATATTTTTTTCTAAAGTTAACCGTTTCCAAGAAAAAAATTACATTGTTCTCCATATAAATGAATTTTTATTTTCATGAATTTAAATGACATGGCAACGTGGCGTAGAAGAACTTGTTGTGACTGTTGAAAATTTAACCTAATGAAACCCCTTATTTATTTACTATTTGATGTGTGATTTTTGGGGTTGTTGACATCGGTAGGTACCTACCTGCAAAATAATTATTTCTTGCTTAAATAATGTGGCCTTTTTGCTATTATCTGAATTAATTAAGGTTTTATAATTAGGGCTCGAAATTTTACATAAATTATAACTTTTACTTAAGTAACTATGGTTTAATTCCTAAAATGTAAATGCACCTAGGAAAAATGATTTGTACCTACGTAATGTTTTTCTGAAATCTATTGAAATATGGAATAATTTTAAACGTGGTATCCACTAGATTTTTCACAGCTCTGGGGCTCCGTCGTGACGAAACCACATTTCACGTCGTGTTTGCAAAGGCACTTCAAGAAGTACCGACAAACATTTTACAAGAAATTTATAGGCCTCTCCTTTTAGTGATCTGGGTAATTCATAACATATTGTACACTTTACCCATTCTGCATCCTTTACAAAGTAATGGATATAATATTTAAAAAAAATTCCACGAGGAAAAAATTTCCTGTAGTTGGCTGTATACCATTTATTACGAAAAACCATAAAATCCTTTATAAAAGGTATATTTGTTAAAATCCCTATACAGGGCTACATCAAGAACATAACTAGTTTTCAATCGGTTGACCGATCATCATCAGTGTTTGCTTGAATCTAACATGCTAACCACCAAAGTAAAAAATATTTGGGTAAAAACCCTTTACAAATAATCCGTCATAGGAACATAGAAATAAGATGTGAATTTAAACATGGATGTATAAAATATCCAATGTTTCATGCTCTAGCTAGACTCTAGGTATCATTGAGCTCGAATTTGACTTGTTCACATCATGGCTGTATGGTAGCAAGTGACTTGTTCCTATGACGGATTATTAGAAAAGGGTTTTTTTTACCCAAATATTTTTTACTTTGGTGGTTAGCATGTTGGATTCTGAGAAAACACTGATGATGATCGGTCAACCGATTGAAAACTAGTTATGTTCTTGATGTAGCCCTGTGTAGGGATTTTAACAAATATACCTTTTATAAAGGATTTTATGGTTTTTGATATAATATTTGTTTAATACGCAAAATACCTACCTGTTAAGAAATAAGAAATACCCCTACTTTTGGTACAGAATAAAACTAGATAACCAATTCCGCCCAATATTCAAGGTCAATAACATCAAATAAATTAAAGTCTTTGTTTGATGTGAGGGGACGACCACGGACAAGGTGAAAAAATGTAAACACTAGACCCCTGCAGAATGATATTTACTATTAGTATTATTTTACCTAGAAGATAAACTACTGACCTACAAATCTACTATTGTGACTGTCTTTGAATTACACGTTGTTGCGAGACTTCAGTTTGCATATCAAAATGTATTTTCGTTTTTTGGTCAATGGCTTAATTTAGAAAAAAATGTTATAAGACTTTTTTGCTTTACATTGTGCCTTCTACCAATACGGAACGCACTATATTCGGGGACACCCTGTATACGGTATGTAGCAAAATAAACAGTACAGTACCTTTCAAAATATTTTAGAAAACCTTAATCTTAAGCCTTAAGCTTATTACAAAGTCATTTGTATTTGAATGGTGTGGTTAAGTTTTCGATCCAGGTAGAAATTAGCAAATTTTAGTCTATTGTACCTTTAATTATTATACCTGGTATTCAGTATGTTCACTACTCGAAATTTAACGATCCTACTCAAATACAAGTGGCTTGGTAATAGGATTAACATACAGTTTTTTAAAATATCTTGAAAGGTACTATACTGAAATTCGCATGCCTCAAATGTATATGTGTCATGCGCCGAAATGTACTGAGTTGTTTCCGAACGTCGTTATAACGTATGTGAATGTCGCGTAAATGTTAGGTGCTTCACGATGGTTCTCAGTTTTGCAGAAATTTTTGAAGTTATACTTCTTTACGATCGAGAATGAAATTTTATAATGCCGGGCGCATGCGCACACAGACAGTATGTAGTTCGTTGCTAATATTTCAAGATATGTATTGTTATGGTCTGCTTTCTATTACTTTTATTTCAATTGAGTATTTATTTAATTAATTATTGAATTGACGCAAATCATACATAAACAATTAATAAAAAATCTCAGGGTGCCTTTTTGTCATAAAAATTAACTAAAATTATCTTAGGTTATACTTATCCTTTCTCGTGGCTTCAGTATCTCTTAGTTGATCCTAATCGGGATAAAATAGGAGAAAGAAATAAATAGAAAAATCATAAATAAGCACATACAAATACCTTTATTATCAAAAGCAATGTTCTGAAAATTTATCAATTAAATCCTGTGGGCATAATTGTCCAAATGAAACTTTCACCATATAATTAATCTAATTTAAAGAAATATTTATCGCTTTGTTCCTGATACAATTTATAAAATAAGCTAAACAAACAAATTTAGGTATTTGCTTGCAAAACTACTTATACTTCCTATTAAATTATTGAAATGTTGGAACCTTAATTCATATGCTTTTACGCAAATATTTTAACTTCTGATTATAAAGAAAATCTATCACATAAGTTATTGACTGACCTTTTTGATTCACACACAATGATGTCTCCTCTTGACCCAAACAGCTCTTCCTTGTTGATTATGTTAGGCTACCAATCAAAGCCCTCTCCCTTCTCAGCATCAATCCAGCAGCATACCAGCAACTATTTCTCCAAAACACAAGCCAGGCCGCTTTTGACCAGTACTCTTTCAATAAACTCCAAAACTCTCTCCTCTCTTTCTCTCAATAATAATCTCCTGAGACCCAAGTATCTTTTTTACTTGGTGTCACAAATAATTTTAATAACGATAAATCTTGTAACTTACTCTCGTGGACTTTACAGAATCAAAGAGGTATTTCTTCTCGATTTGATTTGTCTCTCGTTCCACTTTTCAGCTACTCTCCACTAACAAACAAAACCACTAGTACTTGCTTCTGAACTATCCAAGAAAACTTTTCGACTGCCCTTCTCGGATGCCGGCTACACAATATCCACTTTCTTTTCCAAACTGTCTCAACATTCAAACTTCCCTTTCCCCATTCCAAATTGTCAAGTCAATCAGAAACATTTTTCTTTTTCATTCGAAAAACCCAGGCATTCTTTCAAACAATACTTCTACTCATCCTAATCACTTTCCGGAAATTATACAAATATTCTTGTGCTTAAGCAAACAGACTTAAAATTCCAAATCTCTCTACCTTTATTTTTCTAAAAACTAATAATTACAGCTACCTGTGGATTTTACCTTCCCGTAACAAATAATCTTTTTAAATTATAATCCGAAATAAATTGTCATTTCACTTCACTGTATTTACAAATGTCTTTAAGGTTTCAGGGAAAAACTTATTAAGGAGAAACCCACTGCGTAAAAGCTACCTTCTACTAAATAGTTACAAATCAATATACAGGGTGTATCAAATTTATGTGCCCGCGTTATAATTAAAAATTTTAATTTTTACTCCATCTTTGATTGATAAAGTGATACATAATAGTATGTATTATCAGCGTTGTCAGCGCAAATAAGCCATTAAAAGGATATATTAGTGTTTTTAGTAAATGTATTAATTTATTATAATTTTTGTGTCTTTGGATTTGTTTTCCTCGGGAATAAGATATTTTATAATAATAGTAAGTATATTTAAAATATTTTTGTATACTTCACTTGGTCTATTAAATTTGTCAGTATTTATGGGAAATCCTGTAACCTGTCAAAGCAAAGGGAATATAGCTCAGTGGTAGAGCCTGTGACCGGAAATCTAGAGGTCCCGGGTTCAAATCCCGGACGATTCATATTCTTTTTTTTATTTTTGGTATCGTTTTAATAAAAATTTTTTAAAAGTGGTAGGTAAGAAAGTTAGTTTAATATTTAAATAAAATACAAATAACCTGTTAAGTATATTTATTTCTTTGAAATTATATAATAGAAGTATAACTTCTTACGTGCGTACAAAATACACACATAAAAGAATAAACTAATTAATAATTAATATGTAATTTAATGGCTAACTGTGCTACTATTATTAAAATAAGATCTGGTCAAAGTTCTTTCGTAAAGTTATTATATTTCAACCGCCTAATTCACTGCTCAATTCATACTAGTCCGCGAAAAACAAACACAGTAGCACTTTTAGAGTTTAAAGGTCACTAAGTAGGACATGAACTGGGGATGTTTTTTTAGTACTAATCAATTTAATAAATAATTAGTGTTTGCGTGACGTGTAGCTTTTAAAATATAAGCGAGACACAATATATTGATACTCTAAAACAAAACGTAAATATTTTGTGTATTTTGTGGTGTCTAAACTCATTCTTTTGACTAACTCACAATTGCGTCCAAGCTCATGGATAACTAAAACTAATAAATGCGCGTCTAGATTCAATGGATTATAAATTGATACTTTTATAACACAAATACGCGGGAGTTGTGACACTAAGACTAATAAATGTGTTGTTTAAACTAGTTGGATTCTAACTTCATACTAACTGCATTCAAATTGTAACTAACTCGCCTTTCAAGGGTTCGGGTGACTCTTTTGTAGGTAAAACCACCTCTTGAAGGTAAAAATTATTTTACTACCCCAGAGTCGTAGCAACACATAGATAAATTTTTTATATTTTATCCAGTTAATACTCGACATAATACATATTCTAGGTGTTTTTACACATTTTGCCTTTTTAGGTAAATTCCCCCTATTTGTGCCCTTTTTTTTTAAACTTGAGGCTTAACTATTGGGGAATCCCCAAAATTTTCGCTTGTTTAATAAGCAATTATTAGTTGCACAGTCGGTTACTATATCAAAAATGAGTTTTGTTGCGTATGCCGAAAAGTAAAGAACACATATTTTAAAAAGTTTTAGACGTTTATTTAGAGAGATGACTTGTAAGTTAAATGTATGGATCGGACCATATTCGGAGCTTTCTCAAGAAGGAGACGGAGCATTTTGTAAACCGTGCGGCAAATCGATAAGGCATAACAAAATTCTAAAATGGTATTAAAATTCTAATGATTGATATTTTTGTAAATTCTCAGATTTCAAGTAGTAAAAAGTATTTTATTGATCAGAATTGTGGAACTGCACGTCGTAAACGTACTTCAAAAAAATAAAATTTCTCTAAGTAAGTTTAAGCAATTGAAAAAAGGAGGAAGCCACTTTTAAATTTTATTTATGCTAGATTAGAAGTAGTGTTGCCCAAAATCGGTCTTGGTCTTGCAGTCTTAGTCTTGTTCTTGCGTTTTCGCAACAACTTGTTCTTGTTATATTATATAAGCCAAGGGTGACTGGACAATGAAAAAATGGGCTGCTAAACAATAAATAGATTAAGTACACGAAAATATACCCAAAACAATATACACACTTTTCCAAATTGTCAAAGATTAAGCGATAACAAAAATTGCAATTTGGCCATTTTACAGTGTGTCACCGCCAACAGTGAATGAACAATGAAAAGTAACTTGAAACCAAAAACAAAGCTACTTTGTTGTTATGGAATACGGCGGCAAATATTATAGATAAAAAATCCATTACACAAAAAGGTCTGTTTCATCACTGTTTCAAAGCGTTTTATTAGGGAAATTGTAGAATATTTTGTTCAATTTTTTAAATGGAAGTTTTGTTTCGACATGCAGCGCCGGGGCCCCGTATAATTGATACGGCGCGGCGGTAGCTACGCCTTTGCTCAGCAGCCGACTTCTTTGCTCTGAAGTTATTAATTGTCCTGATTTTGAGAATAGTCGTCTTCTAATCATATTCATATAACACAACATTCCTGCGTTGCAACGCCTAGAGTAATATCGAATATCGTATCCAAACTTTTTAAAAATATGTCACCTTAGCACTTATATTTCTCCAAGAAATTAACGCACCACCCATCTTTATTTATACGTCCATGGCACCATACCACCTTAAAACGGGGCATTTTTAATGTCTCAAATTTCCTAAACCTGTTGTTATTTAAATTTAAGTGATTTTTTTAATATTTGGTCTTATTCTATTCTTTATAAATATCGCAGTAATAATACATATTGTTGGTAGACAGGTCAATTATTGTCAGTGTATACCTGGTGTATCAATCAAACTGTGTTTTTTCTCACTCTGTGGAATATTCTAGCATTATGCTAACTTATTATTCTAGCATGCAATAATAGCATACTGAAATTAAAGCCCAACTAAAGCCTCATATTATCTTAATATTATGTTTTTTATTCATTCACTTATATTGGATAATAAAAAAGTTAGGTACTTTTTTAACTAGCCATGTTTTTCATCAATACAGAATGTTTTTAAATAAGTATGGCAAACTTTAATGAGCAATTCTGCACGAAAAACTAATGACAGTTTACTTTATAAACGTTTACTTGTAAACACCACTGCGCTTACAAAGCATGAGAATGGGAAGAAGCATAAATTTGACTTCGATAACATCAAAGTCTTAAAACCGAGAAAAATAAAAAAAAAGAGGGAAATATACGAATCGATTGAAATAAAAAGAAACACCAATGCTATCAACGACAAAAAAGACACTAACAACCTAAATAGAAAATGATAATTATAACACCCGAAACAAAACAAAAACCTCCTAAAGTCGTAACAAACATCCACTTTGCAATATTTTATAACAACATAAAAGATACGTCACTGTACCATAATTAATAATTAATAGTAATTACTATACCATCTAGCAATGAGATAACAGGTTTCACATTTTATTCTGTATATGTCCATTATTGTGAGTGTGTCGATTTACGTGTAGGTAAGTTTTTGAACATGTTTTATAATAACATCTTGTATTCATTTGTATGCATTTTTAGAATCTTGACAAAGGTGAGAGATATCCACCGAAACGTCGATTTAAATGGAAAAATAAAATCTAATTCCAAATTTTTTAACATTATTCACTGAACCTAAACCCAAGAAATACAAAATTTAATTAAATATAGTATGGTTCAAGAAACTTAGAAAAACAATATATTGGCATGGGTGAAAATATGCCTTACTACCGTAGTATTGAATCTAGCTACGGACGATCAACCGTTCTACAAATGAAACTATAGCAAAAGTTGCTAACAAAACAAGCCAACCTAAAAAACCGAAGAATATTTCTTTTACGCTGTAAAACCTGTGATTTAGTACCAAAGTTTTTAAATACAGTAGAACCCCGAAAATCCGAACTAATTGGGGGGACAGCTTGTTCGGATTCCGAAAAGTTCGGATTATCCGAAAGTTAGCCTTAACTAGTAGGTCAAAGCTTTCATTGTGATTTTGAGTAGCCAAACGTTCTCGCAAGAGTGTGGACCATATTTTTGGACTCAAGTTGACTACGAGAGAACCAAAGTAAGTTTGTGTTTAACCTTTATAAACACTTTATAAACCTAGATATTAAAATATAATATTTATTTTTAAGAAATTTTAAATGTCAAAGTCCTAGTAATCCTACATTGTCCAATTTTCTGGCTTTACTCTGTATAATAAACATGTTTTTAAGTTTTTGTCTTGAATTTTAAAAAATTTTTCACTTTCCGTTGGTTCGGATTTGCCGAAAGTTCGGATTCGCGGGGTTCGGATTTACTGGGTTCTACTGTATAAATATAAACCATATACATTTTACATCTGTAAACCTTGCACGTAAATTCGAGAAAAATGTTTTTAATCTATTTGTAAAACAAGTTTTAAATTTACTTATATCTGACACTGTTATCTCATTAAAAACTCTAAACTGTGAACTCATTAGGAAGGAATCAAGTTTAATTAATATATTACCACCTGATATTTTTAATTCTTTTAAGAATGAATGTTTAAAACAAAGTGAATATATTTTTAATAAAATTCAAAACCAGAACACCAAAAAAATACATAATTTACTTTTGAAATCAAATACGACTGAAAGCAATTTGGAGAGGTCTTGGGTTGACAATTTAACTGACGTCGAAATACCCAGTGACGTACAGGAGATTTTAAGTTTAGGAGATAACTTTGCAGTTCCTATTCATAATAAAAACGAAATTCCTATATCTGATATCGTCTGCTCGATTGAAAATTCAATTTCTAATTTAAATGGAGATGCACAACATCAAATAAGAACAAAATGTTGTAACGTTTTAACCAATTTTAAAAATAAAAATAAATATGCATTTGAAGATAAAATATTACATAAGAAAATTCAAAAGACCAAAGCTTTCTTGAGGGAAAATCCGAATGTAGTTGTACTAAAACCAGACAAAACCAACAAAACCGTTATAATAGAATCTAATGATTACGACAATAAAATGAATGATCTCTTAAAAGACGAAGCCACATATCGTAAACTTAAGAATGACCCCACCAACATTTTCCAAAAAAGAAATAATGATCTGATTGACAGATGGGACAAAAATAGTTATATATCACCAAATACAGCAAAATCACTTAAGCTACACAATGCTATTCCACCAAAAATTTATGGATTACCTAAAACACATAAGAAAGATGTACCTCTACGTCCTATCGTTTCTTGCATTCAATCACCATTCGAGAATCTTTCAAAGTTCTTAAAAAACATTATTTCTAATGTCACAAATAAAAATCCTTATTACATTAAAGATTCCAATGATCTTATTTCTAAAATTAAAAATATTCATATTCCTGACAACTATATGTTAATATCTTTAGATGTCGTTTCACTCTACACTAATATCCCAATAAAACTTGCCACCGACATCATTAAAAAGAAGTGGAATGACATAAAAAAGTACACTGACCTCCCATTGCAAGAATTCCAATCATCTGTAGAGTTAACATTAAACTCAACATACTTTTTATACAAAGACGAAATATACCAACAAATCGATGGATGTGCAATGGGTGCAAGTATTTCCAGTGTCATCGCTCAGCTGGTTTTGGAAGATTTAGAAGAATCTGTCATAGATCACTTAGATTTTAATATACCATTCTTCTACCGCTACATCGACGACTGTGTATGTGCTATCCCAACTAATAAAATCAATGAAATTTTAGACAATTTCAACTTCTACCATCCAAAACTAAAATTTACTTTAGAAATTGAACAACATAATAAAATAAATTTTCTGGATGTCACTTTACATCGTACCAACAACACAATAAAAACTATGTGGTTCACAAAAGATACGTGGTCTGGACGATATCTTAACTATAGATCTCATCATCCGTTCTCCCAGAAGAAGTCCGTAATTATAGGTCTTGCTGACAGATCTATTAAACTGACAGATCCAGAGTACAGACCAATTGCAATAAAAAAAGCAAAAAATGCACTCCTAAGCAATGATTATCCCAAACATTTAATCGAATCGATATTCAAATCTAGACTAAATAAATTTTACAACAACACTAATAACAACAAAAGCAACAACACCAAAACTATATATACAACCCTGCCGTATATAAATGGTTTATCTGAACAACTGATACATCTTTTAGCCAAACATAACATAACAGTGGCTCACAAGGGCAACAACCTTTTAAATAAATATTTTACCAAATTGAAAACAAAGACTCCAAAACTTAAAAAATCACATGTTGTTTACGAGATACCATGTACTAACTGTGAAGGTGTCTACATCGGGCAAACCAGTCAACTGCTTCAATCTAGAATTCGTTCCCACAAATACGATAAAAACAACACCACTGCGCTTACAAAGCATGAGAATGGGAAGAAGCATAAATTTGACTTCGATAACATCAAAGTCTTAAAAACCGAGAAAAATAAAAAAAGAGGGAAATATACGAATCGATTGAAATAAAAAGTAACACCAATGCTATCAACGACAAAAAAGACACTAACAACCTAAATAGAATATATTACAATCTCATTTAAATAATGATAATTATAACACCCGAAACAAAACAAAAACCTCCTAAAGTCGTAACAAACATCCACTTTGCAATATTTTATAACAACATAAAAGATACGTCACTGTACCATAATTAATAATTAATAGTAATTACTATACCATCTAGCAATGAGATAACAGGTTTTACATTTTATTCTGTATATGTCCATTATTGTGAGTGTGTCGATTTACGTGTAGGTAAGTTTTTGAACATGTTTTATAATAACATCTTGTATTCATTTGTATACATTTTTAGAATCTTGACAAAGGTGAGAGATATCCACCGAAACGTCGATTTAAATGGAAAAATAAAATCTAATTCCAAATTTTTTAACATTATTCACTGAACCTAAACCCAACAAATACAAAATTTAATTAAATATAGTATGGTTCAAGAAACATAGAAAAACTATATATATATATATATATATATATATATATATATATATAGTTTTATATATATATATATATATATATATATATATATATATATACGTCTTCATATCAAGGCGAGATCCGACTAAATCGAGGACAACCCGAGATCCACCAATAGGAAATTAATTATTGGAGTATATTGTTCATAAGTATCTTTATAATTAACATATTAATCATGGCACACTTAGAGGGGAAAAGATTTTTGTACTTAAATTTTTCTGATAAATTTACAGCGAAACGAGATCCGTCGCTGAAAAGTAAAGGGGAGGACTTATATACGAAATTTTAGATATTTACCGTTCAACGCGAGATCACACACTGATGCCAGCTCTAAAGAGTATTAGTCGAGCGGTTGGAGCTCGTGTTGTATTGTATATTTCCCACGATATAAAGATATATAATGGGCGTAACTTTTAAGTATCTCTTCTTTTGTGTCTTTAAAGTCTACGATTGACCTTTCAGAAAGTTCCTTAGTTTTATTACATACATAAGGGTGTGAAAAAAGAAAAAGAATACTTGACAAATAATAACCATTTAATAATGATAATTATTTGCAATACAATATTTTAAAACTATACATTAATATTCTTAAAAAACACTTACTACGAAACCAAAATGTAATTATTATATTCTTAAATAATACAAATTGTTACAAAATAATTATTTAAATGATTGCTTGTTTTAAAAATACATTACAAGAAAGTAAAATTTTTTATAAATATTATTAAAGTTTAAAAAATAAAATAACTCAATATGTAATTATTATTTGATAGTTAAAAAATGATTTTAAGTAAAATGATTTAAAAGATAAAAAGAAACACACATAATTTTCAGGGTCAACTCCTAATTGCATGAAAATTTGGATTTAGATTCTACCCATACCCACTTCAAAGTTGAATTTGTGCCGTTGATTGCTTTTACTTGGAGGGTGAAAAAATATACGTTTAAAATAAGTCCGGAAACAGATCTGACTAAGTTTAAGCAACTTTTGTTCTATAGAGTTTTTTTAACTTAGGTACTAGGTTAATTTGGTAGTAGGTACTAGAGTCACTTGCGACTAAAAATATTTACTTTTCAACAAAAAAAAACACGTTTTTCGGCGGTTTTTCGCAAATACTCAAAAAGTAAGTATTATATCGAAAAAATATTCTTGGAAAAAATGTAGCATATAAAAAAAACGAAAAAATGGTATATTCTTAGTCTATAGAACCAGTAAAAGTAAATTTGTAGCTCATAAAAAAGACGATCTTATCCTTCAAATTCCAAATCAAATATTTTAACGTGGTACATAGTACCAAAAAATGAAGCTCTTTTCGGGGAAAACCCATTAAAAATGTTTTAAAGTGTTAACAAAAAGCTTTATTTTATTTTATAAAAGTTATATACAGGTAGGAGAGACAACGGAACGAATTTTCGAACGTTTAAACAGACGACATCCCAGATTTACCAATTTCTGGACAATTGATCCAAAGGCTGGATTCTAACAACGAAACAGTTGTGGATTTTCAAGTTTTCAATGAGAGTTAGAACGAAAAAACATTAGTGACCTCGAGTATGATGGTTTGGAGAATTTGGCTGGTTATATCTGCCATAAATTGAAGGACTCCAGTATTCAATCCGAAGATGTTTCAACGTACACGTGGGTTGATCATTTGCGTGAGTGTGGTTTATGTAAACCATCAGACACTCTCTTGTCATATATTAAGTAACTGGACACAATTTTTCCTTCCACATGAATGGTGATTCCATTTTGGTAACTAAAAATTATTTAGAAAACCTTATGTCCAAAAGTGTAACTGTAGACTGTTCTAACAAAGCGAACAAGTTATTTTTTAGGTCTCGGATGTACTTCCGAATTAAAGAATTAAACAAGTCTCTTAACAACCTGACATTGCGTAAAAGAAAAATTATGAAAAGTGCTACATAGTTGCTGTATGTACGTCTATTTCACATGCACAAAATTTAAATAAAGTGCATGGCATGAAAACTGTAAAACTTATTTTTGTCTTTTCCAAGCCTCTTATTTAAATCTGATGAAATACATTATTTAAAAAATAAAAAATTTTGTATTTTTATCAATCCATTAAATTTATGGTTTTATTTTGGGGCTTTTCTTCCCCTTGGTAAAAATTATATTTACTAATGTGTAGGCCACTAATCAATTTTTGCCAACTAACGAAATATAATAATTTTAGTAGATATCGATTATATGAATATTTTTATTTTCCGGATACCAATATAATCAAGAAACTGGGAACTTTACAAATAACTGAAAATCAATTTAAATAAAAGTAAATAGTTTAATAATTTTCCTCTAAACTATAAAAATCACTTAGTTTCTTTTAGTCATAATTCATTCATTTGTACTATTCTCAAATTTCATTCGCGTTCGTATTACGAACGCATAGACGGGACTATGCTTTACTCTGTTGTTAACGTCATGCGCCAATCGGACGAGCTTACGTAACTAGAATATCAGGGTGTGCATATTTCCGGGTCCCGGTGAATTCGTATCTATTTTAATCCCCATCCTAATTACAGACCAACTGGCAACTCTGGTGCGCAGGTAATTTTTAAATAACGCATTAACTACCGGTGAATTGGTAACTTTCATTTTTTAAGTATTGTTGATAATCTAATATCGGTATTCCAGGTATTTAGCGCTGCACTCCTAGAAAATGGAAAAAATGTCACAGGTAGTGAAACCGATGATGAAACGAAACGCAAAAGAGAAAACTTGGATGATTGTTTTAATAGAAGTAAAATTAAAAAACGGTCACCAAGCAAAGCAGGCAACGAAAACAAGGAAGACATGGAAAATGTTATGATTACAATAATGAAAGAGCTAATGAATAAAAACGATGAAATGCTTCAGGAAATAAAACCAATAAGGAAAGAATAACAACAAACCAATAAAGAGTTAATGGGTGTAAAAGCAGAGAAACAAAAACTAAAAAAAGAAGTAAAACAGCTACATGAATGAATGGAGTAACTGAAGAAATTTAGCAAAAAGAAAAGCTTGATCGTAACTGGGTTGAAAGTAAAAACAAATGATTATAAGAAATTAAAAGAAGAAATGGAAAATTTCAGAGCCCAAGAGTTGCAAATACAAATAAAACTAAGAAGTGCAAAAAAAATAGGAGAAACAGTATGCGCAATAGAAACAGAAGCCCTCACGGATAAAATGGAAATCCTAAACAAGAAACGTAAACTAAAACAGCATAAAGATTGTATCTATATAAACAACGATTGGGCATCGAAAGAAAAAGAAATACAAAAGGAAATAACTAAAATAGCAAAGGACGAAAGAAGCAAAGGTAAGCAAACGAAAATCGGCTACAAGAAATTAATAGTGAATGGCAAAATCTAGATATGGGACGAAGAGAGAGAACAGCTGATAGAAAATTCAAAAAACTAATAAACGAAGAACAGCGGCTGAAATATGATATTGACATGGTAAAAAAAGACTCGGAAATGCAAACGGTTAACGAAAACAAAATAACGCACACAAAATAAAGAAAGAATCTCAATAAGACGAAAAGAACAAAACCCATTAGAATGGGCTCTTGGAATATTAGAACCATGCTGGCAGCAGGTAAGATGCAAGAAATAGCTCTTGAAATGAAAAAATACCAACTAGAATTCCTAGCCGTACAGGAAATACGATGGAAGAAAGAAGGAAAAATTGAGAAGAAAAACTTTAGCATGTATTATTCGGGAGAAAACAAACAGGGAACGAATGGTACGGCATTTATGGTGAACAAAAAAATGAGGGAAAAACTGATACAATTCAAAGCAGTTAATGAAAGGATATCTTACATAAGAAAATAAACAAGCCCACATCTCGATAGTCAATTGCTATGCACCCACCGAAGAAGCAAACCAAGAAGATAAAACAGAATTCTAAGACATCCTGGAAGAAATCTGTGAAAATATTCCGAGGACTGACATATTAATAATATTGGGTGATTTCAATGCAAAGATCGGAAAGGAGGACTATAATCGTAATGTAGCTGGCAAAGAAACCATTCATGAAACTACGAATGATAATGGAGGAGAAATCTGCAACCTAGCAGCAGCAACAAATACATATATAGTTAGTACTGGGCATAAACATAAAAAAGAAAACAAAATAACATGGATGATACCAGGAAGAATGGATGGAAACCAAATAAATCATACTCTAATTTCGAAAAAGTGGACACAAATAGTACAAGACGTAAGGTCATATAGAGGGGCAAATGGAGGCACTGACCACATATTGTTGATAGCTAAACTTAAGATGAAAATAATCAAAGCAAATAATCATAAGGAAGGAAAAAGAAGGAAATGGAATATAGCCAATCTAAAACGCAAGAAACAAAGCAACAATATACAGAACAACTGGAACAGAAATTGGGTTAGTACGAGCACATAGAAATAGAAGGAGAATGGAAAAACATAAAGAACAGCATAATAGAGACAGCAGAACAAATAATAGGATTCCAAAAAAACAAAGAATCGAAAGAATGGTTTGATGAGGAATGTCACCAAAAAAGTCAACTGAAGCACCTCGCAAGAAATAAATGGCTACAAAGTGCCGAACAGGAACAACTGGACCAATATAGAAAAGAAAAACAAGAAGCACTGAAACTCTATAGAAGAAAGAAGAACACATGGATCTCTGAAGAAATGCAAGAATTAGAAACGAATAATAAAGACAACAAGAAATTGTTCGAATAGATAAAACAACAACACAGTACCAAAAAATCTGTCACAAAAATAAACAAAAAAGATTGGGAAAAACATTTCACGGACCTATACAAAAACGACAATAAGGCATATTCAGAGGATGTGGATATAAGAGATAACAGAGATGAAGAGGAAGTCGCACCTACTTATTAGGAATTCATGGAGGTATTAAAACAACTAAAAGTAAACAAAACACCAGGGCCAGATGAAATCAACAAAGAACTGATCATCAACGGCGGAGAGGAGCTCACGAAGCGAATGCACCAGTTAATGGTTACAATTTGGAAGGACGAAAGCATGCCCATAGAATGGAAAAACGGACACATCGCACCAATCTTTAAGAAAGGAGATCCAACTAAGTGCTGCAACTACAGACCAATTATGCTACTAAATACAACGTATAAGATATTGACCACAATTATAAGAAACCGACTAAATCAATACACAGAAAAAATTATAGGACCATATCAACAGGGTTTTAGAACAATAGATCAAAGGAAGATCAACAATAGATGCAATACACGTACTGACACAAACAATTGAAAAAAGCTATGAACATGACATAGAATTACACATACTATTCATCGACTTCCAACAGGCCTTCAACAGCATATACAGACAACAATTATTAAAAGAAATGAAAAAAATGGAGATACCGCCAAAATTAATAAGACTAACTAGAATGACAATAAAAGACAACAGCAAAAGTTAAAACAAATGAGGGCGATACAAATGACATCAAAATAGAACTTGTAAAGAAAAATAAGATAATAAGACAACAGACAACAGACAAATAGAAAAAGTAAGACAAGGAGACAGTCTGTCAACGACAAACGACACTATTTAATATCGCTCTAGAAGGAGTAATTAGGGACACAGGGCTGAAAAAGACAATTATTCAAAGCTCAACACAGATCATAGGATATGCAGATGAACTGGGACTGGTAGCACGAGATAAAAAAAGACTAGAAGAGGCACTTTTAACCCTGGTAAGAGAAGCAAAGACGAGAGGACTAATAATCAATCAGAATAAAACAAAATATCTTATAAGCACACGAGACAATGTAAACAGAATAGCAGAAATAAAGATAGGTGAAAATACATTCCAGAGAGTAGATTGCTTCAAATACCTGGGGGTGATGGTGGACGGCAAAAACGGAAGGAGTATAGAGATAAACGACAGAATCAAAGCAGGTAATAGACTATATTGGAAATATCACCAACTACTCAAGGACAAAAACCTGAGCAAAAAAAACAAAATCAAAAATATACACAGCAGCAATCAGATCAGTGATAGCCTATGGAGCAGAAGTAATGTGCCTTACGAAAAAAGACGAAGAAAAGTTAAAAATAATTGAGAGAAAAATTATAAGGATACATGGCCCAGTAAAGACAGAAACAGGGGAATATTGAAAGCTGATGAACCATGAAAGAATAAATATAAATAAAGGAGAAGATATAGTAAAATTCATTAAAGCACAAAGCCTCAGATGGTTTGGGCACACACAAAGAAGAGGGGTAGAAGAACTGATCAGGAAGATAATGAACTGGAAACCAGTAAAAAATAGACCAAGAGGAAGACCAAAAATTAGATGGGAAGATCAACTGCTAGACGATATATCAAAGATGGAAATTGCAAACTGGAGAGAAAAGATTCAGGACCGGAGAGAGTGGAAGAAGATAGTAGAGAGGGCAAAAAAACATCACAACCTATGAACTAAGACCTAAAGGAAAAGCGGACTAATTTACCGCGTCAAATGGATTAAAAGAGCTCATATTTGAGCGAACTATACTCTGACAAGAGTGAACGGTCCATATAATAATTCCAGGTATGTACCTGTATAAATTACCCTCCTTGAAGTTGGTGTAAAAGGTATTCACCATTTATGTATTGTCTTTTGGAAGGATTACTAGAGAAAATCCAAATAAATTTTGAAAAAATGGCTGAAATCGCTGAAATTCTTGTAACAGATTCCATAATGAGTGTACATGGGTGGTAAATGATTTTAAATTTCACTTAAAGAAAGTGCTAAAAAGTCTAAAACATTTATGGTACTGTTCTGCATCTGGTTTCCAGGCAACCTGTTATACCGACGGTTAGTTTTTTTAATATTTTGAGTAGTAACTATGTTGGTTATCAACAATTTGATATCAAAAATGCACATTTTGCCATTTTTTGTCTACCAGTAAGAAGAAAAATATTCAAAACAAAATTTAAGATAACCGCATTATAGAGCATGTAAAACAATTTAAACAAGGTTTTATAAATTTCGCTATACTTAATTGTTGCTTATAAAACTATAAACTAAGTCAGTTTAACGTTAATATAACTTATGTAAAAAATACAACTTATATCTCGATATTACGTGAAATAGCTCAAAGAAATGAGTAAAAATACATGGTTTTTATGACACTCAGTGTAACTACGTAACAATTGTTTTAGTTTCTATATGGACGGAATAACAAAATTTATGTAAATCTGACCAATTTTTTCTCAATTTAATTATTTTTTGACAATTTAAATGAAAAATAGCCGATTTTAAGAATTTTCGTCTATAAGTTACAATGTTTTACCAAAAAACTGAAAAAAGAACCGATTAGTTTATTGAAATAGCCTTAAAATGAGTTGAAGTAAAATAGAATTGGAGCTTTGTTTATCAATAAACATTAACTATTCAAATTTATTTCTTACGTTTTAAGCTAACTACCTGAGGTACCCCTAAACCCTAAAAATGTCATCAAAAGGACGATTTTGAAGCTCTTCCGACTGGATTAAAGAAGCTATTATCGATTCAAACAAAAGTTGTGTATTTTTAATTCTAAATTTCAACTATTTAATTAAAAATAAAGTGTTTCAGTTGAAAATTCAAAGTTGCTACACCCACCGCTTTCGCAGGCAGAATAAGAACCCTGCTATTGCATAAGTATATAGATTTTGAAAAACCATTCAAAAAGCATTCCAAAGTTTTTTCGATATGCCGTCTAGTTCTCGAGATATTTGACAATCGCCTTTCTGGACAGAGCCCTTAAATAATGTAAACATTCTTATTCAAGCTAGACATAAGCCGAGTGAGAGAGCTGACCGTGAAATTCATTTGCGATGTTTCCAAATTTACCGGATCTCGGGTTGTCTGCAAAATATATATTTACGATATACACAACGGATCGCGCGCGCTGCCCTCTACAGCGGATTTAGTAGAACCACTGCAATATAAAATTCACCAAAAGGGGTGCAAAATGAGGTCCAGACAAAAATCGATTTCCTTGTACCCTAACCATTGTTACATCGAGATGTCACTATATACACGTGAATACAAGGTGAGATCCAAAATCGGATCTCGCCTTGCAAAACGGATCTCATCTTGTATAGCTTATGATACAAACGGATCTCGCCTTGATATGAAGACATATATATATATATATATATATATATATATATATATATATATATATATATATATATATATATATATATATTTACTCCCAGCGTATGAAGTGAGCCACATATCAAAAGAAACTGCGGTTGAAGTGAGGTCCTGTACAAAGTGAGGTCCAGTATACGGACCTCACTTAGTCAGTCAATGTAAGACTTTTTCGTAGACATGTACTGATAGCAAACACTGTTTTTTTACAAAAAAAAGTGGGACCTCACTTTGTATGGTCCACATCAATTTTTAGTTCAGAGATTTTCCGCATAGAGGCGCTGACTTTGGCGTATATTTTCTAACCATGTATATTCTATGCCCTGTTGAATAACTTACGATACACATAGTGAGGACCATACAACTGGCAACATCTGTTCAACCAATCTTTAAAACAGTGGATCGTCAATCGTCGCATAAATTCAAACAGTACAAAAATGTTTAATACTTTAATCCTTTTTGAGAGCCTAGGCGCAAAATTTCGGTCGAGTTCTTTTTAAACGCATTTATTTTTTTCGAATCCTGAGATAACTAATAGGTATTTTAAAAAAATTTAAACGCAAAATAGAAAACTACATTATTCCCGAGGGCAGAAAGTCCCTTATAATGAACAAAAAGTTTCTTTTGAATGATATATTTAAAATTAAAAATCAGACTATTTTTTTTCACCCCTGTGACTTATTAAAATAAATATTTATAGAAGTTCTCAAGGACTTTCGACCATGGATAATACAGTAATATTTCTTTCTGCGTTTAAATTTTTTAAAAATACTTAAGGTTTTCTCAGTATTCGAAAAAAATGAACACATTTAAAAATAATTCGAGCGAAATTTTTGCGCATATGCTCTCAGAAAGGCTTAAAATACTATAAATTTTTGTAATCAGTATTTCAATAGTTATTTATGATATAAGTGTTAAAAGTACACGTTTAAGGCACGCATGTGAAAGTTTGCAGAATTAGCGACAGCGAGTTCTGCAATTCACATGAGTGCCTTAAAAATGCACTTTTTAACAGACATATCATGCAATATTTTTTCTACAAACGTAATTACAGGACAATATCTACAAAAACTTTTACTTGAACTTGACTGACATTCCATTTTTATATTTTTTTGACATTACATCAAAATTGCCTATACGATCAATACGAATTGCAGTGCCATAAAAATTTTAAAGCACTAGTGCCTTAAAGCAGCGCCGGATAAAGGGGCGGGCGAGCCGGGCGACCGCCCGGGGCGCCAGAATTTGGGGGCGCCAAATTTTGAGAGACGCTGATATATAAATATAATATTTACCCCCCTCCGTGGCTCAGTGGTAAGAGCGCCTGCCTGTGGATCTAAAAAATCCGAAAGGTTGTGGGTTCGAATCTCACCAGGGTCGGAAATTTTTCATTTATTATAAATTAATAAATGAATATAGTTTCTGTCCTCGTGGGATCGGTTCTCACCGGAGGGACCGCAGACGTTCGGATACAATTAGCGTCTCTTTGCAAAGACAATGACGTCGACATTGCAAAGTAACAAGGCGCTTACTCAACACACACTACTTACACATGACACTAGGTACCTAACTGTTCAAAATTACCGTACCTACCATGCCAATGGCCATTAGTTGTCGAGGCATTAGCTAAACAAAAAAAAATATAATATTTTTTACATTCATTATTTTTTTGGACTTTATAGATTATCTTTGGGCTAAGATTACTCCTAAGACAATTAATATTAAATAATTGTAACAATAAGAAAACTATTTCTAGCTCACAAAAATTCTCTAATAAAAATAATGCAACCTAAAAATTGTTATGGCTTTTAAAGGTCATTTGTCAGGTAATACCTATCACTTTTATGGTATTACAATGTTATACATACATATTTAAAATACACGAAGATCAGATTTACGAAGTATCAACAAATTTATGAATAGTCAGTGATATTATTATACTGCTGCTTGTCATTATAGCCTCAATGGTTAAATAGTTTTGTCTTCCTGTTCTGTAAACTTTGCTTTATCAACATTGTCGTGTGTCCGTGGGTGTGTAATTTGAAATAAAAAAAAACAAACCAGGTATATCTATATGAATTAGAATTGACAAGTTCTTTTTCATAATATGAATATATAGAAATTTATTTCGAATACTTTGTACGCGTTAAGATGTTTCACTTTTTGCATAAAAACGGCACGAACGACGTATGAAAAAAAGGAATAATAGATTTTTGTATATATCATAAATTGAACGAGTAATTCCAAAATGATTTGTTATTTGAAATATCTCAGTGGCGTACTATGTTTTTCTTTAAAAAAATTCACACCATTTCAACAGTAGATATAAAATTATTAATTTTATGTCAAAAAATGCGCAATAATTACCTCTTAAAACACATCCAATTTCATTTGCATATCTGAACCGGTTTTAGAACAATAAAGAAATCGTCAGTTTGTAAGAAAAATGTCAACACCCCATATCTCGGAAACGAAGTATTTGCTGACATATGCTTATAGAGCAAACTGTCATTATTTTTTCATATAGAATTACCCTTTAAAGTTTGTCGCATTTATTTAGAAACATCCTGTTTTTTCTTGACCACCCTGGATTTCCATAGTTTTTCCTGTATTATTTCACTTGACCGTTATTTTCAGTTCTTTCTGTTTTTCCAGTCCTGCAGGTTTCTTTTCTAATATTGCTTCGTCCATTTTATCTCTAAAAGATTTTCGGGGTCTGTCTCTCTTCCTTCTTATATACTCGATAGGTTATAATGTTAATATAATGTTATATGTTACATACATTTATATTGCAATTCAGTTTGCTCAATTTTCCTCCCGAAAAATTCCCCAACCAATTCAACCTATAAAAATTTTCCCATGTGCTTTCAAATTACCCTAAAAATGGGCGAAAGTACCCCAATCTGGCATCTCTGATTCGTCGCTCGTTGTAGACGGCGTCGGTGTATATTGCGTTGTCAATTGGGATATTCCCAAAACTCCCAAAAGTGATGATCCTACCGATCTACCGACAGGTCCCTAGGATCTATCGAGTTTAAAAAAATATCCAAATGACATATTTTACTTAAGAGGAAACAGTAGCGATCAACAGGTAGCGAAAACGCGTTCCAAGATTGCGGCTGTAATTTTGAATATTTTTTCGAGATATGTGGCACACGTATTCGTAATATAATAAAGAATGGCGGTACAGAGCCCAATTTAAAAAATATATTAATATGTGGAAATTACTCTGTAATTAAATACAATAGATATTAAAAAAACGAGCCTGTACCGCCACTAAGAAGAACAAAAAAATACACTTTCTTCAAATAAACTTTTTTATCCGATGCCTAGATTTTGTGTCATTTTGGAACTACTAAAATTTTTTATTTCATTAGTAGTTCCAAAATGACACAAAATCTAGGCATCTGATAAAAAAGTTTATTTGAAGAAAGTGTATTTTTTTGTTCTTATTAATGGCGGTACAGACTCGTTTTTTTAATATTGTATTTATTTACAGAGTAATTTCCACATATTAATATATTTTTCAAATTGGGCTCTGTACCGCCATTCTTTATTATATTATAAATACGTGTGCCAAATATCTCGAAAAAATATTCAAAATTACAGCCTCAATCTTGGAACGCGTTTTGGCTACCTGTTGATCGCTACTGTATCACCTTAAAAATAAATTCGATAAACCAATTCATCATTTATTGCCATCAAAAAATTTCAGTAGGTAGTATTTTTTAACACGTTTGTATAATACCTTTCATTTCCTAAGAATTATGTATTATTTAAAAATTACATAATGGAGATTCCTAATCGTATTTCGGTATTCACATTTCATACAAGAGTCTCAAAGTACTCATGTATAAACAATTTTTAGATGATTTTGGGAATATCGATTTCAAGCAGATCACATACCTTTTTATGTAAATATTCATGTGTTTCATAAAAGCTGATGTGACACTTTCGTCCAGTTCTTTATTAGTAAATAAAAGTTGAATTATGGTCGTTTGGGTTAATAATTACTTCGCATATTATTTATAATACATATAGTAGGGGAGCAACGTATGCTAAATGTGCAGTCACTCGAGCGCTTTGGGGACCTATTGGGTTGTGATTATTAGGTTCTAAAACCAAAAAAGTTAAGTAAAATTTTCCATTTTAGTGGGGACTTTCCATATTTTAATTTAATTTTCCATTTCCAACACCCGTTTTCTCCGATTATAGCGCCACCTATCCGTAATTAGAAAAAACGTTTCGAATAAAAGTTGCTTATTTTTACGCAAAGAATCCAAATCTGAAATAAAAAAAAGGAGTTCCTATTTAAGATTTTAAAGTAACCCTCCCCCACCTCCGTGGGGGTCGTGTTTGGTACCATTCGATAGATTTCAGAAAAAATATTCAGAAATTGTAGTGTATTACCTATAAGCAGTTACCGTTAAGCCGGGTCCAGACTATGTAACAAAACATGTTAAATAACAAAGTTTTGTAACTTGTTACAAAATTTTAAAAAAACAAGTTTTAAAACACAGTGTTGTATAACATTTTTCTGGTTATATAGCATGTTTTATGTTATCCAACAGATGTCGGTAAACATCAAAGAAAGTTATAAAACCGCACCGCGACTGATCTACACCTAAAAACATGTTATTGAAACATTCTCTGGCATAGTACCTACGCGAGCAGCAACCGTTGGAGTCATATCGCCTTGTTCATTCTGGAGTGATTGTGCTAGATTTTTCTTTGCTCTGTTCACGTAGGGTCATTTACGCGATGAAATTGTCGAAAGAACTGACTACTCATTTAATTGAGCTATTTCGTAAGTAACGAGTATTATGGGATTGCTATGGGATGAGCTACATTTATTGATTTAAAAAACAAATAAAAAACACGATGAATAGACTGAAATAGAAGTGAAAATAGATACAGAAACTGTAGTTAAAACTAATGCACGTACGCCTATAACTCAAGCCAACAAAAGAAAAGCAGTACGCGGAACCTTAACAGCAAATCGGTGCAAATCAACTCTAAATTTGACATAAATACTATTCTCTACAGAGCAGAGTGTTCAGACATAAAACCTGTAACATTCACTTCATTCGCTACACAGATGCAGACTGCTTCATCAGCTACTCAAACAGGCACTCAATCATACAATATATCTGAGCCTTTCTATTCCGTCCACTACACCTACATCCGCTACTTCTCCAGCTACACCAATTCAAACAGACAGTGACACTCAATCATGAACAGGTGAAGACGATAATACTGAGGAATTAAATTTTACACAAATGTTATACTTCCTCTCTGAAACAATGAGTAAAAAGTTTAAAAAATATACTTTGCTAATAATATAACTGTTAATCTTTCTCTTATTGGAATTGCATCTCGAAATGTCTTTCCTGCCTATTTTATGGCCGATGTCATTTATAAGAAATTCAAAATCAGAACTTTCTATTCTTAAGAAGTTTTTAAAACTGCCATCACATTTAATGTCTCCTGTCGATGGGTCTATGTCATCTCTTTCCAGATCAGCTAAAAGAGCTGTACCACTACCTATATTTTACTCGAGATGCTAATGAAGGACACATCCAAAATATTAATTTAACACGCCGGTGTCGCCTCCACAATATTACACAAGCTGCTGTTGCTATGAAGAGATCCTCCATACTTATATGACGCAATTCTATATACTACCTAACCTACCAGCTATCCATCTAAAATGCTGCAAAATTTATGCGCATGTTGTTGTTTTGTTTTTTGTTATATAGTCTGGATACTCATGCTATATTATACCAAGTTACATAACAAAGTTGTACAACAAATTTGTTGTACAACTTTGTTATTAGCATGTTTTGTTACATAGTCTAGACCCGGCTTTAGAAGTTCCCCGTTTCAGGAAAAAATATTGTCTTAAGAGCGATAGCCTAGTGACCTAGTGGGTAGACCTCGGATCTCGGATTCGTAAAGCAGAGGTTTCGATTTCAAATCCGGGGTGTGGATCTCCGATTTTTTTATTTATTGTTACTGCATTCATGTCTGTAGACAATGTTGCAATCTATTATGAGCACCATAAAAAAATATAGTAATAAAATAATAAATAAATATTTCAAAAAAAAACAAGAAAAAAAATACAATCACTGGAAGCGAAACTAAACAATACGGAAGAAGTATAACCACTGGATTCGGAACTGGATATGGAACTGGATAATATTAGAAAACTGATATTATAATATGTAAGCAGTACGAGCCTAGTAGGCCCATGGCTTGATGTACTATTCTTTTCCACTCCCTTTTGTCAGTCGCTTTTGTTTCCCAGTTCCTTAAGTTAATTCTTCTCATATCTTCTCTAACTCCATTACTCCATCGTGACCTCGGTCTTCCTCTTCGTCTTTTCCCTGCCAATGCACTAGATAGTACCATTCTGGGAATTCTAGATGGAATCATCCTCTGCACATGGTCCAACCATCTAAGTCTTTGCGCCTTAATTACTGCTAGTATGTTAGGATCTTGATAGAGCTCAGTTTCCCACCGGGTGGAACAACAACTCTTGATGTTTTTTTGTTGTGACCCATGTTTCAGAAGCATACGTTACTATCGGCCTTATTACGGTCTTGTAAGTTCTTAGTTTTGCTCTTCGTGATATATGTTTACTTCTTAACAACCCATTAAAAGCAAATATAGCGCGGTTGCCCGACATAATTTTCTTTTGTATTTCTTCTTCATAGTTAGGATCTCTTGTGAAGACAGTTCCTAAGTACTCAAATCTCTAAACTTCTTCGAATTTATACTGTGTTCCCTTCGCTGTTGTCATTGTTATGTATTGCCCCCGAACGAATTGCTTATTTGTTCATTCCATATACTTTGTTTTTGCTTCATTTATATACAATCCTTTGGTTGCTGCCCTCTCCTCGAGTTTCATGACTGTTTCTATAAGTTCTATTTTGCCCCTAGCCAAGATTACCAAATCGTCTGCGAATGCCAAGCACTGATGTTTTTTGTGGTAGATCAGACCTGTTCTATTAATGTTTGCTTCCTGTATAACCTTTTCTAGTAATATGCTAAACATTATAGACGGTAATGGATCACCCTGCCGCAGTCATTGTTTGACCTCAAAGCTTTCTATGATAGTATTGTTTATCTTGACTTTATCATACTGATATATCATACTGATATTGTTTAAAAACACTAATAATATTGATATAAAATGTTAATCAATTTTATTTATTGTTATAAGAATCAAAGGTAAATATGATTAGGCGAATGAAGCCTTAGGTTTCGCAGTCAATATCCCAACCACACACACATGTTGCAATCTATTTCAATACGGTTTATAGTACAAACTATATACTTAGTATTAAAATAGTCTGATATATTTTTTTAGTTGAGGACACTTGTTCACATTGCATTGTTTCAGGATAAGGTGAAATATCTTCAATAAATGGAAAAAAGCATGTATGTCATATATTATAATACTTTCTATACTCTTAATATGTAGTCTCGTATAAATTTGTAGTGACATGATTTTAAGTATAAGAACAAGAAGCTTGCAACAATTTTCAGAGAAAATAGAAAACTAAAACTATTTTAAAATGATTATTCGAAATAAAACATATGATCATATTCACTGTATTTGCCATCTAGTGGAATAACTGTAAAATTAAGTCAGTAAAAAAGGTACATTAAGTTTAATTAAATTAAGTAAATCATCTTGTATACTAAAATTAAGGTTGGAAAATTGTCGTTTCAAAATGAAAATCGACAGGGGCAACAGTACCTATACTAAAATACACTCTGTATAGATAATTATGTCAATGTTAATAATACTGGATAGAGAATTGAATATCCTTTCAAATGAGCTAGCACACGCCCCTATTCCCTATTTAAAAATAAGGGGTGGGGGAAATGGAAGGGAGGGGGTTGACAAATGACAGATATGTATGTACCGTAAAAACTGTGTTCCCCTTAGATCAAAAGTCGGGCTTTTATATTTATATGTTAAGTTCAATATAAATTTCACATAACTGAACTATCACTGTATCCTCCATTTTGATTATTATTGTTCTCAACTAACGCTATTTTCAAAATTCTTGCTTTCCTATCCATCTTTAACGTAAATTATTAAAAAATATAAAACTATTTCTTTATTAACGCTAGTCTCCGATAAGGCTACCGTGATTTAATGCTGAGGTACTAAAATGTTATAAAATTAACAAACAGTACGAGCAAGAACAAAGAGTCCACATCCTTCTTATAACTACAAGTGACTGAAACAACGAAACAATAATAATTCTTACTGTGTTATACAGAAAAAGGCAGTAGAAACGATTAATCTCATATTTATCGACAACACTGTATGGTCCTCACTTGATGAGCTGTAAGGAAATATACACGTAAAGTTGTCCTCACTTTGTGCGCATAACGAAAAAGTATATACAGTCTCACTTTAATAGCTGCGTGTAATGGCCTCACTTGGGTGGCAATATACTTGAACAATACGGGGCACATATACGTAATCTTTTTTGTGTATACTCGTCATTTTTTAATTGCTATTTACTTGTCAAGGTCACTATGAAGAGTTGAAACGATTATGTCTACGTTTTCTACCGGTCCTCACTAAGTGCGCGTAATGTCAGGACCTCACTTTGATATCTGTGCATAAATATATATATATATATATATATATATATATATATATATATATATATATATATATATATATATATATATATTGTTGTGGAAATGTTTTTTTAAGGAAATTCAAAAAAATTAAATTTATATCAACGACCATGAAATGATAGTTTTTCATCACCCTGTATATGGCCAAATTTGTTTAGAATTTAATTTTAATAGTAAACAAGTGTTTCGGAAGAATTAAAACGATTAGTGATAATTATTCGACGAAATGGACGGGACATTAACAAAACATTTCGGTGATTAGAAAGTGGAGAGAGCGTTGACGGGACAATAACGTTTTTCAGATCCTTCCGGGAAGGTATTTTAATGTGTTATACAAACTGTATTATTTTTAGTTGTTAAAGTAGAGAGTAGAAAATAACTAATTATGATTTTCCTTGAAATTTGACAAATTGGAAAAAGTTATGTGAACGAATATTGGGTTTCTTAAGAAATAAATGGTTTGAGAGAGGTTGTTGTTTAGTGGACGAAAAATATCGGGAGAAGGGATAATGGATGTGAGAGTATGGATTTGAGAGAAAAATAAAGTCAGTGTGTAATGAACATCGAGAGAAGGCAGTCGAGTTTTTCAAAAGTGTAGAATCAGTGTAGAGTTGGTGTGATCAGCCATTGTGAGCAGAGTCAAGTTGAAACCAAATCGTCGGCCGGTTGAAGAGTTAATTTTCCTGGTCCGAGGGAGATTCCTTTGTTTTGTCTAGAACGAGTAGCTGATTATTATCCGTTTGTGCACAAGATATTCGAGCAAGTCCTGTGTGCTTTTCTTGGAAGCAGTTTTGACGAGGGGTATTTTTTCGCAACAACCAGAGAGTACGTGTTGAGAGAATCAAGGACAGCGCAATCCAGAAAACGAGGGAGTGAAGAATAAAAGGTTAGTCAAATCATTTGTCTGAATGGAGAAAAGTTATTTATATCAAGACCATATTTGTTTAATTGTTTATTGAACAATTTTTTTGTAACGCAGTTAGTCATTTCAAATTTGAGAAATCAATTCAAAAGAAGAAAAGTATAATTTCATTCAATTTAGTATGAGTAAATAAGAAATGAATTAAATAAATAATTTTGTCAAAACAAGGAGATATCAGAGTTAGAGGTTTAATTTATTAAGTTAGAGATTGTTGCAACAAAGTTAAATTTTAATATTTTTGAATCATATGTACACGGCATTTGATAAAAACAATAGATTACATTTATATGAATTTGAGTGTTGTCAATTTCCCTGTTTCTACCCTGGAAGAAGTAAGCAACTAGAAATACTAGAAGCCACAGATTACAGGTATTGTATCAAATACAAAATTAGCCCTAATAATAAAATTGATTGGAAAATTTAATTGGAATTTAGTTATGTCTTTACATAGGCAATAAATAAAATAATTGGATAATCAATCAAATTAAGATTTTGCTAATTAATCTAAATAAATAGAAAAGGTAGAGCATAACAAATGGCGTCCCAACTGATGGTGCATTAAGAAAGTATTTCTGGTTGCAACTTTGAAAGGGAAGACAGAGGAAAAGCAGGTTTTTGAAAATCTATATTGAGTGGTCAAAATTGATATGTTTGAATTACGACATATAAACTCCCTTTAGGTACAATTTTAATGATTGATTTTATTTATTTGATATTTGCATTTGATGAATTTTGAAATATTCGTATTACATTGGGTAAGAGAAAATTTTCGTGTCTGCAACAGATAGGGTATTTTCGAATTTCGTATCAGGCGGGGATAAATCTTAACTTCATGTCGATCACCAGCAGCAAAAGCAAAGAAAACAAAAAACAAGAAGAACATTTGGAACAAGAAGAACATTTAGATCAAGAAGACAGTTTAGACACAACAATCATGGAAACAGGAAAAAAGGAATTGTCAGATATATAAAAATTATTACAACTGATGCAAATACAATCACAAAAAATGGATGAAGCAAAAAGGACAATGGATAAAAATCAGGAAGAAACATTAAAGAAAATGGATAAAATGGATAAAAATCAGGAAGAAACATCAAAGAAAATGGATAAAATGGATAAAAATCAGGAAGAAGCAAAACGAGTCATGGAAGAAACACAACAAAAAATGGACGACAATCAACAGGAGACAAAACAAGCAATAGAGGAAAATAACAGAAACATAGAGAGTATCAAGAAGAAAATGGTGAAAAAAATCGAAGAGACTGTAGAAAAGAGCGAGAAACAGGAGATAGAGATTAAAGAAATCAAAATAAAAATGAAGGAGATAAAGAATGGCCAGAAAAAGGAACTAGAAGATTTGGAAAACAAGTTGGAAAACGCGATTCAAGTAGACAGAGAAGAAGTGGAAAAAAGAATCACAGAAATAGAAAAACAAGTCACCGAAAACAAGACTCAACAAAATTTTGGAGAAAGAAGAGAAATGGTTATACATAGTACAGATGACGTGAAAATACGGTTTGGCGGAAATGTAAGAAGATTACACCCAGTGCCTTTCATAAATAGCCTGAAAAAGAAAATACAACACATTAGAAATTTTGAAACAGCCAAAGAAACGATCAATAACCATCTTAAGTATGAGGCAGGTCTATGGTTTGACAGTAAGGAGGAAGAATTTGACAGTTGGCAACAGTTTGAACAAAAATTTCTAAACTATTTCTGGGGAAAAGTCCCACAAATGGAAATCAACAAAGAATTACAAAATGGGAAATATAATGATCGGATGGGTATCTCAGAAAAAACATATGCTTTACAAATATACAATAATGCAAAACATTTACAATACAACTATTCGTCAAAACAATTAGTCGAACTGATTGCAAGACATTTCGAAGAAACGCTAGAAGACCATATCACATTGCAAAATTACACAGACATAGATAGTTTGTGCCAATTTCTAGAAATAAGGGAATCACGTCAAAGAGAAAGAAAATCAAGAAGATCGCAAGAAGATTACAGACCCCGAGAAACACAGGATTACAGAGATAGAAGACAAAATAATAGGAGGGACTATACAAGACAAGATTTTAATCCCAGGAGGGAAAACGAAAATAGAAAACAACGGAAGAGGAAATTATGAACAAAGAAGTAGGCAATGGAATGAGGACAGAAATCGAGATAACCAGAATAGAAACACCACACGCACAAATCAAGAAAACAGAAATAATGGTAGACAAAATGAACAGGGATATCGAGAAAACCGAAACAGATCCGACAGACCAAGAGAAAATAGAAGAGAGGTAAATAATACCCAGGCAGAAGAATATGACGAAGAGAGACACTACTACGAAAATACAAACAACGAGGAGCAAACGGCGTCTTTTCACGAAGGCGCTCACTAAAACAAAGAACCAAACAGGAATTTTTTGTCACCCGAAGGAATTTATAAAACGGGTAGGAAACAATCAAAAAAGAAATGGAATAAATTTAAAATTTGTGGATGGCTTTATCAACGAGAAACCAATTAAAATTATGATAGATCCTGGCTCGGAAATAACACTGGTCAACAGAAAATTAATAGAAGAAGTCAATTTAACAAACTTAATTTACAAAATACCTAGGGTGAACTTAGTGGGCGCAAATAAATGGACATTGGCAACAATAAATGAAGGCATACGAATAAAGGTACGATTAGGCAAGAGATTTTATGCACTACAATGTGTAATACTGCCAAATATGTCGCATGACATGATCGTCGGAGTAGACGAATTGACAGAGAAACATGTAGTAATTGATTTCAAAAATAACAAGATGAAAAGCACAGAGGAAGATGAAGAAGAACAGGAAAGTTTGAAAAACGACAAGGAACATGAGAAACAGAAAATGTACAAATCAGATAAAGAACAAACAGTGGAGATCAATTTGGCAACGAAACAAGAACAAGGCAAAAAGAAAAAAAGGCGGCAGAAGAAGATAAAAGAAAATGAAACCTGGGATTCCTCAAAAGAAGAGATGAGCCCAGAAGAAGAGAAAATGGGACTAACAAAAGAAAATGAAAACTGGGATTCCTCAAAAGAAGAGATGAGCTCAGAAAAAGAAGAAGCGAGATTAATAGACGAAAAGAATACATTTGAAACAGTGGTATTTGAAGAAGAGGGATGTGATAACGAGAATACAAAATATATGATAAACATGTGTAAAGAAATTAAGGAAAAAGAACGAGAAATTATCTGCGGGGAAGGAAAGGAAAAAGAGATGTGGTTGATTTTAAGAGACTATGAAAATTTAATAAATGAAGAAAATAGAGTGGCAAAAAAGTACGAACATTCAATCGAGGTGAAAAACTTGGAAAACTTTCGGTCGAAGACATATCCGATTCCATATAAGTATCGGCAACAGGTGAAAGAAGAGATTAATAAGATGTTGGAAGATAAAATTATCGAGAGATATGACTCACCTTATATCAATCCAATCGTGATAGTAAAGAAACGCAGTGGAGAATTGAGGCTATGCTTGGATGCCAGAAATATCAACCAACACACTGTATCACAATATGAATCACCTTTAAACATCGAGGCCATTTTTGGAAGAATTACGGGTTCACACATATTTTCTAAAATTGACTTAAAGCATAGTTTTTGGTTGATACCTTAAGCTGAAAAATGTAGAAATTACACAGCATTTTCCATCGATGGTATTGTATACCGTTTTAAGGTAGTGCCTTTTGGATTGCAAAGCGCGTGTGCAGCATTGGTAAGAGCACTACACACCATCCTAAACCGCTATGAAGATTTCATAGTCCACTACATAGATGATTTATTGATTTTTTCACAAGATAAACAGAGCCATTTGAAACATATAAAAATAATTATGGAGGAATTGGATACAGCCGGATTGAAATTGAACATCGAAAAATGTCAGTTTTTCCAAAAGGAAGTGATATATTTGGGTTTTAAGTTGGACACAAAAGGAGTTAGTTTAGCCGAAGACAGAATCAAGCTCATTGACGAATACCCAAGACCAACAAATCTTAAAATACTGATGGGTTTTCTCGGTACGATCAATTATTTTAAAAAATTAATTCCCGATTTAAGTCAAAAGGAAATACCTTTAATAAAATTACTAAAGAACGGGATAAAATGGAATTGGAAAGAGGAACAGGAGAAGGCTTTTCAAATTCTCAAAGATCAATTTTCAAAAGGAACGAAAATATATCATCCCATGTATAATCTACCATTCATACTTAGAACAGATGCGTCCATCCAAAAGTTTGCAGGAGTACTATCTCAAGTACAAGACGAACAAGAGGTGCCAATATGTTTTATCTCTCGGGTGACAAAAACACATGAGCGTAAATATAGTGTGACAGAACTAGAGTTTGCCAGCGTACTATTCTGTGTGAACAAATTAAGACTTTATCTGCTAGGGGCGAAATTCACAATCGAGACGGATCATGCAGCGTTGGTCCACATCATGAAGAACCGATTGGTGAATAACCGAATACACAGAGGCATCTTGTTATTACAGGAATACGATTTTGAGTTCCGATATATCAAGGGGAAAGATAACATCATAGCCGACGCTCTAACACGAGATGAAGACACCGGGAAAAAAGAAGCAATCATGTTACACTTGGGATTAAACATTTTAACACAAGAAGAAGGTGTGTTTTCTTTAAATGAAATACGAATGAATCAAGAAGAACTGGACGAGAGAGAAAACGAAGAGCAGAGAGGGAAAACGACCTATTTTTCAAGAGAATAGACAGGAAGGAACTTTATTTGGTGACTCAAACATTGGCCGAGAAAATCATAAAAAGATTACATGAGGACAACGGACATATCGGCAGCAGGAAAGTTTGGCTGGTTTTTCGAGAAAATTATGTATACCGACAGGACTACCGCATTGCTAAGGAGGTTACGCAAAAATGTGAGACGTGTCAAAGATACAAAAGTAGAAACTTCAAGAATGAAAACATCACAAAAAATATTTTATCCCATGGAAAATTGGAAATTGTGTCAATCGATATGTTAAGTGATCTGATCATGACGACCCAAAGGAATAAACATGTTTTGGTGATGGTGGATGTTTTTTCAAAATATGTAAAGTTATACAGTGGCCGCACCACAAAAGGAGAAGAAATAATGAGAAAGATCGACAATTTTATCGCTACAGTGGGAACACCAAGAAAAATTCTCCTGGACAATGCAACGTATTTCCGAAACGATCGTTTCAAAGGACAGCTGCGAGAAAGAGGAATTGAGACAAATTTTGTTAGCATCAGACACCCTCAAAGCAATACTTCTGAACGTTTTATACAGGAAGTGACAAAATTTCTCCGTATTGCGACGAATGGATAACATCGACGATGGGATAGGAAAATAGCGGAAATCGAAAAGTATCTAAACACCATCCCAAGTACAGTAACCAAAGAGACACCGGAATACATAATGAAAGGTGTCATGCCGAGAAGACCATGGGAAGATCTAGAGCCAAGAATATACCAACAGGTGGTGGAAACTGTACAGAGAAGGCTGAGACGAAGCAATGAGAAATATGTTCAAAGACAAAATCAAAATAGAAGAAGGAGACCAGTAACGTTCCATAGGGGCGAAAAGGTGCTTGTAAGGGCCTTAAGAGTGTCAAATCTCACTAGCGATATTTGTGCGAAGTTCATGCCTGTTTTCGAGGGTCCTTACATAGTAGATAACGAAAATGGAGTAAATAGCTATTTTTTGAAACATATTGATTCGGAAAAGATCAGAGGAATTTATGATATTCACGATGTGTACAAATATCATGAGTAAAGGAAGGAATGGCGCATAGTAAATAGTTAAGGTAGGAAATAGGAAATAAATTAGCATAATGAAGTAGGTATACCGGACAATTGTTTTGCCTCGAGAAAATCGGTTGCAGATGCAAAGAATTTTATCGAATTCAAAAGGCGGGGATTTTGTTGTGGAATTGTTTTTTTTTAAGGACATTCAAAAAAATTAAATTTATATCAACGACCATGAAATGATAGTTTTTCATCACCCTGTATATGGCGAAATTTATTTAGAATTTAATTTTACTAGTAAACAAGTGTTTCGGAAGAATTAAAACGATTAGTGATAATTATTCGACGAAATGGACGGGACACTAACAAAACATTTCGGTGATTAGAAAGTGGAGAGAGCGTTGACGGGACAATAACGTTTTTCAGATCCTTCTGGGAAGGTATTTTAATGTGTTATACAAACTGTATTATTTTTAGTTGTAAAAGTAGAGAGTAGAAAATAACTAATTATGGTTTTCCTTGAAATTTGACAAATTGGAAAAAGTTATGTGAAAGAATATTGGGTTTCTTAAGAAATAAATGGTTTGAGAGAGGTTGTTGTTTAGTGGACGAAAAATATCGGGAGAAGGGATAATGGATGTGAGAGTATGGATTTGAGAGAAAAATAAAGTCAGTGTGTAATGAATATCGAGAGAAGGCAGCCGAGTTTTTCAAAAGTGTAGAATCGGTGTAGAGTTGGTGTGATCAGCCTTTGTGAGCAGAGTCAAGTTGAAACCAAATCGTCGACCGGTTGAAGAGTTAATTTTCCTGGTCCGAGGGAGATTCCTTTGTTTTGTCTAGAACGAGTAGCTGATTATTATCCGTTTGTGCACAAGATATTCGAGCAAGTCCTGTGTGCTTTTCTTGGAAGCAGTTTTGACGAGGGGGATTTTTTCGCAACAACCAGAGAGTACGTGTTGAGAGAATCAAGGACAGCGCAATCCAGAAAACGAGGGAGTGAAGAATAAAAGGTTAGTCAAATCATTTGTCTGAATGGAGAAAAGTTATTTATATCAAGACCATATTTGTTTAATTTTTTATTGAACAATTTTTTTGTAACGCAGTTAGTCATTTCAAATTTGAGAAATCAATTCAAAAGAAGAAAAGTAAAATTCATTCAATTTAGTATGAGTAAATAAGAAATTAATTAAATAAATAATTTTGTCAAAACAAGGAGATATCAGAGTTAGAGTTTTAATTTATTAAGTTAGAGATTGTTGCAACAAAGTTAAATTTTAATATTTTTGAATCATTTGTACACGGCATTCGATAAAAACAATAGATTACATTTATATGAATTTGAGTGTTGTCAATTTCCCTGTTTCTACCCTGGAAGAAGTAAGCAACTAGAAATACTAGAAGCCACAGATTACAGGTATTGTATCAAATACAAAATTAGCCCTGATAATAAAATTGATTGGAAAATTTAATTGGAATTTAGTTATGTCTTTACATAGGCAATAAATAAAATAATCTGATAATCAATCAAATATTAAGATTTTGCTAATTAATCTAAATAAATAGAAAAGGTAGAGCATAACAATATATATATATATATATATATATATATATATATATATATATATATATATATATATATACTGGAAATTAGTGACTGTCAATATCAACAAACAAGTGGTTTATTAGGGTTGCAGTCAGATTATTAGGGTTGCATTTTTAATAATCTCAACGACTAGTAGGTTTACTAAAACAATGTAATATTTTAAAATACTTACATTTTTGTTTTATATTACAGAGTCTTGATAAAGGGGTCAAACAACCCCGAAAGCTAGACAAAAAGTTAAAAGAGTGTTTCTTTGATATCCTGGCCAAACTTCTGACTGCAACCCTAATAATATATATACCCTATATATATTATTGTGTTTCAATTTATCAATCAAAGATAGAATAAAAAAATTTATTTTTTTAATATAACGCGGGCACATAAATTTGATACACCCTGTATATTGATTTGTAAATATTTATTAGAAGTTAGCTTTCACGCAAGGTGGTTTCTCCTTAATGAATTTTTCCATGAAGAATATTAAAAACATTTGTAAATAAAGTGAAGTGAAAGTTATTTAGGATTATTATTTTTTAAACCGATTGTTTATTACGGGAAAGGTAGAAGCCATAGGTAATTAGTTCTTAGAAAATTAAGGTAAAGAAAGTTTGGAATTTTAATCTCTTTTTGTTTAACCCCGAGTAAATTTTGTAGAATTTCCCGAAAGTAATTCTTATGATGGTAGGAATATTTTTGAAAGTGTGAGTGGGTGTTTCGAATGAAAAAAAAGAATGGGGAGAGTTTTGTTTGAATATTGAGACAGTTTGGAAGAGAAAAGATCATTGTGTTACCGGCAGCCGAGAGGAGCAGTCAAAAGTTTTCGTGAGTAGTTCAGAAGCAAGTACTAGTGGTTGTATTGATAGTGAGAGTAGCTGAAAAGTGGAACGAGGGACAAATCTAATCGAGAAGAAATACCTCTTTGATTCTGTAAAGTCCAAGAGAGTAAGTTACAAGAATTATCGTTATTAAAATTATTTGTGACACCAAGTAAAAAAGATACTTGGGTCTCAGGAGATTATTGTTGAGAGAAAGAGAGGAGAGAGATTTGGAGTTTATTGAACGAGTCCTGGTCAAAGGAAGCCTGGCTTGTGTTTTTGGAGAAATAGTTGCTGGTATCCTGCTGGATTGTTTGCTGAGAACGGAGAGGGCTTTGATTGGTAGCCTAACATAATCAACAAGGAGGAGCTGTTTGGGTCAAGAGGAGACATCATTGTGTGTGAATCAAAAAGGTCAGTCAATAATCTATGTGATAGATTTTTTTATAATCAGAAGTTAATTTTTTTTTTACGTAAAAGCATATGAATTTAAGATTCCAACATTTCAAAAATTTAATAGGAAGTATAAGTAATTTTGCGAATACCAAATTTGTTTGTTTAGCTGGTTTTATTAATGGTATCAAGAACAAAGCGATAAATATTTTTTTTGAATTAGATTAATTTATATGATAAAGGTTTCATTTGGACAATTATGCCCACAGGATTTAATTGATAAATTTACAGAGCATTGCTTTTGATAATAAAGGTATTTTTATGTGTCTATTTATGGTATTTCTATTTATTTCCTTTTCCTATTTTTATCCCGATAAGGATCAACTAAGAGATACTGAAATCACGAGAGAAGATAAGTATAACATAAGATAATTTAGACATTTTTTTATATTATAAAAAGGCACCCCGAGATTTTTTTCTTAATTTTTTTGTATGATTTGCGACAATTGGATAATTGATTAAATAATTAAATGATTAATCAAATAAATAATAATTAATATCAAAGTAATAGAAAGCAGATCATAACAATATATATATATATATATATATATATATATATATATATATATATATAAAATATATATATATATATATATATATATATATATATATATATATATATATATATATATATATATATATATATATATATATATATATATATATATATATATATATATAGAACCAATGTTTAACAATAGTAGACTATATTAAAATTTGTTTGAACATAAAGAGAAATTTTGATGTTAAATCATTACAATTCTACAGGGTGTGAATATTGCTACGAAATTAACAAAAAAAAACGTAATTATCTTTTAAACTACCTCGTATAATATTACATTACCCTGTATTTTTTTAAAAAGGCATGGAGGAGAATCTAAAAATGTAAAAATATACAGGGTGTTCCATCAAAAAAAAACATAATTTTGTGTCGCCCTGTCAATACGGGTGGCTCTGTATATTTGAAAATATTTTTAAATTATGGTCCTATCTGCGCCACAACTTCTACCTAAATAATTTTTTTCGTATCTCTTACAACAATCGAGTAATTGGACTTTGTCACACTAATGCCCCACCCTGTATGTTGCAGTTTTGACTTATCCGAATCTTCGAACCGACAGCCAGACCTTCTATTTCAAATTCTCTTTATAATCCAAATAATAAATGATAATGTATTATAAGAACTACTAGGTACACCGTTTACATCTTAAAATAGGATGGTTGTATACAACATGAGAACAAATTTTTTACAAAGTAGACAAAGCAGATAAAATTCGCTTTTAATGAAATTTATGCAGCAAAGTTTTCAGATATAAAATTCATTTATATGCAAAAATCTAGGATCAAATTTTAGCAGGATACTGCGCAACACACCACGCCCTAACTTGCCGCCTCTGGAGTGATCGGGAAGGTATTTTTTCCTTCGACGGGAAATATGATTTATAACATAACGTAAAGAACAAAGTAACCTAACCATTTTTATTCCTTTCAATTTGGCAACTTGTTAAATTATATTCGCTGTTATGGAAAACAAAAGAACGAGTAATATATCTCTGACAAAACGATTCAAATATTGCTTGACCCAAATTCCCAGCAGAGCCAGGGGAATGAACAGATCACGAAGAATTTTCAAATGTATATTTACATTTTTCGTGTTTTTTTTTGTGATTTAAAGCCGAGTAATGAACAAGCACGAAGTATTCTTAAATTAGCATATTGAGGTAGGCATTAGTAATTTATTTACACACTAAGATTATTATTATTGTAATAATTAATATTAAACTTGATTAGTTTCAAACGAACCAAAAAATAATTGAAAAAGACTGTATACAGGAATACAGGGTGTATACAGACTGTAGACAGACCCAAGGCCTTGCAATGGGCCAATAATGGGAAATCCCTTATCACCTTACTAGCAGATTCCTTCCTAAATAACCTTGAGATTAATATCTTTGACATGCATTCTTTGAATCACAATCCATTTTGAATTGTAAAAAATCTTGTATTGGTTCAGATATGTGGATGATGTGTTAGCTATTATAGATGGAAATTCCTCAGATACAGAAAATATTCTAGTTTCGCTCAATAATTTACATCCAGCCATAACATTCACTTTAGAAACAGAGTCTAACAATTCTATTAATTTTCTAGACCTAACACTGACTAGAATAGAGAACAAATTAAGTTTTTCAGTCTTTTGAAACCCAACTCAGACTGACCATACTACCCCTAGATCTTCTAATCATCCTTTTCAACAGAAGATTTCTTCTTTTTATTGCTATATCCACCGACAATTCCAATTCGGCAGTTATGTATAGATCTATATCATACATAGGTTATCCTTCAGAAAATATAGCTAAAATCTTAAATAACATTCCTAACTTAAAACTTTCATTTAAATGTAAAGAAAATATCAAATCTATTTTTTCTCATACTAAAGACAAAATTAACAAAACTTCTAAAATTTGCATATATAAATTGTCCTGTGAGGACTGTCCTTTGACATACGTGGGTAGAACGATGCGACCTTTGAATAAACGTATTAAAGAACATCTGTCAAAGATCGATAAATCTAGCTCTGGTCATCATTTGCATGCATCGAATCATAACTTTAGTCCCCAAAGAGATAGTAGATCATACATAGTATATGTATGATCCTAATAATAACTATACTAAAATGAATCTACTAGTACTAGAAGATTTAAAAATAAGCAGAGAATTGAAAAGAAACCCTCAAAACTATGTTAACACTCAGATTCAATTAAATTGTAAGATGTTAACACTCAGATTCATATTTCTGCATATGTTCATATGCAGAAATATTTCGTGCAGCAGTTTCCAAAGCTACAATTGCCATTTTGATCGCCAACCTTCGAAAAAAGACGGCGCAATAAGAAGAAGAAGAAGATTCCAACTAGTAAAACCACGTCTACGTTGCTTGTCGACTTCCTCTCTAGAGTCCTGTAGAATTTAAGAACCTCCAAAAGGTTCTCATTGAAAATAATATTGACGTGATCGCAATTCAGGAAACCCATATAGAGAACGAGCAAATTCTTCCTAGATGAAGAATTCATGGCTATGATCTATTGGGTGCAACTTACCATCCAGCTTATGGGGTAGCAACCCATGTTCGAAACAAGATATAAAATACCCACATAAAGTATGTCCCTGTAAGTTGGAGCCATATGAAACACTTTTGTATTATTAATTTTACGAAAAAAAGTTATTCTTCATAAAAAGCTCTGCATGGTCTAAAACCTATAATTCAACGATCAAATATCACATTTTATGAATAGTATACGAGGTATGTCGAAAAATATGAATTTGGCTCAAGAGTAAAGTAGCTACAGTAAAACCTCCGTTAACCGAAATAATTGGAGGGGAGTCCGTTTCGGATAACAAGAATTTCCGTTGAAAATAACATTTTTTTTGTATTCTTCTTGTATCAAATTACATAGTATTGGAGAGATTTAGCTGCAAAACATCGTTGTCAAAAGAAAACACCAAAGAAAATAGAAATTTTTTTTAAAAACACCCTAAACTAGTTTACTCTTGAGCGAAATTCATATTTTCGACGTGCCTCGTATAATATTCATAAAATTTGATATTTGATGGTTGAATCCGTTGCATTCATTGACCTAATACCGACTGATACCAATCCCATGTCAAAAAGTAACCAAACTCATTGATAGCATGCTTACCGACAAAGCCTTTCAAGTCACAATGGGATATTTAAAAAGATTCAAGATCTACAGCAGGATGATCGAAACGAATAAAGGGCATGATTGGATAGTCATGGATAGTCGAATAATGGACAGGATAGACAGGGAAAAAGAAAAGATATTCTCTGTAGAGTCACTCTGTACAAAGTATCAGTCAAATAAATTCCTGCGACACAAGTGTCTACATAGGTGACTTGTGTGCTGTTAGAGAGAAAAATGTTACTTTTTACTTGCTGCCAGCATATTTACTAACAAGTGCTCAAGTGTATTTGAATTAAATAGACCATCAATCACTAGCTGTCTTAATATTTCAGTTCTCAAACAGTTTAGAGACAACTGAAACAATATTATTCCTAATTGCATTGAAAAATGCACTACCAGTTTGTCAAACAACATCACTATGGCAAGGGCGGATCCAGGGAGGGGGCCATGGGGGCCATGGCCCCCTCCGAGACTTTAAAAAAATATAAATTTAAATATTTGCAGATAAAATGTTTTTAGTTTTAAACACGTATATACAGAGTGTCCAGAAACTCTACCGACAAACGAAGACAGGAGATTCTTCAGATAATTTTAAGACAATTTAACTCAATTCACCTAGTCCGAAAATGCTTCTTAAGGGAGCTAGAGCTCTTTGAAAATGGCGTCATGAAATTAGTCTTTCTTAAATACCTCCAGAACGCTTCTATTTAGAAAAACGAAAATT